>NC_140591.1:756868870-757468870 GCF_964204655.1 Triturus cristatus
TTGAATAAACAGTTCACTACAGTAGGACATTCCTTCCATGGGTAAGATTCGTATTGAAAATAAAATAAGATGACAAGGGGTTTGTGACATCCTAGAAGAGAGACAGACATTGCGTGTGTAGTTTGAAGAAAATCCAATACCATCCCATTTGATTAATATAATGCATTTAAAGATTAAAAAATGAATCTAAGTTTTCAGGCGTTTCTTCATCTGCAGGAGGACTTCTCTAAGCCAGCCAATGACATTAGATGCTAGATCAAAATATCCCTGGAGAGTTACTTAGATTTCCAGCCATAAGACTTTCCTCTTTGCACAAGAATGTGCCTGCTTGGAATCGTGTTGGTCACACCTGAAAGACGTATCATGCCTGCTTTTCTTTTCAGCTGTTCATTTTTTTCCTTCTTAGAGGCTGAATGCCCCTTTATATGCACTGTTTTATAGTAAATAAAAAATTGTGCATATAATTCAATTATTGTAACTATAAAAAGTTGTTACTATTCTCTAATACTGTAGATGGAAGTTAAAATGGTAACTCTTGCGTCATCGCTGTTGTGATGCTAACATTATAAAACTAACTTTGACTATGGCACATTACCATGTATCGGCAGCTATCCGTAGCCCCTCAACCCTTTCTCGAAGACCTTAGTTTATCAGACGAGTACACAATTGGCGTTCAAGTTCTGTGGAAACTATAACAGTAATACAAACACGAAACAATCTCTGTCTGATTCTTCAACTTACTCTAAACCCTTTTATTAAACACACTTTTTTATGTCTAAGGAGTAGAATTTCAGTGTATAAGTTACACATGAACACAACTGCCCTGCGTCCATGCACATTAGGCATGGAGCACCGCTCAACAGTGAATGAAAGTATTGTGCCCATATGGTCTGATGGGCAGGCAGGGTGAGTGAGGGCACTCCTCCAGTAGTATGAATTTAGAGGCTCAGACTATTTTGGCAACCTTTTAGCATGGCTGATGGCTAGAACTCTTAAGAGACCACCTACAAAGGAGAGTGTCGCGACATTGCATATATCCTTCATATCACTGTATGCCTAAATGAATCCTGTTTGAGGACATTTCTCTGTGTAGAAGGCCACAGACTCTTGGGAGGTTCCATTAAACCCAGATGGAAGGCGGCCCTAACTGGGCAGGAAGAGTAGGGGGAACTCTGAATCACATGACCATGCCCTCCGCTAAAAGCTCCACTATCCTAATCTACATGTCATCGGATGTATGTCTGGATCCAGGGTCCATCAGGAACACAGTTTTTTCTGTTGATTCCTGATGGTGAGATAAGGTAGTTTTCCAGGCCACTGGAATCATTGGTGACTCTGGCCCTTGTAGCATGGCTACAATCCTGTGGAAGAGAAGCTACACCACCAAGGGAGGAAAGGAACTGACAGCTGGGGAGAGCTCCTACCCACAGGGACATTCTGCTCCACCAGAGTCCCAAAACATCGTATCATTTGATGTTTGCATTCACAAGATAGCTTCTGTGATCCTATGGACTCAGGATCCTGTGTCATCAGTTTGGTAGCTGTGTTCTGTAAGCTTCATGTTTGATATGGTTTACTTCCGAGTCGTCAAGCAACATTGAGCACTTAAACTAAGTTATAAGCAGACATCCTGAGCATGCCGGCGTGGATTTACTGAAATGTATAAAACCTAATATTTTCCAGACATCGTGTTATACTCTACACAAATCATCTTTTTCTTCAAGCTCATCTAATATAATGTGCTAAAGTTAGGACAACAAATGTGTTGGGTAATGTATCGCATACGACTGAGAGATGCTTGTACTGCAGTTTATATTGAGACGGTAAGCAGCCGCCTGTATCGCATACGACTAAGAGATGCTTGTACTGCAGTTTATATTGAGACGGTAAGCAGCCGCCTGTATCGCATACGACTGAGAGATGCTTGTACTGCAGTTTATATTGAGACGGTAAGCAGCCGCCTGTATCGCATACGACTGAGAGATGCTTGTACTGCAGTTTATATTGAAAAGGTAAGCAGCCGCCTTCCCAAAGTTGGTGCCTTTGCTGTGAATAGCGTAATAGGAAGTAGCCGAGACTGTTCTATACGTGTTTGGAAAATCGTGCAGAAAAAAAGTGATGAGAGCTATGCAACCTAGAGGAGGGTAGCAGTGAACAGCGATCCCATCCACCATGCCTTCCCAATGTCAAAGACCCTCGCAATAGTAAGGTGCTTGCGGAAACTTGGAAGGATAAGCTATAAAGAGTACTGAACACTGGAGGCCTGTCAAGGCACTCACCGTGGAAGTCTGGATCCACTGAGTCCTTCTACTAAAGGTTTACGGCATAAAAACCAGCCGTGAGGGCTCTGATTTCCTCCCCGAAGGTTTCTGGACATGATCTGATAAAAAAAAGTGACACAGGGCACTATGGAATTTGCTGCCCTAAATAAACCTATCTATTGCTTTTGAGCAAGTCTGCCATCCACCAAGCTCTGGGTGGGTGTTCTGAAATCAGATGTGTACAGCACCAGACTCCTCTAGTAAAAATGAGCTTCACAATAAAACAAGAAGTGCTATTTCCTTTGTGGTGAGAACCACGCCAGCACTTCCTAGTAAGTATCTTATAAACGTTTTACAGTTTGCCTTCTTTGATCACAAGAGTGTTGAAAACTCACACAACAAATGGAGACTTTGCACGGATTAGGGTGGATGTGTTTCTGATTACTGTTTGGTTTTTGCCTTATTTTTTATTTTTTTGAGCAACTGATTTCACATATAATGCCTTGAGGTTATGCCGTTGGAAGACCTCAGTCGCAGGCCTTGTTAAACCCTCGTAAAGTACGGGGTGTATCGAGTTTGCTTAGCTCCTGGCTCACTAATGTTCACTTGAGGACACTCAAATCGAACAGTAGGGCAGGCAATCTCCAGGAAGGCTCAGATCCCAGTGGCACCTACTATGGAATGAGTTTCTCGTTCCTGGTCTTTATGGACACTGTCTACATTACTGAACTTTTCACCGCAAAGCATTGATTTATTAGCCTCATTCAGTTAGGAGAAGCAAAGCAAAACCACAGCACCCACAATGCAATAGATCCTCACATGAAAGTGCAGTTCTGGAAAAAAAAGTGCTGTTAATGACCATGAGGAAGATGGCGACCCTAGCAGAATGTCCCTCGGCCCATATTGTCTTCCAAAAAAGTACTAAGAAACAATTGATTTTCAAAGCATGGGTGGCCCTCGCTGGTACAGGGCGGCTAAGATGGCTTGCTTGACACTTCCAGCCAGTTTTGGCTTGTTAGCACTATTGAGCCCAAACATTTCTTGCTAAAAGAAAAAGTACAAGTGCCAGAATGAAAAGTTATGAGTGCCTTTAGGAGCCACTCGTGACATGTGGCCACTGTGCAACTCCAGTCTTAGTGTGGATGTTGGCTAAGCTTCACCTTGTTAGAAGAGGAAACCAATACTTCTTGGTCCTTAAAAGAACCATATGCCCCTTACCTTTATCTTTCCCACTAGATGGGCTATCCATGGAATATGCTTTTCTTTATGTCTATGTGTTGATTATAGTGTCGTTGAGCATTTATAATCCTTGAAATAGATTTGAGGTCACAGCAAACTGCCATCCACAAAACTAGTGCACAGTCAGTTAAATCCACTCCAACTAAAGTTATCGTATTCTTTCACAAGTTGCTTCATTTTGTTCATTTAGGCTTTGAATTGAGCACAATGGAGGATTTTTTTCATGTTCAAGGTTTTAAAAAATGCCTTACATATATGCTAAAGTGAGTTAAGGTCACCAGTTGAATCATATTTGCTGGGACAGTCATAACTTTTCATCATCATTCCTAGCGAATTTCAGTAAATGTAGCAGAAGTCATGGTTTTAGGAGGGGGTTGGCTGAGCAAAGGTGGAGAAAATGTGCATCCACAGGCAGAAAGCACTTTAGCTATCACAGCTGATGCAAAGGGACTTATTACAATATCGGTTGGAGTTTCCTCCAACTAACACCGTGGCAGAAACGTGACCGACTACCTCCGGTCGGCGGTCCTGACCGCCTAATTACAATACGACTGCACATGATGCGGACACATTCCCACATTTCTCTTTGGGAGCTTGTGTTACGCCAGGGCCGTAAACCGGCCGTAACACAACCTCCCATAGAGAACTGGGAGATTGTATTATTCCCTGCACCTCTTAGCAGGCACCTGAAGGTGCCTGCCACAAGGTGCAGGGATCAACAAGGGGGCGCCATAGGTGCCCCCTCAACCCCCAATCGGAAACCGAAAAAAGAATAGAGGCCTGCTGGGGGCCTCCAAACATGCTTTCCGACAGGATTTCCATGTCGGAAAGCCCAGCATGGAAACCCTGCCAGAAACCGTGCATCCTATTCTGTACGGCGTAAAATGCCGTCCATCTGGATTTTGGGCTGGTTCCAACTGGCCGACAGGCTCCTTGAGCACGTCGGAAGCCAGGCGGAATGATCGGCTGATTTCAATTCCTGTATTGTAATCAGCTGGTCGGAATTGAAACCGACAATCTCGGTCGTAAAGCCTCAGACCAAGATCATAATAGGCCACAGAGTGTAAAAGTTGTTTAATTCCTCAAAGTGCCTCTTTCTCTGTGTTCTACTGTGTGTTTTATTGGAAAGTGCTGTCAATGGAATCATTCTGTGCCTCTATGTCCATGTAGATTTGTTGTCCTACTTCTATGTTAGTAGAATGTGCTGGTTAATGATTTTCAACCTCGAGTCACCCTTCAGTAGGGGGAATCAACCAACATGTATAGGAGACCCCTTCATAAGCTATTTAGCTGTAACTTTTGTGGTGTGGACTCCACTTCTGACTCGGATACATTAGTCACGACAAAATTAGTCTGTGGTTCAAATAGCGTAATGCACCTGGTTCATAAAAATAGCACATAGCCACCCTATTAACCTTTTTCCTTAAAAAGCCATTTCTTTAAAAAAAAATCTAATTTTGCTCTATATATAACAAAGAAGCAAAGTTGTTCATCAAAAGGAATCGATCTTGGGCATACAGTGGAAAAAATAAGAACATTATGCATAGAACATGCCGGCTGAGACTCCCCGGTACTCAGGACCACCAAGTGCAACTACCGCCAACTGGAGAAACAGTGGTGCACCACCGAGAAACCCGCCAACAGAGCAGCTCACAAAACAGCCCTCAGCAACTACAACAGCACATCAAAGAAGCCAAGAAAGCAGCTATCACAACTTGTCAGCGAACATCAGCCAAACCACCACCTGGTCACCCCTCACTTCCCTGACCACTTCAGCCATCATGTCTTCCATCCACTCCGTGGCACCCACCGACCCCTGCCCACCACCTTCACAGACTTGCATCAGACCCTGTCAGCACGCAACGCAGCAGCATCCTCAACACCTCCATCTCTACAGCAACCTTCTCAGATAGATGGAAACATGCAGACGTCAGACCCGTCCTAAAGAAACCGTCCACTGACCCCAAAAATCTAAAAATTATCTTCCGATCTCCCTGCTCCCCTACCCAGTCAAAGTTCTCAAGAAAGCCATCAACCAGCAGCTCCCCAAATTCCTGGAACAAAACCACCTACTGGACGCCTCTCTATCAGGATTCTGTGCCAACCATAGCACTGAGTCTGTGCTGACTGCTGCCACACACGACCAGTACAACATTGCTTGACCATGGAGAAACGGTGGCCTCGATCCTCCTAGACCTTTCCATGGCATTCGACAGTGTCCACAACATCCTCATCAGTAGACTCTACAACATAGGCATACGGCAAGACTTTTTAAATGGATTGCCACCTTCCTTACAGGACGCACACAGAGCATCTGACTGCCTCCCTTCACCTCCGCACCCAAAGACATCTTATGTGGCGTACCACAAGGACCATCCCTCAGCTCAACCCTGTTCAACATCGACATGACACCCCTCGCAGACATCATCATATCCCACGGACTCAACATAATCTCCTATGCAGACGACACTCGACTGATTAACAAGGACCCTGCCAACGCCCAAACCAACTTCTGCAACGCCATGACCAATATAGCCAAATGGATGAAAGACAGCTGCCTCCAACTCAACTCCGACAAAACTGAAGTACTGATCTTCGGGAAGAACACCTCTGCATGGGACCGCTGCTGGTGGCCTGTAGAATCCTAACCCACACTGACCGACCATGCATGCAACCTCAACATCATCCACGACAGCCAACTGACCATGAAACGGCAAGTTAACATAGTCGCCTCCTCCTACTTCCACACACTTGGCATGCTCCGCAGATTCTTCAGATGGAGCCGAACCAACGCCAGGAAGACTCATTCAGCTGCCATGATTACGACAATGCTCTCTATGCTGGCATCTCCATCCAACTCTTCAGAAGACTAGCTCCATGCAGAGCTCTGCAGCCAGACTCATCCTGGACCACCCTATACTAACCCACTTCGCCCCCCCACCTGAGAGACCTTGTGGCTCCCCATCCAGAAAAGATGACAGCTAAAGATCTTCACATATGCTTACGAAGCCCTCCATGACCTAGGACCTGCCTACCTCAACCAGCAACTAAACTTCCACCAACCCGCTAGACACCTGCGCTCCTCTTCACTCGTCTTCGCACTCACCCCCCGCATCCGCCGCGGCACCCGCCCCTTCTCCTACAACGCAGCCAAGACCTGGAAAGACCTCCCTCTCCAGCTCCGTACCGCCCCGTTGTCGGGCAGACTTCAACGAGAGACTCCAGATCTGGCTCTTCGACAGAGACACAGCGTCCAGATAGCCCCAGGGGTGACAGAATGTGCTTTACAAATGCTGGTTAATTGATAGAAAAAACGGCATAATACTATATTTCCATATCCTGTGAATTGTCGTTGGCAGTTACCAGAAACAAAGCAAAAGGCATTCTCGAGAATTGGAACGATTAATTAGTGAATAGGCCTCGCAGGGCACTGAGTAAAAAACTCGGCCTCTAAACCAGTTGAGTGCATTAGAGCAACATGTCGGATTTCCTGCTCCGAGTAGGCCTGTCTTGTTTCTGTGGTAACCTATTTGTCGTCTCCCGCCAGATCTCGGGGTGGAAAGTTAGTGCTGGCGAGGGACCAGTCGTCCTTGGCATTCGCGCGTGATTCTGTGCCCCACCCCCACCCCGCGACAAGGGCCCGCGCCGGCCATTTCCTAAAGCCCTCTGTTAATGAGAGAAGGGAAGAGCGGTGCTTCCCCGCCTGTTGTTGTTGGACGGGTTGGAGTGTGAATTAATCGGCCCACAAACACAAAGGGCGAAGACTAGAGCCTACAATACCAAAAAAGTGTTGAGTCTAAAGCCGGCGTGGCACGTCCGGACTTTATCCGCAAAATCGCGTCTTTTGGTTTAAGGGCATACATCGCAAACTGCTAGCATGAGGGAATGTTGTCTTATGTATTTGTTAAGGGTGCGATGTTTTATATTGTAGTAAAGATTACTTCTGTGCATGTGAAGGTTTGATGTTCATATAGTAGCAGCTAGCTGTAGGGACGCTCAGCTCGGCCTGTCAGTATGTCAGTATGAAGGGCAAATGTTGTATCTTAACAGACGTGAAAGGGTGGTGTTAAGCCTCTCTGCCTGGTTGTGTAAGTGTCGAGTGTAGGGTACCCCGTTCTATGGAGCATGCATCCGTAGCAGCACCTGCCTGATGACGGAGGGTCACACATGACTTTCATTTTTTTGCAGTAACTTTCATGCGCAGTGCACGCCGTCCATTGACCCCGGGGCGTGTTCCTTCCTCTGGGTGTCTGGTGTCCCACTGGTCTTTGATGAGTGCTATTTGCACATTTACATTTTTTTTCTAAACTTGGGTTCGTGGAGTAGGGAGGATGGTTCAAGAGCGCCCGATCCCACCCGTAGTCAGACCTAGCAGTAATTATAAATGACTTTAGATCAGGTCCCTGTCAGACTGTATATTGACGTCTTAATTTTACTGGCTAAAAACGGAACGAGTTTCAACAATGACATTTACAGCCCTTAAGGTGTACGTGGCATAACCCGTTCACACTCTGTTTTTTTAAATCTTGCATTCCCTAATAGTATCTGCTTTTTCCAGCTGCCAGTTTTTTTCATGCACCATTCGAATGCTGCATAGTGAGTGCATACTGTAAACTGAATGAGTCACTTCCAGGTAGGTTTTTGAGTGAGTTCATGATGTGCGTGGGTGTTCATGGTGTGGGGCATGATTGAGAGATCTGAGGCTGAAAGCAGGGCGAGTTTCCTTACAGCGCCTGTCAGTGACTCTTAAAGGTGTATCACATCCAATCCTTCACCTCTGCAGAAGCCAAATACACTTTTCAGAAGTCACCGAATGGGTTGTGATTTTTTTTTTAAGACTTGCATTTTACAGATGGGCAAGAAAACTATGACTTAACCGTGCAGCTCTTTGGCACTCACCTGATTCTTTTTTTCATGACAACACATTAAATGTGGTCTACGGGCAAATAAAAAATAAAGGTTAAAAAAAAAAGAGTGGTTCAATCAGTGGGCACATCTGCAGCACTTGATGGACGTATGATAAACTTCATATTGGTCTAAAACTATTTTATTTATCACACTTTGATGGTTACAAGGTCCCCACACTAAACTATTGGCAAGGCACATAAGTTCCATAACATAAGAAGTACAAATGTAAAGGCAAGTCCACCAAGCCAATCCTCCTTTACCTCAACAGCCTGGCTTCGCGGTCCCATGTGCAGTACGAATCTCTTAAAAGCAAAGGCACTGGTGGTTTTATTTCCTCATGATCACTTCGCCAGCCCTGTAGCTTTATTTGCAAAGCATTCCTTATGACTCTATTGAACAGCTGCTCCTGCAAAACGAATGCGTGCCGTTACCACCTGAAAATGAACGTACCTCAAGTGCCACTTACTTTCCAAGTAGAGAATGTCTCGTGCTTGGAGGACTCACTCGGGCTATATTTCGATATTTGTAAGCCCTGGTGAAGCTCACATGACAGTGTGAACATTCTTCATGCCCAATGTTTTGTAGATGCCAAGGGCCCTGCACTGTGCCTGTTGCCTTATTTTTAGTTCAAACCTGGGCAGCGCTTGGTTTGCTCTGCGAGGCATGCTGTATTGGAGTATGCACTTGAAGCTCCGCCCACTCTCCGCCCATACTTGTCATTGGCTTGTGTCATTGTCCTTCGTAAATGCTGGCTTCTGATTTGTAAATCGGTTTGTTTTCCCTCCTTAGTACAGCCTTGTCTTCATTTGTAACCTCCCATGTGTTGTTGCTCAGTAGGCTTTAATTACAGCCTCTGAGCACTATATCGTTTATTGATTTTTGCATGCCTGCTGTTGCAGGCAGGACACGCTGTCTCGAATTAGCTTTATTTTTAATTTTTTACATAGCACAGCACGTCACGTGGACAGTGGTGACCGTGCCTTGGCTTTAATTGCCATGCCAAACGCGTTGGCATGTTTACTTTTTTAACAATTTATTTAATTTTTTTCTTTAATTGCCCCCATGTCGCACTTACACTTTAATGTCGGCTGCGCACCTTTCCTTAAATGAGCCGAGTCTAAGGAAAGGTGCGTGGCCGCCATTAAAGTGAAAGCGCGGCATGGGGCGCTTTTACTAAAAACAGCATTTGTTTGTCAACTTAACAAATGCTTTTTTATGTAAAAGCACCCCATACTGTGCTTTCACTTTAATGGCTGCCACGCCCCATTCTATAGACATGGCTCGTCTAAAGAAAGAGGCACAGCCGATATTAAAGTTAAAGCACCGCATGGGCGTTTTTACAAACTAGCATTTGTAATGCAGTAAGTGTTGCATTTACGAAACTCAGATAAGTGTGAGACCTTTTGCATTGCAAATGCTTGTTCTTATCAGGCGCTGTAGCTGTGAGGTCTAACATTGTGAGCAGTAGACTTCCCCTATTGCCGGTGGCGTGGTAGAGAAGATGGTGTCGTTCAGTGTGATGATGTACTCGGCGAGCTTGGCAAGCAGCATGAGTGTGGCAGCACTGCCCTAGGGAAAGCATTTAATACATGTTTGGATAATGGCAAGTTGCAGGTTGGAGGAAGAAGAGCAAATAGACAGGGATGTTTATGATTGTAGCGACAAATTACGCCATGCTGTCTCTTGTGGAGAGGTGTGGCTCACTGGTTAGAGGCGGCAGATCCGTAAGCAGAGAATCGGCCAGGGACCAGGGTTCAATTTCCAACGCGGCAGGGTCGTGGACCAGGGTCAAAACGGACTCGATAATTCTCGCCTCGGTACCTACTCTAACCAGGAACACACTCGGCAACTCTGGGCATTAAGCTTGCCTCATCTCTACAACGGCCCCCACAGACGCCGGGGATGCCTGGTTTCACCTTGGAGATACCCAGAAAGGGACCATCTCACAGGGAAAACCAGGACGGGTTCCCCAGCGGTCTTCAGCGCCAGGATACTCCATGGAGTCACAGTGCGCTTTACAAGTACACCCACACATTTAATGCTGTGGACAATCCTCTTTGGAGAAAGTTGGTTGGTTTTCTGTAAGTAGATTAACAGTTGTCTACAAAGGAATAGTATCTGTTAAATTTGGGACATCTAAACAGCAGTACATAAGGAAAACGAGTGGCGTGGCAATGTAGTGTCACTTAATCATAGGGGCCGGCAGAAGACTTGATCTGCCAAGGTTCTTGTGATTTGGTAATTTTCTTGGAGGAACAATTGAAGAGGCTATCACCGTATTCTTGCCATAGCAGAGAACTTCAGATCTCGGAGGTTGACCTAGTCATTCGGAACTTTATTTTCTGTGGTATGGTGTTCCATCTAACAACAGAACTGATAACAAGGCTGAAAATTATGCAGGTGTTTTGGGGACATTTGATCAGCCTGAAAAGTGGCAAAACTAATGGTCTGACTAGGGTGTGGCTGTTGCGGATACTGTCAAGATTTGGACTTTTCTGTGTCAAATCACGTTGAAAGAATAACTTTCAATGTCAGTCAAACTGTTGTAGTGTCTACCCACAATGAAATCCTCCCACAGTAGGAGGTCATTTCGCATTGCAGTGGCATGTGGGTTGGGTATTGAAATCTCATGTTGATGAACTATGTAAGCTGCATTGCCCACCCACAAACGCAGTGCATCGTGTCAAATTGTTTCGCGGTAGCAGTTCATTCCTATATTATATTTATGGTTGTAATTGTCTCTGGTATAACAAGGTTATTTATGTCCATGAAGACTCTGTATTTTCTCCTGTTGAACTTCTTTCTGGTACTCTCTTGCAGTGCCGGCCTCTGCATGCAGACGCCCATTGGATAAACCACAGCAAGCAGTGGAAAGGAAGGTCATCAAAGCCCCTACGGCGTGCATTCACTGCCACAAATTGGCTCCAGCCTTGACATACATGCTTCCTCCATATACATAATGGATATATGAAACTGCACTGACCAGTCCCTAGTACTCAGGGGCTGTTTTATTTTGGGTTAGAGGTCAGTGCTTCATGGAAGCTATCAAGGAGTTTAGGGATTACACCTGAACTCTCGCCAACCGTCCCACCCCCTCTTTCGGTGCACCATACTCCAAGCTGTAGAGCTGTGAACTGTACACTTCTATAGGATTGGTTTCCTAGTAGTAACTATGCAAAACAGAGGACACGTTGCTGCTGGTTATTTTGAAGGTCTGCTGGGAAATCAAGGAAAGGCTAAAGAATTGCCAAAGAGGTGCGGCGGGGAAGGGGCTGTCTCCAAGAGTACACGCACCGCATTGTCTAGCAGCTAACCACTCACAGTCCACCGTCCTGCTGTCATTCTACAGTTCACACAGATGAGCTGATATGGAACTCCGAGAACCACAGTGGCACAGATACAGTCAATACAACTCGGGGTAAAATAACAATGATCCTATTAAGTGGTATTTTCAGGGTTTCCCTGACTGCACTGTCACTGTCTCAACAAAACTGTTAGGCCACATATAAGCCAGGCACAGACCTTCTGCTAGGTGTAAGATGATAGTTACAAATCATACAACGAAAAAGGCCTGAATGTTGCTGATTGAAAGATGGATTCCTCACTATGATAATGATGCACGATTCCTTGAGAAATTCAACATGTTCCCTTATCTTCTGGATCCCAAATCAGTCAATAAGACGGTTCCCCTTCCAAGTGGCATATTAGACTGCATTTACAGCTCCCACATGACTTCTCTGTCTTGTGTTTGACGTGTTCCTGCTGCTTCAACCCTCACACTTCTGAGCCACAGCTAAATATATCCTGTCTTTTGGCCACCACCTTATCTCCTATTGTAGATATGGTTTTTGAATGAATGAATCCACCCTCCTCGGAATATTTCTGAGAATGAAAACACCCCGTGCTGGCTGCCTCCCCCTTCTTTTAATCTGGTTCTTTGTGTCTGGCGGACATTTATCCTACAATGTAATTTCCCAGTGTCCTTGAGCGTGTGCAGTTGTGTGGAAGTGGTCCAATTTCCACTTCTTTTGATCTTACTCGGAAATTGGGCAGGAATATCTCTCCCATAAAGCTGCACCGCTCTTATCTTTAATTACAAACATTTTTAACAGTTTACATATTTTAATACTGGGATTGAAGGCACCTTATCCAGTCTTTGTACAGGCTCCAGTTGTTTTAGTGATCGTAATGAGGTCGCCATTACGTTGCTCATTCTTCGCAAATGAGGTTTAATGTTTGTATGTTGTGCACATGATTTCTTTCATGTACAGCGATAATATTTTCAATTAGCTGCGCCCTTGAAGCGCGGAGTCCAGCGGGCTCCTGGCCAGAAGGCTCTCAGGCTGAGTTCTCTGCTCCTGATTCGGGCCCTTTTGAATCGGTGGAAAGGCCGCCACCAAATTTTTAGGTGTTCCTGCGAGAAAAAATATTTTCACATCTATTGCAAAAGTCCACACCGGCAAAAAAAAAAAAAAATACCCTGCTCAACATACTGTAAATCCTGCTTTGCGCTTGACTTAAAAAAAAGTTACATTTGTTTGCAGAAAAAAAATATTTGTGTGTACCTAATTTTAATATATTTTTTTTTTTTACAAAAAAAATACCATTTGAAAAACTTTTTTTTCCCAGCTTCTTAACAATTGGTTGAAGCCTTTATTTAAAACTCGTAATTATTAATTCTTACTTTTAAAATAAAAAAAACAGATTCTGTGCCTGGTCCATACTAGCGAGTGCCCTCCCACACGTGGGCAAGAAACTACTCCGTAAGCAGAGCACACATCTATGCTGCGTGATGCCTTTAATACAGTTGTGCCCTAACCCTCCTCCTGGGAAGGTTGAAACGGTATTACACATCGAGCTGATAGTGTGCAATGGCTCATAACTTATCTGAAGATTGAGTCAAAATACCAGCATTCTTGAACTCAGTCTAATGACATCACAAAGGTTTTAAGTACACATCCTCCTGTCAACACCGTCAAGTTATCTTTGTTATTTTTAAAACAAACATCCAACTATTTCTGATCAACAACTAGATGTTGGGAGTAGGTAGAGCATTTAAATTTGTGATGAACAACCTGCGGCAAAATTGTTACACTTAAAGAAAATTTGGCTTATCATCATGTCATTTTTTATCTTCTATGATAAGAAATTATTTTTTATGTAAAAAATCTGTGGCCTTCCCAGGGACCCAGTAGCATACATTTGATTTCCCCAAATGCACATTGTGTTAGCTGCAGAGGATGAATGAAACAGTGTGATTTCCATGTCACTGCAGATAGGAGCAGGATCTGCAAAGTGAGCACAGTACTAGAGGTGTGTGTCTGCCATGCTCAACACCTGAAAGTGACATTGTGGTGGGTGGGGAAAAAAACTAGTAATATAAATTGGAATGTGGCACACCTTCGGTAATATTCTTAAATGTATAGAGTTGCTTCAATAGGAGTCGTTTAGGGTGCAAGTGGGTACTGCCCTCTGATCATGGGGCAAATAACAGTAACAGTCAAACAGCGTTGTCTAAAATGAGAACACCGTGCCCACTCTGCACTCCTGGGTAAACGTAAAAGATCAGATCAGAAGAATATTTATATGGTCATCATAGATGGTAATGAAAGTTGTCATTTATTTCTTTTCATCCGGTTTTAAACTGCGAGAAACAGCGAGAAACGCCGTGGGAAGTCAAATGTTAAGTCCACGTCATTGCAGAATGTACTCCTGACGAAGGGCCAGTCCCGAAATGTATTGGGATCTGCTGGAAATATTATATCGCAGCGTGTGACGATTCAACACAATGAATTGATATTTTCTAAAAAAGGATGAAAAGGAATAAAGGACAACTTTCTTTACCATCTACGATGACCATACGAATATTCTTCCAATCTAACAGACTAATCGTTGACGTTTAACCAGGAGTGCAGAGTGGGGACGTTTTTATCATTTTAGACAACGCTGTTTGAGTGAAAAAACAACTAGTAAGGCAGATCAAGAGTGATATTGGGCAAGACCAGGGGAGCGTGGAGCAAAGATGCAAACATCTACGAAAGGGATCTATGGAACATTTGTATTTTCTTCCAGAATAAGAAAAAGGTGCTTGAGGGTTCTAAGCAGAGTTCCTGCCCATAAGAAATGCAAACCTCACATTCCTAATGAAACATACCATGCATGATTCTATTGATTACTTCGAAGCATGTGCTATATTGAAGAAAGAGCATGGTAGATCACCAGATGTTGGCTGCAGGCTATTGTTCTGACGTGTTACTCTCTAAGGACAGCTAAAAGCATTATGTATCAAGAGGCCTGATGAGAAGAAGCGGATTGGTGTTTTACAATTAATAGAAGAACAGCAGCACTTGTCTTGCAAATATGTGCCCTCTCCCTTATTGACTTCCTCAAGGCACTGAACATGAATCCCCGTTCGTGAACCCACTGGGGTGTTTCGAAAGAGAATGCCAGAGCATACCACAATGTCGGCGCGGACTCTGCTTCACGCATTGCGTTTATAAAGCAATTTGACCAATTTAGTAAACTATTGGCTGTGGGTGAGGACCTTCTCAGGTAGTTCTACAGTTCTCTTCGGCTCACCCTGTATGTTCTTTCATTGCGCACTCTCCTCTCACCACCTGCTCTATTCATCTCTCTCACTCCCCACCCACCCATCTCTTTAGATTTCTACTCGCCTTGAACTGTCTGGTAAAAACAAAAGTAGACCGTAAAGGCATTCAATATTGAATTTCTCAAACATATAGTTATTAATGAGTCTCCCCGCTTTACTAGGGATATTTCTACATTAAACATGACACTAATATAAATAAACACCCTGTTCCCTACCGACTTGCCCACTGACTGTCAAAAGCTCCATCTGAAATCCAACTGAATTTAATCTCACACGGACATGCAATAGATTACTTGAAATATCGACGTAGATATGTTTACACAACCTCAATTTAAAGCTCTTCCCAGTGCTCATGTAAGTCAATTTATTTCGAAGTACAGAGTCATTGATTGAAACCATCACTTCCAAAAATGTGCCCCCTCTCATAAAATTTTACTATGACTGCCTTTGCCACTGCTTCAGGATTTCAGTAGTATTGGATAGCACACCTCTGTTACGAATCATCAGTAGTTCTTAGGGATCCTACAGCCACAGAACCTTTTTCAACATTTCGAGCCCCTAATGCATTTTTAAGATCTGAGGGGACGCGTTGCCTGCCAATTGCATCCTGATCAGTTTGTCTGCCTATTCACAGACCACATTTGGTTTCTTAAAAAAGCCTTCACTCACCAACCTGGTTGGTGACATGCTTCATCATTGGGCCCCACCAGGAGTGGCCGAGTGCCACCCTAGTGTGCTGCGACGCCAGATTACTGGGGAGCTGGTGAGAAAGTGTTTGAGTGAGAAGTGAATTAAGTGAAATGTAAAAATGTCCAAATTGTGTCAAAAAAAAACTTTAATGATTTTGCCAATCAGACATGGGTTATAGAATGTGTGGGATAAAGAACTAGAATTAAAAGTTCATGTATTATCCCTGAAAGTGTGGTCAACATGTTTCTGCCTACATGAATGTTAATCAGGCTTTCATCAGGACCAAAGGTGTAAATGTGAGAACCCGGCGGTATGGGCTCGCTAAGGCCCACCCTAACCAAGGGATTATAAGTGTTAAAACCATCAAAAAACACTCAGAGTAGATTCCGTCATGTGTAGAGAGGAACCAAGTTTATTCTAAAAAAGTATATTGTGACAAACGGAAACGTACAACATAAAGAAACACAAAAGACAAACAAATATGTGTCAGTATGCTTCTGAAGATGTCACAATTTGGAGACATGCAAACGTGCTCTTCGAGGTGCACTTATGATAGTAGTAACCAGAAATCAGGTGTTGCTATCCGTGAACTCGTGCAACTAAAAAGGACTGCCAACTGAATTCTAAAATGTAAAAACGATCCCTCTCTAATTCATGGGAGATTGAGATACCCAAGTAACGTTATATACTAACAAGTGAAAATCGGCCAACACGTAAGTGACCAAATGTAGAAGTATTCTACTGGGTAAGACATTGATGCAAGAGGAAACGTAATATTCTTACAAGAGGTGCAAAGGTTCTGAGCACCATGTGTCACGGGAGGGGGGTGGTGGCGAAATGGCACACCCTAGACAAGAAACAAAAATAACAAAAACAAAAGAAGGAATAAATGCCGAGATACATTATGGCAAAGAAGAATACTTAGCTGCTGATCGTAAAATGACTCACGCCTGCAATGCCAGGCACCCATTATGGACCTACGTACACCCTCGTCTAAGCGGACCCCGACGATAGAGAGTCGGCGGTCCGATGACGAAATATAACGCCACGTAAGAATGAGGGCGCGGTCACGTGAAACATCACGTAGCATCCTAGTTACGGGGGCCGGTACTGGGGCTGAGCCAATCAATACGAGGCGTCTGAAGATGCGTCATAATGACGCTAGAGAGTTGGATCAATGGAGGCTTGCCGCTGTGGCTGAGAGCCGCCTGACTGGTTGCTATGAGGAAGTACCCGGAGGCAGGTCCGCCTCCCGATTAGCAAGTAAACAAAGACTGTACATGCATAGCGGGGAACACAGATTATAACCCTGGAGTTGCATCTTATTTTGTTTAAAATGCCAAAATAATCGCTGCAATGATTGGGAAGCAGGGCATGTGAAGAGGTGGTAATCAGACTAGATGGTCAACAATATTAATTGAAATCGATCAATGAGACAAAATAGCCACAATATAGGGCCCAGAGCAGTGAGGCAATTATTGCGCAAAGAAATATCTGAGAGAAGCCTGGGTAAAACCGAAAATGATTAGGATGTTTAAGACAGCAAAAACAAGGGAAGTGTGATTGTGAGAGCAGAGATTGATACTCGGTCAGTCACCACACTAATACAGGAAATGGCAATGATGGGTTTGGCCACCTATAGAATGATGGGTTTGGCCACCTATAAAATGGTGGCCCATGGGATATTATCATTAAGTCCGTTACGATATGTCCCAAGGCGATACACCCATCTTTGTTCTTTTTCATAGAGTATTTTCTGGGTGTTTTTGCAAGTGGAGACCTGTTCAATCACTGTCCATCTCATGTCATTGGTCATATGATTGGCTTGTAAAAAGTGTTCACTCAACTTGGTGGTGGCCCGACCGCACCTGATGTTACTTCGGTGTTCGCATATGCGTAGTTTGACTTTGCGAGTGGTCATCCCTACGTATCGTAGATCACAGGGGCAGGATATCAGATACCCCACATTGGTAGAGTTACAATTAGTATGGGCCCTCTGCGTCCATACCTTGCTTGTTTCAAGAGTCAAAGTTTTTGTATGGGACGTAAGGTGGCAGATGCTGAAATTTGAGCAAGAAAAATGTCCTATGATTTTAGGTAGGCCCCAGGCTTCAGTGATGGATGTTGGCCCCGTAGTAAGTATCTTAGTAAGTATCTCTATTGGGCGAGTGTTCACTAAGGTGTCACGAAGGCTACGTCCTTTTTTGAAGGAGAAAAGTGGTTTTCCCCATTCTCTATTGTTACTGTTGATAATGCACCAATGTCTGTAAATGGTCTTCTTCACTGTGTCAGACACTGAGCTGTAAGTGGTGACTCATGTCAAGGGAATGGGATTCGGCTCTTTAGAATGTTCTTCAAGAAGAGCTTCTCTTTTCAAACAGTGATAATCTACTGCGATTACCTGCAAGTTTGCTCTTCTGCTTTGCTATTACTTTGATACACTCCTTTGTTGATTGTTTGACTTATTTTGAGGGGTGTAGGAGTGTTTCTTCACTGTTCCCTTCCTCTCCTGTTGATTCCCGTATTCACAGACCATAACCATCTGATGTTTGCAACAGCACATGGTGTTCAAAAAGGAATCGGCATTTGCATTGTTTCTTTAGATCTCTGAACCAAGAATGGATCACATTTGGTAGATTAAAATGATCCACAATAGAGGAATGCAGATTGAGGCCTAGAGGTTCTAAATGTAGGATCATCTGCCTTTCTGAACAGGAGGAATCACGTGATTGCCACTAAACACAACGTCTAATAACGACTCCGTCTAACCAGCGACGCTTTAAAAGATTCTCTGACGCCGGCTGTGGAGAAGCAGTCCTGGACTGTAAGCATGGTAGAAGGTGCTAAGCAGAAAGGGATTGTCATTCACAAAGATGGACAGCAATGCTTAAATAGATCCTTTACTTTTAAGACATGTAGTAGAGGTGATTCCTTTTCGCTTAGAGACGGAACACAGGATTTCCTTTATCCAACTGTATGTGTTTGCATTTATTGTCATGTTTCTTGATCAAAAAATGCTGTACATAGTAGTTCAAAAGCCGAAAGAGGCACAAAGCATAATGGTGTCATGTGAGGACATTAATCATTGGGTGGTTATACATTTTGGGTTGTACAAGGCAACAGTTTAAGTATTATTTAATGGATAAACACTTCCCTTATGCCAAATCCAAAGTCCTCAACCTTCTTCATTCAACATCCAATAGAAATGGTAGAGGGCTTCCCGTCTTCCTATAAGCATTAAACCTACAACTAAAAGATCGCTTTTTACCTGCGCACTAAATCGTTTCCATTAAACGATTTTAACTTTTGTTTGTAGGTAAATGCATCACGGCAAGAGACAAAATTAATAGAGGAGAGTGATCAACTCATTGAAATCATCCAGCAAAGAAGGCAAATTATTGGAACCAAAATTAAAGAGGGAAAGGTAAGTTCAGTGAAATAGAATGTTTGCCTTTCTATATTAAGTTGTTTTATCATCTTTGCAAGGGGGGGGGGCTCTCTGCGCAATGTGATCAGGTATCGAACGTTTAAATTCCAGACTATAAGGTTTCCTTGATGTCCAGTGAAATTCTGTAAGATCAATGCACCTGTGTACAGACATATATTCATTGCTAAACAAACCAGAAACACACCCTTTTGTAATTGTCGGGCAATTTCTCAGAAGTATTAAAGAAAAGATGGGTTGTTTTGTTTGGCAGCTGTGGACAGCAAACAGATTTTTCCATGCTAAGCTTAGACCTGTAGACTACTGTCATGGCTGTAAGCCTCTTTTCTAACAATACTCCACAAAAGTCCCAGAAGTCGCATCGAACAGCTGAAGATGTAACTTATCTAAGCAAAGAAGATCCCTAAAGCCAACCATAAGTCATCCCTCTTTTATACGGCGTGATGGGGGGCAATGTTCCCCTTAAAAGTTCAGTGGTCAGTGATTTATTTCTTGTAATTTAAGGACAGTTGCACATAACAGTAGGAATATCTGGACATGTACTTAGAAAATTAGACTGTTTTAAAAGTAGAGACTCAATAAGACCAAACAATCATGAAAGAGAAATGTATACGGATACAGGCAAAGTTGTCCTGAGAAATTCTCATAATTCTGGTTTGTTGCGGCAATTCAGTGGGACAGCTTGCTCAATCGTTTATCTGACAGTGTCTTAGTCTTGCAAAAAGTGCTCACATACCTTCTGTGGGAACATACGATAGGAAGATGGGTTTCTTGCAGAGGAATTTACAGGTTCATGACTTTGTCTGGTATGACTGTTTTCTGTGGTGAACATAAAAACATTAGAATATGAAAGTCTGGCACTGGTTCTTTCTGTTTGTCTACACAGGATGTGCTATTCCGGTCAGACTTCAGTGCCAGTGCAGTGATCCCAAGCTCAAGAGTTTACCTCTATCCCAGTTATTCAGGCTGTAACTTTGTCACTTTGCCAGCAATGAAAAACCTTCTAAGTTCATGAGAGAAAATACCATAGCAGATGCAGAATATCTACACATTTTGTAATGCGCTCCTGGTGCCTTATCTCGCTGCCATTAGCGGGTGCAGCAACTTCAGAAGTTCTACTTCTCCGTAGCCCACTTCTGACAAATTCCGGTTTATCAATAGTCCCACATCTACACAAAGCTCAGGATCAGAAATTCAGGAGTGCCCACTTAAATGATCATGAATCTCATAAGTACCAAAACTGCCTTGTTATCAGTTGTGGAAGAGTCAAGGAAAATTGTGGACTCCGGAGGCACCGCTGTGGTCATTTTGTTGGACCTCAGCGCTGCCTTTGACACAGTAAACCATTGTATCCTTGTCCATAGACTCAGACAACTGGAAGTCACTGGAACTGGTTTGGGTTGTCTACAGTCCTTTCTGAGTAACAGATCCTTACGGGTCTTTGACAATGAGGTGACCTCTACTCAGATGCCTCTCTGATGCGGAGTTCCTCAGGGGTCATCCTTGAGCCCCACCTTATTCAACGTTTACATGTGCTCCTTAGCAGAGGTGGTATTACCTTTTGGCGTTCATGTAATCGCTTACACAGATGACACGCAACTTGTGGTAGAACTTAATCAAGTTGAAAGTTCCTCCTCCAGTCTTCGCCTTTGCCTTGAAGAAATTGCCAACTGGATGAATAATTCCTTCCTAAAACTGAATGGGGACAAAAGCAAGATAATAATCTTGGTAAATCACTCCCCCCCTTGACTTAAATACAATATGGCAGCCCACCCTCGGCCCTGCCCCTACCCCAAAGATTCAACTAAAAAGCCTGGGTGTCTGGGTGGACCAATACCTTACCTTTAAGACACAAGCACGGAAGATGCGGCTACGTGCTATGGCTTCCTGAAAATGATTAGAAAAGTCCCCCTCCCTTCTTCCATTCCAGGCAAGGAAAATCTTGGTCCAGGCCTTTATCTTGTCTCGGTTGGACTACGGGAATGCGTTTTATTTGGGCGCTCCTACCACAACCCTTTCTAAACTCCAGACTATACAGAATCGGGCAGCAAGACTTCTCCTGGGTACTCCCAAACATCACCCAGCTAAACCTGCTTTGAAATCCATCCACTGACTCCCCGTCTGGGAGAGAGTCAATTTCAAGGCCTTGTTCATTGTCCACAAGTCATTAGGGGGAAAGGGTCCCGCCATTCTTCATACCATCATTCAGCCCTACCGGCCCAACAGATGTTTTCATTCAGAGGCCATGAATGTTGTCATCGTTCCCAGGATCAAGAAAGCCAGAAGTGGGGGTCGGCTATTCTCATATAATGCAGCCAAGCTTTGGAATTCCCTCCCACCCCACATACGAAAGGAAACCAACCACCTGGCCTTCCGCAAATCGATAAATACCTGGTTGTTCCCCAAACTGGCCGAACTTGATATATCTGCCGCTACTAGCGCTGGGATGCCTCCAAGTAGCCATGCGCAATACAAATGTATTTTTCATTTCATTTCATAAGTACCATCACTCAGTCCAGATTGATATTTCTGGATGAGGCACTTGGCTGGCTCTTTTCCAGTGACTGTTCACTTTTACTCACTGTTCGCTAAAGGACAATAAAGTGGATTGCAGACTCCAATGTAGGGGTGTTGCTGGAAAGCTCCTCTGAAAAACCATATTTGGAAACTCCGGTATTTAATGAACTTTTTAACCTCTTGACGTTCTTGTATGGGTGCAGCAAAGCGACTACGTACTATACCAATTCTGGAGAAAGAGGTAACAAAACAACTACAAGTACACAATGGGCAAAACATTATCCTTTATGGCCAGCAGACCAATGACTGGAGCAAATCAATGCTCACCAAATTAGAAAAGAACTCCTCACGATCCTTGATGCATTCAAAAGAGCCACTCATGCTCCAAGGCTCCATACAGTATGACGCACGGTGTAGCAAATCTCTTAAAAAGACTTCGGTGCAGGCAGCTGTTACCACTGCTGCTGTGTATGATTCAGTTTTCCTCTCCAAATCAGAGTCCAAAGGCAGGGATTGGACCTGCAGTTTCTTCAGTATGCAATGTGAGTTTGGTTGTGCCGCAAGGCTCATCTCCTTCACCATCATTATTTAATGTGCACATCCCCCCACTGAAAAAGCATTGAGAAAATGCCAACTCTATTTCCAAATACATACAGATGATTCACAGATTATCATCTGTTACTACAGTGACAATGTAGTCATCCAAACAACAGCAAATGTCTTCAACACATACACCAATGAATGAAAGGAAGATTCTTCTGCCTAAACAGGTCCAAAACTGTTTTCTTTGCGGCAGGAAGTTCCAGTCGATTCGTCTGCCTCTTCAGTCTCGGATCCCCTATGATTGCTCACCGGGAAATAGAAAATGTAAGGGTCATCTTTGGTGCACACTTATCATTTGCCACATTTACTAATATTATAGATAATGGTGTCAACGTCTATCTTCCTGCATAAAGGAAGATCCTCCCTCCCTCCTTCGCAATCAAAGCAACATGGTGGGTCTAATGCAAGCCTGCTAGTGTCTTGTCTAGTCTACTGCAACTTCACATACACTGTTCTACCCAAGACACCAACAGAGCAGTCACAACACAATAAAACAAGGCAACTCATTATATGTCAACCTCAGGATACAAGACAAGGCTATCTGAAGTCATCACTGAAAGTTCTTAGCTGGCTACCACTGGGATAAGAAATTAAATTAAAAGTTAAATGCTATATTCACAAGTTTTATTGGGGTTAAGACCCAGGAAAATAATAGAAACTCATTACAAACCAGCCAGAGACCTTTTCGCAATATTTTCTAATCCGATTCCACAAAGATGGCCCATATGTATATAAAGCAAAGAGCGAAGCTCAAACATTGAAATAAGCAAAACACCATTCTCATCACTGGATAGAATGATCCAATCTTTTTCATAGTGGCCTTCAACCGATTACAATCCAGGATGGAGACTGAACACTACAAAAATGGGACTCGTCATCCAGTTGGACTCTTATATACACTTCACAGTTCCTTTGAACTATATTGCTCTGTTTTTGCTACTATGCCGATCCGAAGCATTCAAGACACTGTAAATAACTAAATGAAACATATTGACTGAAGGCTGCAACCAGAGGCTGTTCCTCTGTGGGAGCGGAGGAGCGTCGCCCCACCACACTGCTGGGCAGAAAGCGCCAAAAATGAATTGGTAATAAAATGATTTTATTACAATTGCATTTCTGACACTTTCTGCCAGCAAACGGAGTGCTAGGGCAGGGCGAGTCCAGGGCTTTACTGCTGCCAATGATTGGCTGCAGTGAGGAGTGAGTGGCCTCTTAACTTTGTATTGCGCATGTTGGTTTGGCTTGCTACGGACAAACCGACATGCGCAATGCAAACCTCACCAGCCTGGCTGACTTGGAAAGCTGGGATGGAGAGCAGGCACAGGCCTTCAGGCCCTTATGGAGCATGGAGTCAGCCTGCCCCAGCCAATCAAGATGCTTTAGAACAGCGTCTTGATTTGGAGGAAAGAGTTGGCTGTGGGCTTCGCGCTCGGAGAACGTGCTGCAGACCAACAAGGTCGTACTGCAGAACATCAAGCGGCAGTGTAAGGTAAGTGATTTTTTTAATGTGTATATTTAGGTGTATTTGGTATGTGTCTTGTGTATTTGTTATGTGTATGTGTATATGTTATGTGTATTTGTTATTTGTATATTTGACCCCCCCCCCCCCCCCCTCCAATGTGATTTGCACCAACCACTACTGGCTGCAACAACTGGTGAGGATAAGTGTACAGATTTGTTTCCTGAGAAGGTCCCACCCCTCGATGATAATGCAGGCGCGTCAGAAACCATGCCTCGTGCCCCACGCACACTCCTCTGACATCCATACCAACAGTCAAATGGCACAGTCTTTCTGGCATGCCTCTTCAGTGTGCCAGAGAGAAAAACCTAGGAGTTAAAAAAGTTAGAGGAATGAGGCTTTGTGGGCAGCATGTGCTACCAATAAAAATCTTTCTGGTATGCTGCCACCAATTCAGACTAATTTGTGCAGGTAATCACTAACAGTGCAGGTGAATGTTTGGCTGTCTACGCCGCTGTAGGGAAGCGGCTCTCAGGGCATAAAAATGGAAACAAATAGGATATAATGAACATGATTATTCATTTTATGTGATCAAATCACAGTTTAGTTCTGTTGCCAATTAGCAGTGAATTCTTTAACGATCATATATCACAGCAGCCATTCTTTTGGCCAGTGTACGGTCATATTCTTTCATGTAGAGAGATTAAAGGCCTCACATTTTAGCCAGATTATAATTGAAATACTTGAGGCTTCAGCTCCTAAAATCCGCTGTGCCAGTCTTGCTCTTGGAGTGTTTGACAGCCAAATCAGTCAGTGAAACAATGAGTGATAAAAGCATATTTTTCTCCAGTGACTGAGGGGCTCTTAAGTTAATGAATGGGTTTTGTTTCATCACAAGACTAATCAGACCGAACACATTACACAAGCTATTATTCTACTTTTTGAACTCTTAAAATCTACCAATTTCCGCATCGCAATCTATCTGCCCTTTTCCATGCTATCACAGCCAGAACTCAATGCAAATAGAGGCCCACATTGCATTGAAAAACCTGTGTCAGGCAGGAGTTTAAAACAGTCCAGTGATGCCCCAGCACAATCTTTCCTTCTCATCAATGTCAGAAAACATTTAATAATCTTATCATGACACAAGAGTACCACTTGGTTATCTGCCTCAAAATGCATTATTAGTCATTAAAGTCCTCTCACATTTTATTTAACAATTCCAGAGTCAATATTTGGAAAGATGCTTTATCTCGATATCTTGACATGTGGCTCCTGATTCTGATAGGTAGCCAAGAACGTCTTACCGATACAGTTAAAATACAACTGTTCAGTTTACTCCTCTCCTGATAGAGATGACACTGTAAATGCCATTCAGTAAACCACAAGCCTGTGATTTGATGGGCCCGCTGAAGAGCATGGCAGATAATTGTAAAAGTGAATTTACTTCTTGCCTTCAATACAAGAAGCAAACCACTAATTAGGCCTGAACGGAGTTCCATTTTGCGAAACTCCGCAAAGTGGCAAAACTACTCTGCCAAGCTACGTAGAGTTCCGCGAGCAGCGGAGTGCGTTATCTTGCTCCGTTCACACATATTTTTAGTGCTTCGTGTTTGTCTCGCGCGGTAAAATCAGCATGAACTGCGTCACGTGCAGCGCAAGTGGGTGCTGCTTCTTTCTACCACTTGCATAGAAGTTCTACTCGAGCGGCAGCTTCCTCAACAAGAACAGAAGGTTTCTCAATGTGAGCCACAATCTGCCACTGTATTGAGAAATCTCACTGGGAAGCAGTCTAATGTTGTATTTTCCTCGCCTGCGCTCGCCAATGGAGCTCGAGTGAGGAAAAAATTCCACTACGCAGAGCGGAGTTTTGGGGAGTTTGCGAGCTCCACGGAGCGCAGAGTGCGAAAAACTCCACGAGCGGAGTTCACCGCCCACGCCTACTAGTAATAGGGCTAGCACCATCTACACCTCACTTAAGCCCTACCTCATTCTCCTGCCATCATCATGCTACCACCACCACCTGCCTGGCATACCACTCCTCTCTGCCTCCTGAGGTTAATAGGCTCGAGGACCATAAACCAGACAAGCGCATACCGGCACCTAACTGATAAATTCACAACTTTAACCACTTGAAGAAGCGCAGTTACAAAAATTATTAATAACTTTATGAAACCCATCTGCCTGTTGGAGCAGGGACGCTTAGGAACAGAAGAAAGACAGGGTAAAGAAGAAATATAAACAGGAGACACAATGTGAGTTGGCTTACCAATGTAGATCTTCTGTGATCAATAACTGCAGAAGCCATCAAACCACGTCCAGGCACACACTTATACTCCTGTTCCAGGAAGAGAGCATGCCATCAGCTTTCACATAAGATAAAATACGTCCATTAATCATCCAAATGCACGCCAGCCCATCACTTATGAAACATGCTACACTCGCCTAGAGAAGTAGAACCCCTACAAAACGGGTTCATACAAGACCCTGAAACTTTGATTTCACCTCAAGGTTGACGCGGTTAGGGAAAGAGTCAAATACCTGCACCGTCACATTGATGCTGCTTTTAGAGATCCTTCTCATACTATTCACCCCTGACATGGGTGTGGATGGCAGGGGCATTGTCCAACTTCAAGGAAAGCTCACCATCCAGAAGATCACATGACATGTGGGAAGGCCTGTGCTCAGACACCCCATGAAATATCCTCCAAGGGCAGACCTCAACTGCAGACATACGTTTGCATCCGAAAAAACTAAGAGGATTAGTAATTGGAAGAAGTGTGCTGTATATAAAAACACACTTAACGTCACCGCATTGTATGTTCACTAATCCCTGACCTGTTACACACACTCTACATCGGTGTGCACATCAAGCTGACAGTGGTGGTGCATAAATGGACAGTGTGTACCAGGAGCTATCCTGGTCTTTGATGGTGTCATTGCACCCCTTCACACGTGTTGTGGGGTGACCTGTGAAGCCTAAGTATAGGTCATGGATGCATGCAATCAACACACTCTTATGCCTTTAATGCTCTTGACCTAGTAAATGACAACACATTATCAGTTTCACCATGATGGCTTACTTGAAATAACTGGGAAACCTTTCTAGACATGGTTATCTTTAAAGGGGTAATGGAGGTGGTAACCTCAGAAGTGTACAGTGCTGAATTGTCTACAATCTCAGACTCCTTTCCATTCGGGTACTACTGTCCTGAAATCAATGTCCCAATATTACATACTCTGACACTTTCCCATCTCCTTTGAATCGTTTTGTTGCCGTATAATTCAAGGTTCATCCTCGTCTAAGACTCTTTCAACACATCTGCTGAGAAGATGGCGAGCCTGGTAGCACCGCAAAGTAAATGTAGCCCTTTGGGGCATACAGCACAATGACTGACTGAAACATTTATAAAGCGCACTTATGCCGTGGCATCTTGGCGCTGGAGGAATTGAAACAGACAACGACGGATCTTAAGATCTTGGAAAAAGCCAGGTCTTTATCTTTTTCCTGAAAAGAGCCCTGTTTGGTTCCAGCCTGACTGTCTCCGGGAGAGAGTTCCACAAAGTAGAAGCTTGATAAGAGAAACCAGCTCCTCCCCTTCTAGCTCTTTTAATTCTGGGGACACAGACCAACCATGTTTTAGCAGACCTAATCATTTTACATCTCTTGTTGGGAACGTGTTACAGGAACATTTTTACATTATCTCTTTATCACTGTTGTCCTTTCCTTTATATTACCTGGGGTGTCAATGTTCTATGCATGAAATTAAACGTGGTTTTCCGAAATCACTGTGTGAGTCTTACATGTTATGATCTTTCCCATTTCCTAATGTCCCTATCGAGCCACATCAGTAGTTACATCTTTTTAAAAAGCTTGTCTTGTGAACTGTCCATCATATAATTATGATCCCCAAGCAGGTCTCTGAAGCCTAGCTGCTTTTCCTGTTCATGTGCACAACATGTCTTTTCATTCTCTGTAGTGGAAGTTGTGATGCCCCACGTCACAGAGTGCCAGTGAACCTTTGCATGAAACCCAGATGTAGCTTTGAAGTTCATTTATTAATCTCACATTCTTCGAAGAGTCATCCATCAGCCCAATAGCATGATGCCCATTGTGGCAGAGTTTTCATTCCTGTGTGTATGTTTGCAGAGAGAGATTGTGCTATGTTAATGTTTTGTCATTGATAGAACGTAATCATGGATTGTCCAGTGCAGGATAGCCCTGGTTTCTCAACACTAGTTTTTACTAAGCCTGGGCAAAGCACTACGCTACGCTCGCGTAGTTTACGAAGTTCGCACTACGCGAATTGCACGTAGCACAGTGCGAACACGCGTAGCGTAGTGTTGCGTAGTACTGCGGTTATTTTTTGCTTGCTCGCGGTCCTCAACGTCAAGTTGGCGACCGCGAGCAAGCAAAATGACATCCCGGCGAGACTTTTTCCATGTTCGCGATCAGCAACATCAAGTTGGCGATCGCGAGCATGGAAAATAAACCTCCCGGCGAGATTCCCAACGCGAGGAGGTCAGGTTTCTCATTGCGAGTGGTCGCGCATGCTCGCGACCGCTCGCGATGAGAAACTACCAGTTCGCGTTGAGAAAGCTGCTGCTCGAGTAAAAATCTACTCGAGCAGCAGAAAACTACAGCTCGCGCTGTGCAAGATGCCATTTTCAATAATTGCACAGTGCCGGTTGCTTGTCCGCACTGTGCAATCATTGAAAACAACATCTGGCACAGTGCGAACAAGGTACTACGCAGTTCGCGAAGTGCTACGCGTAGCTCACGTAGTGCGAACTGCACTTTGCGTAGCTTCGCGAAGTGCTACTTCGCGAACTACGCCCAGGGTTAGTTTTTACTCTGTACTTGACTAAGTAAACTGTGCAGCTCTTTAGTACATTGATTCTTTTTTTACTTGTATGCTCATGATCTATTACAAATTATTTTTATTGTTGTACAAATGATCCCCTAGTCAATCTTGGGATTAACATTCCCATGAGAGACTAAATTGAAATACCTGCTTGTTTAATAATGCATGCAATGTCCGGGGCTGGCAGGATCTTCTGCTGAAGTGTCGTCAAGAAGAAAGGGTCAACTCGCGCCACCATTGTATGTTACGATTAGCGGATTCCCTAGTGAGAGTCTCTTCATATACTGTTTATTACACCCATAATCAC
Source organism: Triturus cristatus (assembly GCF_964204655.1). Lineage (NCBI taxonomy): Eukaryota > Metazoa > Chordata > Amphibia > Caudata > Salamandridae > Triturus > Triturus cristatus. The sequence continues at coordinate 756,897,775 of NC_140591.1, forward strand.
ATAGGAGTATCATTTGGAAAAGGAGGCTTTGTCACAGGGACGTCTGATTCCAAATTAAGCGCCTCACCTCGTAGAAAAGATTGCTGTCCTGTCATCCAAAATGTGTCGCTTGAGCCCTCCCCTCTGCTTGTAGTGTGCAGTATCCTGGCTTTAATGTTATTCATGTCAACTCATGCTCTGCCAGTGGAATGTTTCAAGGATGATGTATTACAGAATGTTGGGAGTCAGAAGTCACAGTTGAGAAGGGCTGAGCAGCATGCTGGCTCCTCCTGGTGGGGTCTGTACTGGACTTAACTACATGTCCTGTATCGAACTACAAATAAACATATGAACATCCTCTACACGTCTGGACTGTGTTACTACAAAGTGGATCTCATTTCTGTTTGTTTCAGTCTGACTACTGACATCAGGACAGTAAAAGTACATTTGTATTTTGTTAACAGTGGGCTTATGTGAGCTATACCAACTGCCTAGACGTCTTCCCCGTTATTGATATCTCTTCAGACAAGGGTGCCCCCATTTTAATACTTGGGAAGGAAATAGGGCATGTTCCAGCCAGAAGAGGGTGGCTCATGGCAGTGCAGGGAGGGGCATGCAGAGAATGAGAGGGAATATAGCTGGATTGTGGGATCTGGGAACCCCTTGCTGCCTTCAGATGCATTCTTTCAATGCCTAGACGCTGAATTTATTGATACCAGAAACTTCTATTATTAGTCAAGGGTGTTATGGAGCATTCTCTTAGCAAGTTGGCATTACATGATTAGCGATTTAAATCCCCCACCTGAGTGCAGGTTATAGCGACTTCTGCAGGTGATAGTGACTTTTGCAGGTGATAGTGACTTTTGCAGGTGATAGTGACTTTTGCAGGTAGTAGGGACTTCTGCAGGTGATAGGGACTTCTGCAGGTGGTAATGACTTCTGCAGGTGGTAATGACTTCTGCAGGTGGTAATGACTTCTGCAGGTGATAGCGACTTTTGCAGATGATAGTGACTTCTGCAGGTGATAGCGACTTCTGCAGGTGATAGTGACTTCTGCAGGAGATAGCGACTTCTGCAGGTGATAGCGACTTCTGCAGCAACTTCTGCAGGAGATAGCGACTTCTGCAGGAGATAGCGACTTCTGCAGGAGATAGCGACTTCTGCAGGTGATAGCGACTTCTGCAGGTGATAGCGACTTATGCAGCGACTTCTGCAGGTGATAGCGACTTCTGCAGGTGATAACAACTTCTGCAGGTGATAGCGACTTCTGCAGGCCGACATGTCCTGTATTCAAGGCACGCAGGCTCTGACCAAAATGAAATGTCTCGGGCCTGTTTAAGTGCCCTTCACGCATCTCCTGAGGCAGCAAGCTGTGAGCTCAATTTTGAAGACCTTGCAGCCATTTTGCTCTTTTCTCTATGAGAAAAGATTGGTCTTTAATTGCATTCACAGTGCAAGAGTGTTGTGGTCTGAATTTGCCGCATCTTCTCTTTGTTTTTAGGAGTTGCACATTAAATATGCCCCCTAGTTCTGGTGTAAAGAATGCGCTCTCGGCTTGCTTGGGCTCTTCGTCAGCACTTTCAGCCTGGACCCGTCCTTCAGCAGCTCATTAAAATGAACAATGCCTGGCGAGGAGCAGCGACCCCTGCTGTTGTAGTTTCACCCTGCCACCCCACACAGCTAATCCTCTACGGTGGAATGTGTAAATTAGCGAAGTTAAAGAGCACGTAAAAATCTGCGCTTCGCTGCCATGCTTCGCTAACAGGCTTCAAATAAAGGCCCCCTGCAGGCAAAGACAGACTTGCAAAGTCTTTGACGACCCCTGATCGCCGAGGTCACGCTTCGGGGCTTGCACTCGGGAAGTCACGCTGAGCAGTCTTCCTGAGTCTGCTTAAGAGCACCTCTCTAAAGGTGCCATCCTCTTCAGTGGGACTAAGGGTTGGGACACAGAAGAGTGATTGACCCATGAACAGCACAGCTCGTTTCATTAGGGTCACGGTCTAAATGTGCCCACAGGTCCAGAGTAAAACCGAGCAGCTCGAGGACAGAGTTACACCTAAGCTTGCATATATGGAATGTTTTTTTTTTGTAAATGTATAAAGTGTACATTAAGATATGAGCATGTGACTATACCCAAATGGGCACTATTATGATGTGGCTTTAGTGATATTACTGTCATGGCGAGACTTGCACTGTAGACTTATTTATTCAAGTTCCCATCCCACCATCAATTATCAGGTATGTTTTTCTTGTAGTGTCTGACTTGGCAAGCCTAATGCGACTGCTGAGTTTTCACGAATTATATGAACCTTCTTGCATTTGCTCTGTTTAGCCTGTCCTGTCCTCATCTGAGTCCTGGATGCCTGGGTAGATAGGCTGGCATTGAGGTAGAACAGAGGGTCATGGGTGCAAGTTCACCTACGCCACGGTTGTTACAGAATGAGTGCATCTATCAAGGAGATCTGACATAATTATTTTAGATAATTGAATACAAAGTTGTCCAATTCCTTTATTCATGTTTTCCCGCCCTATGTTCTTTATTTCCGTTTATTACTCCCCTCTTAGCTTCTGCCAATCTTGCTAGCTTTCTCTGCCATTGTGCCACCGGTGGTGCTTGTTCGCTTTTCCAGGCCATTGTCTCATAGCCAATAGGAATGAGAGATTTAGAAATTCACGTCATTTTACATGTATGGTCTTTTCATCAGACCAAGTATACAATATGTCTGTGTGAAGCAATCCTGCTGTCATGTATGCATGTATGGTGGGGTACAACCACAATGCATGGGATCGTCTCCCTCAGTCTGACATCTCAGGCATATACTTGATGCTGCCGAGAAGATCTCGGCGACAAGTACGTGCGATGCAGAATATTGCATTGTATTGGGTTGAACTGTGCGTTTCTGAAAAAGGCCTTGCGCTATTCAAGAACTGCTTGCCACTCCTCTAGAGCTGACATTTTTAATGTTAATGCTTACCAAATACAATCTGTATTGCCCATAGGTTTCAAGATTCTGCTTCATCGATTCAACCAAAGACACACTGCCTTTCCCCTAACAAGATTAAACCACTGTATTCATTTCTTGTCTAAAGAATGTAGGATTCCAGGGCATCAGTTAACTCAGTGTTCTGCTTGTTACACAGTGGCAGCTCCTCTGCAGGGGCAGAGGAGCGCTGCCCGACCCTGAGCCAGCACATAAAAAATAAAACAATGTTCTATCATCATTTTATTTTACGTTTGCCACCTCTGAGCCAGCTTGTGCAGGGAGAGGCGGGGCATGGGTAGGAGGAGTGCTATATGCACTCCCTAAGTACGCATATGTGTTTGGTCAGCCATCTCAGGCCGACCAAAACTAACATGCGCACTTAGGTTTTCTCCAGCCCTGCGGCATTGAGCGGCTGAGCTGGAGAAACCCCACAGACTCCCTGGTCTGAGGGGAGCATCGTTCCAGCCCGCTCAGACCAATCTCCGCGTTGCTCTCACTTTATATATATCTCATTTTTCACTTCCTCTTCCACCCTGAACTATAACCCAGAGCAAGCTATAGCGTGCAGGGCTCAAGAATTGTTGTTCGCCAACATTCAGTTTATATTAATCTTTTAGGATTCCTATAAAAGTAACTGTTGTGGCATTTTCTTCCACTTTACCACTGCCTTTTTTCCTTTTCTCTTCTTAATCTTGTGTGTTGTTTGACTGAGTTGTAGGGTTGTATATTGTACACGTTAAGCCATGATAGGAATAATATGTTGAGCTTGTCTTAAAATAATGAAGATGTGATGTATGTGGGTTTTAGCCACCCCACAACCCGGAATGTATACCAACAACTCAGCCATATTCTTCATGACCATCGGCCTAATTTCAAGCCTGAGAAGGACACTGAATAGGCACTGGCCAAATAGACAAACTCTTAATTGACCTGGATGAAAAGAAGAAATTAACTCACATTATTCCCATCCTCAGTAGCCTGTGACATTGTAGGCCATTAACCACTAGGAAAAGACTCCTACCATTTTAGAGTATTCAAATTCACACTGAATTAGATCCAAACTTCCCTCTCTAGTCAAAGCCAACAAGTTTGAGCTGGATCGATGGAATCCTTGTCATGCATAGTGTCATGAATAGTGCCGCAGGCATTGTCCGTATGCAGGCCATCCCGCCACCTTTCACCGAGCGGACTCCACTGCCCCCAACCTCAAAGCATGCTCCAAAAATATTTAATAAATAGGTAAACCCTGGGAATGTGGTGGCTTCATATATGCATACGACGGCTGACCTAGGGATATAAGGGAAGTACCTCAACTTTAGGTAACTTTAATAGCCCGTAGCGAGCAACTGTGATAACAGCGGATGCATGCCGTGAAAACATTCTCTTCTTGTTGAAAACCAAAAACTAAAGTGGAATGTTGGTGCGTATCCCAAGTCCCCCATTCCTTTAGAGTGTCCGTTATTCAAACCCGCCCCTGCAAAAATGAAGGGAAGTACAAATAACTGGTCTTTTTCTGGGACAGCACATACACACGTTCCAGGTTTCACAATTATATAAAATGATTCGCGATAGCAATTCAAGTTAAAGGTATTTCTCCAAAACGAGAATACCCATTTATTAAAACCAACATATGACAAGTTACTGCTTAGTAGTACAGGGGAAATATACTGTAAGAGCATAAGAAATTATCGCAGTCCAGAGCTGACACGTCTCGTCCCAGTATAGGGTCTTTTTCAAGGCTCTGATGTTTTTGTAGCAGCATACGAGCCAATTTGACAGTAATCAGTCCAGCTGTACAATGAAATGCTGCCCTCCTAATTGTATAATTAGCTGAGACACATTTGTATTTTAGTTTTTTCCTAGTGTATCCCATGTACTAGGAGTGGTTGCTAGGAGTTAATCCAGCTAGTTGAAACCACAAACATTCTTCACAGTTGAAGTCATAATGTGCATGTGCATTAATATGTCCAGGGTACAGTATGTCAAATGACACTTTTTGGCACCTTGCATAAGAAACTCATTTAATTTTTAGCACTGCACTATGCATGAACAAATTATTATTGGTTAAGGCGCCACTTTATCGTACAGCAGTCTGGGATCCCACACGAGTAATCTGGATTCTTCAGTCTACTCAAGGACTCAAACCATTTGCTTAATTGAGAAACCTGAAGACATTTGTGTGTGGTTCCCCAGAAGTTTAACATTGGGTGCCGGACCGGGACACTACTAGGTTGTACCTTGACATATGGTGGCTGCACCTGCATCTTTGTGGGGTCCTGCGTGTCTTTTGATACCTGGGGGTATATAACACGGGGGAGATTCTGTAAGGTTTTCAGAGGCCGGAATCTATAGAATAACTTTTTTGTAATGCAAATGCCTCTGACACCATAAATCACAATTTTTACTTTTCTCAGCAAGCCTGTTTATTGACTGCAAGTTATATTTCATTTATAACAATCTGAGATACTTTGAAACAGAAGGAACACTTCTTCATTGTGACAAGTACATGTCCTTTGCATAAAACAGTAAAAACAAACTTTACATTTTTCACAATAACTTCATGACAAATCGACGAACAAAAACAAAATACTTTAAACAAACAGGAAAATTGTTGCACTTCAGTACTAAGATATCCTATTTTATAGAGTGTGGGGACTCAAACTTATTGTCGCTTCAACGTTAACTACTTGTTGTGGTCCTATGCAGGGTCAGAGAGAAATATTTCATAGTAGTTGTGGAGAGCATTGACTGAGTATGTTGTTTTCGCTCTTCTGGGGACGTTATTGTGTAATTTTTATCACAAACGGGTCTCGTTCTCTGCTAGCCGACGCGTTTCGACCTGTGTTGTTATGGACCTATATTTTATTCATAAGGTCTTCGTCAGGGCTCCTATGTGATTCCAAATGGATGTGGGTTGCTGTCATCTTCTTTACCGTTCGTCTTCGTCCTCAGCTGTTGGAAACAGAGCGTTTTCCAACAGCTGAGGATGAAAACGAAGGAAACACCGCACAAGACACAAGCCGGTACCCACATTTTTGCGAATAACAAGGGTCTCCAGCTGCCCAAAGTGAGATTGGACCAGAACCACATGTCAATCCCCTTCCCCATGAACGAACCCAAAGGGTAAAGAAGATGACAGCAACTCACATCCGTTAGTACGAAAAAGATGTCCATTTGGAATCACATAGGAGCCCTGACGAAGACCTTATGAATAAAATATAGGTCCATAACAACACAGGTCGAAACGCGTCGGCTAGCAGAGAACGAGACACGTTTGGGATAAAAATTACACAATAACGTCCCCAGAAGAGCGAAAACAACATACTCAGTCAATGCTCTCCACAACTACTATGAAATATTTCTCTCTGACCCTATATAGGACCACAACAAGTAGTTAACGTTGAAGCGACAATAAGTTTGAGTCCCCACACTCTATAAAATAGGATATCTTAGTACTGAAGTGCAACAATTTTCCTGTTTGTTTAAAGTATTTAGTTTTTGTTCGTCGATTTGTCATTAAGTTATTGTGAAAAAGGTAAAGTTTGTTTAATGTTTTATGCAAAGGACATGTACTTGTCACAATGAAGAAGTGTTCCTTCTGTTTCAAAGTATCTCAGATTGTTATAAATGAAATATAACTCGCAGTCAATAAATAGGCTTGCTGAGAAAAGTAAAAATTGTGATTTATGGTGTCAGAGGCATTTGCATTACAAAAAAGTCTTTTGATACCTGAGCACATCATACCCACTATTGAACAGTACTGTGGTTATATCATGGACTATGATGGTAAAACCCAAAATTATAATGCCAATGTGCATAATATTATGGTAGGTATTATGATTTAACTCGGCGATAGATCATGGTACCTGGCAATATGATGGCTATGCCTGCTATGTACTAGCAGTACCTAGTGATAGGATGACAGCTTCAATAAATCATGGCAGTGCAACTGTAAAGTTTGCCAGTGCCCGGTCTATGATGCTAATTCCCAGGCATTTGTTGTGAGTTGTTGAAAATGTGTTGATAGTTATCGAGCACGTGATGGCTGTAGATTGAGTTGTAACAGCTCAACCTTTTTCCTTATCTCGAATGCACACTTGTCATCTTGGGTGCACCCGAGTTGGTATATGGTTGATAATTAAACCAGCCTTTATTTGCTTGAGTGCAATTTGGTAATTTTTTTTGAAACATGGTACAGATTTGTCAATCGTTTTGGTTCCACTTTCTCAGTTGTTGGTTTAAACGGTTGTGTTTTTGGCCTGGTGAAAGGGTGGGCGATTCCAAATCTGCTGCCTTATTATGTTGACGGTTAATTGATGATAGTGACCATGAATCCTTATATAATCCTTTTAGAAATGCCTACCTTTAAATACCTGCTCGTATTCATCATAGCTAAATTGAAGTAAAAAAAAATATATATCCAAACACCATCCATAAAATCATCTTTAAATCTTAAGTCCATCTGTGGATGTTCCTCTTGATTAAAACAGCCACAAAATACAGAGCATACTTGCATAAAAGAAAATGTATACGGAAAATAGGGTTAGTGAGCACAATATCCGAGCTAATTCAGTTTTGCATTTGTTGAAGTTACCATCAGATTCATTCTGTAACCCTTGAAATTGTCTGGTGTCTGACGCATGTATCCATTGTTGTGATACTGAGGTGTTTTTGGCGGGAGCAGCAGAGGCTGGCTCGTGTTGGCCATCGCCAGCATCATGGCTGTTGATGCAATATTATGGTGGTAGAATCGCAGAAAATATACCCGCGTCTTGGGGCTGTGGCAGAGAAGCTAGCTAGCTCCCACTTCCTGGTCGCCCTGAGCTGACTGAAATCATCAGAGTGCTGTGGACCTCTAGAGATGTGCAGGTTTCTGACTTACTTTTAGATAATACATTTCCACAAGAGAAGAACAGGTCAAAGTAAAAGTAACACACATCCTAAACTGTGTCACGTGGCCCTTTATATTTGTGGCAGGATGTCGAAGTGTTCTACAGGCGCTGTCATGCTTGGTGGTAATGATGCACACTTTCAGAGCTCGCCTTTGGCCAGTTGGCATCCTTTGCGAAAACCAATTTGATGCCACTCCGCTTTATGCAGAAAAACTCCCCTCCCCAGCTTGCGATGGAGGTGACACTCTCATAAAGCCCCCTCAGGCTCCCTGGAGTCCCCCCTAGATGAGCTCCTGTCTGACGTCAGCGTGGAGGACACTGGCCTTCGAGTAGCCCCCTTTGACTCCGATGCACAGTTGTCAGCCTTCTGTGCCTTTCTATGCACCCTCTGTGTCCTGTCTAATTGTCTCAGGATGCCAGTCGGTAAATTCTGTGGTCCTCCACTCTTGTGAAGTGTGTTGATTCGTGTGTGTGTGTGTGTGTGTGGGGGGGGGGGTTAGGGGGGTAAGGATGAGGAGAATTACATGTAAAATGACCCAGGAGGCAGCTGCCTACAGAAACAGTGACTACGCACATTTTTCTTTAGAGCCAGTCAACGCAGTCAAAGCGAGACTTCTGCATGAATGAATGAATGAGACCCCACTGTGAGCGTCCGAATGTTGCACCCCCCCCCCCCCCCTCCTGCACCTCCATGGTAAAGTCAGGCCTTGACTACATTTGAATATGGGAGTGTCCTTTCCAGGTGGTTTAGTTTCCCTCCTTGTGAAGCGCGCTAATTCAGACTGCTGCTGCCTACTGGACCAGAATGCAGTCGAGAGGGTTTGCTCTGATCTCTACTCTGTCCCCTGGTGCCTGTCCTGTGTTTTGTGTACTTTTGTCTCGAGGTTCGCCCTCGGGCGCTTCAGCCGGAATTGCAGATGCTTGCCCAGTTGCATTCTTGCGTTTCATTTTCACTCCTCGGGAAATGGTTATCAAAACAGTTGGTTGGTTATCCTGGAAACCCAGGGAGGCAGGAAATGACGCCCGTTGTGAGGCAGAACAGGTCAGCTAGGTTTGTTTTTAGCTCGCGCGCAGTTAATCCCCCCCTTTCATGGATCTCGAATATTAGAAAGACTGAAACAATTCTACCATATTTGCTTGCATTATTGGCAATACGTTGGTTTGGCTTTAGTTTTGAGCGAGTGAGGTTTGCCTTACTTGGATAAGATGAGAAATTCAGCAGCAAATGTTCTCGGTTTGTGAGGTAAATGCTAAAGATACTAGTAAACGTTTTTTTTTCTTTTTTATCTTGCCTTTCTTGCTCCTGGAAGGTGTCGAGGCTGAGGAAACTGGCGCAGCAGATTGCCAACTGCAAGCAGTGCATCGAGCGGTCGACGTCCCTCATCACTCAGGCCGAGCAGTCCCTCAAGGAGAACGACCACGCCCGCTTCCTGCAGACGGCCAAGAATATCACGGAGAGGTAAAGCCGGCCGCACTTTCATTCACATATCTCACACAGAGGCAGGCCGGGCCGGCGCAGGGCATGGGCAGTGTGGGCAGCTGCCCTGGGCCTTGCCGTCAGCCCTCCAACTTGGAGCCTGGCACCAATGCCACACAGTCAGACCACGGCATGAAGGGTGCCACCTTGCAAGTGCACCACCTTAGAGGGCCCCTCCCCTGGCCTCCCTGCTATGATATAGCGAGGCGAACCAGGAGTGTGGGGGCAGGGGGTGCAGTCCTAGGTGCCACCTTGCAAGTGCACTACCTTAGGGGGGGCCCCCTCCCCTGGCCTCCCTGCTATGATATAGCGAGGCGAACCATGAGTGTGGGGGCAGGGGGTGCAGTCCTAGGTGCCACCTTGCAAGTGCACTACCTTAGGGGGGGCCCCCTCCCCTGGCCTCCCTGCTATGATATAGCGAGGCGAACCATGAGTGTGGGGGCAGGGGGTGCAGTCCTAGGTGCCACCTTGCAAGTGCACTACCTTAGGGGGGGCCACCTCTCCTAGCCTCACTGCTATGGTGTAGCAGGCGAACCAGGAGTGTGGGGGCAGGGGGTGCAGTCCTAGGTGCCACCTTGCAAGTGCACCACCTTAGAGGGGCCCCTCCCCTGGCCTCCCTGCTATGATATAGCGAGGCGAACCAGGAGTGTGGGGGCAGGGGGTGCAGTCCTAGGTGCCACCTTGCAAGTGCACTACCTTAGGGGGGGCCCCCTCCCCTGGCCTCCCTGCTATGATATAGCGAGGCGAACCATGAGTGTGGGGGCAGGGGGTGCAGTCCTAGGTGCCACCTTGCAAGTGCACTACCTTAGGGGGGGCCCTCTCCCCTGGCCTCCCTGCTATGATATAGCGAGGCGAACCATGAGTGTGGGGGCAGGGGGTGCAGTCCTAGGTGCCACCTTGCAAGTGCACTACCTTAGGGGGGGCCACCTCTCCTAGCCTCACTGCTATGGTGTAGCAGGCGAACCAGGAGTGTGGGGGCAGGGGGTGCAGTCCTAGGTGCCCCCTTGCAAGTGCACTACCTTAGGGGGGGCCACCTCTCCTAGCCTCGCTGCTATGGTGTAGCAGGCGAACCAGGAGTGTGGGGGCAGGGGGTGCAGTCCTAGGTGCCACCTTGCAAGTGCACTACCTTAGGGGGGCCACCTCTCCTAGCCTCACTGCTATGATATAGCGAGGTGAACCAGGAGTGTGGGGGCAGGGGGTGCAGTCCTAGGTGCCACCTTGCAAGTGCACTACCTTAGGGGGGGCCACCTCTCCTAGCCTCGCTGCTATGGTGTAGCAGGCGAACCCGGGGAGTGGGGGCCAGTTCTAGGTGCCACCTTGTAAGTGCACCACCTTAGGGGGGGCTACCTCTCCTAGCCTCACTGCTATGGTGTAGGGAGGCAAACCCGGGGATAGGGGGCAGTCCCAGTTGCAAGAAGGCAGATTCCTCCGTTATGTCCTGCAATTAAGCTTCCTCCCCTCACCCACGCAGAGGCGCAGCGGGAGGACTATTGCGCGGCTTTTCAGCTCCCTGGCAGTCTTAACCCTCTCTGGAGATAAGCTACTCTCACACCTTCAGCCCTTGACGAGCCGTTAAGAGGTGCTTGTAGGTGGCTGAGAAGGAGTGCTGCAGCTTCAGGAGCAGGGGCATCTGTTGAGATGCAGACAGCCCTGAATGGGTCCGTCTGTGCATTTCCTTTCCTCCCAGGGCCCAAAAAATAGGTGTCACTGCTTTGGTGCCAGGCTGTACCTCTTCAAAAGCCAGTTTTCCTGTCTATTTAACTGGCACACCTGAGGTAGGCACTTTTCATCCATATTCAAATCAAAATGTAGAGCATAGGTGTGATTCACTCTTTCTGTCCCGGTGTACTTGAAAGTTGAGAAAACATTTGCCTGGTGTCATCTTGAGATAGTTTTGTTCGGAATGTGCAATAGACTTTCTAGAGTTTTTGTACTGTTAGTTGGCTGTGTAGGTTACAATAAAGACAAAAGTCAAATATGAACACACCACACAAGCCAAATTCTAAAGGTTCCTGAAAAGCGCAAACGTGTTTTTTCAATAACTACTTGCACCCCCCCTTCAGTACATAAAATGTTTACCTCCAGTACTACCTTATCTCATGGACAGCACTCACCTCAGAGCTCAATATAGGATGCAAAGACCGTCAAGCCTAGACTGCTGCAGAACAGCTGTTTATAGTGGTTAAAAATGGTAGAAACATCAGCATAAAGCCCTATACAAACACAAGTTAAAGTTGTAATAAATCTCACCCTGACGGTTATTTTTGAAAACATGCATCTAATCTCAGTTCTTGCATTTTTTATATTAAATTAAGCTAAAATACTTCTCAATCAATCATGTTTTCTCTGATACAAGAAGTAGGAACGGAAGTCGGAACATATATTTTAGCGCAACACAAAATTGTAGCTATTGACGTAAGTGTATACAAGGAAATCATCGATTCCGCCTAACGTCCCCATCAACCTACCGACTCTTGACACAAACTCTGCCTGGTGTTCAGCAGTACCCTTAGTGTCTTGTTCTGGTGTTACTTTTATTCTGTTTACGTCCTTGCTGAATTTATTGACTCTTTTTGGATTCACTACCTCTAGCTTAGTTCTTCCTTTTCTGTGAAGCATTTGTCCATGTCCTATCCAAGCAGGAATTGCTCGAGTCCTATTCAGGGACCATTTGTTTTTCGACTATCCATCAGCTGGAATGTAAATGTTTGTTTCTTTCACTGTGTCTGCCCGTGGCGAATGCATCCTTCTGACCGCGTCTTTCCTTGTGGTGCTCACATGATGAGATTCTTGACCTTCGATTCATGAATCCCCTGCCTCAAACCTTGTGCAGGGTTAGTAACCATCTGTGGGATACGGCTTGCATGTCTGACTTTGGGTGTGGCTTCCAGAGCCAGGGTCCCCATTGTGGGGTATGATTCCAATTGAAGGGGGTTCCCCTGCTGAGAGTTGGAAGGCCAGGCGTACCCTCCTTCAGTGATGCACATGACTGGGTTGAGGAGCAATGGCCATAGAAAGGATCCATCCGCTCCCCTCCCCCAGCGTTGTGACCTTGATTGCAGGAAAATAATCTTGATTTACCAGTGGCTGAAAGTTTCATCCCTTCACTCGCAGAGAAGTGCTGCTTGATTTCAAATAATTATAGTGTAGCAGAGCTCCAGTGTTCTACCTCCACAACCACCACTCATATAGAGGGGGCCTCCAAATAGGAATATAGGTAGAGAAAAACAGGGGAAATCAGCAAACTGCTCAAAAAGAACATTCTCTACCTGTCTTAGATAATAATGTGCAATACGTCACAATTATACAGTCAACTGAAATTCTGGCCTACTGACAAGAACACACCAACATAGAAATATCAAAGCATATCAAAATTATTTTGTATTCTTTTCAATTAACATAAAGATTTCATTATTAAATAGAGACGTAATAAAAACAGAGCACATCCCACACCACACACACTCAGTCATTCAAGCATCCAGGTTCATACCCACACATACTACTAATACGTCCTGAAGTTCAGGGATCCAACAATGCATAGTTAACAAATGGAGAACAAGTGGACCAATTACCCCCATACACGAGAATAACATCAATATTTGTCCATAGAAAAGCAAAGAACATTTTTTTGTCATGGACAACATAAACATTAAATATGGCAGATACTAAATGGAATATCCACAATGTATAGTCAGGTGATACATATGCTTTAAATCAAAATTTTCAAAGGTAAATGTCGGGGGGGGGGGTGTTAAGGGAAGATAATGGACGGTAGGGGTCCACAGATATCTTTCAACGCGGTCCACTTGTTCTCCATTTGTTGACTATGCATTGTTGGATCCCTGAACTTCAGGACGTATTAGTAGTATGTGTGGGTATGAACCTGGATGCTTGGATGACTGAGTGTGTGTGGTGTGGGATGTGCTCTGTTTTTATTATGTCTTTATTTAATAATTAAATCTTAATGTTAATTGAAAATAATAAAAAAAATGTTGATATGCTTTGATATTTCTATGTTGGTGTGTTCTTGTCAGTAGGCCAGAATTTCAGTTGACTGTACAATTGTGACGTATTGCACATTATTATCTAATACAGGTGTTCTTTTTGAGCAGTCTACCTCCGCAACCACCTATCAGTTCGCTTCCCCCCTGAAGCCACAACGCCATGGATGATGTAACCACTCATCCCAGTTTAGAAGCTCCTGCAGCGCTCCATGTGTAAATGGATCACCCCATTGCTCCTTTGCAGGCCTTGTAAGCATCAAACAGATGCATTGGTCCTGCCTTTCCACATAATCTTCACCATCCCTTGTTATCGTTTCTGTTCCAAAGTCGTGCTTGAAACGTCATTGTCTCTTTGCTTCCTGGATTTGGCAGTTTGAGGGGTGTATATTCTCTGCATTTCCTGGTAAATAACTTTGCTTCAGTGTTTCTTTGTCTATGGAACTCGGGAGGCATGGCGAAAAATACGCACAAAAAACGGGGACCACACATGGAATGGATAAGATTCTGCCCACAGAGTCGGATTCTAACAGGCTCATTCCGAGTCTCTTGGTGAATCCAGGATTGTGTGAAAACAATATTTGCGCCTGATCTAAGTCGGCTGCAAGTAGTGCATTGGCCCAGCATTTTCCCCAGAAAAATCCCTCCACGTGTTGGAAAGTCTTATTTACGAAAGCCAGTATTGTTATCTAATTATAAGGGATTTTTCATTTGTTTTTTTATGCTGGGTCTCTACAGTGTTTTCTGTATATGAATCGAGCAGTACATAGTGTTATTATTTTTTTTTGCAGCCCCAGCTATTTATAGTAGATTGTTGGTTGTACTTTCACTGTTTTTTGGGTAACACTTTGTGCAAATATTAATTTAGTAGCAGTTTGTCTTGGCCTAGTCTGGATTTCCCCAGCTGGCCTATCACTGCTCTAAATTTATATCTTCATTATGTTAAATGTTACAGGTTAAAACCTGTTTGACTGGTTACATTGACGTAAAAGTGACTGTGCCCTAAATAGATATGCTGCAGTTATTGAGAGATTGTTTGCTTTTCTATTTTATACAGAGGAATTCCGCATACATCTCTCTTTATGTCCATGATCCCTTCAACCGTACTTTGTCATAAAGAATCCTCTTGTTGGGCCCATGTGGGAGTTTTCCTATGCAATGCCTATACTCCTGATGCAGTACATCTGCAGCTAGCTCCTGATACAAGCATTGCACCTCTAATGACACTCAGTGGCGGCTGGTGTAAGAGAAATGTGGGGGGGGCAGTGCGAGGGGGCTGAAACAGTAAAAAAAAAAAAAAGTACCTGCCAGGCCTCTGCTCACTCGTCTTCTTCTCTGGTCACAGGCTGAAGCTCCCAGCTTCCCCTGCAGACAATCCTGAGGCTGCTCTCACCATGACAGCAGTGTTGAGTTTGGGCGGAGCAGACTTGTTTTGCAATCCATCAGGAGTTGGGAGCCTGCTTATCTCACCACCCAGCAACACAGCTGGGTTGGAGAGATGTCAGTGCGCATGACTTTTTCGGCATCCTAAAACGGTCGGCCAAACCGTCATGCTCACTGACAGTAGGGCCCACCACTCCTCCTCCCCCTGCTGCAGTGCTGTGGCCCTGCCCCCAAGACTCAGCACAGGATGAAAAATAAAATGATCTACATTAAGATCATTTTATTTTTTGTTTGCCTATGCAGGCAGTGGGGAGACACTCCACAGCCACAGCGGCGGAGCTGCCCCTTATGACGCTAGGCATCTTTTCCTGTGGGCCGTTCCTTAGTCGTTTGCACAAGTCCTGGTATTAGCCTATGACAGCCTGACCCTTTAAACCAGACCTGCTGTTTCAGCATATGAGTTGCTCCTGGTCCATAGCCCAGACCTCTACACTCTCTTGTTTTATGGGGAAAACGATTTCAGTTTTCTTTTCTAGAGTTTTAATTTCAGTATAGGGTCTGCAAATCCTAACCTATTTGACCCATTTGGCTACTTGTTGAACATTTTTCTATGGCTTCGGTATCCATCTCTGCTTTTCCATATATGTTTGAGATAACTACTTCATGGTTCTTTTGATTTCGCAGAGAAGTTTGTCGAATGGTTCCTTGGTGGCTTCAGCATCTGTTATTGGTCATAGGCGATATTCAAAGATTCTTGGAATGTGTCTGGTGTTTGTCAGGCTTTTTCACCTTGTTGTTTCTTCAGTAAAAAATAAACTTTTCTCCTGTTCCTTTAATTTGCTTGTCTGACGCACAGGTTTAAAGCCTTAAGAATTTCTCCTTAAAATTTTGACCACACAAATTTAACAACATCCAGACTCACCCCACTTCTCATGGCCTTCTTGACACCCCATACCATTTAGGTAATTTGGATCTTTGGCAGCCTTCTTTTGTCCTAGACCAGATAATGTTCATAATTCGAAGCAACTCAATTTTGTATGACTTAAAACCCAGCAGTGCCCGTCCTTTAATATCTTTCCGATGTCCTCATTTCTGAGGATAAGGCTTGTGTTTCCTGTTTTTGGTCTCGCCAACCTTTCTGGTTGCAAAACATTTTTTGTTACCTTACAGTGGGTTTAATGGCCGCCCATTTCTTACCATTGTTTTGATTTATTGTCCCTCTCATTTGCTTGCTTCTTATTTGATGGCATGCCATCCTATTCTGGGGGTTCTCACTCCCCTGGAACATAGACTCTTTACGATCCTTTTGATTGTCTGTCTTGTATCCTTCTACTGCTCGCATTAGGGAACTACTTTTTTATTTTTCATTAGGCACTCTGAGAGTGCATGTGTTTTTAGCAATCTCCCTCTAGTGTTGCTCCCCCTCCTAAATATATGCCCTCACTCTTGTACTACTTTACTCTCACTCTACCCAGGTTCTCTGTAAAAGCACAACAGGGTTATTTTTGCTGTTGATGTGGTGAGGCTGAAAAGGCAGAAAGTAAGCGTTATTGCTTTATCTCCTGCATTTCAAATATCACATGAAAGCACAAGCTTTGGCACACAAGGACTTTTATGGTGCTAGATGAACGGCCATCTGCTGCATTCACTCAGCAGGCCTCTGAGGCAGAAGGTGTACTTAGCACAGGTCTCCTGAAGAAAAATAAAGCTGCTCCCTTGGGCTACTACAGAAGACCAAATGGCAGTATCCTGTGGAAAGTAATTCGGGCATTATCAAGCGTTTTCCTTTACATTCTGGCCCTACCTTATTCTTTTTATATACTGCTCAGAGTTTCCTGAACTAAAAGTATTACATAAGGCAGGAATTAGACCAATTCTCCACTGGAGAAGATCTGGGCCAGCCCAGAATTGCAATCTTATCGGCAATGGCCAGAAGACCTACTCAGCAGAACAGGGTCTAAGAACCTCCCTGGATCGAGTATGTCAGATATACGCTAAGGAAAATGGGTAATGAAAGTTAGTGAACAAATCCAAGGGTTGTATCTGTCCTGACTACTAAAGCAGCGTTAAAGAGTAACTATGCTAACTTAACTATGTTAAGACTAAGTATTATTCAAACAGTGAACATGTTAGGTTGTCTAACCGCCGCTTTCCTTTTTCTGAAGGATGATTATATAGAAGTACAGTTTTTAGATGAGATTCAGCCCTCCCTGGCAAGGACGTTGTACATACAGTTTAGGACTTGAACCCTGCCATTGCAGTCCTTCATCGCCAATTGAGCTGGCACCTTTAGAACCATAGAGCAGGCTTGCCTGCCC
Organism: Triturus cristatus; assembly: GCF_964204655.1. Taxonomy (NCBI): domain Eukaryota; kingdom Metazoa; phylum Chordata; class Amphibia; order Caudata; family Salamandridae; genus Triturus; species Triturus cristatus. Next base: position 756,914,809 of record NC_140591.1, read on the forward strand.
CGTGGAACGGATTTGGAATCAGTGACGCATAACTCTCTTTTTTCTGTTCTGCTTATAAGAAGGGCGGTTTAAAATGGTTAGCGCCAGTATGCCACAAATCAAGTGTCAAAGAAACAAACAACAGGAGTAGACCCGTTGTCCCAGCAGAGACCGGGCGATAATGTTTAACAAAACAACAATGTCTCAACTGGAAATCATTCAGAGGCAATTTTAAGAACAATAATGAAATCGCAAGGGAAAGGAAGGGAGACCACCAAGAAATTAGAAAAAAGGGTTTTGTATTGCAGGTAGTTATAGCAGCACTACGGTACAATAAAGGTACAAATGACCAAAAACACAAATGTGAGCACTGGGCGTGCTAGTGATAGTGAACGGCGCAGTGAGCACAATAAGTGAAGACAGCGTGAACGGCGATAAAATGATAATGACAATGTGATCAAAATATGATTATGTACAAACAAATTTAAACAAATTTGTAAATGACCACAGAAAAAAGCCAAAGTTCTTTGCTGGGGGTTGTCGACGGCGTTTCAGCCTGATTGATTCCAGGCCATCATCAGGACAATGGTCATAGATAAACGTGTGCTGTGGAGGGAGAGAAGAGAAAAGGAGGGGAGGGGGGGGGGGGGGGGGGGGGGTGGGGGTTGTGTTTTAGTTGTCTAAAAGAGAAATTAAGAGAAAAAAGAGAAAAACCTTGAACGTATAGCCCACGAAGAAGTGAAAAAGAGCTAATTACCTGGGCGTAAATTTCGTACACGAATTCCAAGGGTAGAAAAAGTCCAAGTCGTGAAACAATCGTAATTTCTAAAAGGAAGAGAGGGACGAAGGGATTCGAGTTACTTAGCCAAGTAATCTTAAAGGGGTAGAGGGGGAATTGAGGGCCACACAAGTAATTACCAAGTTGTCAATGAATGTTGGACATCAAGGAGCAATGAGGCCAGGGAATAACCGGAAATCGGAAGCCTGGCATGGGCATCAAATCAAGCCTGGGGAGGGGAGGAGAGGCAGAGATTAGGGAAGGGAATAATTGAATTAAAGGCGCCAAAACGGAATCAAGAGGCGTCTTCTACTTGGCCTGTTCTTACCTCCGGTGAAGTGACAAGGGACTTAATCGCTGGGGATCGCGTGAATCGGAGGACAGGAACAAATCCTATGGACGGACGAATCAAACGTCCATGCCGGTGGCGGCAACCGCTATGAAAATATCACTAAGAGCAACGTGTCACGTGATCGGAATAAGTCCGGGAGGGAACTAGACCCGTTACTAACATGGGTTGAGCGGTGCCCCGGGGGAACAAGTCAAAGGGAAGTGAAGGCGGAAAGTGAGAAAGGTAGAAAAAACAACAACGAGAGCGGACGGTTCGAAACTGGAGTCAGCCACAATGGAGAGTAATAACCACTTGGGTAATACATCAATTTAAAAATTAAAAGTAATCAAAACTGAGGAGGGATAAAGGGTGGGGGGTGAGTCGGGGGAGAGAGAGGGAGTGGGTAGACAGCAAGAGAGGAGGGGTAGGGACGGGGGGAATAGCATAACAACATACAAAACGAACATTTTATAATACAAATAAAAATTCCAAATCATATTAAAACACCTCATATATGCAATAATCAGAAATAAATAAAGCAAAACATGGGAAGGAAGAACAATTTATAATTAGAGAAAAGACAAAAATGAAATAATAATAACGGGCACCAAGATAATATATATTTTTGCTCAAGATTATATCAATTTGATACAAGAGGTACCACGAGGAAGGAAGGGAAGGGAAAGAAGGGGGGGGGGGGGGCGGGGGGGGGGGGGGGGGGGTGGGGAGGGGAGGGGGAAAGGGGAGGGGGAGGGGGGGTGTGTAGGGGGGGGGTTTTGGGGTGTGTTCGAGGGAAAAAGGAAAGAAGGGGCAAGGGTGGAAACACAAGGGAGGGAGATTGACAGCATGAAAGAATCAACCATTATAAGCCAGATTCGGATTTAGCAACAGAGAGTTAAGATGTATTGGTAACTGTATTCCATTCATCTAAAGTGTTCAATCCATGATTTACTGAGTCACAACGTGCGATCCAGCGGCATTCGCATTTGCTCAGCAAGAGTTGAAGATTACCACCTCGTAGTGGGAGTGTTGGATGATCAATTACTTGCCAGACCAAATCAGTTTCTGAGTGATTTTGTTCTTTGTAGTGTCCAACAAGAGGGGCAGTTTCAACATTACATCGTATGCGGCTTTGATGTTGGAAAATCCGTTGTTTGACCATCTGAGTTGTTTGGCCGATGTAAAGAAGATTGCAGGGACAACGGATGGCATAGATGACGTTGGTGGTTCGACAATTGGAGAAAGTTTTCAGTTGGTATGTTTGATCTGATGTTACAAAATCCTTGGTGTTAAATGTAAGATTGCAGGCTGCACAAGTTTGGCATTTGTAGTGGCCTACAGCTGGGGGAAGGCCCCAGAGGGTAGTTACAGATTGAATCTTCTTCTCTTTTATGGGCCACGTGATGGCATGGACCAGTTTGTCTGACAAATTGGGGCCCCTTTTGTATGAAAACAAGGGGGGTTCTTTGAATTGGACATGAGTCCGAAGAAGCAACCAGTTTTTCTTGATCACTTTGCTGATCGAATTGCTTGAAGGGCTGTAGTTGGAAACAAAGGGGATACGCAAATTGCTCTTTTTCTCCGAAGGGGCAAGGAGGATCTCCCTGTGACAGTACCAGGCTCGTTTCTGGGCACGAGAGACTATGCGTTTTGGGTAACCTCTTGAAATCAGTTTTTCAGATAAAACAGCGGCTTCCCTGAAATAGTCCTTTCGCCATTTACAATTTCTTCGAATGCGAAGGAACTGACCATAGGGTAAACCATCTCTTAGGCCTCTTGGGTGATAGCTGGAGTACATTAAGAGGGTGTTGCGTTCTGTAGGCTTGCGATAGAGATTAGTCCCTATGGATCCTTCTTCTGCATGCAACGTAAGGTCAAGGAACGGAAGATCATTAATCCTCACATCACTGGTAAAGGTGAGATGTTTTTGAGAGTTGTTTAGCCAAGTCATAAAGGATACAAGGTGTTCCTGTGTACCTCGCCAAAGTACGAGAATGTCGTCTATGTAACGACGCCAGAGATTAATCCTATTGAGGAAAGGATTCAAGGGGTTGAGAAAGACAGTGGTTTCCAAATGATGGACATACAGTATTGCAAAATTTGGAGCGAAGCAAGCTCCCATCGCTACACCTTTGATCTGTAGAAAAAAGGTGTCTTTGTATAAAAAATAGTTATTGGTAAGAGCAATGTGTAGCAAATCCATGAGGAATTCTGACGGGATGCGAGTGGGTCTAGGACGGGTATCTAGAAGTGATCTTATGACAGTAAGGCCCTCTGAATGGGGTATGTTGGTGTATAGAGATTCAATATCTAAACCTACCATAAGATCATGGTTGCTGTCAAAGGAAAGATTTTCGATAATATTGATTAGGTGTGTGCTGTCCTTGATGAAAGTGTCTGTCAAAGGAACAAAGGTTTTTAGAAAGGAATCAATATATTTCCCTAAAGGCTCCAGTATGGAGCCGCAGCCAGATACTATAGGGCGTCCCGGGGGGTTGGCAGAATCCTTGTGGACTTTGGGTAGGACATAGATGACTGGCGTACGAGGGTGAGCATTATTCAGAAAAAGAAATTCTTTTTTGGAGATGATCTCCAAGTGTAAGGCTTGGGTAGTGACTGTCTGTATTTGTTTACGGATGTCTGGAAGGGGATCTCCTGGTAAAGGGCGGTAGTGGGCAGTGTTGTTAAGCTGTCGTAAGATCTCGGCATCATATTTATCTATGTCCATAATCACGATGCCGCCACCCTTGTCTGCTGGTTTTATGACTATCTGTGAGTTTTCGCTAAGGTTTTTAAGGGCGTGTTTCTCACAGATAGGTATATTGTAAGGAACAAACTCGTGTTGGGACTGTATTTCCTTGACTTCATGTAGGACTAGTCTCTCAAAAGTCAAGATTTCAGGTGGCATGGCGGAGGCTGGGGGAAGAAAAGTAGATGGGGGGTGAAATGGTTTTTCATAGGTCTGGGGTTGATCAATTTCATCCCTGAAGAAATATTTTAGACGGATACGTCTAAAGAACAGTAGTAGATCTTCCTGTAATTTGAAAAAATTACTACGATCTGTTGGAACAAAGGAGAGGCCCTTACTGAGAATAGAGATTTCTTCGGTGGACAGAATGTGTTTGGACAAATTGAAGATAGGGATAGAGGCAACCATAGGAGGCGAGGAAGTTTGTTCCACTGTAAGTGTAGTAGATGATATAGAAGAATCCATTAGGGTTGTACAGTTCAAAGATCCTGTTGGTAGGACTGCTTGGGGATCTGAAGAATGGGTTGAAGATTGCATCTCAGTGTTTTGTTCGAGATCCCTGAGAGTCATCATTGTGGGCCCCATTGATAGAATTTTCGGCGCGTTTGTCTCTCGCCTGCGTACTGGTACTGGTAGTTTGCTCGCGACTGCCCTCGTCCGCGGCCGCGACGTTGCCCTAAAAAAAGGGGAGGAAGTAGAGGAGGTGGAGGTTGAGGTGGACCTCTGTTTTGGGGGCGTTCACTACTAGTGCCTTCACCAGGATCTGAGTCTTCAACTGAGGTGTTGGATGAGTCCGAAAAAGTAATGGCCTGGTTGTTTCTGTATCTTCCCCAATTACGGCTTCTTGGGGGTTGGTAGGGTGTATTGAAAAAAGTATCCAGAAGGTATGGGTAGGTATTGTCCTTGTTATAGTTCTTGATATCTCTTTGTATTTTGTTGATCTTCTTATTTTGTTCGAAGGTATGAAATGTGGTGATGGTATTATTGATTTTATCTAATAATGCTTTAGCATCAGCGATGGAGGTATCTGATAAAATAAGTTTCTCCAATTCAGCAATTTCCTCAAGTTCTTTTTTGCTATGTTCAATAGCTGTTTCAATACCTAGAACCATCCAATGTCGGGAACAGGTTGTAGCGAGATGGCTAAAGCCGTTACGAAATTTGGGATCTAGTGTAAAGATGGCAGGGATGTTACGTATTTGGAGGCCCACTGGTATAGTATCTGATTTGAGGTACTCAGTTAGCATTCGTGCATGCAAATCTGTGCGTATCTGTTTCTTTTTGAGGTTCTCAAGTTTCTCTAACAGGACTCTCGATGTGTTGGGTGCTGTTACAAGGGGAGTAGAGGTATGTGAAAGAAGGGAGGGGCCACTAAGGATACGTTGGATATAGTCATCCGTGTATATAGGTGTCTCCCCAAATGACATAATAGTGTAGATTAGTTACACGTATATGAACCACATAAATCTGTGTGAGTATAAGTATAATACTCTCGCAACCCAGCGGTTGCTCAATTACAAAGAAACAAACAACAGGAGTAGACCCGTTGTCCCAGCAGAGACCGGGCGATAATGTTTAACAAAACAACAATGTCTCAACTGGAAATCATTCAGAGGCAATTTTAAGAACAATAATGAAATCGCAAGGGAAAGGAAGGGAGACCACCAAGAAATTAGAAAAAAGGGTTTTGTATTGCAGGTAGTTATAGCAGCACTACGGTACAATAAAGGTACAAATGACCAAAAACACAAATGTGAGCACTGGGCGTGCTAGTGATAGTGAACGGCGCAGTGAGCACAATAAGTGAAGACAGCGTGAACGGCGATAAAATGATAATGACAATGTGATCAAAATATGATTATGTACAAACAAATTTAAACAAATTTGTAAATGACCACAGAAAAAAGCCAAAGTTCTTTGCTGGGGGTTGTCGACGGCGTTTCAGCCTGATTGATTCCAGGCCATCATCAGGACAATGGTCATAGATAAACGTGTGCTGTGGAGGGAGAGAAGAGAAAAGGAGGGGAGGGGGGGGGGGGGGGGGGGTGGGGGTTGTGTTTTAGTTGTCTAAAAGAGAAATTAAGAGAAAAAAGAGAAAAACCTTGAACGTATAGCCCACGAAGAAGTGAAAAAGAGCTAATTACCTGGGCGTAAATTTCGTACACGAATTCCAAGGGTAGAAAAAGTCCAAGTCGTGAAACAATCGTAATTTCTAAAAGGAAGAGAGGGACGAAGGGATTCGAGTTACTTAGCCAAGTAATCTTAAAGGGGTAGAGGGGGAATTGAGGGCCACACAAGTAATTACCAAGTTGTCAATGAATGTTGGACATCAAGGAGCAATGAGGCCAGGGAATAACCGGAAATCGGAAGCCTGGCATGGGCATCAAATCAAGCCTGGGGAGGGGAGGAGAGGCAGAGATTAGGGAAGGGAATAATTGAATTAAAGGCGCCAAAACGGAATCAAGAGGCGTCTTCTACTTGGCCTGTTCTTACCTCCGGTGAAGTGACAAGGGACTTAATCGCTGGGGATCGCGTGAATCGGAGGACAGGAACAAATCCTATGGACGGACGAATCAAACGTCCATGCCGGTGGCGGCAACCGCTATGAAAATATCACTAAGAGCAACGTGTCACGTGATCGGAATAAGTCCGGGAGGGAACTAGACCCGTTACTAACATGGGTTGAGCGGTGCCCCGGGGGAACAAGTCAAAGGGAAGTGAAGGCGGAAAGTGAGAAAGGTAGAAAAAACAACAACGAGAGCGGACGGTTCGAAACTGGAGTCAGCCACAATGGAGAGTAATAACCACTTGGGTAATACATCAATTTAAAAATTAAAAGTAATCAAAACTGAGGAGGGATAAAGGGTGGGGGGTGAGTCGGGGGAGAGAGAGGGAGTGGGTAGACAGCAAGAGAGGAGGGGTAGGGACGGGGGGAATAGCATAACAACATACAAAACGAACATTTTATAATACAAATAAAAATTCCAAATCATATTAAAACACCTCATATATGCAATAATCAGAAATAAATAAAGCAAAACATGGGAAGGAAGAACAATTTATAATTAGAGAAAAGACAAAAATGAAATAATAATAACGGGCACCAAGATAATATATATTTTTGCTCAAGATTATATCAATTTGATACAAGAGGTACCACGAGGAAGGAAGGGAAGGGAAAGAAGGGGGGGGGGGGGGCGGGGGGGGGGGTGGGGAGGGGAGGGGGAAAGGGGAGGGGGAGGGGGGGTGTGTAGGGGGGGGGTTTTGGGGTGTGTTCGAGGGAAAAAGGAAAGAAGGGGCAAGGGTGGAAACACAAGGGAGGGAGATTGACAGCATGAAAGAATCAACCATTATAAGCCAGATTCGGATTTAGCAACAGAGAGTTAAGATGTATTGGTAACTGTATTCCATTCATCTAAAGTGTTCAATCCATGATTTACTGAGTCACAACGTGCGATCCAGCGGCATTCGCATTTGCTCAGCAAGAGTTGAAGATTACCACCTCGTAGTGGGAGTGTTGGATGATCAATTACTTGCCAGACCAAATCAGTTTCTGAGTGATTTTGTTCTTTGTAGTGTCCAACAAGAGGGGCAGTTTCAACATTACATCGTATGCGGCTTTGATGTTGGAAAATCCGTTGTTTGACCATCTGAGTTGTTTGGCCGATGTAAAGAAGATTGCAGGGACAACGGATGGCATAGATGACGTTGGTGGTTCGACAATTGGAGAAAGTTTTCAGTTGGTATGTTTGATCTGATGTTACAAAATCCTTGGTGTTAAATGTAAGATTGCAGGCTGCACAAGTTTGGCATTTGTAGTGGCCTACAGCTGGGGGAAGGCCCCAGAGGGTAGTTACAGATTGAATCTTCTTCTCTTTTATGGGCCACGTGATGGCATGGACCAGTTTGTCTGACAAATTGGGGCCCCTTTTGTATGAAAACAAGGGGGGTTCTTTGAATTGGACATGAGTCCGAAGAAGCAACCAGTTTTTCTTGATCACTTTGCTGATCGAATTGCTTGAAGGGCTGTAGTTGGAAACAAAGGGGATACGCAAATTGCTCTTTTTCTCCGAAGGGGCAAGGAGGATCTCCCTGTGACAGTACCAGGCTCGTTTCTGGGCACGAGAGACTATGCGTTTTGGGTAACCTCTTGAAATCAGTTTTTCAGATAAAACAGCGGCTTCCCTGAAATAGTCCTTTCGCCATTTACAATTTCTTCGAATGCGAAGGAACTGACCATAGGGTAAACCATCTCTTAGGCCTCTTGGGTGATAGCTGGAGTACATTAAGAGGGTGTTGCGTTCTGTAGGCTTGCGATAGAGATTAGTCCCTATGGATCCTTCTTCTGCATGCAACGTAAGGTCAAGGAACGGAAGATCATTAATCCTCACATCACTGGTAAAGGTGAGATGTTTTTGAGAGTTGTTTAGCCAAGTCATAAAGGATACAAGGTGTTCCTGTGTACCTCGCCAAAGTACGAGAATGTCGTCTATGTAACGACGCCAGAGATTAATCCTATTGAGGAAAGGATTCAAGGGGTTGAGAAAGACAGTGGTTTCCAAATGATGGACATACAGTATTGCAAAATTTGGAGCGAAGCAAGCTCCCATCGCTACACCTTTGATCTGTAGAAAAAAGGTGTCTTTGTATAAAAAATAGTTATTGGTAAGAGCAATGTGTAGCAAATCCATGAGGAATTCTGACGGGATGCGAGTGGGTCTAGGACGGGTATCTAGAAGTGATCTTATGACAGTAAGGCCCTCTGAATGGGGTATGTTGGTGTATAGAGATTCAATATCTAAACCTACCATAAGATCATGGTTGCTGTCAAAGGAAAGATTTTCGATAATATTGATTAGGTGTGTGCTGTCCTTGATGAAAGTGTCTGTCAAAGGAACAAAGGTTTTTAGAAAGGAATCAATATATTTCCCTAAAGGCTCCAGTATGGAGCCGCAGCCAGATACTATAGGGCGTCCCGGGGGGTTGGCAGAATCCTTGTGGACTTTGGGTAGGACATAGATGACTGGCGTACGAGGGTGAGCATTATTCAGAAAAAGAAATTCTTTTTTGGAGATGATCTCCAAGTGTAAGGCTTGGGTAGTGACTGTCTGTATTTGTTTACGGATGTCTGGAAGGGGATCTCCTGGTAAAGGGCGGTAGTGGGCAGTGTTGTTAAGCTGTCGTAAGATCTCGGCATCATATTTATCTATGTCCATAATCACGATGCCGCCACCCTTGTCTGCTGGTTTTATGACTATCTGTGAGTTTTCGCTAAGGTTTTTAAGGGCGTGTTTCTCACAGATAGGTATATTGTAAGGAACAAACTCGTGTTGGGACTGTATTTCCTTGACTTCATGTAGGACTAGTCTCTCAAAAGTCAAGATTTCAAATCAAGTGTCAGGCAGTACTTGGACGCCTATAGCATTTTGCAGTCTGAAACAAGTCAACCTGTAGTTTTTGCAGTTTTCAGATTCCCATATTGCAATGGGTGTATCATGTACAAATACAGCCTAGGGTCAACCTATCCCAATGAAACAGAAGCAGGCTTGGAGGCAGTAATCCAACACGAAAAACATCTTGTACTGTATTGATGTTGTTCATTTCGTATTCTCTTTTTAATCCTGTGTTAATTGCCATAGTAAGCTTGTGGGGACACATGTTGCGTTGTTCGAAATTGGATTAAAATCCACTCTACGTTGGGGTGCGTTACACTAATGTTACATCAAAGTATGTCCAACCCACAATTTGTCGTTTTTACTCGTATTCGCTTTTTATTCTATTTTATCTCGATTGATTAAGTACTTTTAAGAATCTTTTAACCTTTTTTAACATAGTGTTTTTAATGTGTCTTCATTCTCTTATTGTATTCATCTTCTCTTTTATAGATGTTTGTCGAAATTAAGATTTGTGACTGACTGATAGTTAAACCATGCCATTTATAAAGATTGAAAACGTCGAATTTAATGTGCAGTTTTGAGATACCATAATTATGTGTTTGTCCAGTACTTTAATGTTTTTTCTTTTAAACAATACTTGACAAATATTGCCAAAGCCGACAGCTTGACACTCGCATTAGGTAGGCAAGGTCTGTTGGCTTGGCCAATGCTTGTTTGCTCTATTGCTTGATTGAATGTTGTCTCCCGGAAGGTTTCTTGGATATGCGGTCACATACAGAGTTTCCCATAAGTAGTAGTTCTCCTTAGATTTCCGCCTTATTTTCATCTTGCTGCCTCTACGGTGGAAGTGATGTTCATTCCATAGCAGCGCTAGCATTCAAGATGTTCCAAGTGGTAACCTTTCATTTCCGCCCCCTCTCATTTTTATTTCACTCTTATTTGTGGCTGAGCACGGTTGGCGCTTTGGTTGATTTTCAACCTTTTTGCACTTCCTTCAGGTCTTGGATTACTTTTGGCCAATCCACCGCACTCCTTATTGCGTCTAACACTTGTTCAATACCTCGCTGCAAAAAAGTTCAACTGTTGCCAATGAAGCAGAGCTTCTGTGGCTTATTTCCCACCTCCATAACTTGGCATCTTCTATGTTCAATTATCTCTGTCCAGGGGACACATCTATGAAACTTTCCACTTTGCAAGCTAAATGAGGGTATTTTCTGGTGTATGAGCTATTGGTTTTCCTTTTCTGATTCTCAGAGTCCACGTAAATTCTGGTGTGTGTATATAGTATATTCTAGGTAGCTGAAATATGGTGTTTATGGGAAGTTAATGGAAGTAATAAAGAGACCAAAGTGGGCACAGGCAATATTTTTGCCTCATAGTGTATGCGCGCTCTTAGTTTGTGTATGTGTGCTTGTCGTCCTGTTGGAGCGTGAGTTCCCTCGCTGAGGGTGCTTGTCTCAAATTAAAGTCTTCAGGCTGAGTTCGACATGGTTCGCCCTCCCACAGCAACCCTTAAAGAGCCTTGAGGCAATCCAGGAAACAGATGCTAAGAGATAGCAGGATCCACAAACAGCCTCAAAGATATAAATACCATCTGAGCACTGCAATGGACAAACAGGGCATGCTAAATATAAGTCTCATTTCCTTCCCTTCCTTCCATTTTCTGTTCATCTGCCACACTTTGAAGGAGTTTCCAGGTGATCTCTAAATGCCTGGAATGCACACGTTCATAAAAGATGCTGCTGTTTCTATAGAGTTAGGGATGAAACAAAAAATTTGCATCATTGCTAATAATATTCCACAAACAGATTCGGCCACGATTTTAGGAGAGACAGTGTATTAGTAGACTTCCCACAACAACAGTGATGCATCAGTGGTCCCTCCTAAATATCTCACAATATTGTATGAAACAAAGATAACCATCACAACTGCTCATGATCAGAATTACTTACCTCAAAGGGACTCATTTTATCCTCCGAAAATAGCTGGACCCAAAGTATTTATCAGTTTTAATTTTTAAAAGGTTTAATAGAAAAACTAGTTATTTTGGCAATGTTACTTTTTTGGTATAGCACTTTTTTCTATGAATAAGGCTGCGTAGCACTGGGTAGGCAGGGATGAGTGTGGTTGGACAGTACGTCTGCGGCATCTGGTCCTATATTGGACAACTTGAAAGGATGGGAGAGTACGGAATGGCTGTATGTCTAGCACTTGTTGAAGTTGTACTTTTCCAGTTCAAAAATGAGTTTATTGAAGGAAATTTCAGACATTAATATATAATACAGTAAAACAGGAAAAGTGACATATGAACCAGTTTAAATTTACATAAATTATATATTAGAGGAAGAAATAGTAAATAACTAGAAATAAAGAAAGCTGACTTGCACACTGAGAGATATAGCTTAGTATGAATATACATTTGGTTGGGCAATAACATAGGTCCCAGGCTCATTGTGCCACTTGATTCAAGCTAGCCTGGCTGATGAGGGGTGATGCTCTGAAACCGGTCCCATAATGCTTGTTTCCTGTCCAGGGAGGACCTGGCTTGACAGTTCGGGCTGGACTGTTCCATTGAGGCACAGGGTCAAGAGTGATGTGCATATGGCTGGGTCCAAGCTGGAATGGCATGGTGAGCAAAACAATGATGGGTTTAGGCCCAGATCTCTTCACGGGGGGTGAATGTTTGATTTGCTCTGCATTCCATCCATCAAATGTGTGTCTCTTTGCGTAAAAGTATCAGTAGGATGTCTTTTTAAATATAGACTTCTCTTGGAAATAATGGGCACAGTATTAGTTTGTTGTTGGCATTATTCCTGTTAAAGTAACCAGGGGTGACTTCTGAGACTGAAATGATAGTTCAGTTGTGCGTTGCATTTGTCAGGATGGCCTTTTCAGAGGATCTCACTGGTCACTTTTTGTTTACGAAGTCTAAGTAATAGTAGCTCACAATGATTTTAATTGAACATAAGTTGCTCTTGTTATGCAAAAGGTTGAGACCCCTGTTATGACAGATGTGTATGCAAAAAAAAGTCCTTTCTCCGTATCAATAGTATTTTCTCTGCGGTTGCCTCTGCTAATGTGTAGTCGTCTATCTGTTTCCATCCTGGCTGGTAGACCCTCCTTTGTTAAATGTGGTTGGCGGCAGCGTACTGTGCGCAGTTCCCTTTTGTGATGTTGCACTGTGGCTACGTGTTCAGCTTGTTGCAGGAATAGATACTCCGGACCCTCCCTCTGGCTTCTGGGCTGGGTTGGCGGGCCGACTGTGTTTGGGCATCCAGCGCCCAAGGGATATTTGAGTGAGTGGGTATTGATGGGGTAGGAGTTAGACCTGGATGTAGTTTGCGGAGTTTCGCTATGCGGAACTCCGCAAAGTGACAAAAAAACTCTGCAGAGTTCGACATGCGGCGGAGTGCAGTGCTGATCTTCCTGCCACTCGGGTAGAAATTCTAGCCGAGCGGCAGCTCGGGTTCGCCAACTTACTGTTCGCGAGCGGGTAAAAAACTCTGCTGCATTATACTGAGGGGAGTTTTCTGCACTCTTCGCGGGCTCCGCGGAGCACGGAGTGCAGAAAACTCCGCAAACTCTGTGAACGGAGCGGAGTTCACAGGCCAGGCCTAGTAGGAGTCCAATAGAGATTCTGACAGCCCACAGAATCGGATGGTGGCTGGGCACGATCATGTTACTAACTCATGTGAGACCAGGCATAGTTGTATTTCAGAGCTCAACATGATTTTCCAAGCTACTGTTTTTCTTTAAGCCATATGTGGCGTTCTACATCGTTGCCTCTTAAATGACCTATGGTTTGATGCAAGTTAAGGAGGATCTATAATGTTACAGTTTTGTCTGTAAATCTCCCAGTTATTTGTTCTATATGGTTGGCAGATATTGCCATTTTCTAACATCTTGAACCTTTACCCGCAAAAACTAGAGAGTTGTAACCTTTTAAATATATGTACCGGGGCTTTCCTAGGGAACATCCACATCTATTTGCATCTCATGACATGGTTCATTTTTGTTATTTCTTTGATGCTCCAACTTTATATGCGGATATACGTCCAATAGTGTAGATCATTGAACACGCACTTACATAGCAATAGTACTTTCCGCTGAGACCTGGGCAGCCCCAACCCTCTGTTTTGAGCCCTGACATACTCATTTTCATTGTACAAAGTCGATAACACGATTACTATTACGTTGGGAGGCAGTGAGTGAGAGCTTCGGATCAATCATTTTGAGCCCCTGCCCCTTCATTCCTACTCCATGGCCATCCAGATGGGGTAGGCCCTACCTCTCCCCGAGTGTTGCCAGTCTTGGACATACCCAGATGATATGAAGAAAGTTACCTGTCTGGTAGCATCCCCTTCAACAGAGGTCCTATCTTATTTCACAAATCGCTTAAATTCAGTTTGGGAACAATAAACTCTATATAATAGCTTAATCTGAACCAGCCTGACTCCTGCTGTGATTGCTACTCCTGATATACAGTGGAGAGCCCCCTCCCACTCTGTCTTCCAAGTTCTATTGGCCCCTTTGCAATTTTACTGTAAGCTTGTGGAGTGTATCAGCAATTTTGTTAGTGTTCTGTAAATGGAGGCATCTTTACCAGTTAGCTTCTGCGCTAGCCCGCTGGATTTGGGCGGAGAACAGTCTTGTACAGTGGCATCATGGGTCATATGCACTGGCAAAGCGAGCCTGAATCGTAGGTTTAAAATACCTCTGAGCTTCCCACCTCAAATTTGGCTTGCAGTTGTATGAATGGTTGTACCGTATTCCCATCCCAAATGTCACCTAGGGTTGCTAAACCTATCAATCCAATTTTGTGAAGCCACCAGGCCTGGTTACCCCCTTCAGGGCATTTCCCATATATCACCATGAACTTCAACCCATGTTTGCATTGGCGGCATGCCACGCTCTCAATACTGACACAGTGTATGGTCTGGTATCCATTTCCACTGTCTGTGTAATGTAATGCAGTTGGGTGTCCCAGGTCCGCCAGCACATTCCTGTCCACTGTATTCGAGAGCCCCTGCTGTGATGAGGGAATCCTGTCATTTAGCATTGGAGATCTGGCACGCGCAGCAGTATTTAATAATATCCAGTAAGGCTAGTCTGCCGTCCTAACACGGCACATAGTGTCCCTAGGGGCCCCTCCATCCTTTAACAATTCACGCATCTTCCCATTTAACCTTTTGAAAAATATCCCCGGTAATGAGGTGTTTTGGAGTAGGTATTGGAGCTTTAGCAGCAGTATATGGCACGGCAGAGAGAGCGGCAGCCTCTTCAGTGGCGCGCGTCTACCCAAGAATCCATGCAGGGCCTCATACAGGTTCAGGTTGAACAGTCTGCATGCATCCTGTCAAATGTCGATACATAGATAATCAAATACTGCCATTTTATTTTGAATGCACATTTAAACTGGTGGCTGAGATTGGAGGCAGTGAACAGATCCAAAATAAACTTGTGTCAGTTGATGCTGCAGCCAGAGTGTTGCCAAACCTCAAAAAATGTATATCAATATACCTGAAGTTGATTGCCAGGACTCAAGTCAAAGAAGTCAGTTACTGCTAAAAAAAAAAAATGTTAACAGATCCAGATTGTGGGTAGACTGCTGCGTCCTAATAAGATTTTTAAAAAATGCCTGCAAATATATAAACCCCAGATTATTTTTAATATCCCAAAACAACAAGCCGGTCTATACTCACTCATATATTTATATAGTGTGGTGAGCTCAGTTTTGAGGACAGTATTAGTAACTCCTAAAGCCTTGCCCCCACTGCTCAACTTCTCCCATTTACCTCTAACCAAACTCTTACCCATCTATTCATCTCATCTCCTCTTGCCATCTTCACGCTTCTTTCTCCAAGCACACTTATGTCCCCTTTCTGTGTTTCTTTAGCCATTATCAGCCCTTGTCATGCCCAGCACATTCCTGCCTTAAACACTCAAAGTGGGAGGGGTAGGGAGGAAAACAGAATTCAAATTCACATTAAACCTTAAACAAAACCCCCATATATGCTCAGGTTGCTAAGGTAAATACTTCACTTTTCCTGTGTCCCCGGATCCGGTGGGAGGCGTGAGTGGCGTGATCTGCAGTATGCGAAGGTATATCAGGCATGTTAATTGTTGGAATTCTCCCGAAAGGTGTGCGATGCAGGTACCCCACCTTTCTCAAAATTAGGTAGTGTACGATTAACAGTGGCCGTCAACTTCTCCATCCCTAAGATGTCCCAAAGTTTATGGAGCCAATCTGCATGAGTCGGAACCACATCTGTGCCCCATTTTGACAGCAGAACCTGCTTTGCAGCACACAACGCCAATGTGATAGCTTTGCCTCGTTCAGAATATAGTGGATAAGTTAAGCTATTGGGCAGTCCTAGTAGTACGTAAGATGGAAAGCGGGGTATTTCAGTGTCGAACAGTGTGTCGATGTCCGTCAGAACCTCTTCCCAAAATCTATGAAGTTTAGGACAGTGCCACAGTTAGTGGGTGAGTGTGCCCCAGTGGGTGCAGTGCCTCCAGCACTCATCCGACCTTCCCCTCTGCCACCGGGCCAAGCGGGCTGCAGTATAGTACCAGTAGTGAGTTTTTACCTGAAGCGCTCGTGGCGGAAGTGCGTGCTCTGTGCAATATAGTGGACTACTCCTTATCTGTAAAGCTCCGTTCACATTCCCGCTCCCATCTCTTACACGCCAGTGTGTGTAGCAGCGTGGGGTGGGTATTTAAAAAGGAGTATATGTCCGACAAGAGATGAGTCGTCCTTTCGAGTAAAGAGCCAGTGCTCAAACAGCGTGAATTTTCTACTGGCATGGGGCTTAATCGTGGGAAGAGGCACCCAATGCCTTACCGCTAGGTAGAGCCAGTATTCAGAGTCCGGGAGTCCAAAGTCCTGTTGGAGGGCCTTAAAGTCCAACAGGCCATGCACATCAAACAAATCGCCAATCCTCTTACATTGTGCTTCTTGCCAGGGAGCAAATGCTTTCTCCGACATTGCCTATGATCAGTGTGAGGGGCGAGATATGTGTGGATAGCTGGTGAGTGGTATACACTTTGTCCCAGACCCCGATCGTTGCCTTGACCATAGGCAAAATATATACCCCTGGCGGGCGATATTTACGCTGTAGCCACGGGATCTTCCAAATATGGATGCCCACGACTGCCTGATCCAGAAAGCACCAGTGTTTTTCTGTCATCAAACGTTGCCACTCTACTATACATATTAGCTGAGCAGCCTGGTAATATTTCACCAGATTCAGTATCCCAAGACCCCCTTTGGCTAGCTGCAGGTATGTTCAGGCCTCCGCCATCCGAGCTCGCTTACCCTCCCATATGAAGGCATCCAGTGCGGCCTACAATTTCCTCAACATGATTGGGGGAGGTGGCAACGGCATCACCTGCATTAAGTAAAAAAAATTCGGCAACAGGGTCATTTTCACCGCTTCGATGCGGCCCACCCAAGAGAGGGGACCCCCCCTCACCATGATTGGATGAGTGATCTTACCGTGTGCAACAGGGCTCCGTAGTTATGGGTAATCAACCCCTCTATCGTGGGCAGTATTTGAATGCCCAGGTATTGGATACCTTGCTGTGACAACTGAAAGGGGAATGTTGATTCCAATTGAGCCTGCTCCTCCCGGGAAATAGTGATATTCTGGACTTGTGTTTTAGCTGTGTTTACTTTAAAACCGGAGACCTCCCCAAACCGGGTCAGCTCTTCTAGCAGGGGAGGCAGGGAGTCCCGCGGATTAGTAACTGTCAATAAGGCGTCATCTGCATATAGGGCTATTTGTGCCTGCCACCTTTATCCAAGATGGTGATTATACAGGGATTAAATAATTCCCGGCTTGACTTTGGCAACTTCTTATTCCGGGGAAGTCCTCAATATGTCCTAAAACACATACAAATCATTCAGAATGCCACAGCATGCCTACTCTTCAAGCTCCCCAAACACCACTCAGCAGCTACAGCATTGGCCGCGTTGCATTGGCTCCCAATGCGAAAGAGGATACATTTCAAGGTCCTATGTATGGCCCATCGAGCAATGCAAGGAAAAGGCCTCCTCCTGGTTCAAAGGCTACTCTGCCCTTACATGCTAAGAGATCATAACGTTCTGAAAACCCCTTTTTGTTGACTGTCCTTAAGGTAAAAAAAAAAGCTAGGTGTGGCGGCTGTTCCTTTGACTTTCTGACTGCTAAATCGTGGAACACCCTCCTTGCCAATCTGAGACTGGCCCAGCCAGAAATCTTTTTTGGGAAACTCCTAATGACTCATCTATTCTAATTCTGGCATAGCTCGCCATGGCCTTGCAGGTGTGCCTGTTCTCAGTGCTGGGAGGCCTTTTGGGGTAGCTGTGCACTATACAAGACATGTAGCATAGAATAATGAGGTTTAAGTCTTTAATTACAGCCGCTAGATATGTCGACCACAGATTATTCTCTAATTTATAGGTTTCTTGAATCATCATTTTGATTGTGTATGGTCTTCCCTTTGTGACTAGGTAATGGTATCTAACGATTGCTGACTTGCATTCCAAGTTCTGCCTGAAAACTCGCAACTCTAGGTGTGTCTGGTCTTGTTGAGCATAATGCGAATGATAACTTAAATGAAAAGGCATGATGGCGATAAGAGATCTTTATCAGCTTCTCTTTGGTGACACAGCCCACAATGATTGTAAAACCCTCTTGATGGTGGCCTAAGTGATCATAGTTTCCCCATGATTTTGTTTAATGTGGCCATCCTCCTGGAACTTGATTGTTTCCGTATTGTTTAATCTACATGCATACCCTGGACATGAGCAACACATTTAACTTAGGTAACACCATTCCCTTAGTTGTGTGATTTATTTAATGAGTTAATGTAGGCCCAGAATTTTGCCTGATTATTGTGGCCCAGTAATGTATATACTTGAAGCCATTGACCATCCATATTTTGAACCTTATCCACCGACAAGGTTGTACAATACAGCTTCCTTGCTTGTTTTTACTGGAGTTCCGCCTCCTTGTTCAATCTTTCCTTTTTAGGCCTCTGTTAGACAGTACAAGCACTGTCTCGAAGAGACATGTTGTATATATTTTGTGGTCTTCAGCCCGCCTATAGGCTTCCTATATGCTGGCTCCATCATCACTCTCCTATTCTTTCTCTCCATTTGTCCATGGCATTCATGCGTCATGCCTCTCTCTGTGTTTAGCCCTCCCTGAGAGCATGGACAATTACTACTATCCATCCACTGCTCTCATTTTAGGAACTGTTTTAGGAACTACTTTTTTCTTTGTTCAATAGTACTTAACACAATCGGTCAAGTTTTCACTCGGTCTGCTCCATTTGTGTAAACAGGCCTGTAAATCTTGTTCTCATCTCATCATATTTGCTGTGCATTTAAAGACCGAGGTCAAATGTCATGCGCTGTTTTCCGAGGGTGCCTGTTTACTTTTCTTTCTCTGACTTCAAAGTGAGACAGCTTCACTGCTTGAGCCGTACCCCCAACCACTCCCGCATAGCTGCTTTCCCCCTCCATCCATCATTGCTTGTTATATAAGCTGCAGAGCCACAGATGGTAGCTCGTGCATAGGCAAGTTATGATTAGTATTTTTTGCCGATGAACGCCATCAGGCGTATTGTTCTCAGTTTCTGTTAATTTATGATGGCTATATGAACGTATATCTTAATGCTCTCTGCTGGCAGTCGTGAGTGGCGAGATTACCCAGCACAGTAAAGATCAAACAAATAGGCTGCGGAGGCCTTTGCATATCCACGCACATGAACAAATGCTACATTAATTGATCATCCATCCTACCCCAGCGGTTACCACCAATTGTGACCATCAGAGCCATTCGACATATGTGCTGAGCCTGAACGCACCCTTGAGTCAGGCAGCCACCACCTTGCACGACTGATTTGGACGCGGAAAATGTTTTTAATTTTTTATAGAAAGGGAGGTTGTGTGTGTTCTTGCGACAAGTGGCTGTTACTTAACATATTAGGATTTAGGCCACGGAGTAGACCACTGTGTGTGTGCTGACTTGGTTGCCATTTTCACATATCAACCGTGCTCTGCACTGGCGAAATTGATGTCGGCACAGCAGCCTGCACGATCTTCAGAAAAAGAAGAGATGTTTTCTCCCTCCTATCAAGCTTGGAATTTCTCCTAATATTGTCCCCAACAGTGGGGCTCTCCATTTGTCTCATGTTTCGCAGCTTGAGCTCAGTACGCCATCATTCATTCCCCTTGATGGGACTCTGAGCTTTCATAAAGAGCTGAAAAGAATTAATTTGCAAATAAACAAATGTCTCCTGACAATTAAAAAAAAAACTTGGGGAATAAACAAGGTGTGCACAAGTTTGATTCACCCTGAAGTGCAGCTAAAGTGCATCTCATCTTGAATTGTATGCTTTCCCTTCCGGAACTGAATACATTTGTTGCTTAATTGCCTTTGTGTTAAGCCCTCAGCGTGTGATACCATAACAAGCAAGGCTATGTTCAAATTTACTCCGATCGACTGAAGAATAGTTTATATTTATCAGTTTAAGGTGTTATAAAAAAAAAATGTATTGAAGAAAACCTTCTTCCTGGTTTATATTCAAGGCGATCAATTATTTAGACAAAACGTTAGCAATATAGTGTTCCACAGGATGGCGAAGTCCGTTATACAGCACATATCCTCTGTCCGTTTGAAGCCTGTGGGGCCTTGTCCTAGAACGGGTTGCAGTTGGAAAATATACCACAACACCCAAGTTCACGCTGCATAATTCCACTACACACAACACATTCAAATATCTCATAATTCCACGCCAGACAGTTCAACTACAAAAAGAACAATTGATGGAAAGAATGCAGAACAGTGTCATACATGCACCCCAATACAGAGATCTGGGCCTAAATCCATCGTTTTTTTGCTCACCATGCCGTTCCAGTTTGGACCCAGCCAAATACAAATCAGTCTTGACCCTGCGCCCAATGGGAACAGTCCAGCCCGAACTGCCAGGCCAGGTCCTATTTGGACTGGAAACAAGCATCCTAGGACTGGTTTCGAGCTTTCAGCCCTCATCAGCCAGGATAGCTTGACTCCAGTGGCATGGAGAGCGTGGGACCCACGTCTGGGCATACCCGTCCCACCCGGGGTGACAAATGCAAAAAGAACAATTGATGGACTCAATGCAGAACAATGTCATACACTCACACCAGTACAGAGATCTGGGCCTAAATCCATCGTTTTTTTGCTCACCATGTCATTCATAATTCATCTACACACACTTCCACTCCCCATCATTCCACTTAATGCCACGTAATCAAAATTCAATAAATTCAGCTCCACAAATTTTCACTGTGCTTAATGCCACATAATTCTACTTCACATAATACCACTCCACCCAACATAGTTTCACTCCAGACCATACAATTGCATTCCCCACAACACAATTCAGTTCCAGATAATTCCACTACACATAATTCAACTCCAACCTGCATAATTGCACTTCACCCCATATATTTACACTCCACGTAAATCCGCGGCACTCCAGAACACATAATTGCTCTCCATAAAGTTCAACATCGCAACATGCCACATAATTCCACACCACCTAATACCACACCACATAATTAACCTCCACATAATTCCACTCCACACCTTGCCACATTAATTCCACAGCACAAAATTCCACTCAACACCACATATTTCCAAACACCGCCACACAATTCCACAGAATTCAGCGCTGCAGAATTCCACACCATGCAAGATATTTACACACCATATAATACCACTCAACATCACATAATTCAACTCCACCTAATAACACTCTACTCAGTACCACATATATACACCCGACATAAAGCCAATGTGTGGCACATAACAATCCACATTAATACACTCCACACCTTGCCACATAATTTCACTCAACGCCACCCAGTTCCATGGTACACAATTTAACTCCACATTTTGATTCCACACAACATAATTCCACATCAAACCACACAATTCTACTCCACACCACATATATTCCATCCACAACACAGATTTCCCCATCATGCCACAAAATTCAACACCACACCATATAATTCCACTCCACTACATGCCACTCCATAATACACAATACCACTCAACATAATTCCACTCCATGACACACAGTCCTCCTCCACACAATTCCAGTAAACTATATAATTGCTAACCACATAATTCCACTCACACATGCCACATTATTCCACTCCACAACTCCACTCAACACAAACAATTCCATGCCACACAATTCCACTGCAAACAATTCCAATCCAACCCTCATAATTACAATCCATACCACATACATCCACTCCACTCCATAACACATGGCTAAAATACATTGACATTATTAGCTCTCGAATTTACCGAGATCTATTGACTTTGCCACTGCTTCTCGGTTTTGGTTGGGAGGAAGGACAGAAACTGTTGTGTTGTGCTCAGCACGAGGCCACACTACACTGCTCCTCCCCCACAGATGACGTTCCACGACTGGTTCCACAGTACTGGGCGCGAGCTAGACTATGCCTTTCCCCTCTCACAATGAAAGGGTTTTCCAAGGTGGCAGGTTTGATCATAAATAGGAATCGTATTTTTAAGGTTTGTGGGACGATTTAAAGTCGAGCTTTAACTAGTCGATATTGAAGGTGTGCGAGGGCTGCCGGTGAGCTAGAGATATTTTCTCCAACACCTGAATTGCAAGACCGTGCACGTCCATGCCTCTCTCGTGTCTGCCAACCCTTTTAAGCAAATTAAATGAAATTATGTCGTGCACCGTAAAAAGCAGACATTCCAAATGTTCACAGCTGCCGTTTGTTTAACCTTGAAAAAAACCCTCCATTTTGAACACGGAAAACCATATGCGCAGCCTGTTTTATCCCTTATTTTCTGCAGTGCTGGAGGGGAGGGCAATCTAGCCGGAAGAATGCAACCGCTTTTGACACTTCGTCGAGTCCAATAAAATGTGCGCTGCGTTTTACCAGGTGCAGACGAGATGTGCACAGAAAGGGGAAAATCACAGTTGTTAGGACAGATGTGCGGCGCGAAGCGGCGCCCGCGGCAGAGGGCCACTTAGTGATGCTGTAGCTGGCAGAGAAGCATCTACGGGGACTTTTTAATGCGGAGCACATCAAATATTACCGGCTGCGCATCCCAGGAAGAGCTGTGCGTGTCCCGGAAGGAGCAAAAACAAGTTTTAATGCTGTAATTTCGCACAGCTAATCTAAAATGAGTCTGCAGTAGATCTTCTGATCCGCTCTAGCGTGACGATTGTAAATCTTGCGAAAAGAGAGCAATGAACCACTCAGGCTCTCCTACCCGGGCACGAAACATGGCTGCCGTGCCACTCGAGCAGAAGGGGGTCATGGGGGGCAGCTGACCAGAGGAAAATTTGTGATGTGCTCCTGTTTCAATAAAGCGGCCTTTTTCACACACAAAAAGTGGTCAGTTTTCTGTTCTCCACACCTCCCAAAGAAGCAGGCGAGAATGTGTCAGGCGGTTTTATAAATGTGCTTTTAAGACTTTAAAATGCTGTATGTATATCCACATTCATAGGATTTCAAGGTAATTGTTTATTTCCCCGACAGCAGGGGCACAACTAGACCCGAACTTCGGGGGTTGGTAGATCCGGACTGGCCGTAGCGGGCACTGAGCATTGCCTCGGTGGCCCGCCAGGGTGGGGGCCGTTTTTGCAGCATAGCTGCAATATCGGCCTCTGTAACAAAATCGGCCAAAACCCGCCCTGGCAAACAGCTCGGCCGCACACCCAACCCCCCCGGGGAGACAGCACAGCCGAGCACTCTGCCAGGGCCGGTTTTGGTTCCCAGTCCGGCCTTGGGGGAAGGGGCCAACACTCCCAGCCAGGGCTGGCTCGAGTGCTGGTGGGGGGCGTTACGACAGTCTTTTTTGGCGCTCTCTTCCCCCATAACCTCCTTTTCATGAATTCCCTTGCTACCACTCTCCAACAGTGCACCTCATCTCTCAATAGCCTCTCTAATTTTTCTATAGCGCTACTCATAGTTTACTTACACTAATTTCTGATCTGCATTGTACAAGTTCTTTGCAGCAGGCACATTAACCCTCACTTGCTACTTCATGATGAGCCCAAACTGCTACTAGGCAAAATTTCAAACTCTCAACACTAGAACATTAATCACCCGAGTTATTTTGCCATTTTTATTGTTGCCTCAAAACTGCTTGATGCCCAAGAAAGTTCATGTGCTTATCAACCAAAAATGATATCTAAACACAGCGCCCCCACCAAAGTCAACGCCAGATGCAGCTGCACCGGTTGTACTGCCCTAAAGCCAGTCCTTATCTCATCAATGGGGCAGGACAAGCATTTCCAGAAATGAGCTCAGAGCTAACCCCATAGCTATTATATGAGGGAAAAGATCTATGCAAGTGGTGGGGTGTGATACTTCCCCCAAATTTCAGCAAGCAAAATAAGTTAACGGATTTTTTGTAGATGATTTAAGGGAGAGTAGACTTCTCCCCTAAGAATTTTTTGAAACTTTTGGGATCAAATTTCTAAAACGCAGAAGACCCTTACAGAGCATTCATGAAACATTCCAGTGCTTTCATGGTGCACCAGGGAGGCCTGGCCTTTCTTAGGAGTAGATCTTGTTTTTTCAAATGTCTTAAGTCAGAAATTACTTCCAGTATACCAAGGTCATCATTTTTTCATGGGTGAGCCCCTTATGCCAAGGAGTAAATTCATTATGCCAGTGCCAGAAATTTACCTTGGATACTTCAGCCTTAGTCATGGGTACCTCTAAAAATTCCCTCCAGTTCACAAGGGTCAGCATTTTGCCATTGACACCTCCTATAAAATGAGTAGAGGGAATCTTATGACTAGAGTTACCTTAAATATCAGTTCCAAAATTTTGCAATGGATCGACTCCATATGCTAAGAATTAAGTGCATCATATCAGGGCCTTCGGCCATGTGTGGTGGCGCATGTTCTGTGTCCCTCCCGCTGGGTATGACTGGGTTAGTGACTTTCTCAGTTAGTCAGTTCGAGTTCCCACCGCCAATGATGGTGTCTGAATAGAAGCATGTCTGGGCCTGCAGTTTGCCATAGGTAACGCATCCCATCTATATGCTGTTAGTGCCCTTGTCTATAAGGCAAGAATAACCTCCAGTATGTCAGACCAGCAGCACACATACACTCTCACACACATTCTCTCCTGCTTCAGTAACCGCGCAGTAAGGCAGATTCACTAACAGAGACCTTTGCTGTACAAAGTGAGAGCCCAAGAGTGGTTTACAAACGCCCACGCCCTGGGTGTGTTTGGTCTGCAGCCACTGCAGCTGGAAGCAGTCAGACCATCCTCCAGCTGCATATTGGACAGTGTGACTGGAGCCAGCTGTTATGACCCATGGTTAATGCAGTGTGTCTGAAACTGTGGCAACCAGAATGCAGTGTCCTGGGTGGAAGGAAACCAGGACTGGGGCGGCCATGGAATCATACAGGCAGCCCGCCGGCCGAAGCAGAGTAGGAGACCCAGAGAGTGACTTTTACTGGAAATAATCCTTTTAAAAATATGGGGAAAGAAAACCTTCATAATCAAATCAGCCTGTATATGCCTAATCTGAGACAATCTGATTAGCACCCCATGGCTGAATCAGACTATTCAGTTTCAGGAATCACCTGATGCAAAGGCAACACCTTGACCCCCCCCCCCCGCCCCCCCCCCAATCCACATTATAATCTTTCCATGTTCCTAGAATTCCAAACCCACATTCTCTCTAGTCTCGCTCTTCCCATTATTAGTATCAGCCGCTTTAGATGTTCCAAATAAATTCAACATACTATCCTACTTGTTCGACTCCCAGCTCATCCAGTTGTGTAAAGCAGAATGGCCAGTCATTAGAGCCCATTCTGAAGCATGTCTTCAGTACTTTCTTTACATCAAACTATTCATTGGCAGATAAAAATAATGAATGGATCACTAAACTTCTGTAAGCGTCCCATTGAACTGCATGGTTCAGAAAGCTTCCCTTTGCCGTGGAGATATGGCAGAGGGCCACGAAAGGCAATTCCCACCCACAGTGGGTTTACACAGCACAGATCTTACTTTAACAATCTGGTTCTAAGAACTGCAGTCTTACTAACTGGCCAAGGCCTGGACACCGTTCAGGTTTCTATTGGAGGACGCCATGGAATCAGTGGAGCAGAAAGTGTGGCCTGAATAGAAATCCTTAAGTAGAAACTTGAGTGCAGTATTAGAGAAATAAACCATGGAATAAAGGATTGCTTAGGGCAAAAATGCAAAAGTAAAACAGGTCCAGATTTATGCAGCTGCAATTTATCATCAGCCAGTGCTCAGGAACCAGAAACCGAAATGTTGCCTGTTGTCTACATAGTAAACACCTAGGGAAAATATGCCCTGATTAGAAAACAGAATAAACAAGGATCAAAGGAAGACAGAAAGAAAATGATGGAACACAGTCCTGCCACGGAAAGTTGGCAGTAGGGCTTAGACCTGGATCGGATGTGCTGCTTTTAAGCAGCACAACTACGGGCAGACAAAAACTAGTTATACAAGCAGGGCTGCAACAAAAAGAATTCTAAAATAGTCGCCTGGAGCAAGGCGAGTAAAAATGTTTGTGCCACGGATACGTTATGTTCTGCAACACTTTAAAAGTTAAAGACTTCTGAGGTGCGTGGCCATCTTCTCCTCAGTAAGTAGTCGTTAAACGCAAGAAAAGATTAGAAGCCACTGACAACAGCCAAGCAACAAGCATTTGAAATGCAATAGGTCTCGCAATTGCGAGATTTTAAGCTATTGGCATTATAAGTGACAATGCCTTTTATTTATGTGTTTAAAAACCACACAAACATAAATGGCGTTGTCATTTACAATACCAATAGGTTAAAGTTTCTAATATGCGAGACCTATTGCATTGCAAATGCATGTTGTTTACAAGCGTCCCATGCTGCGCTTTCATGTTAATCAAGGTCATGCCCCTTTCTTTAGACGTACCTCGTCTAAAGAAAGGTTTGCTGCAGCTATTAAAGTGAAAGTGTGACATGGGATGCTTTTACCAAAAAAAGCATTTGTTTGTCAAGTTGACAAACAAATGCTTTTATTTGTAAAATCGCCCCGTGTACGGGCGCATGACGTGCTCAATGCGCTAAATATTGCAGGAAAGCATGTAGTGCCTGCAGTAGGAGAAACTCATTAACGAAAATAGTGCTTAATAAGACATACCGTGTAACAACAGAAGTAAAAGGGCCAGTCCTCATGGGAGGTTACAAATGGAGACAAGACGGTACTAAGGAGGGAAAAACAAGCCTATTAACGAATCAGAAGCCAGCATTTACGAAGCACCTTGACACAAGCCAATGACAAATATGGGCGGAGAGTGGGCGGGGCTTCAGTTCCAAACTCCAATACAGTATGCCTCGCAGAGCAGTGCATGCGCAGCCCAGGCTCGACCTAAAATCAAGACTAACTAACCAGGAACTCAGCAAGGACAGCCCGCTTCAGAAACAGTGCAGTAAGGCAGATTCACTAGCAGAGGCTTTTGCTGTACAAAGTGAGAGCCCAAGAGTGGTTTACAAACGCCCACGCCCTGGGTGTGGTTGGTCTGCAGCCACTGCAGCTGGAAGCAGTTAGGCCATCCTCCAGCTGTACAGCTCGGACAGTGTGACTGGAGCCAGCTGTCATGACCCATGGTTAATGCAGTGTGTCTGAAACTGTGGCAACCAGAATGCAGTGTCCTGGGTGGATGGAAACCAGGACTGGGGCGGCCGGGGAATCATACAGGCAGACCGCCGGCCGAAGCAGAGTAGGAGACCCAGAGAGTGACTTTTACTGAAAAGAATCCTCTTGACAAGAAGCCAGGTTATCCGTCATTTCTAACAGGTGTTGATGCTGAATAAACAGAGGCAAAGGCCGCAGCAGGCATGGCGCCATTTTGTATAGCACTCCGAGTGCCTCGTGCATTTCAGCTCTTTAAGGAAATGACCTATGAATCCAGGTTAAAATTGAGTTGAGTGAAACTTCACTTGATTAAGAGATATTTGGAGAGTGCAGACAAGGGTATGTCTGTTGTCGGAGCATTGTACAAGATTTGCTTCTTCAACAAGAAGGCTGTATGAAAATGTGGTATTTAACGTGCTGGAGCTTGCAATACGTCTTTATTTGTTTTACAATTAAACACCAAAACGTGTAAAGATCTAACATGTGAGGATGTCTGAATACTCAGTTCCATATCATGTTGAAAACTCCAAAGTACCTAACTTAGGAAATTTTAACCTACGTTACAAGATAGAGCTACAGGCCGAGCCTGTAGAATTATGTGGCAGGGGAGCCCCACATTAGACGGCAGGTTTCCCCCCAATGATGCGGAATAATACGCCGCATTTTGTGCTATTACTTCATTATTTTGCAATTTGTGCATGTCAACACTGGCTGGACAAATGTTTAATCTCATTAATACCAGTTTAACGTCCTAATACAGCAACAAACCACCGAAAGTTGACCAGTCAACCTTTGCAAATAGCCTCCTGCTGTGCGACAGCACGTTTTGCTGCGTTTTTAGTAACACTTGATCGTTGTAGCTATAAACTTTTCTTTGTTAAAATCTGCCTATTATGCAGCAGATGGTGGATTATGTGGCACATTCGGAAACGCTACAGCTGCAGAATTCCAGTGGCATTGACTACAGTAGACTATGGTGTGCAGGGCCGGCTTTAGGGCAGTACAACTAGTGCGGCCGCACCGGGCGCTGTCCCGTGGAGGGGGCGCTGAGTTCGGGGGGGGGGGGGAGGGGGTCTGTGTTCAGCAATAACATATGATTGGAGAGATGGGGGGAACCTTTGCCCCCGTTGTAGTGAGAAGCGGTCATAGGTTGCGGGACAGGGCACCACCAGCACTGATGTTGTGGAAGAGGCACAGACCAAGTGAACTGAATTGAACCAAATGTTTAATATATCTTATTTACAAAAGCATCTAGTTTTCAGTAGTGAAACATTTTTTGGCAGATCAATGTTTTCTCAGATGTATCTGTTTCACAAATTAATTTAGTGTACTCCTAGAACTAGTTATTAAGACGATGCATTGGGGATAACATGCTGTTTGATGAAAGTTTCAGTTCATTGGTTACTAATAATTTCTATTGGATCGACTTGAATATGGGTTCATTGAGGTTTTCTGAGCTGCCAATAAGAAAACTCCTTTTGCATCCTGGAGCTGGTATTGATGTCTGATGGTGTCCATTAGTTTACTCTCAATAACATGTGCACCACCTGTGCCACTAGTGTGACCTGTGTGTTGTGCCGGAGGGGTCCCCCTGGAGCTTGCCCCTGGGGGGGGGGGGGGGGCTTTTGTCACGCCCCTGCCATGTTCCCAGATGTTTTCCCTTTCGAGTCGTGCACACTTGCCAGTTGCTATCAGTGTAGGCTAGAACTTCTCTCACATCACGTTTACTTTTTAGGTCGCTGCTCTGCGTGGCATGCTGTATTCGATTATGGACTTGAAGCTCCGCCCACTCTCCGCTCCTATTTTTGATTGGCTTATGCCATTGTCCTTTGCACCTTTTGATTAATGAATAGGCTTGTTAGTCCCTCCTTAATACTGCCTTGTCTTCATTTGTAACCTCCCATAAGGACTGGCCCTTTTACTTCTGTTGTTACACGGTATGTCTTATTTACTCGGTAAGCACTATTTTCTTTAATGAGTTTCTCCTACTTCAGCCCCAGCATGCTTTCCTGCAAAATCCAGCGCGCTATTCACGCTTTCACTTTCCAAGCAGCTCGGGACAATAGCGGCCGCTTCTTTGAAATGAAATAGGTCTCGCCTTTTCAATAATTTGAGCTATTGGCATTGTAAATAAGGATGCCTTTTATTTATGAGTTAATTATCAAAACAGATAAATAAAAGACATGGTCATTTACAATGCTAATAGCTTAAACTCTTGCAAATGCGAGACCTATTGCATTGCACATGCTTGTTTGTTTTTGTTTTTGTTTTCAACCTGTGTCATGAATGGCCTATTTACTGCCATGGCGTCCCTCATAAAAAACATTCTAATAAATATCCACCACAGTATCCTTCATGTTGTCTGTTAGCTCCATTAAATGTAGGTGTTAACATCTATTTAAACTTTGTGTGCAAGCAAAGTGGACAGCGATCCAACCCTTTTACTTCTTTTTCATCTGATACAGTTTATACAAGTCTGTCGGATATTCGATTGCTATCAATAAATGAGGTCTCCAAAACACATTTTTTTTACTGACCCCAGACATAGAAAAGACAAAGGTTGACTAGAGATGTGACAATTTTCCTAGGAAAGTTTGTGACTTGTGTAGATTGTATAAACTGATCGTGGCAAACTATTTCATACTGTTTGAATTAAGGGAAAACACTTGGCATCTACACAAGAGAGAAGGAAGTCGAGGGGCTCTCCTTGTCGCCAAAGGTTGCGCACTGAAAGCCTCTCAGTGTAAGTTCATTGTCACTCTCTGCAGACAAGTATGTGCCTCTAAAGGTGGAATTTGAGGGCTTTGTCTATACAACTTGCCATTTTGTAGCCAGACATTATCTTCTAAGGACCAGCTTTTACTCCAAAATCCTTGCAGCCACATGTTTTCAGATGCTACACGCCTCCCTAATGTATTTTTCCACCTTTCGTTCCCCTTCTGCTTATATCACTTTAGGTCTTTTATTATGTAGTATTTATGGATAAGACGTAGATGTACGGAAACTGCACCTACATGCATAAAAAGAGCTGTTTCTCCTTGAACTTGGTAGATGTACTCAGGCTCGCCCACATAAAAATGTCTGCTCGGAATCCTCTGTAGTTCGTTGCGCTTATCCTGGTGAATCAGAGTTTGAATACAGTCCAGCAAAATGAGACCAGGCAGCCCAAAGGGTGTGTACAGGATAGAGGGCCAAAGAAGACCTATGTCAAACCACACTTCCCTGGCACTCTGAAGGTGCCTTGGCTTATGTTCTCTCATGGTCTCATCCCATGAATCTTAAAAACCAAGAACATTCCTGCCTGCTAGGTCTCAATTATTCTCGTTGACCTAGCTCATTCACCTCGCTTCAATAGCCAAGAGTATTACTTATCTCCCAAATTAGAAATGCAAGCCTTACTTACGACTAGGGGAGAGGATGTAGCCTAACGGCTAGGGCGGTCGATCTCAAATCTAGGGAACCAGGTTTGAGTCTCTGCAACGACGCTCAACATCCTGTGATTCTGGGCAAATCATTTAATCTCCCCGTGCCTAACAAAAAAATGAATGTGTCCTTTTGTAACACAACTGGTGCTCATGTAAAGCGCTCTGATACCTGATACCTTCGGGTCAAGTTTGCACCATATAAAACTAACTTTGTCCCTCAGTGAAGGGAAATCATGGGTTGGAGGATTGGAGAAAAGCAGGTGATGTCCTCATCATGAAAGGCAGGGTGCTGGGTGGGGAACTCATTGAGATGCATTATAAAAGGGAGCTTGTGAATCACCTCACGGTTTGGTGTAGGAGAATACACACAGAGTGGTTTGATATTGGGAAGTTTGATTTCATTCCACACAAATCCAATTTTGTTTGTGTGACAAGAGTTTGATAGAGCAAAACCAAAGGATGTCATGTGTTTGACTTCCAGCTCACATGTTTACACTCTGCCTCTCACAGAAATGTGGTAACCAAGATGAGCGGGCTCTGTATTCGTTCATGGGTGACAGGCTAGGTTTAGGGGCTTGCCAAGTGAAAAGGGTCAGGTTGCACTACACTGTGTGGAGTAAGAATGATCACGGCTATTAGTAAGGAGGTGTTCAGTGTGGGTGTTACTCCCCAGACCTCTACTTTTTCAGAGCCCCATACAGTTGTGCAAAATGTATTTATAGACTTTGAAGCAAGCCTGCCCTGTTTATTGATAATGAGGCAGCTAACACTGATATACCACTAGGTGGCACCGGTTGCTAGAGCTTCCGTGTACTTTCCCGTTTTAGGTCGAGCCTGGGCAGCCCATGTGCAGCTCTGCGAGGCATGCTGTATTCAGGTAGGGAATTGAAGCTCCGCCCACTCTGCGCCCATATTTTTCATTGGCTCGTGTGATTGTCCACTGTAAACTGTGGCTGTTCATTGGTCAAAAGGCTAAGTAGTCCCTCCTTAGTAGGCCTTGTCTCATTTTGTAACCTCGTAATGGCGACACCCCCTGTTACATGTGTTGTTACTCTGTAGGTTTTAATTACAACCTCCGAGCGCCATTTACTCTAATAGCTTAGGACATGCTCTCTCCTAACAACACATAAATAAAAGGCATTGTCATTTACAATGCCAATAGCTCAAACTCTCATAAATGAGAGACCTGTTGCAGTGCTAATGCTTGTTTTAACTTGAAACAGATGCCTTTGTTATGTGGGGCCCCACATTATGTTTCTGAACTGGGTTCTGAAAATAAATCTGATGTTCCTTGGGATGGGTAACACTTTTCGCCCTAAGTGGGATGGGTATGCCCAGACGTGGATCCCTTGCTCACAGTGCCACTGGATTCAAATTAGCCTGGCTGAAGAAGGGTGACATACCCTGAAACCGGTCACAGGATGCTTGTTTCCGGTCCAGGGAGGACCTAGCCTGGCAGTTCATACTGGACTGTTCCCATGGGGCACAGGGTCAAGACTGATTTGCATATGTCTGGGTCCAAACTGGGGAGGCTTAGTGGGCAAAAGAACGATGGATTTAACCCAGAACTTTTGACTGGGGGAAAATGCGTGCATTGTCAGCATTCTGACCATCATTTG
Organism: Triturus cristatus; assembly: GCF_964204655.1. Taxonomy (NCBI): domain Eukaryota; kingdom Metazoa; phylum Chordata; class Amphibia; order Caudata; family Salamandridae; genus Triturus; species Triturus cristatus. Next base: position 756,946,781 of record NC_140591.1, read on the forward strand.
TTTGCTTTAACCCCGGGGGATGGGTGAGCAACAATTAGGCAGTCCTTTCAGGGCCATTGTTATCTACATTAGCGAGAAGCTGGAAGGTAAGGAATGTCACACTGTTCACGAGGGGGATGCTCCAAAGGGTGTCGAGAAGCACAGCAATCCTCGCAGGATGTGGCCTAATGGCTAGAGCGGTCGGCCTCGAAGCTGGGGAACCTGGTTGAGTCTCGGCAGGGACACTCAAGAGCCTGTGATTCTGGACAAATCACTTCATCTCTCCGTGCCTAGCAAAACAAATGGGTCCGACTGTGACGCAGCTGGTGCTCATGTAAAGGGTGCTGATACCTTTGGGAGTTCGCGCAATGTAAACCTAATAAAAAAACTCATGGGCATACATGTCTGTTCACACCATCTTTCATGCTGTGATGTATCGACTGGGGGGGGGGGCGTTCCCCTTATTAGCTCATGCTGTGTGGTAAAACAAGAGATGGGCTCTGAATCTCTTAGCGTGGCTGAGACGAAATCAACCTCAGTCCGTACCGATCCATGCAATACCCATATACGAGAGTCAAATATTTTTTAATGATGTTTAAAACCTGTTTTAAATTCCTAGTGCCTCCACTTTGCCTTCAAAATTACTGCAAAGATGCGTATGAATTTCAGAGTTAGCTGTTTAGTTCCAGAAATAAATACAGCTCACATGCGGTACGGCTGTAAAGCATTCCGTGTGTTTTCTCAAACCCAAAACACTACACTTGACAACTGTATGGCAGGTTTGTAATAGTCTCTGCATGTTTGTGATAGTGCATTTTAAAGGCACCCTCTACATTTATATAGGCTCATAGATTCTTTTTTTGTCCTAACTCTTTATAACTTAAACAGAAACTCTTGGCAGACACAAAATGTATTCAGGTGAAACCCATATACCATATCATGTATGTCCAACATACCACACATCTACTCCATTTGAGAAGTCCTTTTGGCCAACAGTTTAAGCGCTAGTGACTTCCCCTCAGGTCTCCAGTGAACCATTCCTGTGACGTTAAACACATTCTTTTATGCCATTTATCAGAGCAATCAGTGTCTTTCCTCTATCCTATCATATTTAATGGTTACTGCAAAGCACTTGTTGCTTCTCCAGATCACACACTTTACTTCAGTCATTCTTCATGCTGTCAGTCCTACCTGCATGTTTTATAATTACATCAGAGGCCTGTGGTTATGTGAGTTAGTCCCAATGGTTAATTTGTAAAAAATTTCAGTGTTGGGCCCAAGCACTACAAAGGAGTCCACTGCAGCTGGCACTACCAATAGCTCCTGCCGCTGCTGCCGAATGCCAGTGCCAGCATTACCCATGTGCTAGATTTATTATTTTTGTTTTGAATAAATGCAATACTGATTAAATCTACTGAAAATAGACATCTGGTGTAATTTCATAAACATTTGCTGGTGTTTGGAAATAAGTACCGGTGTCGAGAAGCGACAAACACCGGCTCAAATTAAGCACTGCTTAGCCCTTAAAATGTAGACTCAAGGCTGTTTACCACAAGGCCACAACTGCGCTGGAGCTCCGACACAGAGAAAGAGAGTCAACTCACAGGCCCTGGTGATATCTTAAAAAGCATGGTACCTCTCGCGGTATAAGTTTGGGAGGCCCGGAGTAGTACAGCCCTACCCCAGAAGGATACCTGTGTGTAGGCCTTTCTCTCCTAGGATCTGCAAAATGATAGAGCTGCTGGCCTACTCCGCTTTGAGCTGGCAGACTCTGTTTCCACTTCTTGGCTTCTCTCGCCCAACTGGCATGCCTTCTCTTGCACCTCGGCACCTGCCCCGATATGCCAGTGATGGCATCATTATCTCAGCTCTGCACATATATTCTGGACTTGTTGGCTCCTGCAGCATCATCAAAATAAGTGTACATTTAGTAGAATTAGCTGCACCCCGACGGTATCTCAGACTCCATTTTATGGTTACGATTCACATGTAGGTAGATTGTTTTTGGTTGCCATACTGAGGTGCAACACCTGGTTGGCACCAGAGCATACTGCACTACAGAAACCTACGTCCATACAAGCAAGCGGTATATATGAACCAGTAAACCCTGATGAATGCGCACTCTGTGGATAAACGAAGCAAACAGTGCCTTGGTCCCTACGCAAAGCAAAGTCAGAAGCAGGCTGTGCCCACTGTACCGAGGTGACCCTGTTAAAGAGTGATCCTCGCAAATATTTGGATATCATAACAGATGCAGAAATAAGGAGCAAGTTATGAAAAGTTGGAGTCGTCAAACAAATGGCACAAAAAGCTCAGGACCACCAAAGTCCCACTTGGGGCTGCTGCCTCAAGGAATTTCTGGGAAACATTTTTGAAATAAAGAGGGGTGGTATGATTTTGGAGTGAATTAACCGCTCAAGAGACCTGCCAGTTATATTCTGTAATGCTTACAGATATTCCAAACAGTGTAAAGATATGAAATCTGTCTAGAGCACCGCAGAGGTAGTGATGTGTCAGGCGAAAGACCCATACAGCAGTCGTAGGGAAGCCCTTACCGGTGGCATAGTGTCCTGTTCTAGAGCAGCATCTGCAGAAGGATATGGTGGGTATTAGTGTATGAGTGGGCCGTCAAAATGAAGAGAAGCTGTGACCTAAATTTGAGCAGATTTGACTAGAGGCAGTGCTTAATTTGAGCTGGTGGGGGCCACGGCACTTATTTTTGGGGGACCAGCACTTATTTTAACTCAGCAGACATTTCTTGAGAGCGAGAGAGGGAAAGACACAAAAAGGCACTGAAGGAGCAAACGAAAGATGCAAAAACCTGCAGCAAGGGGGAAAGCAGGAACCTGCAAGAGTGAGATAAAGGGACCAGGAATGTCTGGCAATGGATTAAAGAGGCAGGAGGAGGTGGATTGAGGACTACGCAGCCTTGGTATTCAGCAGAGATCATGTGATGGGACAGGCCAATGGCTGAATGAATTGGTACATCCAGCATGTAATCTAAATGGAAAAGTTAGGTAATGCAGGAGTGTGTATTGCTTTGTATCAAACTACAAAGACATCCCTACTCCTGTAGAACCAGCGCGTACAACATAATCTTAGGAACGCCAGTTCTTATGGACGATAAAAGGATAATTGGCAAATTATGGGCACAGAGGCAAATGTACCCGTAGTGGAATGCTGAAGCAAAAGACAAACTGTACAGGACATAAGATAAGACACTGTTTTAACAAGAATTATCAAGTCTGGTTTATACGAGACCGTGCAGGGTGTCCCACATGAAAGGAACCAACACAACAAAGAAGTGCAAAAGAAAAGTAAAACATTGAAGCAAACTCTCTGCCACATGTTAAAAAGACAGGGCGATGTTGGAGCAAATTCGGAGCTGGAGACTAAACAGGGTCTTAGTCTTTCGGAATACAAGGCCAATGGCGGACTAGAGGGGCTGCTGTCACATTAATGCATATGCTGCTGTATGTGAAATAGCACAAGCCCTACGTAGCGTTGATGTTGTTTCTATGCAAAATTGACGCTGGAGAACAAAAAACATTATTGAGGGGGTGGGGGGGGTTATTTTTATAGGTTATGATGACTCCCCTCCTATTGAAGAGAAAGGTTATGGACACACGCCTAGCGAGCACACTGTGGCTTAACTACATTTTTGAAAAATGAGTTCTAATGCGATCTTTGTTTGCCTGTTGTAGGGTCTCCATGGCAACGGCCTCCTCTCAGGTTCTTATTCCAGAAATTAACCTCAACGACACGTTTGATACCTTCGCCTTGGATTTCTCCAGAGAGAGGAAGCTGCTGGAATGCCTGGACTATCTCACAGGTACTGATTTGTTTACTTTTCTTTGCATCATGGAGGCAGAAAGAGGAGGTCAGATTGGAGAACTGGGGCCACCTCCTAGGAGAGACTGGTATATGTTGTTTTATTTAGATCCAAACCTTGCCTTGGGGCACTAGAGAGCGCAGGGCTGCTCTTGGTGAATCATTCGCAGTGAGTGTTAACCTGAGGGCTATGAAGGTGATGTTGGCTGTCATAAATGCTTAAACCAGCAACAACAATTTGCTAAAACAATTTTCTATAGAAACTACTAATAAGGAATTTAATTCTGTGACATTGTACTGTATTAAATGTGTATCTAATGTTGTCTGGTATTAGGTAAAGGGTGCACGCCCCATATTATGTTGTTACAGTGTTTCAGTTTGAAAAACAAAGACTTGATGGGTGGAAAGATTGAATTAATCTCATCTACTAGTCATGTCTCGGGCTGGATTCCAGTCCATCATTTTTTTGCTCACAATGCTACTGCAGGTGGAGACGAGCTATATGCAAATTAGTCTTGGTCATGCTTTAATAGGAAGACCCAGCCCGTTCTACTAATGTAGGTCTCGTCTTAAGAGATCCTCAAGCCGCCCTAGAACACCATCAGCATATTAAGGCATCATCAGTGACGTGCGACTTGAGTCCAGCGACACAGTGGTCATGGGGCCCACAACTCTGCATACGTGTTGGACGTACGACATCTCACATGTTACAGAGAACCGCATTCCAGCAGCCGGAGCCCATGCAGGTAAAAGCAGTGGGGCTCGGAGGGGTGGGGGGCACATTCCGATGGAGGATGATGAGGGAAACTTAAATAAAGGAATAATTTTCCCTCGTATTCATCTGTCGAAATCTCCCCCCCCACCACACTTACCTGCACGGGCCGCAGCTGCATTCCAGTCCATCCCCTTTCTGTCCTCAAGTCATTGTGCATCCCATCCACGTTCAGGTGCACCTTACTAGTTTTCTCCTAAAAATGAAGTATGGGATCGCTCTCCCCACTGACCTTCCTAGATGCTCTTCCATGCCTGTCATTCATCAAAGCAAACCACTCGAGGCTCACTCAGATGCACACCTGACCTAATCAGGGATTGCCATTACATAACAATGGGGTGACCCAACAATAACGCAAAGGACCTGGGTAATTAATGATACATAATAACAGTGGTCAACTCCTATGCGGTTAAAGATCAAATGAATAAACTTATCCCAAATGCTTCTTACTAGTACCCATCAATGTACCATTAGGGATGGGAGTAGATACTCTTTCTGACAACACAGGAGAGTTTGTTCATGTTATTGTCAACTTCTAACATCACACACAAGATACACATTATGAATGTATCCATTTTTTTCAGTATTTTGTGAAAAACAGCAGACTCAGCTAGGGGGTTTCTGGGCCTTCGAGGCTGGCAGCTTCGGTTCCGGTGCCGGATGGCCCCATGGATCCAGGCCTGGATCCCGATTGGTGCCAGTCAACCTCACGGTCCCTTCCCCAGCGCTGAGTCCAGTGGCGACACCCCCAACGCCGTTAGTGCCCCAACTGGCGTTGACTCCAGCCTCACCCCCGGCTTGGACACTGAGCCGGATGCCGGTACCGGCACCGACCGGTATTTTTGTACCATTATTCTTTACTGGTATTCCCTACCACCCTGCCTGGCAGCCAGAGGAGGGTGAGGAGGACTGGTAGGGGTCTGGTGACCCTCTAGCAGACCACCTTAAAGTGCCGGACTGGCGAGAGGAGTTTGGTGATGCCTGTGGTCTGGATACCTCCCCAGATCTTGGTATGTTTTCTCCCCCTACCATGGCTAAGGAGGAGGGGGCCTCCTACACTGTGGTGTTGCATAGGGCGGCTGAGACCTTGGCCCTTAAGCTTCCTACAGTGGAAGTCAGGACTAACCTCCTGACTGAGGTGCTTCAGCCGGCAGCGGCCTCTTCGGAGCCCCTACTGCCTCTCAATGAGGCCCTCACTGACATCTTTGGTCCAAGCCCAGCACAGGGTTACCCAACACCACCGCCCGGCCCCGGGTGGCCCACTTTTCCTCTCCCAACACCCTACCCCAGAGAGCTTGGTGGTCCAAGCCTCAACATCAAAAGGCGCCTTCCCTACTGCTCACCCAGACAGTGATTCCAAGAAGCTGGACCATCTTGGCAAGAAGATGTTTTCTTCCGCAAGCTTAGGACTGCAGTCAGGGAACACTGCATGTCTCTTGGGCCGTTACACACACACTCTGTGTAGGACGCGGTTGTGCAAGTGCTGCCACACTGCCCGGAGGAGGCCTGGGCCATGCTCACCTGCGCTGTTGCAGAGGGTCGAGGCGCAGCAAAGTTCGCCATCAGGTGTGGACTGGATACTGTCAACTCGCAGGGTAGAACGATTTCTACGTCAGTAGCCCTGAGGCGCTACGCCTGGCTGAGCTTCTCTGGGGATGTTCAGTTGACCCTTTTAGACATGCCTTTTGATGGCCGTCGCCTGTTTGGCTCGAGCGTTTCAAAGAACTCTAGGGCTACGGCCAGATTCTTGGGCCTCGCTGCCAACACATGCCCCAAGCAGTCTGCCTTTCCCCCTTTTCGTGGCTACGGAAGGGGTGCCCCACCACGCTCCATCCAGAGCCACAGGCCTGCACAAGCTACCCAGCCTCTGGGTGGCTAGGGACATGGGACCCAAGGTTGTGGGTCTGGGGGCCAGCGGGCGGGCCAGTCCACCAATGCCCCCCCTGCAGCAGCCTCCAAACCTTCCTAGTCTGACTTTTCAGGGCCACCACATGCCAGTGGGTGGCAGTATTCACCATCAGCTCCCCCACTGGCGCAACATCACGTCGGACATGTGGGTTTTGCAGATAGTCCGAAGGGGCTAATCCCTCCCCTTCGAGACTACCCCCCTCCATGCCCTCCACACTCCATCACATGTCGGAGGATCATTTGGTCCTTCTCCGCCAGGAAGTTATGGCTCTCTTGGCCAAGGGAGCTACAGAATGTGTCCCTGTGCCAGAAGTAGGTCGTGGTTGCTACTCCCACTACTTCCTGGTGCCCAATAAGGACAAAGGCCTGCTTCCTATCTTAGACCTCAGGGATGTCAACCGCTTCCTCCGGAAGGAGAAGTTCAAGATGTTAACTTTGGCTCTGGTCTTGTCTGCCTTCTACCCTGGAAACGGCATAGTAGTGTTGGACTTGCAGGACGCTTACTTCCACATTCCCATCTTGCCTGCCAGTCCATCGGCGTTACCTACGGTTCACGGTAGGCCACAAGCATTTTCAGTTCGCCGTGCTCCCTTTTGGCCTTACCAGTGCCTCTCGCGTGTTCATAAAAGTGATGGTGGTGGTCGCAGCTCATCTGCCCAGATCAGGAGTTCCAGTCTTCCCCTATCTCGACGACGGGCTATTGAAGGCGGGCTTACCCCGGGCTGTCGTTTTCCACCTCCAGTCTACGGCAGACTTCCTGCATTTGCTGGGGTACACTATCAACGAGCCGAAGTTGCACCTGATTCCCTCTCAGAAGCTCCTTTTCATCGGAGCGGTTCTAGACACAGCACAGTTTCGGATCTATCCTCCCGAGCAGGGAGTCCGGGATATTTGGGCTATGATACCGATGTTTCAGCCTCTATCCCGGATTTTGGTGAGAATGACCCTGAGGCTGCTGGGCCTTATGGCCTCCTGCTTCCTGCTGGTAGATCATGCTAGATGGCATATGTGGGCTCTGCAGTGGGACCTGGAGTTCCAGTGGGCTCAGCATATGGGGAATCTTTTCGATGTCGTCCAGATCTCGGAGGGGACTGCAAGTCATTTGCAGTGGTGGCTCACAAACTAGGATTGGGTCAGCGGCAGATCCATATCCCTTCTCCAACCAGAGCTCACAGTAGTGACGGAGGCATCACTTCTGGGATGGGGCGGTTAAATGGGGGAGGCGGAGATCAGAGGTCTCTGGTCTCCGGCGGAGTCTGGGCTCCACATCAACCTTCTGGAGCTCCGGGCAATTTGTCTTGCACTGAAGGCCTTCCTTCCCTCTGTCAAAGGAAGAGTAGTGCAGGTGTTCACGGACCACACCACCGCCATGTGGTACTGCAACAAAAAGGGTGGAGTGGGATCGTGGACCTTATGTGAAGAGGCTCTTCACCTTTGGACATGGCTGGAACATCAGGGCGTATCCCTGGTGGTTCAACATCTGGCAAGTTCCCTGAACGCCAGGGCGGACGAACTCAGCTTCCGGTGCATGATGGATCACGAATGGCCTCTTCACTCGGAGAAGGTGCAACGTCTCTTTCAGCAGTGGAGAGAGCCTTGATTAGATCTATTCGCCACCGAAGAGAACGTGCAATGTCAGAGGTTCTGCGCATTGGAGTTTCCAAAGCGGCACTCGCTCGGCGATGCCTTTCGTCATGAGTGGAACTGTGGCCTCCTGTACGCCTTTCTGTCTGTACCACTTCTGCCCAGAGTGCTGAAGAAGATCAAGCGATACCGGGCCCAAGTAATTCTTGTGGCTCCGGACTGGGCACCGAAGACTCTGGTACCCCAAGCTCTTGAACATGGCCATCGATCCTCCGATCAGACTGCCTCTTTGGGTGGATCTTCTGTCGCAGCAGCAGGGGATGGTCCTCCACCTAAACTGTCCAGTCTCTACCTCCTTGCGTGGATATTGAGCGGTGACAATTGACAGCTTTCGACCTTCCTCCCGAAGCCTGTAATGTCATCTTGGCAGCCAGGCGTCCATCCACTAAAACAGTATACAACTGTAGATTAAACACATTTGTGGCATGGTGCACAGCAAAGGCTGTGGATCCCCTTTCTGCCCCTCTTTCAGAGGTTTTCCTCTTTATTCCTTCTTTGGCCCAGCAGGGCTCTGCTCTGGGCACTCTGAAAGGCTATCTTTCGGCCATTTTGGCCTTTCTTCGCCTTCCCGATCAGCCTTCTCTTTTCAAGTCCCCGATTGTTAACAGGTTTCTGAAGGGCATTACTCATCTCTTTCTTCCGTCTCCTTTCGTAATGTCCCAATGGGACTTGAATCTTGTGCTCACTTATCTTATGTGTGCTCCCTTTGAGCCACTACATAATTGTCCTCTTCGTCTCCTCACTTTGAAGACTTCTGTGAGTGAGCTTCAAGCCTCCTCTTAACAGGCCTCCCTTTCTTGCTGTCCATCCGGACAAAGTAGTCCTCCGTACTAGGCTCTCTTTTCTGCCCAAAGTGGTTTCCACATACGTCAGACCATCACATTGCCCACCTTCTTCCCACCTCCGCACCCTTCCAAAGAGGAGGAGAGACTCAACCGTCTGGATCCAAAATGTGCGCTGTCTTTCTACCTTGACCGCACTAAAGACTTCTGGGTGGACGATCAACTCTTCGTGGGTTATGTGGGCTCCAAGAAAGGTCGGGGAGTGCATAAACGTACCATCTCTTGATGGGTTGTCCTATGCATTAAGATCTGTTATTCTGTGGCTAAAAAGGAACCTCCTGTAGGACTGCGCACCCACTCTACCAGGGCGACAGCAGCTACTACTGCTTTGGGACGTGGAGTTCCGCTGGTTGACTTCTACCAGGCAGCCACGTGGGCATCCCTGCACACGATCACAAAACATTACTGCCTGGACAGCGAAGTCCGAAGTGACAGCTTTTTCGGCCGTTCTGTTCTCCAGGACTTTCTGGTGTGAACTTGGTTCGCAGATCCACCTCTCGGGTTGGTATTGCTGGGGTATCAATTCTAAGGTAAGGAATCTATAACTACGGTCTCTTTCTGATGAACAAGTACTTACCTTCGGTAACGATGTGTCTGTAAGAGACATTAGTAGTTATAGATTCCTTACCGCCATGCCCAGCCTCCCCGTTATGTTAACTGACTTCTAGGGATAGGGACTCCTTTACAGGGCCCTAGTTATGTGCGCCAGTGGTCAGTGTCTTGAATGGCTCTGCGCTTCTGGCGTGGTAAGTCGTCTCAGAACTGACGTCAGCACGCAGGGGCGGCGTCTAAGTAGACAACGCAACATCATCCCGGCGACCACGACACTGACGAGGAACGCGGAGTTGACAAACGCCACCTACCAACGCACAGGGGTACTGTTAAGAAAAAAGGTCTCCGGATCCAGTCTGACGACTGGGGGTAATTCTAAGGTAAGACATCTATAACTAGTAATGTCTCTTACAGATACATTGTTACCGAATGTAAGTAACTAGTTCTTCATTCCCCACAACTCATCTGGATAAAGATTCCAACAGGATTGTGATGTTTTCAAAACATATGTTCTCTTCTGCTAAACTGATACTGAGATGGGTCATTGTTATTGTTTATTTTGCCGATACACACATGCCTTCTGAGACCAGGCCAGTGATTACCATGGGGCCTTTCTGGCTTCAGCAATTCACGATGTGCAAGATGTGGCTAGACATGTGATTTATGCCAGCCTACATACTACTGATTGCCTGGTAAGGACCATTGGCACTAGTGTTTTGCTCCGCTGACACTCATGGATGCTTTCCACACAATTTTCTGAAGATACACAAGCTTCTCTTATGGATATGCCCTTTGATGACTTATTAAACGCCGATTGAAAATGCAGACTCTGCCTTGGAGCATTTTAAAGAAAGTCGATCCATGGTTCACTCCTTGAGTCTGTTGACCCCTGCTGAGCACTTCCCAGATCAGTTCAGAAAATTGTGTGGTTACTCCAGGGGTCTGACGTATAGGCAACAATGTTGTCCCTTCACCACTGCAGCAGTCACACCCAGCCCTTTTGAATCCAGGGACGTGAGTCTGGCAGGCATTGTGCAGGTCAGCAGTGGCACAAGTCCTCACAGTCCCCTTCACCTGCAGCAACAACCAGCAAGCCACTTTAGTTGTCCCTTAGTGGCACACACCATTCTGTGGTGGGTAGAATTCATAACTTCTTCACAGGGTCGTCACCATTCCATCACCTTACATTTACTTTTAATTTACAATAAATACTGAGCATGCAATCCATTGTCTCTTCAGGTTCCAGTTGTCAAAATCGCTTTTTGCTCAATGGTGTCGCATGTCATTTTTTTGCTCAACCTCTCTTGCATCTTTTAAAGGTTCAGAGACCTATCCTGTGCACAGAGATTGTGAATACTTACATTATGTTGCAAAGAAATTGTTGCTTTAATAAAAGTTTCCTTTTGTTTACAGCTCCAAACCCTCCAGTTATTCGAGAAGAGCTGTGTACGGCTTCGTATGACACAATCACCGTCCATTGGACTTCCGATGACGAGTTTAGTGTTGTCTCCTATGAGCTGCAGTACACCATCTACACTGGATTAGCCAATGTAGTCAGTAAGTACAGTTCATGTATTACTTTCACTCTTTTATTCCGCTCATTTGGGTGGTTTATTTTTCAGATGTCCTCTTTTCCCATCCCTTGGTCACTCTCCCTTTTCCATGTATACTGCCTCGATAATACACTTATTAGATATTTTATATACTTTATTCTTCCGTTTCCCTTTACTTTTCTTGTGGCTGCCTTCCCCATTGTTCCCTCCCATGCGTTAAAAGCTTTCCCTTTCTCCTCTCTTGCAAATTTCAGAGGTTCCTATTGGTATTTTTTGGATGTGTATCAAACTCTGTTGGAGAAAATTCCAGTCCATTCCAATTGCATCTTGGAACGGATTACTGGTCCTTAATGACATGTCTTGGTTCCAGTTGATATTTTTATTTAGCCAAAAGAATTTCCCATGTTTTTCCTGGAAATATACGTTAAAATGCACACAGTTTTAACTGTATCAAGTGGAAACTAATTGTTAAGTAGAAAAATCTGCACCATGACCTTCTTTACTTTCTCCCCTCCCTCTTATTCCCCGTCTGCCTTCCTTCCTTCCTTCCTGTACTGTGGGTGTGTGTGCATTGCTCAGTGGCTCAAACAAATGCTTAAGATGGTTAATACTTGTGTTCCAATTTGGAAAGCCTTTACACTGACATAAAAAATTTCAGTGGGTCATATACTTCACATGTTTCTGTTTAAGCAACATAAATGTGTTATACATCATATGTGCATGTCGGGTCTTATAAAATAAAGACCTCATTACATAAGCAATAAAGTATAATGTCAAAAGAGCATGCCAGAGATCAAACATAATGTCATCTATGTAAAGTTTTATACTCTTGTGCTATCAGGGTGACATTTTAAGACCTACCGTTCACTAAGAGGGAAGACCCCTAAAAGGTAAGCATTGGCTGGGGCTGCTTCCATCCGCCTCTGTGCTCCATTGGTTGCCTCTGCTGAAACTGTGGAGCAGGTCTGCATGGAGAGAACTTATTGCACAGGGACTGCATATCTTTAGGTACACACCCTAAGACTTTCTGTATGTAAGTGAATGGGGAGCAGCACTAGTGATAGGCAGGAATGGCATCAGAGTGGGAAATACTAGCTTCTAGCGTCCTCAAGGGAAGCCTGGAATGGCGGCAGACCCCAGTGGCCTCGGGTTATTGGTTTTATTTGGGCAACTAAAAGGGCATAATTGAGGAACAGTTCTCACCAGGATTTAGTGCTTGCAACTCAGCTGAGATTGAGTCTCTTAAAATAATCCGACTTATTATTTATTGTTCTCGGCATGTGCCATAGCAAATACATTAAAATACATACAAAAGTGATTCGGAAAATAGTACAACGCCTCAATAAATAATTGAAACATTGCAAGGTACTTATAACAATATACAAATAAAGTAAGTTACACTCCCATTTCTCCGCCATAAAATAAGTCAGTTCCCGAAAAGGGATTCGCCGGTCTAATCAAGTGTCTAGCTTTGCCAGATCTCTACCTCGCTTCTCTCGCCTGAGGTGGCCTGCAGTGCCTTTAAAAAAAAAATAGCAATATTGGTCAGATCTCCACATCGAAGTTTGACTTTTTATCCCCACACAGTTGCCTTTTTTTGCTGTATCAGTTGAGGCTTAAGCGATCATCTTCTCTTGTCTTCAGTACCATCACGCTTGGGATACTAGCTTCCCTGAAGCAATGTTTTAGGGTATGTCATAGTATGCACTACATTCTATATGTAAATACACATTATTTCATCCTTGGGGAAGCCAATGTTACTCTGAGGTTTGCTTTTATTGCTTATTTATAAAAAGAGAAAAGGATATTGGAAAACTGCACCCATGGTCCCTCTGGAATGTTTTACCTCTGTGGCATGAATTTACTGACTTGACAATAAAAGTTCCCTTTACTGCATCCTGAATTTAACATTTGACGATTTAAAGGGAAGCCGCAAAGAACACTTGATTTCCCGCTCGCCACGCTCACCAATAGTTTCTTCATATAAAAACGTTTTTGCATGTATCCAGTAATTATCAGATTCTTTCTCATGAAAAATTCTTTTTTGGTCACCCCTAGCCTAGCGCTGGTCATAACCCTTTATATGTCCTCAGGTTCTTCTGTATCAAGTGTGCCCGAGGCTGAAGCCTCTTGCAGACGAGTAATGCATCAGTTTATATCTGTGAAGGTGTGAAGCGGCAGTTTTTATATGCCATCCTACAGGAATCTATATATCCTCCCAATATGTTGGTTAATGTGCTGTACGATGTCTGGCATAATCCTTGTTTGGACTCCAAGCTCTTGATTTGGAGATCTGTCCTCAATGCAGAGATGCAATTGTAAGACCGGTCTTTGAGATGTTCTCAAAGGATTCTTAAAGTAGAGGGCACGTAACTTCCTACAGTCTGCCACTGTCACCTTGTAGATAGCGACCTGCAAACGAGTCCTGCGTATTTTTGGCTGTTGTATGTATATGGTATTTGTGCAGCATGAACCTAGCCAAAAAGGCTGGACAGGGTCAAAGGCAAGTATTCAGTCAAGGAGTGATTAGAGAGAGAGCTGGTTATTGGGTTGTTGTTGCATTGTGAAGCAGTGTGTTTTTAAAGAGGTGTGTTTTCAACTCTTTCCTAAATTGGAGCAGCATTGGGGTGGTGGTCCTTATCTATACATGGATGTTGTTCCAGATCCTAGATTCATAGATGAAAAAGACCTGTTGACTTGTCTATTCTTTTTTGTACACTTCTTAGTGCCCAGTTTGATTTGTACACTTCTTAGTGCCCAGTTTTATGGTGGCTTGGTTGCAGGTGTAGGTGTGCTGAGAGCTCCCAGAGTTGGTAAGCCTGTCCACTAGTGAAGCAGGGGTGCTGGTCATGATGGCTTTGTAAATGATACAGCTGGTTTTGGGGGGTTTGAAGATGGTGTGCCAGCAAGGTGAGACAATGGAGTTCCATCATGATGGGTGTGATGTGGTCAGATTTCTTCTGCTCATGGATCAGATATGCTGCAGTGGGTAGGATGCTCTTAAACGTCCCAGTGCGGAGTCTGGGAGGCCATTGAGCAGGGTGTTGCCAACATCCATATGCAAGAGTGTAAAGACTTCTAAAGCGGTTCTGATGTTGCTTTCTGGAAGTAATGGTTTCACTTTTTTTTTTTTAGAAGAAAGACCTGGTAACAAGCTGTCTTTGTTTTTTGGGGGGTTTTCTGGGCAAAATCTGCCTTGCGGGCGAAGTCAGTGTCCAAAATAAATCCTTAATTTCATGTGACTTGGCATTCAGTGAAAGTTGGGGTTTGAAGCTGGTAAGGTTCATGACATTGAGCCAGGTTTGCATTGTTTCTTGCTTGTTTTTCTTGGCAACTTACAGGAATTCTGTCTTGGTTTGGTTGAGCATCCGGTAGGTGCAAGACATCCAGGTCTGGACGAGGTGCAAGCAGTGTTCGAGGTATCAAATGACTGGAGCAGAGGGTATTATCAGGTGGAGTTGTATATCACTGGCATATTGATGTATCTTGGTGCTGTTATCTGTGAGCAGAGCTGCAAGGAGCTCCATGTAGAGGTTGAAGATGATAGTAAACAGTATGGGACCCTGGGGACCCTGCAGGGGATGGGGCTCTTTTGGGACCTAGAGGTGCCCATGTGCACCATCTGGTGTGGATTGGAAAGGTAGGAGGAGAACCAGTGAAGGATATTTGCCAGTGAATCCCATTCAAGACTCCAGGGTGTGGATGAGGGGTGGATGTGTAAAGGCCGCTTTCACATTGAAAAACCCCATTCAACACCGCAACGCTTCAGTATATAAAAAGATAACACCGCCTCCACTCCTGCCCTACAAACCTTAAACATTAGCAACTCAGTGCCAACCAAACATCACAGTTTCATCAACTTACGGATTGAAACCCTTTTGCTTGTGCGTATGTAGGAGCATGCTGTAGGATGCGGGTTGGCATGAGAACAGGAGTGTAATTGGCACCAGCGGACGTATCTTCTGGTCTTGCCAGCCATTTCGCAATGTATTTTTAGAGTTAATGACTTCCGTAGGCCAGGGGCACCTTCGATAATGGCAGACCTCCAGCGTCGCTGCTGATGTTGGTTTCAATGGTTTATTCATGTTCCAGTTGTGTGTGGGCGGCTGGGGAACGTGTGGGTGAGAATCCTGAACATTTTCTTCCCATTGTTGTTTCTCATAACAGGAATGTAAAACGTAAAGAAAAATTATTTTTTTGAATTATTAAGTTGCGACAGAGTCTAAATTTCATGTTTTATTGCTTGGAACTGAAGCAATTTCTTTTTGACAGCATTCTAAGGTATTTGCAATTGCGAGGCACCTAGTGAGATGAGTCTTGCATGTGCTCTAAAGAATACCTCAGTCTATGCGCATTTCATTGTGCCATGAAGGCGGCGCATGCTGTGAGGCAGCTGGATTAAGGGAAACAGGAAGCTAATGCCTACCTACCTGGTGGCTGGTGCAAGTGGCTGTACCCACCGGTGCAGTATGTACATGCGTTGTTTGTTGTGACCCATTTTACGTAGGCATGTGCTCTTGTAATTGTGACAGAAGGCACTCAGTGGAAGAGAGGCAGATGTCAGCTGGAGGGCTCCGAGGCAGCAGACTCCATGGCATATGCTGGGGAAGAGGGAATATATCTATGTGCGACTGGGAGATCAAGCAACGTGGACGCCCCGTACTTAAGAAAAACTTAACTGAAGCAAACCACAGGCTTCTAACCAAAGGATGGTACACTAAGGGGTCATTGTTAGAAGACAGATCGTGCTCCTGTGTTTCTTAGCAGTTTTCAGTAATATAGGGCCTTCACTGTTGGGATACTCGAATTATTGAAGCTGCCATTGTTTAAAGGGCTTTGACAGTAGGGCACTATTCAAAGTGTCATAAGCGTAGTAAACACACAGATTAGATGATTCTATATTCCACATCCCACAGGTAGCGGGTGCCTGACGGGAGCTCACCTCCCAACAGGGTAAACTGTGTCTTGTCTAGCTTTGCATGGACACTCCATTTCGAGCAAGGATATTCTTCACTCTGTGTCTTCGTATTTAATGTTATCGGAGTACTGATGGCCTGTCCTGCCCACGCTTGAATATGAGATTTCTACCTCTGTTACTGCGGGATAGACGTGCGGCGACCGGGCAGCACAGGGTGAGTGTTCACTTCCAACTTTAGGGGAAGGTCAGAAACTGGTTGGTTGGGTGATTATCTTGGGTGATAGCCCCTTTAAGCAGTGTCCATAGGAACTTTTGATGCTGCCATGTTTTGCTCATATTTAAACCTTAATTTGGGAAACTCACAGGCTTATGCTTTAACCCGTCCATATTTCAAGTGGTCTGTCATTTACTATGTAATAACCACAACGGGTTTTCGCGCCCACTTTGCCTGCCCCTGGGCCACTTTTGTATTACAGAAGGGGGCACAGACGCTAGTGTGGTCCCTTCAGTAATACAGATAGCGATGGTGCACATGTAGTGATACCGAGAGAGGGCTTTCCCTCATGTGCATGTGGGCGTGGACTCATGCAAATGATGGAATCACTTTGCCTCTGTGCTCGTGCTATATTACCGACGTGGGCGCAGAGACAAGCATGTCCTTATGAGGCGCACTGAAAGTGCGCCACAAAAAGGTGGCACACTGTTATTGTGCCTCCTGAGCGTAGCCATTAAGGGACGAAAGGGGGTTCCATGGACCCCCCAGGCTAACCCCTACAGACAGGTCCCGTCTTTCACTGCACCCACCTGCAGGGGATCACTATTCCCTTTTGAACGTGCCGGTAGGTTGCCACCTGCACAGAGAAACAAGGAGCAGCTTTTAAACAGATGCACTGTATTTGTCTTGAATGCGCAGCCCTCTTCCTAATAATGGGGCACTTTCCCTATTTGTACCTGGCACACTTGCTTAAAGGTGCACCGTGGCGCAAACAGGAAAAGTGTGCCATATCTGTAATAGGGCCCTAGGTATACAAAGCATGTATTTTTGTAAGGACGTTTTAACCAGGTAAACCTCTGCTCTCATTTCCAAAGACTTTTAGATCATTCTTCGTCATGGTCCTTGATGTCAGCCAGTACCTATAAACCAGTTTTGTCGTGCCACATGGATGGGCATTCCGTAACCAGCATAGGAGTATTTGTTTAAAATGAACATTTCCGGATACCCTTAAAGTTTCTTTGATGCGGTTTTTAATGTTCCATAATGCCAACTCTTCTTTTTTGTGTGCATTTTGAGCAGTTGAGGTTGGTACCATATAGCATCATTTCATAAGACAAACACATTTGACTAAACATTTCCTTGATGGAAATGATCATACATTTCTAGAGTTCATGTGAAGACCAGCATATCTAAAAAAACAAAAACTACAAAAATGTAAATCACACTTTTCTTTTAGGCATCGTGGACATGTCAGAAGGTTTCTCCTGTGCTGGCCCTTTCTGACAGGGAGGTTTTCATTCCCCGCCATAAATGCAATATTCTTCTGTATGTTCCTTATGTCCCTCTGCTCCACTTGGAGCCCCTCTCCTTTTGTAGTTTAATAGTCTGCTTTTAAAAAAAACATTTTAAATCTATTTTTAATCGTTCATAAGTGAATTTAACATAGTGTTTTCAATGGGTCCATGTTTTCGTCATTCATGGTGTCATTTCTTCAACCGTTTGATCCAAAGTCTACTATTCAATATTAGATGCAATCCCACTTGAGAAAATTTTTGAAGCAGTGAACAGTGTTAATAAGAGCATTGTGCATCTTTGGAGAAGCAGATCTTTCTTAGAGATTTAAGGGATGGAAAATCAAGTGAACGATGACCTATTGCTGTGGAAAAAGTCTGGTCACTTATATTTATCCGAATTCTAAGATGCGGTTAAAGTGCTCCATCGGGGTAGGAACATACATTCAGTGGTTGAAAACCAGTGGAAAAAAAATGAAAGGAAGTACAAGCAAAATAAAGAGAAGGTGAAGAAAAAAACGAATATGCAAAAACAAATTAAGTTAGGGTCAGATAATTATATTTTAGAAAAGTAATACAATAATTTGTTCAAAAGGACAGTTCATTTAAATGGTATTTTTAGTGACTGATTTAAAACTGCTTTCTTTATTAATCACCCACATAGATTTGCTATTACGAGGTTTGTAGATATGTTGAAACGATTTTCTTTTCTCAGACGGAACAGTGGCTTCATGTACAGGGTGTGATTTAATGGTGTGCTTCTAACAAGAGGTTTTGGGGTTAACCAATCAATCAGTTTTGTGGCTATGCTACACAACTGGCCAAACAAAGTGTAGCCAAACTGTCTCGTTTCTTGACTTTTCAGAATATCGACTGAAGCCTGCCAATGGATCAGTTTTACCTTAGTGGCAAACATTACAAATGATTCGTTTTCATAAAACTTTGCAATTGTGATTTTTAAACTCCCAGGAAGAAGTACAGTATCCATTATATCAAGAGCATACAATTAACTGCAGGAATGATTTGCCTAAATGCCAATTACATCTCCTTTAAAACCTACCACCCAGCTCTCTTCTGAAATTTAGTGCAAAGACATGTCAAGGGTAAAGCCATATATATGCTCCTCTGTTCCATGGTTGTCTGTACATTTTGCTATTGTATACTTTGTATATGAATAGCCCCAAAACCTCAGAACTGTAATACTAACACTGTGGTTAAGGTTCAATCTTTACTTTCATTATAATTTCAACATATATGGACAGCTTATTACTCCGGTCCACATGGCCAAAATGGTCGAAATTTGTCCAAGATTATTTGTTCCCCTAAATTGAATCTATAAACTTTGGGGCTCCATTTGTTAAACTGGAACATGATTATGAGGTTGACAAAAGTTTTGTTTCCTATTTAACTTTTTTTGGGAAATAAAAGAGCAAAAAGTGCTGACTGCCGGACAACATATATGGCTTTTTCATGTATTTCTAACTGGTATCCTTTTGTTTCTTGGATCAGCTCTCCCTATTACTCCTACAGTACTTAGTCGGTGTCCCACAGGTTCAGTCCTGTATATTTAACTTCTATCTTTACACTTCTTCCGGTGACATCCTTTTGCTCCCTTGGTTTTCAATGCACATATTCTCGGACGGTTATTAGCTATTCTCCTCATTCTGTGTTTCCCGTCTTCCTTACACTTTTTTTTTTTTTTTTTTTTTTTTAAACATTTATAAAGCGCGGCTGACACCTTGCAGGTTTCCTGGCGCTGGTGAATACTCTTAACTCAGGGGAACAGATAGCGAGGAGCAGGAAGAAGGGGTTGTTTCTAAGGGAATAACCACGTCTTGATGCGTTTCCTGAAAGGGAGGAGCTGTGAGATTTGACGGATATCAGGAGGCAGACTGTTCCACAGTTTAGCCGCTGCGACTCTGAAAGATCTGCCCCCCGTCCTGACTTTGTTATATTTAGGAACAATCACCAGACGGGCTGAGGCTGAGCGTAGAGCTCTGGAAGGGGTATACCATGTGAACATGGCCTGCAGAGGTTTAGGTCCAGCTCCATGGAGCGCTTTAAAAACAAGGCAGAGGGACTTGAAGGCCACACGTTGTTTGAGCGGAAGCCAGTGTAGTTCAGCTAGGGCCGCTGAGGCTGAAGATCTCCTAGTCCAACCCAGAACTAATTTGGCTGCGGCCGACTGAACTCTTTGAAGTCGGTCAAGCAGGGCAACTGGGGACTCAAGTAACAGCGCGTTGCAATAGTCCAGGCGACTGAGGATGGTGCACCTGACTATCTGCTCCCGAGCTTGTGCGGGTAGCAATGGCATAATTTTGCGCAGGGAGCGCAGGATAGCTGTGCACATTCCCACCGTTTTAGCAACTTGGGTTTCAGTGTTCATTTTATCATTCAGTGTGGCCCCAAGGTTGCGAACCGATGTAACTGGCCGAGGTTTATCTGCTGTTTCCGGGGGCCAAAAGTCGCAGGGGAATTGCCGAGGAATGCGACTTCCTGCACAATACAGAACCTCCGTTTTGGAGGAATTAAATTGCAACGAGTTATTGTGTAGCCACCCAGCCGTCTCCCTTAAGCAGTCGTGAAAGGCTGCAAGGGGGGTAGAGTCTTCTCCCTCCCAAGAGAGGATGAGCTGGGTGTCATCCGCATAGTTGATTGTTTTTAACCTGTGCGCCTTTATCAACGTGATCAGAGGTCTAAGGTACACGTTAAAGAGAATGGGGCTGATGGAGGAGCCCTGGGGCACCCCGTGGGGGACAGAAGAGAAGATAGATTGATAAGGGGGGAGAGACACCGCCTGTCTCCTGTCCCGTAGGAAGGAGTGGAACCAAAGTAGGGCAGTGCCGTCTACCCCAGCCGTCCGGAGTCGCTCCAACAGGACCCCATGGTTGACCGTATCGAAAGCGGCAGACAGGTCCAACATCTCCATCTCCAGCTTTCTAATCATCCCACATTTGCTGTTTCTTGACCCTTGATTCTGGAAAATAAAAAACCCTCAGACTTTCATAAAGATGTGACAAATTGGGTTACTTGTTGACTGAGGTGTGAGCCCTGGTCAAGCAACTACCACAATCCTTGCCAGGGTAAGGCACGAGCAATCACCATATTAACCTGTGCTCAGCCCTCTGGTAGTTTGGCACAGAGCAGTCAGGCTTAGCTGACAGCCAATGTGTAATGTATTTGTGCAATTCTGCAAACAGTAAAACAGTGAAAATACCACACAAAAATAATTCCACACATAGTTAGAAAAATAGAACAACATTTGATAAATAAAACAAGACAGATATGGCAAAAACCCAATCAGTAGAACCACAGATATACATTTTTAAAGATTAAAGTGTAACATAGTGCCTAAGAGCACAAAGCGCCAGCTGCAGATATCTGGTCATGCTAAACTGGGTCAAAGTCAAAAGTTCAAGCCAACGGCGATGGAGCGCAGGTCGGATGCTGTCCCGCAAAGGTTTTACCTTCTCAAGTTCGTGCCAAGAGTCCAATTTGAATTGCAGATGGCCGCGAGGAGCAGGGAGAGCGTTGCAGGAGGCTGTCGGCAAAGTGCGAAGAGTTGGCTGGCGTCGCGGGCGGGCATTGCTGGAGTTTCGTGGTGGTGGTCTCTGTGTGTGGTCAATGCTGCAGTACAAAGAGTTGGACTGACAGAGCTTTGCGGTGCGAGTGACGAGGTCTTGTGCAAACGGGCGCGTTCATGGTCACGAAGACCCCAAACGCTTGATTTCAGTGCCCGTGAGCCACACCAATGTCCGGGACCTGAGAGGCACCACTTGGGGGGCCAGTAACTCGCTGCAGCTGGGTCCTGGGTCTGATGTAGAATGTGCAGGATCCCTTATTATCCTTGAGGCTCTGATCAGGAGGCCAGCAGACTAGCCCTCGGAGTCACTCTGGGGTTCTGAGTTCAAGATAAATGTCCTGTTCTCTTTCCCACGGCAAGAGGGCAGCAGGACAGCCCATCAGGGCAGCATTTTCTTTAGAGTAGCAGCCCAGCAGAGTGATGGTCCTTGTAGCAGCAGAACAGTCCTCCTTCCAGGTAGAGTATCCACAGGTCCAGCAGTCTACTGAAGAGTTGGGTCTAAGGTCCAGTTATTTTACACAGTTGAGCCTTTGAAGTGTGAAGTAACTTCTAGAGGTTTGCTTTTGAAGTTCCCAGACATCTTTGTGTGGGGGCAGGACACATCCTGTTCAAGTGTAAGTGGGGCAGTACCCAGCTCCTCCCTACCATCCTGCTAGTGATGTCCCATCCAGGCACACCTCAGCTCCCTATTGTGTGTGGCTGTCTAGGAGAAATAAACAAAGCTTAACTGTCAGCTACACACAGTCATGTAACCCAGGTACAGGCTCTAAATGTATATGGCAGGAAAACACGACTTTCTTAAATATGCATTTTCAGAATTACTCTTTAAAATCTGACTTCACCAAGAGTTCAGATTTTAAATTGTGATTCCAGAGACACCAAACATGAACTAGTTATCTATTCCCATTTGTAAATTACACTATTAGAATGTAATAGGGTAATCCCAATGTTATCCTATGGGAGAGGTAGGGCTTGCAGTAGTGAAAAAAACAAATGTAAGGGTTTTTCACTACCAGGACTTATAGGGATTTTAAAGTGTATTTCCTATTTTTAAAATACATTGCACCCTGCCCTCTGCGCTGTACAGAGCTTACCCTAGGGGTGACTTATATGTATTAAAAAGGAAGGATTGGGCTTGGCAACGGATTTACTTTGCCAGATCAAGATAGCAGTTTAAAAAGTGCACACACATGGCTGCTTTTGCAGGCCTGAGACATGTTTAAAGTGCTACTTTAGTGGGATGGACAATTAGTGCTGCAGGCCCACTAGTAGCATTTAATTTACAGGCCCTGGGCACATGTAGTGCCACTTTCCTAGGGACTTATAAGTAAATTAAATATGTCAATTGGTTATAAATCAATGTCATCATGTTTTGAGCAGAGAGCTCAAACACTTTAGCACTGGTTATCAAGGTTAAAGTGCACAGAGTCCTAAGGCCAACAAAAACAAATTCACCAAAAATGGGAGGAGTGAAGGCAAAGTGTTCGAGGATAATCCTGCAGAAAGGGACAAGTCCAACAAAAGGTGTTTAAAAAAATATGCTATACAAATAAAATACATTATTAAAGTTGCTGGAAGTTTAAATATGCTACCCAGGCAAGGGACATTCCAGGCATATTTTCCACAAACAGTGGGCTGTTTTAGGCCTTCATATGCATATCACTGGTAAGGAATAATTTAAGATATACATAATCACTATCATATTTTACCTTAGAAGATCTAGCAATCCTACTTTAGATACACCTAGATCTATCTGGAAGTCTATAACATCTGCCAGTAACAACATGTTCTAATACGTGAGTTGCAAGTTACAAGCGCTTCAGATGCTCAAAGTTAAAAATTCCTTTGAAGAGTACCCTAGGCCTAGGCACATCAATTGTATCTCTCGGTGATAGATGTGTGCATCGAAAGGCATCAGTATTCCTTACCACATGGCAGTATCCACTTTAGCTTAATGTTTTGTTAATGGTTTACTAGGTCACCTTAAAGCATCTGTTTAGTGTGTCTTTTTGAACTATGCTCTCATTCATATTTTACTGCTTGGACATTTCTACAGTACATAACTTCACAAAAGAGTTCTAACCAGTGTATGAAGGTGTAACTCTCAATGAAGCAATGTAAAAAGAGTTCTGCTTCTTTATTCCCTGATCTTCTTCTGCAATTTGTTGTCAGGTCGCTCCTCCTTGGTTCATTTCTGAAAAAAAGATAATTTCTCATTGGACAATCTCTTTAACTGATGCAATTGCATACATCTCTAGCATTATTTCTGAAGTATTTTCTTACACAAAAAGACTACAGTACCATGGTCCATTGCGTCTATTGAACGCCCCCATGTTCAAATTCTTATGCATACTTTGCATCGGCTTACGTGAACTTTCAGACGAAAAGTCAAATTTGAACATGGCAACTAATTGTCCAGGATAGTTAACTCATGTCAAGATAATGTTGAGCCTGTAGATGGTTGCAGAATATACTTCTTCTTTCTTCAGATCCACTTTTCAACGTATTCTATTGCTCTCAGTCTTTGACAATTTATACTGTCCTCTAGCATTGCCTAGCAGATTTTCTGTGCATGCTGTCTGTACTGATATTCTCACCTATAAGAATCCTGCAGTGTTCCTATTATAATTATTTTCCAATACAATCAAAAAGTTTTGCTTGGGTGTAATTGTTTGTGCTGGAAATTGAGGGACAATACTTTCCTGTCCAAATACTCATTGCAGCTTGGATGAAAGTAACATAATGTAGCTGTAAGAGAATCGAGAAACAGATGGGTTGAAGCTAATAGTGCTTCTTCACACAAGGATGGTGACCTGGCTTTGCTTCTTAACCTCTGCTTTGTGGGTGACTCATGCTTTAGCTCATGGTGTTGCCATTGGCGGTTTATTACTCCATGAAGTCAAGCTTAACTTTGAATCCCTGATCTTTGACCTGAAAATCTACCACCTTATCCTTAACTTCCGAAGTGTTTGCTATTATTGATGTATTAGTTGTGTAGCTTTTCATAGTTTTGAGATCCATCAAGAGATAAATCATCTTTTAAAGAGGAGCATTTTGAGAACCGTTTAAGTCTTTTTTGTTTTTCTGACGAGCTCCTCTTTTTCTGTGTATATTGTGTCCAACACGCCATCCTTGTGCAGCTAAAATGGCTGATGGCTCCCATCAGCCATTTTGGGGATGGCACTGTTATACTCCATCTTCCCTAAGGGAAGGTGAGTAAGGAAGATTTAGGCTTCTCTCTTTTATCCTACATCCATTTAATGTTCCCTCCAGAAGGCAGCAAAGCCTTTGGGAGGCCAGATCACATGAAGCTGCATCCAGAAAACCTAAAACTGAAGATACAAAGTAACCATAACTTGCTGGGTCTAAATAACTTATTCTTTCATCACCAGAAGCTCCCCACGTTGACGATCCGGCATCCCAACCCATCTTCTTCACAGACCTCAAACCATCCAGAACACTGCTGCGAGACTCATCCTTGACCTCCTGCACTGAATCCACACCACACCACTCTTTAGACAGCACCACCAGCTCCCCATTCAGAAGCACTGCCAGTTCAAACTTCTCACACACTCATTCAAGTCACTACACAACATAGGACCCGCATAGCTCAATCACCGGCTTCACTTCCACCAACCCACGAGACAACTTCGCTCCGCATCATTCTCTATCGCGCACCCCTTCCCTCCTGTAACGACCTCCCACAATACATCGGGCCTCCTCCTCACTTCTTGAATTCCACAAGAAGCTGAAGACCTGGCTGTTCCATTAGTCTTCTTGCGGGACCTTTGAGACTGCCTGTACTCAGGCCCAGCCTCACCACATGTCTACTCTCAGCTACTCAGCGCCTGGTTACCCTCACGGGTGACAAGCAGCCCTCTACAAATCTACCTTACCTTACATTAGATCACAATGTAAGAGTTCTGTGAGAAGTTATAGCATACACGCTAATAATAACATTTTTGGTGTAGATGAAAGGCTGCAGCTTCCCAGGCTTGTAATACAGGAACAAGATCAACGTTGAACGAGTTGAGTCTTTAAGAAGAAAGTAATCTGGCCTGTGCTGTAGCACAGCGAGGCTAAGTCTGGAGACAGTTCTTGACAAAAAGACATGGAAAAATAGAATTAACGAGAGAAGAAAACAGGAAGGCGGCTGCACTCTTCTCTTGTATTTTAGGATTTTAGTCCATAACCACCTATATTTTACTGCTGTAGAAACATCAGTAATACTATTGTTGGCCTTAAGTAGGTAAACGTTCAATAATGTCAGACTTCATAAACCTACTCTGGTTTGCATCAAATGGTTTCAAACAATACTTTAATCTCTGTACTCCACTAGGGTTATAGATGTCAAAGCCGATATTCCTCTAACAAAGTCTTGTTTGAAGGAAGTCCTTAATGTTATGTCAACTTCTCAAACACAGTTAATGGATATTTCCCTCTTATCATTGGCAGGAATGGCTAAAGATTTAGGCAGAGCATTAACACGCTATAAACTCAGTTCTTTCGACCCCTTCCAAAGTGTTGTTAATGCATCCTGCTTCCCCGCAAACCCCGGTACTAGTGCATTAAGGATCCGGTTCAGCATTTACAGCACACTGCAAAGCGCCATGTAACGGCCTCTGATAATGTGCTGAAAACTATGTCCGCATAAAAAGGATATTACACCGAATGAATATTTAATGTTAATAAAGCTCCTCATTAATAACGCACAGCAGGGCTGTGACACCGCATCAAGAGCGCGTGCGGCGAGCTTCAAGAGCACCGCTTCAACTGCAAAACCAAAGACCAACCTTGACTCTGTCCCGCAGGATTGCCGCTGTTTGGGGCTGCCGAAACCTGCTTGATGCAGCGAGGCCAAAAAATGGTTTGTTTTTACAGAAGCGTGGGACAAATACTAATTTCAGTATGATCATCAAATACAAAATGCTCAGCACCTTGCATCAGTCCATTGCAGCTCCCACGTCCCAGCCCGCCGCAGTGATCTGCAGTGATTCTTAAATCTTCTTGCTGGCGTATTCATCGTGACCCATCAGGGTGCGAGAGTCTAAGAACCATGGTGCACTGGGAAAGATGGTGGTGAGAGTCATAGGTTTGGGGGTATTGTTTAGGATAAACATTTCCAGTAAGTGATAGAAATCCAAATTAGTCCCTTTACATTAACTACTGCAGTATGTATGTTGTGTACCCCTATCCTTTAATTAGATATATGTTGTCTGCATTCATTAATATGACTTATTTAGGTCACACAGAGCAGTAAACACTCCACCTGTACTGCTCCTTCAACTGCCTTTATGTAGGTAGGTGTCTTTTTAATGGGCTTACCCACTCTCGCTGCCGACCTGTTGGTGATTTGAAGCGGCCAGCTGAAACGATGCTTACTATAATAAACCTACAAACAAATACATTCTGTTGCTTTACATAGTCCATACGTTCAGTAGTATTTTTATAAGATTTTAAATCCCAAATGATTCATTAAGAGCTATTTCTGCTGTTGTTTTAAAGCCACACAATTTTCTTAAATGCCTTAATTCGCGGCAGGGTAGATAGCATTACCAGATGGTACCATATAATCGGAAACCTATGTTCCTGTCATGGGCATTCATTTAACACCTTAACACACTCTGGGTTTTATGGGCCTGGTGAACCCCTATTGTACTAAACTTCTAGATGGCTCTTTTGTGTAAAAGAAAATCATTTAATACGTGGCCCTTGAGGACAGGTAGTCCTCTGGGAACATTGACAGGTATTTTTATGAAAAAATGCAACTGATGGACCCAGAACACCTGCACAATGTCATGTTTTGCAGATGACCCAAAGGCATGGGCCGTTCCCTGGCCGACTCCTCTTCTTAACACCTCTGGATGCTGCACATCTCTGTGGGATGAAAATGGCCTTTATTTGTCTTGGCTTTTTAATGCCAGCTCGTGTTTCCTACCCTTTAGACAAAGAACAAGGAAATGTCATTCTTGCTGCAGACATTGTGGTTATGCTTCTGATGGTTGTGGACACTCTGTTGTCTTGACAGCTTTCACCTCATCTGACAGCCTGAATGGAGTTCTGGCTTCTGTGACATGCTGAGGGGCCTCTCTGTTGACGAATGACAGATGACGAAACTAAGGCCCAAAATCTACAAAGCTTTTTTATGGTCACAAACCTCCCGCTGCGTAGAATCTGCCTGTTTTCGACTGCAAAAAAGCTTTTTATAATGTACAAAACGCAAATTGAGATTCAGTAACTAGTTACTGAATGGAAATTTACTCTTGCTACCAAATACCGAATCAGAATGGTATGTATTAATGTTTTGTGACCAAATTCCGGTTTCAAAACAGTATTACTTTACTTTACTAACCCATTCGCAAAGGGGTTCCTTGGTCCCGCGTACCATTGCCTACTCTATAAAAATTATACTGCAAAGTTTTATTTTTTTTCCTTTATAAATGGGCTGCATTAAAAAAAATGCTTTATCAAAAAGCAATCTCAAAAATGGTGGTCTGCTGACTTCAGCAGGCCGACTTCACTATGATGACTGTGAGTCCTAACGGGTTGCAAATTGAGACATACCTCATTAACATGCATACAGTAGGCCTATTTACTACCCGCTAGGAATCACTAATGAGAGGCCTAAGAGTTTCGTACATTAGGAATACTGATTTTCTAATGGCGATCTGGTATTCCTAATGTTTGTACATCTGGCATTAGTGTAGTAACTTGGACCTGGTGATATCAATAGCATTTCTACAGCACATTATATGCGAGCATCTCTAGGGGCTGTGTACCATATTGCTCGCAAACTTCACATTACTTGTTGTGGCTTTACATGAAGAGATGTAGTTTCACTGAGATTTAAATGTAGGGAATGAGAGTTCCATTCTTGCAAGGGATGCCTTTCATGAATCGCTGAATACTCAAACAAGAGGGGAGGACTTGAGAAATATTCATGGCCTGAGTATTTCACTTCTGAATATTGTGTTCTTCTAAGGTGCTGTAGGACAGAACAGTCGGTAAATACTGCATGACATCAAAAGTGGTAATTGAGGGTACAGACTGAAACCCCATCCCGTCTACAGGTTTGAGCTTCAGGGATTTGAGCAAGGCCAAAGTTGGACCTTAATGGCAGAAATGTTTTTTTAGGGGAGGCAAAGGCAAAATATTTTCGATGTCTAAACTACAAACACTCACCCATGCTCTACTTAACCAAATAACATCTGCACAGGGTTCAGTTAAAGTATCATCCATCCCTGATTGGCTCGTCGTTTTGAGCTAGTCTGATACATGATCTTAAGAGAAGGACTGCTTAGTTGTATGACAAACCGATGACTTGGTCACCGCATGTCATCATGAGTGTTTTGTCCATTTCTGTTGTGGGTGAACCAGCTTCAGTCCAGTGGTGTACATTTCAAGGCCATAGATAACAGCTAGAGAAAACAAGCATTGGTATAACCAGTAGGTCTCGCCTTTGGGACAATATAAATATTTAGCAAAGCAGCAAATTATCCTGGGTGCTGTTCCACCAGGGATTGAAGAGCTATACAATTACTACACACTGGGTCATGCAGTGTGATTCAGGAATACATGCGTGCCTTAGGAAACATTTATGTAACACATTCCAAGATTTTTTAACACGCACAGACAGAAAGATAAGTGCCTTGATGCAATTCAACAGCACTATAACATTCTGTGTGAAACTACATCACTAGAGTATTGAACAGCCTATGAAAAAAGCAGTGCAGTACTTTGCAATGGAGGAGTCGTCACATCCTTCCTTCGCCAGGCATCTATTCACCAGGCACCCTTCTCCAGAGTTTTTAATTCAAAACACTGCTCGCATCATCCATTTACCAGCAGGCCCCTGGTCTCACCCTTTGTCCCAGCCCCCTGGCTATAGACGCACTGGACATAGCAACAATTTCAAAATGCTCCCATTTGTCAGGAGAGGGGAAATAATTAATAAACAGTCCGTGTCTGCATCACTTAATATCCGCGCACCTAAAAACAAAAAAAATTAACCTGGCCTTGTGTAAAGCAACTGGTGCTTTTGTAAAGCGCTTCAAAACCTCCAGGTCAGTCAAGTTTGCCCTCTATAAAAATGCCCCCACAAATCAATCTGACCTTATGTAAAGTAACTAACGCTCATGTAAACCTCACATTATATAATAACAAATGTCTCACAGTCCCTGGGGAGCTGTCATGAATGGGCTTTGATATTAGAGCTCTGAGAGGAGGAGGACGACAGCAAGAGACAGCGGGGCAAGCATGCAGTGACGTGGGAGGGATGAATGCTGCTCCCGTTTGTCGCTAGAGGGGAAATAATTAATAAACTGGAGTGGCGCAACATCACTTAATCTCCGCTCACATTCTAACAAAAAAATTAGCCTGACCTTGTGTACTGTATCTGGCGCTTTTGTAAAGCAAGTCAATACCTTTGAGTCAGTCGAGTTCACGCACTATAAAAATGCCCCCAAAAATTAATCTGACATTGTGTAATGTAGTTAGTGCTCATGTAAAGCGCTCCAACACTTTCGGGTCACTTGAGTTCACATTACATATACAAGCATCAGAGAAAATGCTACAAGAGCAAGCCTTGCCCTTTACTGTGCTGCGAGGTGGGGTTGCTGAAGGTCTGGTGACCGAGGCTTGCTTAAACATCAAACAGTGAAGCGGGAGGGGTTGGGGGAAATCCTCACTATTTGAAAGCAGAGAAAATCAAAGAGGAGATTTCAAAACAATGTCTGAAGCATCTGCCATTTCATCTTGATATTTGAACATGACGAGAAGATTAAGAGACTGGCGCTAAAGCTGAACCACAGAAGACAGGCAATCTGTGACTCGAGCAGGAATCAAAGAAAAAAATAGTCCCCCAAAGCAACACATAAACACAAAAGTGTAATGTTAACAGTAATTGGATGGTGCTCTGTGGGAGGCAGCTAAACACAAAAAGGAGGGACAAAGAGGAAGGATTAACTACTGCCAAGCAAGCATTTTTGAGCCACAATTGAAGTGACAAATAGAAAGACAATGGATGGTATATAATCCCACAGAGCTAATACAGCATGTCTCGAAGAGACAGCGCATGCTTTGGCTAGGCTCGACCTAAACAAACGCTACCCAGAGAAACTAAGATTTCCACAACTGATTTTGTGGGTAACAGCATGGCAAACTGCAATAGGATATCTAGTCAAGTGAATTTCATTGCACAATGTAGGAATCTAGGAGATGTGATATTTAAGCACTTCATATTCTAAAGTATTAGAGCTGGATATTTGCACAATTACATGTCCACATTTTATAACCTTACCGTCATCAAATATCTTAACAGCTTCACCACGTGGAGAAAGGACAACTTCTCAATCGTGATCCAAGATGATGAAGCACTAGCCCTAATCTTTACTAGAAATTGATTTACGTATGGGCATATTGGTAGCATGATTCAGTTTAAGAAGGGCAGATTTGGGGCGGTGAGGGAGATATCTGATCCTCATTCAGCACCTTTGGATTCTCTCTTTTCGTGCCACAATATGGCACTTTCAGGCTTCATTGCAAAACAGGTAGATATTTGTGTACACAAAATACCGAAACTGCATCATCTACAAAAGTAAAAAGAGGACCCATCCAAAAGTGGAGATATTTGTATTTCTCGAATTTTTCCTTTCAGCTCTTTTCCGTGTGTTCCGCTGCAGGTATGTCGTGGCTCGCGCTGCATTTGTGCAAAAAATAAGCTGAACTTTCCCTGTTTGTAGAAGTAAATGGTAGATTCCAGGCATGGAAAAGTGGGCTAGAAAAAACCAGCACATTGGTGAGACATATGGTGTATAAGCATATGGAGTAGAAGATTGAAGATATGCTGATAAGAGTATAAACCGGTGTGAACATGCGTTAGGACAAAATGTTTTCCACGTAATTTCAGCTCACACATGTGCAGGCTGGTGGGATCTAGATTTCAACATGTAGAAAAATGCACCGCCTTCCATCCTTTTCAAACGCAGCTCCTATGTGTCAAAAGAGTTGCTCATCATAAGCTTTGTTTGCGAACGATGCCTCTTTGGAACATGCATCCTTGTCATTTACCTCATCTTGCATTATCAAGGTGATCGCAGGCCATTTAAAAATCTATTGGCTTGTGATTTGTCCTTATAATAAAATATATTTTTCAAATTAAAAGTGGGTACACTTTCCCAATGTATGCTATTTAATACAAGTGAACAGAATATTTTAGTAATTAGAATCAACCGGAAGTTCAATACTCGAGGTGAATATATCTCATTAGCAATACAACACATGCAACGTATTAATTACAAGCTCAAATACTGATAAACATAGATGAAAACAAAAGGAGAAAAAAGAAAGGGGAACAGACTTTTAATTTGACAAATGAGTTTTCTGAATCTTCATACACTGCTTAAGCAGCTTTTCCAAAGATGAATCTAGACATGAAATTAGTTTTGCTTCTGAAATCCTTCATCCTGGGGGCGGAAACAAAAGGAATGAGCTAAATCCTTTATAGTACAGAATTTTATTTTTATTTATTACTTTTGGGTTAGGGTAGAGAGGGTGCATGAAACGCCCTCGTTGTTTCGGTTGTTTTCTCTAAAGGCAAAATGACTTCAAGAACTTTTTTGCATACCTAAATTCCCAATCGGTGCACACACAAGGCAATTTGTGAGTGTGACGTCCAAATCTTATCCACTGCATCAGGATTTCTGCAAAAGTGCTTTTGCAAAGTGTTTTTCCGAGAAAGAAACTCTGGCATTCGTAAATACAAGGGCTAAAATTTTGACGTTCTGTAAATGTGTAGGCCAGACAAACAAGACATGACGTAAGCGCCCACGATAAGTCTGCGTGTATAAGGAACAAAGTGCTGAGAGTTTCCCACCCTGCACTCGCATGCAAAACTACTCCTGTACAATGAAGGAGTAAGTCAGGGCGTTTCTTCAGTGGGGAAGATTCACCTATTTCATGGGGCTGGAGTCCGTGGATTCTTCATAGGGTAAAATATTTGACTGTGATGGGGAAGGGGGGAAGAAAAAAAATCTTATGCAAATGCACGTTTTTGCATCAGCTACTCATGCAGGTTTCTAAAACGAGTCCGGAGATTCTCTGCCACTCCTACAATAAGTTAGAATATTTTACAAAATCGAATGGTCTAATCAACTTGAAAGTCGCTTCCCAGCTTGGACTTTAAGAACTAGGTTCCTGGGGAGGTGTGCATGCAGAGGAGAGTGATATCCGTGAGAATATGACACTTTACATCGCGGTTTTTACACCACAATGCAATCACAACGTGGTCATTACAACTACCGTGTTGTTACAACGCAGTGCCATTAAAACGCAAGTCGTTACGATGACTTGCGCTGGATGGCGCGCTGGACTTAGGAATAGCATAATTTACTATTCCATTTCCAGTTTGTGCAACACTAGGGAAGGTGGTGGAATAGTAAACCAACCTATTCCTTAGTCTAGAGCGCCATCTAGCGCAAGTAGTTGTAACGACTTGCGTAGTAATGGCACTGTGTTGTTACAACATGGTCGTTGTAACAACCGCGTTGTGATTTCATCGCGGTGTAAAAACCGAGATGGAAACGGTGTTTCCCATCTGTGCATAACACAAGTTATTTTCGGTGACATGAAACATTTCGGACCGTTAACAACTGACAAAGACAATACAGGAGTGGAGAATTGTTTGCTATAAGGAGCCACCCAAAATGAACAAATAACCATTATTGTTACTACACTTCATGAAATTCTGCGAAGGTAAGAGATCACTTACTGGTTTGCTAAAATAAATAGTAGTCAGGTCCCGGTCTAGTGTGCTCAGCCCAGCTCCTTTTCCAACTACAAATTAGGGAGGTAAAGCATAATTAAGAGACGCCCACCACAGAGTAGTTTGGGAGAAAGGATGCGTGCGTAACTGAACAGCAGGATGCAATAGAAATGCGAACCTCCTACCTTTAAAAGAGGGAGAATTATATAAAATGCGGCACGCCCTCCCTCGTAACATGCAAAGAGATAAAGATTACACATGGCGTCACACAACAAGGAGCAAGGTGGGAAAATAGGTGAAATAGGACATAGGGTAGTCTTTAAAAAAAAGACATTAAAAATGAGACCTACATGAAATCAGATCCTATGGAAACGACCCAAATATACAAAAACTGCAATATTTAGAATTATATTTCGATTCAATATCTAGTTAAACGAGAAATCTGGAACCTAAAAAAAATGTTTAAAACGCACGAGGCCAATATTTTGAAAATGGAGATCATTGCAAATGTCTGAATTATTAATTCTAACACACGGAAGGATTCCCTGGCTGCCTGACAGCGCTGCGCAGTCAGCGCAATGACAGACTGTGCTGTACAAAGCCTGTTGATTTAACATGTTATTCTCGTTCATTTCTGTTGTTATTATTTTATTCTTCTTCATTCTCCTCTATTACCCCATCTCATTGTACTGTTCCCCCTCACCCCTTGAGATCTATGTAAAGCGTGTTCGTGTCACCGTGTGTGACAGCAGCAGTTCCAGTTGTCACATACAGAGTCAAAAGCATCTAACATACACTTCCTTGTTGAGTCCATTGTAGCTCGTAGTTGTGTTTTTCAGGTCGCACACTGTATTTCCTAGGTCATATTTTGAGGCTCCCTTATTAAATGACCCATTGAATGGGTGTTCAACATCTGGCTCTTTGTGTGTAGAGGGCTGGAATTAAAAATGATCAAAGCTAGGTATTAAACAGATTAATATGGCACTTATTCCACTTCCCTGTAAAAGCAATTAAACTTGAAAGTCCATTTGGAAACCCATGGTAGAAAATGGCGTGAAGATACATTCCATTGGTCAAGCCCCAAAAAAGGCCTACTACAGACTTGAAAATAATATGGGGTAGCTTGAGAGGGCATATGGTTCAACGTTATATAATTATCAGTGTCCAAATGGAATGTTCAGTGTGGAATCATTTAAGTGGTTTTTTTCTTCTTCGTAGTTTTATATAGCGCAAACTTGATCCGAAGGTATCAGAGTGATTTACATTAGCACCAGTTGCGTTACACAAGGACACATTCATTTTTGTTAGGCACAGGGGAGATTAAATGATTTGCCGAGAATCACAGGCTGTTGAGCGTCTTTGCCGAGACTCGAACCTGGTTCCCCAGCTTTGAGGTCGACCGTCCTAGCCGCTAGAACACATCCTCTCCCCTAATGGCTTGGTGGACTTCCTCTGCCCGTACCTTTTTTCCCTTTTACTCTCTTTTGATTTCCAGTTCCACTCACACTCTTTCCTTCCATGGGGGTGTCATGGAGATGCTCTGGTGCAATGGCAACATTCATGCATGAATTTATTTTGGATCTTTTGTTGGAACATGAAAACTAGACGTTTATATATTTAAAGTAAAATAACGTATGCAGTAGTGGAAGATAAAACCTAAATTGCAGTTCTGGTCAGTGGCTTTTAAGAACTTCAAAGAAGAGAAGTGCTCATTTGGCTGTTCGTCCTCTCTTCACTGACAACACAAATAAAAGCATAGTTTGGGTTTTCACGCTCCAGTTGAGTACCATTGCCGTTTGCAAATTCTGCTTTGCTGATTGTGTAGTTTTGTGTTACACCGGTCAGAGATAAGGCTAACTTTTTCTTGGAAAAAAGGAAATGTGACCTTCTTCTCATAACTTTACGCTCCATGATAGGCCAGGAGTCACTCAGAAGCAGTGTAAACAGGCAGACCCAAGGCCTCTCTTTATTGCCAACATCAAATCAAATGAAACTTTATTCTGTTTTTGACAAACCATAAAAGTCATAGATAAAAAAGAAAATATAAAGAGTACTTTAAAAGCATGGGTTTCGATAAAAAAGCATCTTAGGACATTTACAACTCATGAGGACACATCAGGGACGTCCAGAACAAGTCATTTAAAACTCATTGTCCTTAATCAGACACAATAAAACAGTAATCATCCAGTTATGTTTAAGTATGTAAGTTTTGTTAAACTTTTTCGAGCATGACACCAAACCCTAAAAATAAATTTTTTTTTTTCTTTATAAAGTGCATAGTGCCTTTAACCAGTGCTGAAAAAATTCAAATACAGCAAGCAGCCTTAAAGACAGACATTTTATAAAGTGTGAGTGCCTTTTGAAAACGCCAGGAAAGGTTTAAAATTCTCCAGAATTGCGAATGATCTATTTAGACAAGTAAAAAAAGTCACTTTTGATACACAATCTTAAAAAAAAAAAAGAGCAATAATTTTCCAGCTTCCGGGTTCGGCGACGCGGGCAGGTTGAATAACCTCCAGGGGATGTCTGTGTAGGAACGAATGTGTTTCTCCCCCTGTGGACGCGCCATGCACCTGATGAGGAGCTCTTTTTAACATAAATTGGTGACCCCCTCTTAAATCAAATACATAAGGTAGGGGCGCCTATTAAGGGTTGACCAACATTTTTGTTCTCACCCTTGTTTTTCTCACCACACTGTAGATAGTTTTTTTCGAGCACACTTCACTTCACTATAGGTCCTGACGAAGCGCCACGAGATCCTCCTGACTCAATGCGCGCGAAACATGTTGACCATAAGAGTTGAGCGTAGCTAGCCACTCATCCGTTGTGAGCACATATAGCTTTTACGCCACTCACTCCCCTTTTTAACTAGGTGGTTGACTGAGCCAATAAACTTCAATTTCAGATTAACCAACCTTTTTAATCACCTACATCTACACTCCCGGGCCCTCACACGCATGCACCATACGGCAGGGAACAAAAGATCTCCGACAAAGAGCCCCTGTATGGGTGCCCGTCGGGTATTGCACCGCCGACCCGACGAGGAGCAGAACCCAGATGATGAAGCATGACACCTAGCTTGCTGGGTGTGTGAGGGGTTTAGTTCCACCCTGAAGGGATTCCCTTCCCTTGTGCACTTTCTTTCGTTAGGTTGAAGTCTGAATTGGAATACTTTATTCCCTGTCGACTTCCTGTCCTGCAGGAACTACACATCTCTTGTTGACACAATAATTTTCCAATCCGCCTCCTGCCGGCATCATGTGCTCGTCACTAAATATATCACTGATCACACAGGAAACAGACATGATAGGAAGAAGAGAAAGGGTGGTTGTTGTAGAGGTGGGCGAGCCAACAAATTAACAGTGAGAGCCAAGCCAGAGTCGGGCCAAGGGTCTGGCTCGGATCTTAGAACCCGTGCATGAGACGAGGCCTGTAAATATTTGCTGCGTAAATCATGCCACAAACATCACGTAAAATACGATACACTTTTCGAATTTTGAAGAGACTATTTCTTTAACACGTGAAAGCTTTATCATTAATAGGGCTCAGTATAGAACTGCACCGAGCAGTACTTATTAAAAGTGATAGATTTTTACAAGTCGTACTCTCAACACATATATTTGAAAGTGCTTTCATACGCGATAATGAAGAAAAATGTTTTGGTGAAATACAATATTTGCCAAGCATCACACAATTAAAGTGGGAAAGTTGCGATTTATCCAACTTTGTGGTTTCACTTTGTGTAAATCATCCAGTAAATTGGTATTTATTTGTCTTTCCAAATGTTATGCCTTTGTTTTCACCTCTTAGAACAATTTTTAAATATAGTGCGAACTCAACCCATGTGCTTCACATGAGCATCCGTTACATTACACAAGGTCAGATGCATTATTTATAGGCATGGGGAGATTAAGTGATATACCCAGAATCTCAGGATGGTGAGGCAATGCAGAGACTCAAATCTTGTCGGCACCTCTGACCGCAACACCACATCCTAGGTAGAGGAGGGCAGGCAGAAGCCATTTGAAAGCTCGGCTTGTTATGGGCTCGAGGTTCCAACAGGACCTCGAGCTGGCCTAGAGCCTGGCTTGAGCTTTCAGTGGGTTGCCCACCTCTAGGTTGTTGTAATGGAACTTCTTACAGACCATGATACACATCCATGGACGCTTGAGCTATCCTCCAGTGTATGGACCCAACTGGTGTGTGCTCATTAACAGAGCAATATCCAGTGCTAAATTTGTGCCAGTTTTTGCTGGTACTCAGCACCCACAGTTCCTTCCTAACACCTGCATTGTACCATGTGGTGGCACTCTGCATCTATTTGTTTTTAAATGTACTTCAGCAGCGAGTTTATAATTCAAAATATATTAGAAAGCTAAATACCACACGCATATCTAGGCCATTCTTACAGGTTTGGATGTCACGGAATAGTCCATACTATCACATTTGTGGGAGTGCGATTTGTTGGTTCTGATATTTGGCAGAAGTTGTATGGGCAGTGGATGGTGCAAGCTACAGTGGTTTTGTGAGAAATATCTTGGGCTTGGCATTTATTTATTTATCTGTTTATTTATAAACTAAGCACTGTCAACATCTTGGAATATACAAACGTGATCAAAACAAAGAAAAGTGTTTGCAGGAACCAACATTTGACATTGGAAAGCAAGATATGTAGAACTGCCATTATGTGACTGGGCACTGAAGAGGAATCATATATTCTGGAGATAGTCATGAAACGTGTACACCTGCTTTTAATGTTCTACTTTTACGCACAGCATTTCTCATGTCCGGCAGTCTACTCTACTCTTCATGAATCAGTGTATAGTTAGATGGGAATGCAGCGGCGCACACAGCAACATTCTCTCTTACAGGTAGTGCACTGACCCTCATACACCATAGTGAACATCCTCCTAATTATGATTACTAAGACACAGATTTCCAGCTGTGTGGGCAACATATCATTTTTTCCAGCTGGGTCACTCCATATATACCGGAAATAAACCTGGAATTTGTGACTTTGCTTTGCCACCTAGTGCTCCCATAAAGTTGCTTTTCGTACTGCGTAGAAGCAGCTGGCCTGCTAAAACCACCTCTCTGACTTCAACCATTGTGTTTGTAGTACTACATTTTTAGAAAAGTGTTTAAATATGCTCCTTGGGAGCACGGGACGTGTTAGTACTTCACAAAACAACGAGTTTATATAAAACCAAAAAATGAAGTATTGGACAGTAAATTGTATTAAGGATAAACATACGCAGGTATTTTGTGGTAGTGGTGAGCATTTAAGGCATTCGTTCATCACGGGTATTTCTTAAATGTGTGGCCTTCAAAGCCACAGGGTAAACCTTTGAAATCCTACCGCGTTTTTGGATTCAGAATTGTTTTGTGAAAACTTTTTAACAGTAAAGCAAAGCACTTGCTTTGTGTGTGCTAAGGTGAGCCGCAAGGTCGGAAATTGGTGGTCAGCTGTGTTTTTTGCTGGTCACCTCAGTTACAGCCTGTAAGAAGTCTGAGAAGAATGGCTGACCTGCTGGACCTTCAGATTCTTTCCTGGAAGCACATCTGGCTCCCTGTCGAACCAGAAGACCTTGTGAGTGACATTCACCTCCCAATGGTGACCGGAGACCATTGCATCTGCACCCAAGGTCACATGGACAGCAGTGATGGTGACTGGAGTGGCAATCGCGACTTAGTGTTAAACCCACGTCGCAGTGTCCTATGGCGTGGTCAGAGCCGCAAGACATCGTTCACCTGCGAGCGTAAACAGCAGAATTGCAGAGAGGAGTCTAAGAGTGCTACCATAGGATAGAGACTTGGGCAGCGGAACCTCCTCAGCAAAACCATGAGTATAACTGGTCCTGCTCCTACAGTGAAGTGATCATGGCCAAAGGCCATACTACTCTGGGTGTGGCCATGCAGAGTCACTTTTTGTGGTAGAGGTGTTGAGTGCCTGGCCAAAGACAACACCGTGCTCCCATAAGACCCTTCAAGTATATTCTGCTCCAGCATCATGAGACAGAAGTCCTGCCCCCTTGCCGTACTCAAAAATTGAGATCAAATTGTGTGATTAACTACTCATTGTAATTTTTTGTTGGTATCCGTGTATCAGCCAATTTTTCACTGGTCACTTTCTCTACTTGTCCGGTGAATCCAAATCATACCCCTCAGCACCTTCTCTGTGCTCCTGGTGCCATACAGCCTGTCCATCCTAGGTCTGATTTTTTTTATTTTTTTACTTCCCTCTGTGAAAAAATGCTCAGCTTTCAGACTAAAAGCATTTTTCTGCGTGGAAAGTTGGAGCCAAATGAGTTGAGGCGGACTTACATTTTAGCAATTTATCGAAAAAAGGACCTCGGATTAAGAACAGATGTTTGGATGCTTTACACAGCAAACCCTAAAATGTTCTTCTCTAAATGTGACCTTTTGTACTTTGTGATTTTGATAATGTTGCTGTGTGGTGGGAATAGCGCAGATTGAAGTTCTTAGCCTGCCCAGAAATAATACTGCAAGATGTTGTTTTTGTGGTTTCTTGACATGCGCTGCACTATTCAAGTGTTTGTGGTGGTGCACTCCAGAATTCAGTATTGTTTGACAACTTATTCAGACGTGGCAATCTCCTTAATGTCTAGCCTTATGTAGTGCAAATCGGTATGATTTTTGATCTATGAAAGTTCGACTATATCTGGACTGCGAGCTTGGGGGCGTAACCAACAGCCAATGGAGGTACAGAAACAATCAGAGCAATCTGCTTCTTCTGGAAAACTGCATAAAAACACCCACTTGCATGAATGCCCTGGTCCAATTTGATAAATCCTGGATCAGTGGGCAGATCCTAATCTCAGCACCTCAAATTGGAATGTCGGCAAGGCTGGTGGCTTTCCATGTGACGGCAGATTCCAACTATGGAATATATTGCCTCTGGGCATTATCCAATCACCAACATAATACCTCGATTTTTAATATTCACCAATTACTCATCTATTGGCTTCCTGCATTTAGAACCTTTATAAGCCAGTGATATGCTTGATAACAGCAGTCAGTCCAGAGCTTGGTCGCCAGGTACTTTATTCTTAACGTGGACTACAAAGGTGACTGCTTACTGGCAGACCAGAACTTGTTAACATGCACTTTTTATTTATCAAGGACTGCAAAGGCGTTTGCCAACTGGAATGGCATGGTGAGCAAAAAAACGATGGATTTAGGCCCAGATCTCTGTACTGGGGTCAATGTATGACATTGTTCTGCATTCTGTCCATCAATTGTTCTTTTTGCATTTGTCACCCCGAGTGGGATGGGTATGCCCAGACGTGTGTCCCGTGCTCTTCATGCCACTGGAGTCAAGCTATCCTGGCTGATGAGGGCTGAAAGCCCTAAACCGACCCTAGGATGCTTGTTTCCAGTACAGGGAGGACCTGGGCGGGCAATTCGGGCTGGACTGTTCCCATTGGGCGCAGGGTCAAGACTGATTTGCCTATGGCTGGGTCCAAACTGGAATGGCATGGTGAGCAAAAAAAAACATGGATTTAGGCCCAGATCTCTGTACTGGGGTGAATGTATAACATTGTTCTGCATTCTGTCCATCAATTGTTCTTTTTGCATTTGTCACCCCGAGTGGGATGGGTATGCCCAGACGTCTGTCCCGTGCTCTTCATGCCACTGGAGTCAAACTTTCCTGGCTGATGAGGGCTGAAAGCCCGAAACCGGTCCTAGGATGCTTGTTTCCAGTCCAGGGAGGACCTAGCCGGGCAGTTCGGGCTGGACTGTCGCCATTGGGCGCAGGGTCAAGACTGATTTGCATATGGCTGGGTCCAAACTGGAATGGCATGGTGAGCAAAAAAACGATGGATTTAGGCCCAGATCTCTGTACTGGGGTGAATGTATGACATTGTTCTGCATTCTGTCCATCAATTGTTCTTTTTGAACTTGTTAATGTGGCACTATTTATTTAACATTTACTATAAAGATAAAGAATAACATACTGTAAATATTTATTTAGCTTGATCCTTGGTACTGTAATGTTTTTTTTTGGGGGGGGGGCGGGGGGGGAATATTTAGCATGCATTTTTTGCCTATTTCAAATTGTGGTTTTTTATTCCTATAGTTTGTGCTGCGCCATGGTCTCAATTAATTTAATTGCAACAGTTGTTATTAGTTGATAACATGAATATTTCCAGTAAGTTGATGCCTGTTTACGGGCATTGTGTGTGCTGTATAAAGAGTGGTGCAACACAGAGGATGGTGCACCAGTGTACAATGTGAGGAGGGGCCCCAGCCTATCCCATATCTGTCATTGGCTCGGGCTCAATGGGGGACCCTGTGCTGGGAGGCCTGAAAGGTTATGGACCGCCTTGCACCTGCGAGGCTGCATGGGCCTGTGTTACAGTTCTGTGTATCAATAATACTCAAGAATACGTATCCAGTTGGGTGGTTTGAAGGTTATGCTTTGCCCATGTTTCAGAGTGATTTAAAAAAAAAATATATATATATATATTCCCCGGTCGAAACGCGTCATGCCAGCTGATTTTTGGAATAAATCACTTGA
This sequence comes from Triturus cristatus, assembly GCF_964204655.1. Taxonomy (NCBI): domain Eukaryota; kingdom Metazoa; phylum Chordata; class Amphibia; order Caudata; family Salamandridae; genus Triturus; species Triturus cristatus. Next base: position 756,988,172 of record NC_140591.1, read on the forward strand.
AGTTTGAAAATATCTGATGTTTTGGTGGTCCGTTCCTGATCGTGTCGCTTGAGAAGGTGGAAAGATGCTGTAAATCAGGATTGTGCCTAATATATATGTATATATAGTATTGAATGTTAACCCGAGCCTCTGAGTCCCTGGTCAAGGAAGTACAGGGCAGACTCTGTACTGCTTGTAACACTCGTGCCACACAGCACGAAGCAAGCGTGCTAGGCCTCTGTATGTTGTTCGGGCAGTATGGCAGACATAATCCAATGTGTTTCCTTCCAATTGCAGGTTTGTGCAACTCTGCTGACAGCTGGATGATTGTTCCCAACATCAAACAGAACCACTACACTGTGCACGGCCTGCAGTGCGGCACCAAGTACATCTTCACCGTCAAAGCCATCAACCAGGCGGGCAGCCGGAGCAGTGATCCAGGCAAACTCAAGACCAACAGTAAGTGAGGGGGCACCGGTACTGTGCAAGATCTTTTGGTCTCTACCCCTGTCACCGTGTGCCTGATCTTGCTAAGCACTGGAAGCAAATTATTCAAGAGTCACTTGTTCAAAAGGAGTCCTAGAATCCTAGGGTCACAGGGGTGTGAATCAATGAGCTCTTCTTTAGCACTCGGGGATGGAAAACCTTGCAAAGGCATCCCAGGACAGCCTTCAGTGCTACACGGCTGTACAAATGGTTGACAGTACACAATACACATGTTAGTAAGGTACGATAATGCGTTTTGCACGTGCGCCCAATTTCTGACCCGGAATAGAACTGACGCACCGGGACATGAAGTTCTACGCTCAGGTGGTACAGTTTACCCAAGTGGGAAATCTGACATTTGAACCCTGATCTGTGCCTGAAACACCAGCCCCCATCTGATGCAGAGAGGAAGGTAGTGCGTTCCCGCAGGAGCCGTGTTTACCCATTCCTCATCATCAGTGGCGGCTCCCCCATTAGGGCGTGGGGGTGTCGCCTCACTGCTTTCTCACAGTGCGAGAAGGCAGAAGCATAAATGGTTATAACTACCATTTTATGTTTCTGCTTCTCACACTGCAAAAATGCAGAAGTGCTTGGTTGGGGGTGGGCGGTCCTGCTCGAGGGCAGGGGGGAGTGGCTTACTTATCGTGCCACTCTCGAAGCCTTTGGGCTTCACAGGCGCATTCTGAATGCATCAGCACTTTTAGGTTGTGCTGTACTGGAACATAAACATGGTTGTCTGGCTAGTCCTCGGCACACGCAGTGTGACATTTTACGTGGGTACTTAGTTATTACTCGAAAACCTACAGTTCTTTGTCTATCTTGAAGCGTTACTTATCGCTAGAGCTTTAAGTGGGATGAAGAAACTGGAAGGGGTGTGGCCAATGTAATTACGGACCTGGCTTAAAATGCGTAAGGTAAAAATCAGTGCATAGCCCGACTTGTATTTTGCTTCGGTCATTGCATCCAGATATGATACGAGAATCATCATACCTGCAAGTCAGGATAATGTGCAGCATGACTAACCACTTATACGGTCCCAAAGGCGAGACCTATTGACTATGTCAATGCTTGTTCACAATGGACTTGGGCTGTCATGTCATTCCGTCTGTCTCCTCCTGAGCCCTGGCCTCAGCCCTGTGTGCCTTCTTTATGGCCTGACAAATGACTTGCATGCAGCCTACATAACATAACACTGACTGGTTTGCTGAAAGCAGGCCCTTTCAAATGCAAGCAGTTAAATTCAAGCTATTTGTCAGGACATAAACTAACAAACACAGGGCCTGCCTGGTGACAAATTTGCTTCGAAATGCACCATTTACCCCTAAAATTTCCCCCTAAAAAATGTACCAGGGGGAGAATCCCCCGGATCCCCTTACGGCAGTCGGGCTCGCTCGCTGCATGGCAGTCATCCCAAACTTTGACGCCCCACTACTTTAAAATGTCACCAGCCACCACTGCTCATCATGGACTGTGCAGCGTTGTTCCGAATGTATAGGGTGATTGAGAGTTGGAGACAATCCGTGCCCACATGAGTGGGTGGGTATTTGTTTCCATCATCCCACATCGTGTTAGACTCTCATCTGCATTCTGTAATCCCTTCTGTACAAGACTTTAAACGATACAAACTAGTGTTAGCCGTCAACCTCCACACACACGCTGCCAGGCTGTCCTTTTTCGGGATTTTTGGCCTATGAGTCATTATATGGTAAAAAAAATGCCTGCTGCTTTCACTTGGGAGAAGCCAAACAAACACTTTGGCGGGAAAAGACCCAATTAAAAGGAAACTGACAGTAGGTTATAACATTCTTCAAAGAATGACCCCTCTCAAAGATGGTCAAGGGTATCTCGACCGGAGTTCGTCAATGGGATGTTCTTGGCATGAACGTGAAATTGACACTAATTGAAAGCATATTCAATTCACCGAGTTGCTTTGTCTGGTAAAGAAGGAAAATTCCCTCCCATCGTAACATGCACTTAAAAAAGGGTGCATTTTCCCTGAAAATCCACTTTTCAAATTTGAATTTATTTTGCCTTTTGGTGTTTTGCCTCGTATAATGATTTGATGTTTATTAGGTGCTTCGTACCACCTTTATTCCACTTCTAAGAGCTCTAAAAAGGTGTTACCATAACTCAATAGTATCCATTTTAGAGACCTTCTGAGGATGGAAAGTGTCTGCTTTGGCGATGCCCATGGGAGCCTTCGCCTCACTGAGCAAATAAGTAATTCGTCCATAATACCTGGCACTCTGTTTATTGTATGATGTACAAAAAAGAAATTGATAAGACAATTTCAATTTCCAATTGTTGTTTTACTTATTTCAGTAAAGACGGCTACAGGTTTTACTTTCGGCTATGTTGCTGTTAAAGGTATTTTTTTTTTTTTTACATTTTTATATAGCGCGAACTTGACCTAAATCGGGTATCAGTGCTTTACATAGCCCCAGTGGCATTACATAAGGACACATTCATTTTTTGTTTGGCACGGGGAGATTTTGATGTGCACAGGATGTTCAGCGTCTTTGCTGAGACTCAAACTCAGTTCCCCAGATTCGAGGTCGACCGCCCTAGCCGTTAGGCCAACTCCTCTCCGTTGATTAGTGGTCCACTCGGACAGATCCACTATGTGGGAAAAGTTCAAATGAATAAACCTCTCCCAAATGCTTCTTTCGAGTCCCCACCCATGTACCACCATATATATAAAATATAAATCCAAATAGATGTCTCTCCTGTGTAGTGAGGGTGAATCTGAGGGGATTGATGGCTGGTGATTTCCCTCTTGATCTCTGCATACGTATTATGGGTGAGGTTACTGGCCCCTGAGTTCCAACATAAATTATTCTCTAGCTGCTATTCAGTGATTTGTAATGCCAAGCAAAGAAACAGAATAACCCACAGAAGGATGTATCCCTTATAAAATATCTCCTGAATTATTCCTTTTTCGCCGTGTTATTTTGCTAAAGTGTTTGCTCTCAGTAACTAATTGTGAATTAAATGGCCAGATAAAGCTAAGAATATAGCTTAAAAAGTAGAAACACCAAATTAATACCAATGTAAGTGAGGGCGATCAGATCCCACTGGAACATCAATAGCATTGCAAGAGGTGGAAATTGATCTGAGGATAACTCCTTGATCGAAGAATTTTTGCCGTAGACCATGTTTGAGAACTGCTCAATATGAGCTCTGCCCCTAAACTCCTGGAATGCTTAGACTCGTGCATAAGATAGATCACTTATGCTTAGTTTCTGGATGCTGGCATTGACAGGTGTGTTTAGTCTGGACCCCAGACTTAGATATATCAAAGTTATGTACCAAATGCTTCGAAAAATGGCCTTTCACATCTTCGCAAAGGGTTTTGCAATAGGGGATGTGGAAGTCGAGATTCTACCAGCAGTGTACCCAGCTCCTGGGTTCTGATAATGTTGCGTGACATTTTTCAACCCATACTTGAGTGAAACACTCAATGTTTGATTACCTTCTCCAAAAAAAACTGTGGAAAAGTAAAACACATCAGAGGCTTTTATTACTAACTCGTGCATGAAGTGTGGGCCTTTCTTCTATGAAGGCAATCAGTCCAGCCGCTTGTGATTGGTTCACCATTGGGGCGTTACTGACCGCAGTCAATAATACAAGTTTTTAGTCCTCACTTTTTTTCGTGGATAGCGGGCAGTAGCCAACGTTACTTACTAGCACCAAGGGGCATATCAACAACAACCGGCGATAATTATCGCTGAGCGCACTTAGCGCTCGGATAATTATCGCCGGCTAGCGCCGATTTTTATCGCTGAGATAGCGTGCTATTAGCAACGCTTATCTCAATAGCGATAAAAATCCTGGTGCTAAGTGGCTACCGTGAGATTATCGCTGGAAACCCAGCGATAATCTCACGTTAGCTTGTTGATAGGGACAGACAAATTTAGCCATGATATCCTCCTTCCATAGGATATCATGGCTAAGTCAGAAAAATACCAGACGTAAAAAAGCAGCGTTAACCGCGGTTAGCGCTGCTTTTTTTGTCTCTAACAGGGTTAGCGATATTCTTGATAATAGGAGAAATGTCGCTTAGCGACATTTCTCCTATTATTTTACTCTGGAAGGCCCCCTTTGCATCTCATTAGAGATGCAAGGGAAAGCGTAGAGTAAAAGGGTGCTAACATGCAAATTTGCATGTTAGCACCCTGTTGTTGATAGGGTGCTAGTTTTATCTGTGCGTTTTTTGGCTTTTAAAGCCAAAAAAGCAGAGATAAAGCCCTAGTTGATATGCCCCTAAGTTAACTAATGCTTGTAGAATATGAATTTGGCAGGTCTGTTACCCCTTCTCGTATTCAGCAATAAAATCTATAGTAAAATTGAAGAAGAGGGTAGTCTTAAACAGCATTCCGAGGACTGTGATTGGATGGTCCCTTTTTCCGATAAACGCGCTAATGGCTGATAAACTCTGGTATCGTAATACTACACCATTTGCTGCTCTTAAAGTGACACTTCTCTTGCAGTACTTTTAAAGATTGTCAATTGCACAAATGTCGTATTTACAACTGTGGATTTTTTTTTTTTTTTTTTTTACAACAGTGATACATCTAAACAATCCTGCTAGGTCTGTTCTCTCACTCTTCTCCTGCACCCCTCCTTTCTAGCCCCCTTTCTCTGTTGCAGCTAAGGCGGTTTAAAAGCTTCTCTGACTGTTGTCTTTACACATGCGGACTGTTAACGCCGTTTTACTGTTCAAGTGATCGGACTCCTCTTTAAATAGCCCACCATTTCCGAAGTGGTAACTCTCAGCGTCAGGCCTATTAGGTAACGGACATTCCACGCGACCCATTTCCCATGATGCTTTTACACCGCGAGACATTGACTGTGGGAGAATGGAATGCCTTTCATGGGCGGGTGGGAACATACTTGGTCGGGCACATCTGTTGAAAGCATTTTTCCTGAGTGACATGCAAGCAAGGAAAAAAGAGTCGGTGGCAGTCGTAGTCCAAGTGTCTCATGAATCATGAAATGCGTCCTTCACAGTTTATTAAACGATTTCCGGTTATCGCACAAAGTCACCTATGCAATAAAGAGAACGTGCAAAAAGAGATCAAAGCAATATCTTAATATTACATCACTCCAATCAGGTGGGCTTTCATTCAGCCAACTTGATGTTTGCTGTCCAAGTATGTTTTCAAGGAAAATAACTTCTCATTCATGGTATCACATGGCATGGAGACAGTTTGAAAGTCTGAGCAGAAATGCTGTCTAGGCTAAACATATTTGTCATGATTGTCTAGAGAATTATTTTAGAACATTAAGGGCTTATGGAAATGGAAAAGTAATGATAGTGAAGGGAACTTTCGATAGCACCACAAGATAAGAGTTAAAAAAAATATATATATGTACAGTCCTTAAATAAAGCACTTTTGTGTTACAGAGATTCGTTTTTTTTTTAACTCAGCTGTCAAACAGATTTATTGCTAACAAAATACAGAGAGTGAGCTTTGGGAGCCACCACATTTTTTTTTACAGAATTTTATATTGCGCGAACTAGACCCGAGACATCTGGTATCAGAGCGCTTTACATGAGCACCAGTTGTGTTACATGAGGACACATTCATTTTTGTTAGGCATGAGGAGATTAAGTGATTTGCCCAGAATCACAGAATGTTCAGCTTTATTGCCGAGACTCGAACCCGGTTCCCCAGATTTGAGGTTGACCGCCCTAGCCGTTAGGCCACATCTTTTCAACCACTGGTTTTCTTTGACAAGCCTCTATCAGCCTTGGCTTGATACTTTGACCATCACGCCTCGTCTCAGCCCAGTGGAGTATGAATCTGTTGTCTAATGCTTTTGGCTAATTGGACGTATTCTTCCGCCTCCACTCAAGTGCCCGCTTTGAACTGTATGAGGGACTACTTTACAGTTTAAGCCCTGTCTGCTCCGGCTGGCTCCTAACTGTGTTAACTCTGCATGCATTAGCAGGTTAAATTCAGGCCTATCGGATTTACCAGTGCTTTTTTGTATAGATTAATTTACCACTGTAGTAATTCGAGATAATGTATCAATTTCATCAAGCAGATATAGGTTACATTTTTAAGAAAGCAATTTTGTTTTTTGTACTGTTTAAAAAAATATATATATGCAGTTCCCAATTGTGTTTCCTGCACTGTTGCTGTCGTGGTTGCAGTGTTAGATGCAGTTCCGTTTAGCATGGTAGTGTGCCGTGTGCTAAACGTGCACAGTAAGTGGAGGATTGCTAGCTTGGAACAGTCGCAGTGCAGTGAAGGCGAAGGTTTCAGTACTGTTCTGTGGTAGGTGGAGTTCTGGGTGCAGAACTGGTGCTCTCTTATGCTGAAGAGCATTTGGAGGCGCGGTGCAAAACATTAGTACGTAGTGTGTAGGCTATATCACTGTCAGGGCAGTGCAACGGTGGGTGCAGAGCGAAATGCAATACGGTCGCTTTTGCATGGATTGCTTTAGCGTGAGCTGGTTGTCACAGTTGTATTTGTCTGATGGCGTCACTATGGTCCTCCACAAAGAATGTGAGAGGTACCTTACAAAATGTAGGGGACAGGGTCGGTTAACAAGAAATCAAGGTAGTGTCCCCCATGTGACACTATGTTCCCATACACATCAAGCACTCCCGTATTCACAACTCGCCCATTCAACCCAAATGACTGAACGCAATTATGTGTAATAATATTACATTTTATTATAATAGTAGTATATTTTTTTTATTTTTAAACAGTGCTTATTGTAAAATCACAGCCTGACAAATTCTAATATATTCACAAAATGATCTCATACTATATCGACAGGCGAAATATACACATCAATGTATATGAATTAAAAACGCATTGAATCATCTATATTTCCTTAAAAAAGCACAAAGATATCTGGCATATGTTGATCCATATGTACGTATAAAATAACCAAGATTTTTATATGTATATAGGGATTAACATATGCCAGATATCTTTGTGCTTTTTTAAGGCGATATGGATGATTCAATTAAATTCATGTACATTGATGTGTATATTTTTCCTGTTGATCTACTAAGAGATAATTTTATAGCTAAATATTAGAATTTGTCAGGCCGTGATTTTACAAAAAGCACAGTTTACATATTTTTTTATATTACTATAATATTAAAATGTTATAATATTACAAATAATTGGGTTCATTCATTCGGGTTGAATGAGTGAGTTGTGAATAAGGGAGTGCTTGTTGTGTAAGAGAACATAGTGTCACGAGGGGGACACTACCTTGATTTCTTGTCACTATGGTCCTCTCCTCCCAGAGCTTGTGCCATACGTTCTTAGCCTCTCTTTCACACTCTTATACTTCAAGCTCATCTAGTGTCTATTTTCACTGAGAGGTGTAACCAGGGCCAGTGGAATTAACGGATTGTGTTTTCCGCATAATTATAGATTTGCTGCATTTGCCACACAATCCATATAATCTGCTGCATAATCTGCAGATTTTAAGAAAGCAAATTCTTTTCTAGCCCAAACGGTTCAAAAGCGACGGAGTATGTGGAGACACGTGTTGTTGCACAGTGGAAGGCCCCGTGCAAAGGTTGACTGGTCAGCTTTCTGCTTACTGCTATGTTTGGGTGTGAAATTGGTACTAATGAGGTGGCAGACAGTTTTAATAAGTGTAAAATGGCAATATTATGAAGTAATGCGATCACAAAATGTGCAGCGTTACGCTGCATAATTTGCCTCTCTTGCCTCATAATTTACACAGCCTTGCTGCTTAATTTGGCCCTCCCCTGCCGCATAATTGCAGAGACCCTGCGTGTAACGTAGAAGAGGTCGGTATAGCACCAGGTCCTTTGCTTCTTTCACACAGCCCAAATAATAGAAGCTTGATGGTGTGTATAACAAGCAGGCGCCAACACTGTGTAGGGTTCGAAATAGCAAGTTTATTGGTGAAATACCGGAGCAGCAGAGCGGAAGAATCCAGAATCCCTGAAGGGCCTACCACTGCCCCCTCCCCAGCAGGACCTACACTCCGCAGAGAATAGCATCCACAGACCGGCTGTGCTCACAAGAGCAGTCAAACCCCTGAGCGCATTTCCACTGGTGGAGCAGTGAATGGCAAGAACAACACTATACCAAGATACTACAATTTCCAACTCTTTTCTGGGCTTGCCCTCGTCACCCCGCGAAGATGCACTTGGTCGCACTACACATTTCTCACAACTTTGCTGTGTGAAGCGTTCGCTATGATTGAATGAGGTTTGAGATTCTGGGCCTGCGCGAAAGTAACAACACACAGATATTCGAGAAGCCTCAGAGTTGAGATTTGTTCAGCTAATTTCCTGGCAGGAAAAAATCCGAGCACGACCATTCTCTGGCATCCTTGAGCTAAGCAAGCTCGCTGCTTTACAGCCAACTGGAAAAAGTCAACTGTGCATCTTTTTGTCTCTTTGAACTCTTGGTGTTGGAAGCTCTTGAATACAGAGCTAGGCCCTAAAGGCTGGCCCACACTTCTGCAAGGATGTGTCACCCCCAGGGTCGCTCTTCAAGGAGCTTTGCTGATGGAAGTGGATAGCTCAGCCTGTAAGAGCCGTGAGCAGGGTACTCCGGTACCACCCTGGGACATGTCTCAAGAACTCATCTCCATACAGCTTCAGCACTGCAGACCTCCTCCGTGCAGTGAATTCAGAGGTGAGATCCCTGCGAGGCGCGTTGACATCTAACTGAAGGAGACACAGCCGGTGAAGTGTGGTCTCCTGAACCTACATCCATGATCTTCGAATCCCTACTCCGCCAGGCCTTCTGGCCCTCACTGACGTGGGCGTGATAAAATATGAATCATGGATCAATATAACGCACAGGTAAGAGCATCTCCCGCACGGAACCCACCAAACACCTGTATCCCATCTGAGCATCTGGCAATATACAGAATTATAGACCATTTTTTTTGACAACTTTTTTGGGGGGGGGAGTTTAATATAGCACAAATTCAACCCGAAGGAATCCAGAGCGCTTTGCATGAGCACCAGTTGCGTTACAGACAGACACATTCATTGTTTTAGACACGGGGAGATTAAGTGATTTGCTTAGAATCACAGGATGCTGAGCGTCCCTGCCGAGACTCAAACCTGGTTCCCCAGCTTCGAGGTCGACCACTCTAGCCGTTAGGCAACATCTGCATCACAGCAGTGAGTTGCTGAATTTGAATCTAGTTATTAATGCTAGTGGTTCTCTACACTGCCATACGTAACCAATATAAGATTGTCAATAGACTGACTTATCGGTCCTGTTTATTGCCTGGACAAAAGTCATTGGTAGTCTCCACATACAACCAGTGGCAGCCGGCACAAGTGAGAGCGGTGGGCGGGGTTGGGGTCGGGGTCGGGTATGTCAACATACGACTGGAGAAGTCAAATTAAATAGAAAACAAAAAAAACACTTACCTTGCGCTTTCTGCATCGCCAACTCGGCAATGAGGATAGCACAAGGTAAGAGGTTTTATTTTTTTTATTATTTAATTTTAATTCTCCCGTAGTATGTCGACCTATGGGCCCCCCACCCACCCACCACTCTTACCTGTGCTGGCCGCTACTGCATTCAACAGAGGGGGGATTACTCTACATTGCATATTATTTGCTCAGGAGTTTTAATGTACTTTGAATCATCTAAAAATGAATATGCAAACAATTTAGTGACACCATGCTCCATTTTAATAAAACACCAGATAACTTTCCTTAATATAAAATATCATTTTTATATTATAACTTACTGTATAGCGCTAAAAACTGCACTTTTGCCCATTTTCCAGTCTGAAAATGACAGATCTTTTTATTACTGAAGTGAAGAGGCAAGGACGAGTCTGCTCTGCCAGGATTCGGTTTCATGACCTCCCAAACAGCACTGTTGTCCGCAGAGTTATATACAGCGCACATTATTGTAAGTGGACAGGGGAACCAGAAACATACAAATTGGGATAGAGAAACTCTGGAAGATGTTAATCGCATTTAAAAACGACCTGAAAGTGACCTTGGATCATATTGCTCTCATTTGCAAGAAAATCATTTTTGAAAACAATCATAAAGTAATACATTGTACGTCTCAACAACTAGTATTACTGAACAGAGAGCCCAGAATGCGTACACAGAAATGAAACAAAACACTAAAGACAAATGAATGTTTCAAAGATTAAAAACAAACGAGTTAATAACATAAAGTTTATAATTAAAGAATCTAGACCTCAACTAGTATTACTGAACAGAGAGCCAGGAATGCGTACACAGAAATGAAAAAAAACACTAAAGACAAATTAATGTTGCCAAGAACAAACAAGTTAATAACATATCATTTTTAATTAAAGAACCTATTCATGTTTCGCATAGCAGTACATAAAAACGTAAGACTGCACTCATGGGCTGAAATTCGTTGAAATTACCAGTTCCAGCTCGCAGTTAAAAAAGTACATTTCTTAGTAAATAAGTTGGTTGGCAGTATTCGCAGGGGGGGTGCAGGTGAGCTGGGGTGGGGGAACGCGCGAGGTGGGGAGGAACGCTAAAAAATCAAATAAAAAGCAACACTTACCTTGCCGCGGCGGTCCTGCGTCTCTGCTCCTGCTCTTCTCGCCAGTCCAGGGAACAGGAAGCACAGGAAAGGCTCCCCTGACCAATCACAATGCTGCAATGCAGCCTTGTGATTGTTAAGCACTCCAGCTCCCCTGACCTAGCACAACGCTGTAATGCAACCTTGTGATTGGCAAGCACCTAGGCTCCCCTTACCAATGCAGCGTTGTGATTGGTTTGCGCGTCCTGGTTGGACTCTCAACCAGGGAAATGGAGCCTGGACTTGTTCTCCATGCAGACTGTAATGCAGCCTACATGGAGAACGAGGAACGTGCACATGACTGTCATTGCGCGCTTAGGAGTGGGCAAACCACTCCTAGAGTAGCAAAGCCGCAAAGGAAACATAAAATGATAATAACTAAAAGTTATTATCATTTATATTTCCTTTACTTCCTTGTTCAAAAGCAGTGGGGCGACACTCCTCTGCCATATTGAAGGCCCTATGGGTACTCACAAACATGTCCCCAGTGGCGATAAAGTTTGGTCTGTGATGTGACAGAGGGCCGCATTGATGTTTGCAGGGTGGTGGTGATGGGGGAGGGAATTTGGTGCTAAGTTAGGTGTAGGGGAAGTGAAGCATGTAAATCTAGGGGCTGAAAAGCACAATATGAAGCCAGAAAACCTTGGATTAATCCCAGCATCCCCCCCGTATCCAAATTGTGTGTTCCTAGCCAATAGTATTAATTTCACTTTCCCTCATTAGGTCTCGCCTGACCCAGCGCATGCGCTGCTCTGGCGAGACTTATTGAGAGGGCTCCAAAAAGTGCTACCAGGCCAGCCTGAAGCTACAGTGCATGTGCGCGGGTGCGCGCGCCGCGCTTTACCGTGATTACTTTCACTTTAGCGGCCGCACGGCCGCTTTGATGTTTGATCGTGATCCCGATCACTTTTACTTTCGCAGCCGCTTTGCATAGCCAATAGGTCTCGCTTTTGGGACCTTATAAGTATTTAGTTATGCAACTGTTGCATGGCTAAACACTTATAAGGTCCCAAAGGCGAGACCTATTGGCTATACCAATGCTTGTTTTTTAGGTCGAGCCTAGAGCAGCATATGTGCTGCTTGCTCGACTTTTAGTAAGGGGTAAAAAAAAAGTGCTACCAGATGCTGCCATGGCCTACCTAGAGCTTGAGTGCAAGTGCGCAGGCGCACGCTTTGTGTGCCTCTCTCCGCGCTTCAATTCCCTCCCCCCTTGCATGCCTCTCTCTGTGCTTCAATTCCCGCCCCCTCCCCCACCACAGATCGCGTCACTCAGCTGGCCTCCACTCTCCCTGCCTCTCTATACTGCAGCAGGCCGCGCGATGACTTTCATCAGTTTCACTTTCGCGGCATTCATCAGTTTCACTTTTGCGGCCAATGCTTGTTTAGGGATTGTGCCCTGGAAACTCATATCGCATTGTTTCAAGCTGGTGCAGTTTTAAGCTGTTAAATCATATTCAAAGAACCTTGGCTGGGGAAATACGCCCCGTGCTGGGTTGTTCCGAAGCGCTCTAACGAATGGAAACAATGTTACTCTCGTGTGCGGAGGTGCTTGGTAACAACGCGGGTCGTGGTTAACAGGCCAAATCAGCTAATTCTACGAGGCCATGGATACAATGTAGTTTGATGTCTAGTGGGCTCGCACTTCTGATTTCACTTGAGTTTTACCACTTTTCACTCCGCCGCCATTCCATTGTAAATGTGCCGGTGAATACTGCTTCATTCTTTCCGGTACATATAGTGAGACATAATTAGTCGATCTTGAGCGCAGCTTCGCTGTGCGCCATGGTACTTGTAGTGTGGAAGCCTATATTGTATAGTGATACTGATGCCGTGGAGTCTGTAAATTATGGATGCAGGGCATGCGATATTTGTCATTATCTGCCATTAAAGTCTGTTGGCCTCTGACATTTCGATGAGTCCTTGGTTGACAGTTTTGAAATTTAAAATTAAGTATGCTTCCTTTTGCATCAGTCTTGCCTCAACGTCGCCTTCTCTAGGGTTGGGCTGAAGGGCATTTAGAACAGTCCACTTGAAGTCTTTTTCTCTGTGCCCTTTATTGATGAAACGGCTCACTAGGTGGGGCTGAGGCTGTTTTGGTTTTAATGCGGGATTTGTGCTGTACTATTCGCTGTTTTTTGTTTTTTTATAAATCTATTTATTGAATTTTCAAACATACAACAACTGCAATTACTTGTCCAGCAATGTCGTATTTAGGACATTACAAAATTATGTGACCCGACATAACACAACTCATTCTTTTCTGTACGAGTACTTGTCTAATTTTGGATTTTGAACCATGATATGCCACTCTGCTCATTCACATTTCGTTTTTCCAATATACATGTTTTCAAGTGGACAAATAAATGCGTTTACAATATTTTCCGTCGTGCAGTTGGAAAACTCGCTGTGTTTCCATTGGATATGGCCTTTTACAAATGTTGAGCCTTCTATACTCTGTGCACAGGCGATACAATTTCCACATTTGTGATGATCCTGAATTGGCTTTAGATTCCAATGTGAAACCAGATCTCTTTTTTTCAATTGATTGATTACTATCTGCTCGCACAATTTGTGTGCCTATTCTGAAAATTCTGAAATTGTATCGCCTGTGCCCAGACAAACAAGCATTGGCATAGCCAATAGGTCTCGCCTTTGGGACCTTTTAAGTGTTTAATTATCCTGCACAATATCCTTGGTGCAACTACATCAAGTGTTGCACGGCTAAACACTTATAAGGTCCCAAAGGCGAGACCTATTGGCTATGCCAATGCTTGTCTTCTTCATTATCACATATAAGAGGACCTCGAAATACATGAATTCAGGGTGTGCCCTTTGCAAAACATTCTCCTGTGTATGATTTAATAAACTATAATGTTGTTCATGTATAATAGGTGCCCAGGCCGCCCAAAGAGTACACATAACAACTGAGTTGTGTCTTGGTTCACAATTGGGTTTGCTGTCAAGGTTGGGGCGAAGAATTAATGTTGTTAAATTCATGTTTGAAAACTATAACTTTTAGAAAAAAAATTACTTTCAATGCACTGATGTACTAAGGTGAAACGTTTGTGCATGTTAATGAAATATACTTTTTGAATTTTGAAGAGACTTTATCATTTTTTACACTTCTGCTGCGAGATGTCTTCAAAAATGAAAGTGTTCCTAAAGTTAAGCGGTACAGGACACCCTAGTCATTTAATTTTGTTAACTTCAATTAACTTTGAAATACATTTCCTGTTCAATTAACATCTTTTTTGTGTTGTTGTTAGTGCTGATTCAAGTAAATAGCAGCTCAGTGCTGCAATTAACAAGGGGGCCGCATCTAATGGTCAGGAGGGCCTTGGCACAACGCTTGCAGGGGGTGGTACATGAGCTGGTTCATGAGGAGCAATGTGGGTTTATGCCGTCTCGTAGCACGGCGCATAATCTCCATTGGTTAACGCATGTACTACACGAGACCGCTGGAGGGACAAAGATATGGCACTGGTATCTATCGACCTAGAGAAGGCTTTTTTTCCTTTTTCTATGGAGCCAGGTACGGTGTGTTTTAGAGAAAGCTTTTGATACTGTCGGCTGGAGCTATCTCATGGTGGTACTCCAGGGGATAGGCTTTGGCCCGGCCTTCCTGGGCTGGATTCAGCTGCTGTACAAAGGACCCCATGGTGCGAATTCGAGTTGGTGGCGAGGTGTCTGGAGCACGGGCTATTGAGAAGATTACAACCGAGGGGTACTCAACAGGGTTGTCCCTTTTCACCGCTCCTATTTGCATTGGTGGTGGAGCCATTGGCAATCTTATTGTGTAGGGAATTGGAGCCTTGGGGTAAACATGTGGGTGAATTTCTTCAAGGAAGAAATTGCTGAAGCTATCGAAATATTCTTTGAAAAGAATGTGAGGTCGGTAGAGGATTTCCAGATAGTTTGGGAAGCATTTAAGATATATATAAGGGGTGTGGCCATATCTAAACATGCGGGTGTCTTACGGTCAATCCGCCAGTGACTTACGGACCTAGAACAGAAGCTGGTATCTCTGGAGAGGGCCCAACTTGATAGGCCTGATGAGGCGATTGCGCAGGAGCTAAAGACGACCCTGGCAGAGTTCTATGAAGAAGCTGACGCGGAGGTCAAACATTTGGGCAAGTATGCCACAGCCCGAGTGTATGGAGAGAGGGAGTGCCCCGGGGCGGTTCTCGCACAACTGCTTAGACAGCACAGGGAGCAACTGGTGGTCCCAGAGTTTGTGGCGCCAGAAGGCGACACACTGCTCACAGGTACGGAGGTCGCGTAGGAATTTCTCCAATATTATTCTGAATTGTATACCTCCCGGGGGGACGGCTCGGATGACCAAGTGCTGGATTATCTGACCCATATCAAACTGCCATGGCTCACTGATACTCATCGGGAATTCTTAATGCGACCTATTGAGCGGGAAGATATATTATTGGCGATATCTAGTATGAGAGCGGCGAGCGCTCCGGGAGGAGATGACCTGACGGTGGCCTTTTATAAGGCAATTTTAGACCTACTATTGCTGTACCTGACCACACTGTTTGAAGACATGTGCGTTACCGGGACAATGCCGCCATCTATGAGGGAAGCAATCATAGTTGCAATCCTCAAACCGGGTAAACCCCCGGGTGACTGTGCCTCATACAGGCCGTTATCCCTAATTAATGTGGACACAAAAATGTTGCGAAAATTTTAGTGAACCGCCTAATCCCTTTTGTCCCCGCTCTGGTAGCACCTGAGCAAGCTGGCTTTGTGCCGGGCAGAAATTTGACATATAATTTACGTACAGTGTTTGCCACCCTTCAGCACACGAGACCTGAGATCCCTGCGGTTGCAACATTTTTAGACAAGGAGAAGGCATTTGACTCGGTAGAGTGGCCATTCCTACGACATGTTCTACTTCGGATGGGGGTAGGGCAGGTGTTCATCCAACTTTCTAGGGGTGTTGTATAATACTCCTACAGCCCGCATCAAAATAGGTGACCTGGTAACTGACCCTATCCGGATTACTAGAGGTACTAGGCAGGGCTGCCCATTGTCCCCTATTCTATATGCCCTGGTGGTAGAGCCCCTAGCCTGCGCACTAAGGGAATATCATAGCCACAGGGGAATACGGTTCCTGGGATATGCACTGATTGTATCCACCTATGCGGATGACACATTGCTGTATGTTCGACAACCTGAAGACAACCTCTCCACAGTGCTACGGGAGGTGGTGCATTTTGGAGCCTTGTCTGGTTTACGAGTTAACTGGAACAAGTCTATAATAATGCCTTTAACTCCCTCCACTAAGGCCTTTGAGCCAGAAAACCCGCTAAAATGGTCCATGGAGGCTGTGCGGTATTTAGGTATTAAACTTCACACAGATTCGGAGGTGGTCTTTCGGGAGAACTATGGGGTAGCGTTTAGTAAGGTTGAAGACGATATAGAGCGGTGGATTCGTCTGCCAATGTCTCTAATGGGCATGGTGTCCATTATGAAGATGGTTATCCTGCCTCGATTTCTGTTCCTCTTTACAAATTTTCCTATGGTTCTACCAAAGGTTTTCTTTCAACGTCTCCAAGCTCTGATGATTCATCTGGCTTGGGCGGGTAAACAGGCACGTGTTAATTGGCGAACCCTTACTCTTCCGTACTCTATGGGAGGACTTGGTGCCCCTGACTTAGATCTATATTACAGAGCTGCTCAGAGTGCGCAGGCTCATGCTTGGATTCATGGAGCACCTGAGATACCTTACGTTCGTATAGAATCAGTGGTTGCGAACCCCACTCCGCTCCCGGCCTTGCTGTTTAAACCCCCTGACAGACGTACAGGGATTATGGACTCCCTCAACACCGTAGTTCACGCTTGGCATTATCTGCTACAACTCCAAGCTGGGGCTATCCTATATTCTCCAGTCGCTAGACTTGACTGGTGTTGATGGTTATCCCCGTGCGCAGATAATGGAGTTGTGGCAGCACTAAACACACTGGGGATACACACAATAGGGGACCTCTTCTCAGATGGAGTAGCAAAAAACTGGGGGGATTTGGGTACAGAAGATGAGATACCCACCCTGCTTACCCAATTCCAATTCCACAGAGTACGTCACACACTCACTGAACAGCTGGGTGTTGATATGGCGGAGCCTCCTGAAATGAAAGCCTTCACTAACATTATCTCAACACAGGTGACCGCCAAAATAGTATCCAGAATTTACCATATCTCAGTGGCTACTAGACAGGGAGATTACACGAAGGGGAGGCTGGTCTGGCAGCGGGATTTACAGAGGGACATCACCGGCGATATGTGGTTGTATTGTCTCAGCACAAAGCGTTTATCCCTGAACGGGAGAGAGACTAATTCACTTTAAATTCCTTAATAGGACATATTATACCCCAGAACGTCTTCATAGATATGGGCTCCGAGAGGAGTCGACCTGCGATAGGTGTAATGCGCAGGCAGCAGATTTTTTGCACCTAGCCTGGACTTGTCTGGGCATAGCACAATTCTGGGCGGTCGGTTTTTGCTGAACTAACCCAAGT
Organism: Triturus cristatus; assembly: GCF_964204655.1. Lineage (NCBI taxonomy): Eukaryota > Metazoa > Chordata > Amphibia > Caudata > Salamandridae > Triturus > Triturus cristatus. The sequence goes on from NC_140591.1 coordinate 757,005,717, forward strand.
GGTAAAACTGACACTGCTGCCAGAAACGGCCCTTGCCTTGTTGGGCGATCCCTAAGAACGCAAGGAGATTAATAGATATGGGAATGCTGCTAGCCAAACAATGTGTAGCAATAGGCTGGATGAGAGGGCCTACCCCCACAATTGCTCAATAGTCTAGGGAGATGCTCTAGTGCAGCACGCAAACTTTATAGGTTTATAGTGAACTACTATCACCAAGAAATAGACCAAAGAACTTTTGGGCATTGTATAAAACCTACGTGGAAAACAAGGATGATAATGAAGGTAACACTGTAAACAAGGAGGGAACAAGCTCCCCGCCAAGAGACTGTCAGGCGTAGTTGAAAGGATGGTACAAATGTTTGTCTGAGGTACATGTGTCTCTAGCTCCTAATAACAAGGATTATGTAAATGTCAGACACCTAAGTGAAATGTGCAGCACACAATGTTTACTTACGGAATGTATAGTGCAGAAGTATACGATGGCAACACAATATTATTATGTCTATGATGTAATGTGAGTCTCATGCTGGTGCGTCTTGAAGATTAATAAAAACATGTTTAAAAAAAAAAACACTAGGGCCCACTGCTGAGGGCTATACAACCATGAAAGCCATTCGCTGAGTCACACGCCCCAGCCCGAAGCCTGTGACTAGAGCGAGGGACTTTAATGTCCCATATAACCCGTGGCAGAAAGTATATAATGCTAAAAGAACATTAAATCCACTGAGAGTTCAGCGGTTTAAATGAATGAGGACTAAACAGAAAGGTAAACAGTGGAATGTGAAGCCTTAACAAAGCAGAAAAGAACCCGTTCATGCTCGTATGTCTTCACTGGAGCTTCCAACGTTCCAATGTTATAATAAAGATAGACGAGGAAGTAATTTACCCCGGTTCACATTGTGTGGTTAGGTTGAGAAGAAGAGATTAGGATTCAGATCACCAAATTAGAGCCAGACGCATTGACTGCTAAAATTTACTATGTCCCTTTACCAAAGGGGAAGAGAGTGATGATTTGGATCTTGACATCATTTAGGTCAAAGACAGACTTATTTTACTTTAGGTTTTACCAAAGATAAATGTCCTATAGCCAGTTTGTCAATACTCCCTTTCTTTGTTTACACGTGCTGCGGTGGTGTCCTCTTCCTGGAAGAAGGACTCACTATGTACTGTGAATTCTTCTAGGATACCTGTTCCTCCATTCAGATAGGAGAGAGCAGAAGCGCTGTTTGAATGTTGAAAGCTAAAGCCTGCAGTGTCACTAATAATTCATATGTGGGTTGTGCAATTGCCTGCAAACAAAGTTAATAAAGGGCTGTGTTGTACTTCATGATTTGGTCAGGTCTTAATTATGCGTTTTGCTGGCATGGCCCAGGACACAACTATGGTCTTGCATGGTTAGAAGTGCGGGAAGACCGGAGTAATGTCCTCAAGAGATTGAGTAGGCCATAGAGATTGAGTAGGCCATCTTGAGAAAGTTTCAAAAGACGTGGTTAGAAAAGGCATCTGCGGTATGACAGCAATATGAGGTTCAAAGCCCCAGTGTAAAAGCGTCAATTCTTGTATTAGTTTGTAGCTCACCCAGCATGCTGTCTTGTATCTTCTTAAAGAAGCCGGTTGATTTGACGGTTGTGATATTGTGAATGTGTAGGTTGGAGTCCAGAGGCTCATCTTCTGTATGCTCCCGATGGTGTCCGATTAGAGACCGCCTACGGCTTACTGCTGACAGTGGCTGCTTTAACACTCAAGCGAGTGAGTCTCCGAACAATGTGCAGAACTGAAACATCAGGGTCCTTCTAAAGCCAATGTGTAGCACAAGCAGCCAAAGAATTGTTACACTGATGAGCCTGAGGTTCCTTTCTGAAGAAGTGGTGGACTGATGGGGATGTTTAGGGCAGCTAAGGATGTGAATCCCTTAAGGGTTCTTCCTCCGGATCCTCTTGGCAGATTTAGACGGTCTGGCTAGACACAGTATCTCCAGGGGGCATGTAACATGAGGTCAGATTCCGATGTAATGAAATCCTCTACCATGGAAGACATTCAGGCATAAATCGTATCCGTTCACAATTTGTGTAAACTAGGTGTGGCAGATTCCTTTCCGCTGTGCTAGAAACCAACAAACTCCTTTTAAAAACAAACCTCAGGAAAATAAAGGATTTTATGCCTTAAATTCTATTGCTCTAAGAAACTGTGAAATTGTAGGGAAATGTGCAGAAAGTTGCATATATAAAGTATAATTTGAAAAACCGTTTATGAACGCCAAGAAATGAAAGTGAGTCTGTCTTCTTTCTCCAGGCCAGCCATTTAAACTGGACCCCAAGACCGCTCACAGGAAGCTGAAGGTATCCCATGATAACCTTACGGTGGAGCGCGATGAGTCGTCTTCCAAGAAGAGCCACACGCCGGAGCGTTTTACCAGTCAAGGGAGCTATGGAGTGGCAGGCAACGTGTTTATTGACAGTGGCCGTCATTACTGGGAAGTAGTGATCAGCGGAAGCACTTGGTGAGTGGTCATTTTCAATATTTTTGTGCAGATGGGGAGGGGTAAAGAGTTGTAGCAGATTAAGTCAGGTCTCCGAGGTATCAAAAAATACTACAATTTCTGTGCCTCACCTTGACCTTAACTATGAGGTGGACTGCCACGTTTGTTTGCACCTGGTTCAATGGCACGGTAGATCTTTGATTTATACAGTTTGATACCAAAGTTGCTATGATAACAAACTTCTTGCAATCTTTCGAACCTTCTTATTCTGAAAGTTGAGAGGGTCTCGAAAGTCTTCTGTGGTTAAAAACTGCAGTAAGTAAAATGTTTCTTTGCAATGAGCATAGCCCTAGCTCATGAATGGAGTGTCTGTTAGACTTATATTTGGACACCAAGTTGACTTTTTTCTTCATGAAACCATTTCTTCAGTGAAAAACTTGAATATTAAAGTTACTGTAGGAGACCGATAAAAGTAAATCAATCTGGAAACTATAGTCCCACCAACAAAGAGAATATAAACGCAGAAGAGCATACATACAAATACAACTTTAAAGCAAAATGAAAAGATGATGTGAAATATTAACAAGTTATCAAATGCCAGAAAAGATGGATGCATAATTCGCCAAAGCATCAATACTTAATTGGGAAAGATCTTGGCGAATAGGAGGATTTGAAAGTGCATATGAAACTAGGAGAGGTTTCAAAGCTCTCCCAGGAGATAGCAGACTAGGGCAAGTATAATATTTATCAGAATATTGCTCCTAATCTGCAGGCTACGGAAGGGTCTTAGCATTTTAAATCACAAAATGTGCTTGCTGCGCATGACTTTAGACCAGCCAGAAACGTGAACCTTGTTATCCAAATAGACCAGTTGTACCAGGACAAGATTCTTTACCATTGCAAAACCAAGTATGAACACTATACAGGAATGCAAAGAGAGCAAGTGAAATTAATCAAAATAGGACTGAAAGAACTGCAAAGTGCTCAAAATATGAAAATACAAGTCAAATAAGTGCAAATTACAGAAAATAGTGAGGAAGTGGTAACAATTTGAGGGGTCCAAGATGATATGGTCGGACCAGTGCAGAACCAACCTCTTTAAGCAAAGAAAGCAGCAAAATGCAACATCCTAAAAGGATAGTTTTTGTTTCCACAGCCTGTTTTGAAGAGAGTAGTGTCAAAGAGATTCCAAGTGAACAGGACAGTCAAGCCTGGTCAAGAGGCAAAGACTAGTCACGAGGAATCATTCTGTTTTTGCCAGGTTGGATTTGAGGCATCTGAGCTATTGCACCGTATCAAGTATACAGCCACGATACTTGAGATGAAGGATGTGAGCCAGTTCTTAATTTGAGACGGTGGCTACAGGTGAGACCCACCAGCTTAAATTTGTGGGTACCACGAATTATGTGTCCTTAACAGAATTTGATCCAGTGCAAGTGAGAGAAAAACTAAAATGGAAAAGGAGGAAGAGAACGACTACAAAACAATGATAAAGGGAGAAAGCAGGGATGAGAAAGGACCTGGTAGGGAGAATCTGGTGCTGGATTAAAGAGGCATGAGGTGGAATCAAGACTATGCTGCCTTGGTATTCGGCATCAATAGCACTGGCTGCGGGCTTCTGAGCACATTTTTGGCCCCCAGTACTTATTCGTTTACAAATTATGCACAGGAGACAGCCTGTATTCTTCACTGATAGTTCAGCAGTAACTTGTAACCTTTTAATCGCTTCTTTGTGTTTCAAATGGGTTGTGCAGTTTGTATACTGTCTACAGCATTTCTGTCTGTATGTTGATCCTCTATAAATACAAACAATGCTAATTAAAGCATGGCTTTTTTGGTAATCTCTTGCTGATATATTTTTTTAAAGAAAATGTAGACATATACGTGGTGGGAAATGTGGATAGTCTGGTGAAGGGAACCCTCATTTAAGCAAAGATAATGCAGCGGCGATGCAGTTACAGGAGTACATTGAAATCCAGACCTCTAGAATAGATTTTCTCTAATCAGTCTCACTCGAAATGATGCATTCCTACAGTCATTTCCAACTTAACAACATTGGCATTTGATTGTGTAATCGTACTGTGATGTCCAGTGTAGGTGCAGGAGGGCTGTATCAATGCCAGGTTTTCAAAATGCCCAGACTATTTAACCAAGTTCAATTTAGACCCATCATATGCAAATTTGTTGCACAGATAGCCTTGAAACTGGACATGGACCTGGCACTCCTATACCTATGTTGGACATCCTCCTTTTTAGGTCTCGCCTGATCCAGCGCATGCGCTGGTCTGGTGAGACTTATTGAGAGAGCTCCAAAAAGTGCTACCAGGCCAGCCTAGAGCTACAGTGCATGTGCACGGGCGCGCGCGCCGTGCTTTACCGCGATTACTTCCACTTTTGCAGCCGCATGGCCGCTTTGCATAGCCAATAGGTCTCGCTTTTGGGACCTTATAAGTATTTAGTTATGCAACTGTTGCATGGCTAAACACTTATAAGGTCCCAGAGGCGAGACCTATTGGCTATGCCAATGCTTGTTTAGATCGCAGCCTGCCAGACAGCACAGCTGTCTGGTTTGCTAACAACATCTTGTGGACATTCAGACAGCTTCCTTGTAAATGCATTTTGCCCATTGTTTACCATTGGTATTGTTTTTTGTTATTCACATTTGCTTGCTTTCTATTTGTTGGCTTCCTTTGTTTCAGGCTGCCCAGCTCGAGTTCAACCATTCTGTTACTCAAACCCTATTTACTGTATTCTTGCACCAGTGCTGGAGTTCTGTAAACAGGCCTTTAAATCATGTTATTATCTTTTCACATTTGCTGTTCATTCAAAGACAGAGGTCAAATTTCAGGCTCTGCCTTCCAGGGAGCTTGATGTTCAATTTTCTTTCTCTGACTTCAAAGTGAGAGGATTTATGTGACAATCATAGAGGTTACTTGGAGATGTGCTTGATGAAGGCTGTAAAATATTTTTTTTCTAGCACACAACAAAATATAGATGTCTGTGAATGTGCAGATCATTCAGAATTAGAAGCACAAATGAGGTACATTTTTTAGTAATCCTGAAGTGTGGTGGAAACTAATATTTTAATACAATCACAACAAATCAATAAACTAGGTAATGACATTTCCTACATTGTATATGCATTGTATATGTATATTGCAATGCATACTTTTATCAGTAAAACTGTGTGTCTGTACAAATGTAATGGTGATTTTAATTGAAGATGTGTTGTCTTTTATGGCAGTACACTACCACACAATGCATACTTCACTTTATCCCATTCCGCTCTGCACCAGTCCACACAACTGAAGTCTACTCTGCACCACTCCACACACAGCCACCCCACTCCGGGTCAGTACACTCTACTCTGCACCACTCTATGCCACTGAACCGCCTCTCTACTCTACACCACTCTCCTCTATGCCAATGATTTCTCCCCCACACTGCTCTACTATGCACCACTCCAATCTTTGCCACTGCATTGTACAACACTACAGTTTGCGCCACTCCACTATATGCCACTCTACTCTTCTACACTGCACCCTATGTCGGTGCACGCTATGCCAATGCTGTCTGCCCAGTACACTCTGTGCCAATCCACTTTACATCAATCAAATTTTCTCTGCACTCTACGCCAGTGTACTCTAACGTGCACCTCTCCACTCTACTTTGAAACAATCCCCTGTATACCACTCCACGGCATTCTACGCTGCTCCGTTCTACTCTTCTCCACTACACTCTATACTTATGCACTTTACACCAAAATACTCTGCAACACTTTACACCACTACACTCTATGCCATTGTCTACGTCACTGTACTCTATTCTACTCTTCACCCCTGTGCTCTACGCTGCTTCTCTCTTTGCCACTTTACTCTGAACCACTCTATGCAACTTTGCACTCCACGCCACTGTATTCTATGCCACACTACTATACACCACTGCACTCTATGGCAGTCTACTCTACAATACTGCACTCTCTGCCTTTGAATTATACGCACTCTACTCTACACCACTACACTCTATGCCACTACACTCTGCATCACTCTACTCTCGCCAACTGCAGTCTACCCCACCCCACACCACTCTACTCTGCACCGCGCCACGCAACTCTACTCTGCAACACTGCACTTCCGCCACTGAACTTTACTCAGCACCTCTCTACGTCACTCTACTGCACTCTGTCAATGCACTACACTCTACGACACTCTACTCTGCATCGCTCTACACCAAACCACTCTAAGCCACTCTAATCTACTCTGTACCACTGAGCTCTAGAACACTGCACTCTACGCCACTGCACACTACTCTGCACCACTGAGCTCTACTTTATGCCACTACATTATGTGCCACTCTATTCTACACCATTGCACTCTGTCACTTTACTCTGCACCTTTCTAATCCACTGCACTCTACATCAATGCACTCTACGTCACTCTACACCACTGCATTCTACAACACTCTACTCTGCACCACTCTAGTCTACGCCACTCACCTGCACTCTGCCAGTGCATTCTATACCACTGTAATCTACTGTGTACCACTGCACTCTGTCACTTCACTATATGCCTCTCTACTCTGCACCACTCTACTCCTATGCCAGTGCACTCTACCCCACTCTACTATGCACCACTGCACTCTTCATCACAGCACACTACATCACTGCCATGTTGGCCGCTCCACTGCACTCTACACCACTCCATTCTACGCCACTCTACTTTGCAGCACTATACTCTGTGCCGCTACTCTATTCTGCACCAATCCATGCCACTTCACTCTACTCTGAAGCCTTCTACTCTATCCCACTACACTGTATGCCACTATACTTCACACCACTCTACCCACTCTGTGCCACTCCACACCACTGCAGTGTACTCTGCATCATTCTACTCTACTGTGCTCTACCCGACTACTCTATGCCACTCTACTCTACTCTTCACCACTCCTCTCTATGCCACTTCACTCCACTCTGAAAGAATCTACTATATGCCACTCCACTCTACACTAGTGCCCTCCACACCACTATACACCACTCCACGCCACTGTGCTCTATGACACTCTACTCTAAACCACTGCACTTTACACCAATGTACTTTGTGCCACTGCACTCTACGCCAACTACTCTGCACCACTGCACTCTATGCCACTATACTCTACTTGATAATACTTCATGCCACTGCATCTATGCCACTGCATGCTACGCCCCTGCACTGTACACTGCTCCACTCTACACCACTCAACACTCCTGTGCTGTTTGCCACTCTACTCCACTGCACTCAACACAACTTTACTCAAAACCAATGCACTCTACATCAACTACTCTGCACCACTACACTCTACTCTGCAACACTCTACATGACTGCACACCATGCTATTCTACACCATTGTGCTCTGTCACTTCATTCTATGCCAATTTTTTCTACTCTGCACCACTGTACTCTATGCCACTGCTCTCTGCACCAATCTACTGTATGCCACTGCACTCTACGACCCTCTACTCTGAAACACTGCACCCTCCCCCACTGCATGCTACGCCACTGTATGCTGCTCTGCACCACTTAACTCCATGCCACTATACTGCACTCTACACCACTCTTATCCATGCCAGAACACATTCCATCACTCCACGCCACTCGAATCCATTCTGCACCACTGCACTCTACACTTCTGTACTCTATGGCATTGCACTTTAACCTGCGCCACTTCCCACTACTCTACTTAACGCCACTGCATTGTACTCCACTCTGCTCTGTACCACTCTTCTCTATGCCACTGCACTCTACGCCACTGCAATCTACACCAATGCACTCTGCACCACTTTACTCAAAACCAATGCACTGTACATCACTGCACTCTATGCCATTCTAATCTACACCAGTATACTTTACGCCACTTCACACTGAAACTCTACTTCACTTGACAACACTCTAGTGTACAACACTACACTCTGACAATACATTCTATAATACTCCACTATGAAACTCTACTCCATTAAACTCTACTCCACTCTGGCACTCTTCGCCACTCCACTCTACGATGCTCTACGCAACTCCCTCTATGCCACACATGCCACTTTACTCTGCTCTATTCCACTCTTCTACACTACTCCACTCCATGACCGTCTACTCCACTCTACAACACTCTACTCCATTCTACGCAACACCCTCTACACCACTCCATGACATTCTATGCGCTCCACTGTGACGTTTGAAGCCCTTCCACTCTACTTCCTTCCACTCTGTGACACTCTACTCCCTCCACGACACTCTACAACACTCCATGACACTCCACAGCACTCAACTCTACACCACTCCCAACACCACTCCATAGCACACTACTCTACTCCACTCCACGCCTCTCTCTTTTGCCCCTCTAACTTTTAGACATGCTAAACAGCAGCCACACTGGTTTACAACATGGCTAAAACATATTGGTAAAGCCAATAACTCTTGCTTATGCAAGACTTTTTGACCTTGCCAATGCTTTTTTTAATTGTGTTCAAGATACCATACTAAGCTCCTGAAATTAGCATGCCTGCCAACTTGAACAACAGTCTCACAGTGTGAGGGGGCGGAGCCCTGTGCCCAGAAGTACCTACGAGGCACTTTTGAACCCCACCCCGCCCCCAAGTCTCCTTTATCAGAAAAATAAAATCTAGCTGGTGCCGATGTCCTGGGGTGTTTTCACACCCTTTAATGCATGTCAGTAGTTCAAAGCCTCAGAAAACAAGCTGGAAAACCACTATTTATACACTGGTTTTCAGCTCGCTTTCCCTGCCACCGTGTGATATCGGCTCCTCACCGAGAGACTGTGTGATGGAAGCCGATATCGTGTGTCTCATGATGGCACCATGTGAGTTGGCAGGTATGAATTAGCTTCTCTTGTTTGATTAACTAAGCTTTATCTTGAGTACATTTAAACAAGCATTGCCTCTTTATTTCTGCAGGTACGCCATTGGTATCGCTTACAAGTCCGCCCCAAAGCATGAATGGATCGGGAAGAATTCTTCTTCATGGGTGCTGTGCCGCTGCAACAACAACTGGGTGGTGAGGCATAACTGCAAGGAGATTCCCATAGAGCCTGCCCCGCACCTCCGGCGCGTGGGGATTTTGCTGGACTACGACAGCGGCTCGCTGTCTTTCTATGATGCATTGAACTCCCTCCATCTTTACACCTTTGACATTTCTTTTGCGCAGCCAGTCTGCCCCACACTCACCGTATGGAACAAATGCTTGACAATTTTAACAGGCCTTCCCATCCCTGATCACCTGGACTGCTTGGAGCAGCAGTGACTGACCGTGGCGGGAAAAGTCACTTTCCATCTTGCCACGCCCCTTTGGCTGAGACTCCTTTAAATGCATTTTTATAAAGAGGAATCCAAGAGGTCCAGTCGTCCCAGAGTGGACTTTTTACTAAAGAATGGCTTTAATCTGTGTCTCACTTTTTTGTATTTAGTCTCTTATAGGAAGATTTATAAATTATTTATGAAAGATTGATGCTGATTACAACTTGTAGAAAATATTTGTTTTTGCACATTAAGGGCACACTTTATTAGATGTGAATGTGCCTATTACATTTTTCTTCCTTCCGCATTTTAAAGTGCCCTGTGAGAGGTCGCCCCACTTTCTGTGCTGTGCACCACCATTCACCTCAGTTTTGGCGCAGACGAGGCAGTAAACGTAGGAGGTTAGAGTGTCCGGTTAAAAGAACTTTTAGAGCTATTCACAAAGAGAAAAGTGTACACCTTGGTTAAAAAAAATCTTTCTTTCATTTCCTCCGTACAATTGGAGTAGTTCGAATTTAGACTTTCAAGTGCTTTAATTCAGATGCCCTCCTTGCAAAGGCTTTCTTTAAAGTATCATCCTACAACATGTTAAAGAGACTGCCTTCCGCCTCCAGCTAGCCTCAACAACCTTCCACCTCCACTTTATTGTTACTCATGCTGATGGTACATAAGGCACCACATCATTGTCCCTCATCCTTGTCATATAAAGAAGTCTGTGCTCCTGAATGGTCACCTCTTTGACTCCTTCCACCAATATATGAAGGGTTATGAAAATTCTCCTGTTATTCACACTGTGTACGGCCAGTCTCAATCCTACTTACATATGTATGGCAGATGAGGACTTTCTTAGCAAGATGGCCGAGCAGCAGGGCCAGACTGGCCGTAGCGGGCACCTGGCATTTCCCCAGTGGGCCAGAGGGGTGGGGGACGGTTTTGTCACTCAAGCCAGTTTTACAGCAGTGCTGCTATATCGCCTCCCTGTAACAAAAGCGGTAGCGGTGCTTCTTGCTAGCAACCCCCAGCCCCACTCCCCGCTCCCAGGGCCAGTCGAGCAGCAATCTGCCATGGGTGGTCGCTGTTCGCAGTCCGGCCCTGCTGAGCAGGGTGAACCTACACAATGGCGTTTCTCAGCAGCCACTGTGGTTTGGCAAACACTGGCGCCAGCCGAGTGTGAGAACCACATGTTCCTGCATGAAAGAGGAGGAAACAGAGTGAAGAACTAAAAAGAACAGTTCGATCCAAAACTGTCCTTATGTGTGTCACCCGTTTGTTTTGGGTTAAGGATGAAATCCCACATGGCAAGATAATTTTCAGGTGCAAAAGTTAATGCAGAAGTTGACATTCATGTATGAATTGCTCTGAGATCAGCCACATATGAATGTTGAGGGAGAGATAACTTCGGAAACGCATCCCAGATCCCAAGTTTAGATGTAAAACCTGATTTGACCGTACGGCTGGCCATTCAGCCATGGCGTTGATCTGGTTAGCATGCAGAAAGTCAAAAGCTCCTTGCTCTGCGGTTCACTCAAAGAATCTTTCTCTACAACTGTTTTGCCACTAATTCTCATTTTGAATTTAGTCAAGGGTGTACCTATCAGCAGCGCAGTTGCACTGTGGGCTTTGGGTGTGAGGGGACTGCATGAACCATTGTTACGGCTGTTTTTTGTCACCCAGTAAGGGTAAAGGGGACCCATTTTCCTTGCTTTTATTGGTTCCCCATCCTAGGTGCACCATTGAATTCTCCAAGTATTTTCATCATTGTTTACACCCTCGCCTATACATAGCAGTTTACTCCTAAAGTAATTGTAATGCATCATTTGAACTAAGATTGCAAATGCTTTGCAATCTACCAGTGATACTAAAAAACGTCATGTGTTGCTTTCTTTCGTGCATAGATGTGCACCTCCTGAAGAGCAAATTCCAATGTGAACCAAAGACAGTAGCTTACATTTTTTTCTGATGCATCATGGGGAGAAGATAGAATTAAAATCAATTCAATCTGATTTTATTTTTAATATTAGTAGTTACCAATTTAGTATACATTTTATGGGGTTGTCATATAGCACTTTGCCAGCTGAGGCATTTGTTTTGGAATACAACCATGTCCAGCAATTTACAGTGGGAGCATTAGCCCAAAGTGTAGTGTTCTAAAGTGACATAATTCCTCAATTCTCATTGAGTGCTTATAAATGTCTAATATGGTGCTTTATTAGGGCTAATGTAGGCAATTGCCTTAGAGCAATTCAACAAAAGAGTGTCAGATTGCAGCAAACAGCTTTAAAAATGGCATTGTTGCAATGCTAGAAAAAGCATCGCGATGGCAAACTGCCATTCTGTTGGTGCACCCAAAGTCTATGCACAGGAGCTGTTGCCAAGCTGCATTTGCCATCTCACCAGGGGCAAAGTTGATGGTAATGTCACTTCTGCAACACTTATGGTAAAATGGCACAATCCCAAATACAGTTAGGATCCCAACCCTATTAGAACATTGGCATGTCAAGAGCTCTACTGAAGGCAACTAAAGTTCTCAGGCCAATAATGGTCGGTAAAGACCTTCTGCTTTAATCTTCCATTGTTTGTCTTTCTGTTTCTCCCTGTTCAATTTAGAGCATTCTGCTCTCAGTGAGTGGAAAGCGGTAAAAGCCTAGCCTATCTTCCTTGGACTATACTAGTTGTTAAAGGCCCTCACCCCCGTTATGGTCCCAAGCAGCTTTGGGTTCAGGGCGATTAACAACCAGTTTAGCATTCGGCAGGCTATGTAAAGGTAAATGTATCGACAACAGATAAACAAAAATCAACAATATGGTCTTTCCACGAGAACACATATTAACAGATGAATTAATTTCTTAATCATCAGGGCTGAAGTGAAATGATTTCCCATATATTTCGTAAGGGAAAAGTATGATCAACACACTGTAGCCGTCATACACCTGTTATTCTTGATAGGCAAAATCAGCTAGTATAAATTTTCTCTTTGTGAACTAAAATCCTGACGCCCACTCAAAAGAATCTATGTCATAGTAATCAACATGCAGTTGCATGTTTTTGTTAATCCTGTGCTTCAATATTACCATATTATACTACTTAGAAGGATTGTTATTAAGTATATTTGAAACTGTGGCATGGTGTGAAGCTTTTAACGGATGCGATCTTCTAAGGGACACACACAGGCTGTTATGTTAACAGCGCACAAATGAAATTGTCTTAAACAGGACTTGGGGCAAAGACTTCTATTGGAATGTTATAGTAGTGAATAAAGATATTGCTGTAAGTGTCTTTGAAAAAGTCACTTTAATGCACTTTGATTATAATTGAGCCCTCTGTATAAAGCTTGCAGCCCTAAGGAGTTCTTAGTGTTGACATTCAGGTACAAAGAAATAATTCCCTTTGCCTAAGAGGATTGCCAGATTACAATGGGTGTATGGCCAGAACAGTTGAGAAAGAATTGGTGAGGTGACCATGTGATCTTTCTAATGTCCACTCAAATGTTGTATGGCTGTGAATTTTTAGCTTGTGTTGTGTTTTTGCACAATTTCCTAATTCTGCAGATGTATGTCTGACAACAGGGAAGGCCTAATTGTATGTGTAAGATTTCCTCCGTACATATTGCAAAGACATCAAGGAAAATGTGGCAAACATGATGTGAATAGCTGTCGAAAAATTATATAGGATGATTAAATTGGTCTCAGATCAATGACATTTTGAAATTTAGCAATAATGCCAGTTGGTGTTGGGAACCAATGACTCAGATGGGTTTTAATCAGCATTGGATGAAAAAAAAATCTGCTTTCGTACCTGGCAAAGGTTGTGGTGACAGTTGCGTGTGATCTTCTGTGCCGTGCACCTCTTTAATCAGGAGAGAGGTCTGGAAAACTCTTCATCACTTTTCAACAGTTGAAAAGCGCAAGATTCAATACCGAGCAGAACTCTTAGATCTGAACTGAACTGAACAGTACAAACATTTTGGATTTTCTGGGATTCCTTTTGTATTACATTGAAACTCCAAGCAAGACATGTGTGTGTGTATTTAAGACTAACAATGGCGTTTACATACAAAATCAATTTTCACATTTGCACACCAATGAAAAGATCCACAATGCAGCAGGAAGGAACGTGTTTGGAAGCCAAGCCACAGGAGTCTTGTAATATTGTCGGACATTGATCCAGCTTAGCCCTTCATCCTCTGCACAGAGTACAAATATTCTGATAACGACAGACAGAAGTGACTGCAATCCAGCAACACCTCCTCAGTCGAAGGCTGGTCAAATCAGCTTTAAGCTTACCATGAACTGCAAAAGCACAGAAATCTGTTCATTTTACATGACATACCGAAAACCTGGTTTTGCAATAAATTGGTTCATTTACAAAAATGTTTTTTGTTACATACTTTCAAAAATCATATTTAAGGGAATCAAAATGTATTTGCAATTTGACACTTACTATGTATACTGTTAAATTTGATAAATGGCTCCTGACACTTGGAGAACTCTCATGTGGTCTACACTTTGGAATTATCTCTTCACTTCTTTGCAATCACTTAGGAGGAATGTGGTCTTTGTAAAACTTAGCATTCCTCAATTAAAGATGTCATTTGCAGCTTTCATCTGTAAGTGATGGCTTTGGCAATTACATCACGCCAAGTAGGCATTATGCAACGTGTTGCTTTACTCTGGACCACTGCTGGTTTGGCTGGGCAGTTTGTCTTGTCGGGAGGAGCATAACCGGATATTGCAGAGTGGGCTTTCCACAGAATTTGTGTGTGTATGTGTTTGTGCTTGAGAATGTGGCTGAGTAGTGATTCTAAGTGGGTTTATAGGTGTACGGTCAACTAATCTGTGTGGTTTGCAAGTTGGCGCATCTTTAGTAATCCCAATGTGGTATATTCCAACGTTGGGGAGTATGGGCCTTGCTGGCTGCTTCCAAATTTAAATTCTTGCTCTGAGGGTCATGTCATTGTCTCTATGCCCATGTCTGAGTATTTTGTTGGAGAGTCTGAAATTGCACTTTGAGTGTGATCCTATTGAGATCTCTCATCTTGTCTTTGTGAGTTCATTGACATTCTGTACTGACATAAAGGCATCCTAGTTCAACTTTCCTTTAGATTCCTGGTTGAGTTCTTACATTGCAGGTTGATGAAGTCAGGCATAGTTGGAGAGATGAGAAAAATTGAGGGGGAGGACACATCAATGGTTCAACAAAACCTTAGGGTGCCTTCTGCAAAGGAGGATGAGTGGGTCCCTCTCTCGCCCCATCCCATCTTGTCTTCCAGTCTCTGCCTTCACACAGGCTCAAAGAGCTGGGATCTCCCACAGACCAACAGGTCTGGATTTAGACCAGGCTTCTCCAACAAGTAACTCGTGAGCTACTGGTAGCTCTCTAGCTATCTTTGAGTAGTTATCCTGTAAGCAGGTAAGCCTACTACAGTAGAATAATTTGCAAGGCTGAATTAATAAATGTATTTCAAAATTGAAAAATGTGTATTTGAGTCGAAAATGTGTATTTTCCGAAATATAAGATTTTTTTAAACAATTGGTTGAATTTCCAATACACAGTTAAAGCTGATATTTGAGTAATGAATCATGTGGTGTTAGAGACATATTACTATTATTACCTAGGTGCCAAGAGCACTGTAGCTATGGCTGTTATGAATTACCTTTGTTAAGGCATTCTAAATGGACTAAGGATTTTTAAAGTTTTTTTCTGACACCCATCCCTGATGCTCTAAGGAGATCACTGCTGGCACTCTTGCATTGGGTGGCCTCTGATGTGGTCACTATTACACTGCTAATAATATTTGTAGCTCGGGATAATTTTCATTGAACACAAGTAGCTCTTGTTACAGAAAAGGTTGGAGACCCCTGATTTAGACTATTCCATTACATTCCTATTCCTCAGGTCAGTCAGATGTTTCCGACTCAGAACTCACTTGCAGCCTGTGTGAACAGTTGCTATCTCACTCTGGATCTTTCTTTTTATCATCTCAGTTCTAAACCTGTGGGACTTACTTCCAGTGCTCAACTTATAAATCACATGTTCGAGGCATATGAGCTGCAGATCACACACTTAGGATAGTATATCGCCATCTGGTGTTGGGCTCGTATGCTTGCAGGTTGTTGTTGTCTTCAGAAGAAGTCTTTGGTCACGAGATAGGTGACTCCTCCCTTGGACTACAGTGCGCATGGGCATCCACTCCATCCTCAGATTGTTTTTTTCCGCCATTGGGTTCGGATGTAACTTTTCCAACTCCGGTTGAAAATCTCAAGTACAAGCTTTTCGAAGCGAACAAACTTCTACAACTACATACGAAGCACCTTCACTCGACCTCAAATTCATCGGCTCGATTCCGGACGTCGACGCGGGCTGCTGGGCCTATCCACGCCGTGAGGCCTACGGCTCATGGAAAGGACGCCGTTTAAAAAATGCCCCCAGTGTGTAGCAAACTTTCCGCACAGTGACCATCACAAAGTCTGCAACCTGTGCCTATTACCGGATATACCTGACCCTACACCATATCCCTCCAAACCATCACCTCCAGACGACCACCTGGGGTTTGGACAACTAGTAAACAGAGCAGCACTTTACCATGGCGTCACCATGCACTCTGATGCACCAGAGGAAGACTTCCTCTTAGACACTTTTTAACAGTCTCAGAAGTCGGTACAAATTTTACCTATGCTTAAAGGGGTGATAAAACACGCCACAGAAGTATTTAAAGACCCCGTCCGTGCCATGGTGCTTAACCCAAGAATTGAGAAAAAATATAGACCTGCCCCAGAAGATCCTTGTTACATCAAAGGGCAGCTCCCACTGGATTCTTTGGTCGTTTCCAACGCAAGGAAACGCGCCAACTCCCAAACCACTGGAGATACACCACCCCCAGACAAAGAATCCAAACTATTAGAAGCCTCGGGCAAACGGGTAGCAGCACAAGCTGCTAATCATTGGCGTATTGCCAACACCAAAGCCCTATTAGCACGCTACGATAGGGCTCACTACGATCAGTTGGAGAATCTGCTACAACACCTGCCAGACCAATACAAGACCCAGGCAAATGACCTTATATAAGAGGGAAAACTTATCTCAAATGCCTCAATTAAATGTGCACTTGACGCTGCAGACACCGCCTCTCGAGCACTAAACACAAGTGTACTCCTTAGAAGCCATGCCTGGCTACGAATTTCAGGCTTTAAGCCAGAAGTACAAAGTACCATACTTAGCCAACCTTTTAACCAAGAACAGCTGTTTGGCCCAGCAGTTGACACTGCACTCGAAAAAATGAAAAACGACACCGAGACTGCTAAGTCCATGGGAGCATTGCAGTCTCCACAACCACGTGGCTCCTTTCGACGCTCCTTCTACAGAGGAGCCTCTAAGAATATCGGAGCAGACACCTCCTCTACGTTCAAAACCTCTACACAAACATCTCCTAGTAGAGGATATTTTAGAGGAGGATATAGAGGAAACAACAGCAAGGGACGAGGTCGAGGCAATACCAACACTCATACCTCCCCCGCCACAAAACAGTGACTTTCCTCCACTCCCCCAGACCATTCCACTCCAGTCGGGGGAAGACTCAAACAGTTCCTACCTGTCTGGAACTCCATCACAACAGACAAGTGGGTAAGACAAATTATCCTGTATGGTTACTGCCTGGAACTCACCACTACCCCTCCACACAAACCACCCAAGCAGCGTTCCATGTCACCAGACCATCTTACACTCCTCAAACAAGAAGTTCTCTCATTGCTTCAAGAACACGCAATAGAACCAGTTCCCTTACAACATCAGGGTACAGGGGTATACTCACTGTACTTCCTAATCCCCAAAAAGGACAAGACTATAAGACCAATACTCGACCTCAGACTCCTAAATCTGTACATAAACTCAGATCATTTCCATATGATCACTCTTCAGCAAGTGCTCCCACTACCACAACAAGGCGATTTCCTTGACACACTAGATCTCAAGGACGCTTATTTCCACATTCCCATACATCCTGCTCACAGGAAGTACCTAAGGTTTGTGGTGGACGGACAAGACTGATTTGCATATGGCCATGTCTAAACTGGTGTGGTGTAGTGGGCAAAAGAACGATGGATTTAACCCAGATCTCTTGACTGGGGGAGAATGTATGCATTGTCAGCATTCCGTCCATCATTTGTTTGTTGTGGTGGACGGACAACACTATCAGTTTACAGTCCGTCCATTCGGGGTAACAACTGTGCCCAGAGTATTCACCAAATGTCTAGCAGTAGTAGCAGCGCATCTCAGAAGACAACAAATTCATGTCTTCCCGTATCTAGACAACTGGCTAATAAAAGCCAACTCATTCAACAAATGCGTTCTACACACTCACCAAACTATTCAAATCTTACACAACTTGGGGTTCACAATAAATTACCCCACATCTCATCTCCAACCCTCACACATGCATCAATATCTGGGAGCCACCATAAATACCTCCAAAGCCCTAGCATATCCCAGCCCAGCCAGGATAGCCAATATACAAGCTCTCATCGTAAAATTTCAAACCCATCACTCTCTTCCAGCAAGAGTGTTCATGCAACTGATAGGCATGATGGCGTCATGCATGTTCATTGTGCCTTATGCAAGACTTCAAATGCGCCCCTTGCAAGAGTGTCTAGCACATCAGTGGAATCAGGCTCACGGACAACTAACAGATCTGGTGTTGTTGGACAGCCGCTCACATCGCTCTCTGAAATGGTGGAACACAATAAACCTGTCCAAAGGGCGGCCGTTCCTCGAGCCTCTTCCACAAATAGTGCTAACAACGGACGCATCACTCACGGGGTGGGGAGCCCATCTCCTAGGACACACCACTCAGGGCAAATGGACAACTCACCAAAAAGTGCTCCATATCAATTTCCTGGAGCTACTGGCAGTATTCCTAGCACTGAAATCATTCCAAATACATCTCCAAAACAAAACTGTCCTCATCCGGACGGACAACATAACAGCCTTGTATTATATACAAAAACAAGGAGGCACACATTCTCTCCAGCTGTCCCAGCTAGCACAGAACATTTGGAGATGGGCCATTCCCCAGAACATATACCTGCTTGCAGAACACCTTCCAGGGGTTCACAATCAGATTGCTGACCTGTTAAGTCGACAGACTCAACAGATCCACGAATGGGAATTACATCCACAAGTCCTACTCCCCTTTTTCCAAAAATGGGGCCAAACAGACATAGATCTGTTCGCCACACACGAAAACGCAAAATGCCCAACCTTCGCCGCCAGGTTTCCCCACCCACAGTCCAAGGGCAATGCGATATGGATGAACTGGTCAGGCAGATTTGCGTACGCTTTTCCGCCTCTCCCACTCATTCCATTCGTGGTACGCAAGCTCAGGCAACAGTCTCTGAAACTGATCCTAGTAGCCCCCACATGGGCACGCCAGCCCTGGTTCTTAACACGGCTGGAACTCTCCCTACTTCCACACCAAAAACTGCATCTCTCCCCGTCCTTACTAACCCAGAACCATGGAGAAATAAGAAACCCAGATCCAGGTCAACTGAACCTAGCGATCTGGCTCCTGAAGTCCTAGAGTTCGGTTACCTCAACCTACCACCAGACTGTATAAATATTATAAAAGAGGCCAGACGACCTACCACTAGAGCCTGCTACGCTGCAAAATGGAAAAGATTTGCCATTTACTGCAATAACAATGATATACGCCCACTGGATGCATCCATACAGAACATCATTTGCTACTTACTACACTTGCAAAGATGTAATTTAGCATACTCATCCATACGTCTCCACCTAGCAGCATTAGCAGCCTACTTGCAAAGTCGTCAACACTTGTCACTATTTAGAATACCTGCTATCAAAGCCTTCATGGGAGGCCTTAAGAGGATTATTCCTCCCAGATTACCACCCTCTCCAGTGTGGAATCTAAACATTGTTTTTACAAGGCTCATGGGTCCCCCTTTTGAACCTCTGCATAAATGCGAACTACAGTTCCTCACATGGAAAGTGGCTTTTCTTATTGCTATCACATCCCTTAGACGGGTAAGTGAGATCCAGGCTTTAACCATACAAGAACCATTCCTACAATTACACCGCAACAAAGTGGTTCTTAGAACAAATCCGAAATTCCTGCCAAAAGTCATATCTTCGTTCCATCTTAACCAATCAGTAGAGATACCAGTGTTCTTCCCAAATCCAGACTCGGTAGCTGAAAGAGCTCTTCATACCTGCTTAGACATTAAAATAACCCTACTTTATTACATTGACAGAACCAAAGCATTCCACAAAACCAAACAATTGTTTGTTGCTTTCTCTCCACCACATAAAGGCAACCCCATTTCCAAATCCGGGATAGCCAGGTGGATAGTTGAATGTATCCAAATATGCTACCACAAGGCTAAACGCACACTAACAGTTCCCCCTAGAGCGCATTCCACACGCAAAATAGAGGCTTCCATGGCATTCTTAGGAAACATTCCCTTAGAAGATATTTGTAAGGCAGCCACATGGTCTACAACACACACCTTCACTAAACATTACTGTGTTGACGTGCAGGCAAAACAACAAGCTTCTGTAGGTCAGGCTGTCCTTAAAACTTTATTCCAAACTGCTGCAACTGATACAGGTGACCACTGCTAGGGGAGACACTGCTATATAGTCTATCCTAAGTGTGTGATCTGCAGCTCATATGCCTCGAACGGAATATGCTACTTACCAGTATGCATCTGTTCTTGGCATGTAGAGCTGCAGAGCCACACACGCCCACCCACCTCCCCGGGACCTGTATCTGTTCCAGCATAGTCTTACTTAGACATTACACATGGACATCTCTCTCTCTTTTTACAAAGTCCATCATTTCCCATCATGGCGAAAAACAATCTGAGGATGGAGTGGATGCCCATGCGCACTGTAGTCCAAGGGAGGAGTCACCTATCTCGTGACCAAAGACTTCTTCCGAAGACAACAACAACCTGCAAGCATCCGAGCCCAACACCAGATGGCGATCTACTATCCTAAGTGCAGCTCTACATGCCAAGAACAGATGCATACTGGTAAGTAGCATATTCCTTCTTGCTGCATGTATACTGCCCTAGTGAAAACATAAATATCTGTTGGATGCTACGATATCTACTAGCAAGATGAGCACTTTGGAGTCAAAGTGTGTGGGCAGTCTACCTGTATCCTTCATTAGCCACAGCATGCGTACCATTGGGCCCACGCTAATTCTGCCAGATGGCCATTGCATGCATGACTGACTTGTATGTTGGGTTCCTGATCTCTACTTTAAACCACCCTTTATGAATAACTGTCCCATTCCCTTCATTCATTGACTACAAAAAAGCTGAGAAATACCATTCCCAATATCTCCAATCCATAGCTTGATAAAGCACTCTCTGGTAACCCCTGAGGCCTAATGCCTGAAGGTGGCAGACCTACGGACAACCCAAACATAGACATATACGGTCAACAAAGTATAATATCACTGAACATTGGGGAACCCGAGGACATCCATGCTCTCTGTGATTGGACGCAAATCTCTGAGATTTAGGATACAGCCTTGCATTTCTATGCATGCTTTAAAGTTACATATACTTTTAAAGCAGGTCTACATTTGAGCACTTGTATGTTTGCTTTGGTGAAGCCTCAGACACTAATGTTCCTTGAAACCATTTTAAGGAAGGCTGAAAACTCTTCCACAAAGATGGTGGCTATGGAGACTAGACTATCTCTCCAGTATTGAGCATTGATATGAATGAGCTTCGTGCCTATTCAGCTTTGCCTGCTCTGAGGTTCGGTCAATGCCTGCCCATGCGCCTCCACCACAACTGAACTGCTTTGCTGTGGTACACTGTAAAACACTTGTAAGTGAATCTTGATGCCCATTGTCGGCAGTGAAAATGGCAAAGAATATGCCACTCATTTTAGCATACAATATGCAGCAATCATTTTACTATAAATTATATCCAGCAATTTGCAATGCAAAAGTTATAGGTTAACAGTGTCAGAGAATACATGGACATCATATAACCTTGAAACAAGTATGTCCAGTATACTGTGCCAACTTGTACATAAACTGTTAAACGTCAACCTGACAACTTATATCACCCTTTTCAGTCCCCTGCCTTCCAGTGATGGTTTAAACACTGGCCCCAAATTGCACTGCACAACCTTGCATAGGAGCAAGCCGAGCTTCCTCGGGGAGTGTTGGGGATGTTTTCTCTTGGAAAATTTGGGAAAATATGGCATGTAGAGCATTTAGCGTCACTGTTTAATTTGTTAAAAAGTCCCATGTTCTAAAGCAGCACTCAGTGAAACGCATGCCAAGCAATACTTAACATTCTCGAGATCTTTGGGCATTCAGTACGCCAAAAATGTTTAGTGAATATGGTTGCAAAATTGCCAATTTTTCAGTGCATTTTTCCTTAAAAAAAATAATTAAGAAAACGGGCGCTTAGCGTCACAGTTTCATTTACTAAAAAGTCACAAGTTCTAAAGCAGCACTCAGTGAAATGCATGCCAGGCAATACTTAACATTCCCGAGGTCTCTGGGCATTCAGTACATTAAGAATATTTTGTGAATATGGTAAAATTGCCAATTTTTCCGTGCAGTTTTCCTAAAAAAACTATTTTAAAAAATGCCGCAGGTGATAAAAATGGTTCAGGGAAAGTCAGTGTCACATCGCCTTTCATAATAAATGCCATAGCATAGTTTTTTTGCTTATTCATGCTCATTTTTCCATCCTGCCCCATTCAAGAAGATCTCAGTAATGTGTTATGACTGCTAATCATGCTGCAGGGTGAAAAACAGAATTTATTTTAACAGTCTTGGGACCGTAGAGCTACAGTTTTACACTTGTGCAATTGATCAGATTAAAGGGGCTTACATTTTCTAACAATAGACACGTTTAACTAATGTAAAAGTATGGGGTTTCCCACAACAATGCTTATCACTCCAATAATAATTTTATATAAGTTTACCTTTAGGATTCTGATAATTTTGTCCCCAGACGTTAGATTTTCAGTTTTCTAAAAAGCCATAATGAGGTCATAATAGCACCAGGGTTAGGCACCAGCAT
Organism: Triturus cristatus; assembly: GCF_964204655.1. Classification (NCBI taxonomy): domain Eukaryota; kingdom Metazoa; phylum Chordata; class Amphibia; order Caudata; family Salamandridae; genus Triturus; species Triturus cristatus. The sequence continues at coordinate 757,028,554 of NC_140591.1, forward strand.
GCTGTGGATACGCACAGTGGTGCACCAGTGTTGCAGCGTGGAACATCAAATTCCCCCTTCGGCACAGACCAAATACCTCAATAGTAAATTCACTCAAATACATTCATTGGTGGGGGCCATAACACCAACACTCACACTCCGTTGATCTGCTTCCCTAGAGGAATAAGCTTCCAAACGCTGACATGAAAGGAATATCTATACCTAACCCTAAATGCGTTGACTCCAACCTTGAGATATTCCCCTCATTAGGAGATGAATCATTTAGTTGTTGTATAGTTTAGTGAACCCAATCATTCATCTATACTTTACTCTTCATTCTAGATTTTCTTCTTCAAATAATCGACACAACACCTGTGTCAATTAATCAAATATCATTTATCTAAGAAAATTGCAAATTGCTAGAAATCATCACTAGAACCGCAGAACATCATATTTACCTAATCTGGCTAAAAGTCGTCCTCTAAGTCAGTCAAGTCGTGAAAAAACCTTTAAATTTCTTCAAAGTCAGGCCGCAATTCAGTCTCTCAAAGATTCAGGATAACAGCTGTCCAGCAGTGTCACCGTCCTCTCCGTCAGCATAACGTCAGGAAATCGAGTTCGTCAAAGAAGAAGAGTTTTTTTAGTTCATTTCCCTACCTACTTTTATAATGAAATTAATGTCAAAATGTATCAAGATCGGGGTTTTGGGAAGTTCTGATTGGTAGTCTTGGGGTCATCCGTTAGAGTTCTCACACAGTCCGCAAAATGAAGTCATCGCACTTGCTGGTTCCGGTTTTACACAGTCCTTTGTTTTATCGTTGGTGAAGCTCCCGGAGCGGCCTTGACTAGAACATCAGCTCCTGGGGTCAGGACTAGGCCACTGTTGCTGGCGGTGACGCATGCGCACTTCACCCAGAACCTCGTGTTGTCAGGAGCAGTCACGTTCAACGTCTCGTTCAGCCATTTTGATTAGGCCGAAATGGGCAACTTAAGCAAAACAAACACAAAAACGTAATTAAAACATGGAAATGACTAATAAAATGTTAATCCCTCGCTAATACCCTTATGTGTAAGTAATTATCTAGCAAAAAGCAACATCCAAAGCGTTTATACTCACTCAATAAAGCACAATTTACAATTACATCACAAAAGCAACATGTATCATGCAATATTCTAATTATCTATTATTAGTATGCATACATATGTTAGTTTACAATTAGTTTAGCCATGCACAGTGCAATTCCCACGTGTAATTATTTTGTTAATATGATTGATAAGTCTTTCACTGCACACAAATTAATAAGATTACTATTAGTTAATTATTTAGATTAATCTAAACATGCAGAATGGGGGGGGGGGGTATACAAAATTTTGTACTACCCGCTCCATCAATCCCCCCTTTGGTGATTATATCACCACACCACAAAAAATTTTGTTTCCCCTTTTACGGAATTTCAAATTGATTTCTTGTTTCATTCATATTTCAGTTTCTCCTGTTTCTTCTCTTTTCGCTGTTTTATACATACTCTCTTTGATTTCTTCTAATTCTATTTCTTCAAATTCTCTTTCTTGTTTCTTATCTCTCCTTAAGTTTTCTCTTTTTAATCTTTTCAGATTTTTATTCTTTTTACTACAAATACATCCTTATCTAATTATTAATACTAAGAAAATCACACATGTTAATGGGAATAATATCTTACCTTTAAATGTACTACCTAATCTTACTACAAAGTCTTTAATAGCTGATATTTTCTTACCAATCTATCTTCTCACAAACACCTTCAACCTCCAGTGGTACAATTTTGTCATGCAATTCTGTAATATTCTTAATATAAATTTTCAAATCTCTACTTTCATCAGGAATGTAAGTACAACAATGTTGAACTTTCAGAATTCCACAGACTCCACCCTCTTTTGCCAATAAAATATCAAGGGCAAGTCGATTTTGCATTACCATAGCACGCATGGCAACCATTTCAGTATTCACCGATAAGAATCCTCCAGCGGTGCTTGTGGACAAGCGATCCACTGTTGAAAGTCTTCTAATTTTGTTTGCATTCAGAGATATTCCCACTGCGGGTATCAGTGCTCCAAAAATGTCACCCACAATTTCTGTCCAAGATTCTCTACGTGCTAAATAACTACCTAAGCTATGTACACCATCTTCTCCTCTATCCATATGAAAAATCTTTGGAAAAACCAGGCAAACATAACATGTGCCATACCAATGGTCTGGCAAACAATAATATGCCCTGTTCCCACAAATAAAATACTGTCATGGAAAGACTGGATCTCTACCACCTTTAAATCCCCATCCTCTCATGATTCGGTATGTATCATGGCACTCACTATTCCCTACAAAATAATTATCATACGCTGTTTGATTCCTTCTTATACACAATTTCCCTTTCTGAGGCCAATCTCAAGCCATAGTTGGACTTGTTTCCCCTTTCAAGTGTTTCTCCATTTCTACATCCCAAACTGTTTTCTCCACTTTCCCTTCCGAAGCCTTTCTTTGCATTTTCAATCTCCTTTCTTCAACCATATCTAAAAATGTCTTCTCTTTCTTTAAATTGCAAGTCACGTTATTTCTAAATATGTATTCTAATGTTAGTTCTTTAGTCTCCAAGAAAAATTCACCTAATAACTTTGCAGGTTTTACCTTGTTTGGTTTGTTAATTGCTGGTACTTGTGAAAATATAGTATCTACATCTGAAAAATAATACTCTAATTTACCTGTTTGATAAAATAAACTAGCTATTACACTACATGTTATTCCATATGTTACTGGAAGGTGATGATAAGTCACTCCTTCAGATACAGATGCAGGTAACTGCATACATACGTAGCAATCCCTTACGTCCATTGTTTTTACATATTTATACAACAATTTTGAAAATACATTATTAGAAAAATCTTTTATAGACCTGTCTTTATGCAAATAGTTTCTATCTATTCTAGTCGGAACTACCTTTTGAATCTTCCCTATATTAGTTATGTCATCACTATGTCCTTCTAATGTATCTATAGTAACTTTAAATGAAATTAGTAGAGCAAATATACTCCAAAGAAGCATTAATAATCCTTTACAACAACAACACATTTTACACCATCTTCTAAAGAAGGTACATCTACTTTTGCTACTTTCTATGTTTGTCATCTTAGCTAAAATGAGCCGTGTCTTTTGACTTAGCCTCTTCTACTTCACAACTAGTTTCTAACCCAAGGCTCTAAGCACTTGGTTCTACCAGTTTTTGTCTTTTTCAGTATTTTATTGTCTTTCCATTAGTAATTTTCTTGTCTCATTCAGTTTGGCATCTCATCATCTTTCACTTTCCCTTTGTTTTCAGCATACAGATTGTCCTGAACAGCTGCTTCTTCTCCAATATCAGACAAGATAACTCTCAGGATTTCCGATTCTTCGTCTTCCTCAACCACTTCCGGTACAACCACCTCTGGATTTCCTTGGCTATCCGCCTCTTCTTTTACTTCAGGCAGGGCCACATATGTCCATTCCGGTGATTTATACTTCTGGTTAGGTTTCCTTGTTCTTTTGCTTTCTTTAACCACTGTTGTTTCTTCTCCTTTCGATTTTTCCTGACTCGTCACTTCATTCACCTGTTCAGCCCTTGGCGAATTTACACGTGTGAAACGATATCTCAATCCTTTTATTTTATTTGGCCAAACCTCGTCCTTTGCCGCTCTTTTCAATTTACTCCCTTTATTATTCTTTTCAGTCCTCCAAGCTCTCTTTCTCAGAACTCGGCCTTCTGGTATTTAATCTTCGCTTTCCTCTGTCTCTGTTTCAACTTGCTTTTTACTCTCAACAGTTTCTTTTTACACCACTTCTTTTGTTTTCCCTACTTCTGTCCCTCCTCGAATCTCCGGCACGCAATCTTCCTGCTGACTACTTGTCCCTGCTTCTAACTGGATGTTGGAGTTCCCTACACCTCCTCGGGGGTCTTCCGCAATAATCTTTCCCTCGCTCTCTGTATCTGGCACCTGTCCATCTAAAGGTGTTGTTTCAGGTGGAATTTCTCTCAATCTTTCATCTGGCACTTCCTTCTCATGAATTTCTTTTCTCGTCTCTCCACTGTCCTTTTCTTTGTTCTTCCCTTGTTCTTTCCTGAAAGAGTGTGCTCTTTGTTCTGTCTCTGAGTCTGAACTGGTGTCAGAAATCTGTAACCTTCTCCTCAGGTAATTACTTCTGGGGACGAAATTTAAACTCGGCTCTGTTTCCCCCCTTTCAGGGTTTTCTTTTTCTTTGGACTTTCCGTCATCTGACTCAGTACTGGATTCTGATTCGTCAAAATACTCCTTCTCATTGCTGTCAACTGGGTTTGGAATTCTCAAAGTATGACTTGCATGGATCCAGTTCTTCAATCCAGCACACTTCACAGCCGTTGTTGTGGTCAAAATGACTTGTCTTGGTTTTCCCCACCTGGGAACCAAACAGTTTCTTCTTCTGTGGACTTTTATCCTTACCCAGTCCCCTGGGCTTAGATCATGGGCTGACTTCTTTTCAAGAGTGGTGGCATCCGCTCCAACCTGATGAAACACAGAATGAACTGCGTCAGCCAGGCTTTTACAGTATTCCAACACCATGTCATCTGTTATAGTCATCAGCTTGTTGACTGGTATAAATACATGACGCATGGCTCGTCCCATGACAATTTCATGTGGACTCAAACCAGTAGTTCTGTCTGGAATTGATCTAATAGTCATGAGTACCAGAGGCAAGACATCGGGCCATTTCATACCTGTGGCTAAACACATTTTCCCTATTCTGTTTTTGATAGTACCATTAATTTGTTCTACTACACCAGAAGCCTCTGGTCGATAGGCACAATGCAGTTTTTTTCGTACATTCAATGCTTCACATATCAGTTTTATCATCTCATTATGAAAATGTCCTCCTCTGTCTTATTCAATTGTTACTGGGAACCTAAATCTAGGGATAAATTCCCTCAAGAGTAATTTTGCCACTGTCATTCCATCATTTCTTCTTGTTGGGAATGCCTCTACCCACCTGGAAAATAGACATACCATAACCAAAACATACCTCAACCTGTTACAATGAGGCTTCTCAATGAAATCCACTTGCATTCTGGTAAAAGGCCCTCCTTCTCGACCTATTGTTCCTAGACTCACTACTGTCTTTCTTCCTGGATTGTATTGCTGACAAATGAGGCATCTCTGACAAAGACTTTCTGCTACAAGTCTGAATTTTGCATTATACCAAGTTTGTTTGAAGGACCTAATCATGGCGTCTCTCCCTATATGTCCCTGTCCATGATACATCCGTGCCATGGCAGACATCATGCTATCAGGCATAACTGGTATTCCATCTCGATAGACCCACACATGATCCTTCTCTCTTGGTGCACATCCTGCTTTTACCCACTGTTTTATTTCTTCCTCTCCTGCTTCTTCCTGCAATTGTCTTACTTCTTCCCATGTTCCTACAGTGTTAGTAAACATTGGCAAACAAGAAATCAATTCCTTTTCCTTTGCCCTATTGATTGAATTCTGATTTCGTGCACAATATTGCGCCATATCATTTGCGAATTTGTTACCAGTGGCAATGTAATCACCACTGCGACTATGGGCAGCACATTTTACCACAGCCAATTGCCTTGGCAGCTGTATCGCCTCAAGCAACTTTCCAACCACTTCAGCATTCTTAATGGAAGTTCCACTCGAGGTTAGGAAACCTCTCTGCAGCCGTATTTGGCCAAAGTCGTGGACTACCCCATAGCCGTACTGGCTATCAGTTATCACAGTCACTCTCACACTTTTCCCAATCTTACATGCTCTTGTCAGGACAACAAGTTCAGCTACTTGGGCCGATCTTACTCCTTTCAAATAGGATGCTTCCATCACTGCTGCGACTGTACATACCGCATACGCTGCACTCAGCATTCCATCATCTGTCCTCAAACAAGATCCATCAACGAACATGACATAATCACTTTCTGGTAAGGGTTCGCCTTTTATGTCAGGTCTTGGTTTTGTACAAAAATTAAGTACATCCAAACAGTCATGATCTGCTTCATCTCTTACTTCCACATGCTCTACATCTGGCAACAGCGTTGAAGGATTCACATTCACACATCTCACAAGACTCACATTTGTTGCACCCAAAATGACCTTTTCATACTTAGTCAGTCGGCTGTGCGTCATATACTGAGTACGACTCCTTGTTAAAAGGATCGCCACATCATGAGGTACAAACACTTTCCCCGGATATCCCATCACAATTCCTTCACTCTGTTCCAAACTACGACATGTGGCAGCTACTGCTTTCAAACACCCAGGAAGGGCTACAGCTATTGGGTCCAACATGGATGAAAAATACGCAATTGGTTTCCTCAGTTTTCCATGCTTCTGTACTAGAACAAAGAGTGCACATCCATTTCTCTCACTGCAATATAACTCAAACTCTTTGTCATAATCAGGCATTCCTAATGCAGGCGCTTCACATAATCCTTCTCTCAATCTTTTGAATGCTGTTAATTCCTCTTTATTCAAATCAATTGGATCTCTCACATCACTTCTTGTCAATCGTACCAAAGGTTTTGCAATCAATGAAAAATTGCTTATCCACTGACGACAATTTCCACCCATTCCCAGAAACATTCTCACTTCTCTTTGGGTCATTGGTGGACTCATTCTTTTTATAATTCTGATTCTGTCTATGGTTATTTTCCTTTGTCCTTTCTCAATGTTATGTCCTAAATATTGTACTTCCTTCTTACAAAATTGTAATTTCGATGGTGACACTTTTAGTCCTCCATCTGCCAAGTGATTCAGCAAGGCTACTGTGTCTACCTCACAAGCTTCACGAGTTTTCGATGCCACAAGCAGGTCATCGATGTATTGAAGCAACACAGAATTTTCAGGCATTTCTAGACTTTCCAAAGATTTCTTCAGTAATTGATTAAATATTGAAGGGCTTTCTGTATACCCCTGTGGAATTTGGCACCACGCCAAAATACGCTCACCGAAACGAAATGCAAAAATCTGCTGACTGTCATGGTGTAATGGGATGGAAAAGAAAGCATGGCACAGATCAATCACTGTATACCATTCTGCGTCATGAGGGATCTGATATAAAATCACAGATGGATTCGGTACAATGGGACAACATGGTACAACAATTTTGTTTATCTTTCTCAGATCTTGCACTATCCTAAACTTCCCACTAGGCTTTTTCAGTCCCATTATTGGTGAATTACCTGGGCTACTCATTATTTCTCTCAAAATCCCTTGTTTTATCATTTTCTCAATCACAGGAGTAACTCCTTCAATTATTTCAGGTGTCAACTTATATTGTGGGACATTTGGGTAACTTACTCCTTCTTTTACAGTTATTTTTACTGGATCTACATTTATCATCGATCCTACGTCTTCTCCAGTGAAATCCCAAAGTTCTGCTTTAACGGATTGTTTTAATTCTTTTGGTAATTCGTCAGGGTTAAATACAGCATAGGTTCCTGTAACCTCTTTCTCTCTGTTTGCCATGGTCATTTTATACAGCACTTCATCATCTGGTGTTTCAAAGGCTATTCCATATGGAGTACAAAATATGGTTCATCTTGCACAATAAATCTCTGCCTAACAAGTTCACAGGACTGGTGTCGCACACGACAAACAGGTGCATTTCAGAAAATTTCCCTATACTAACTTTCACTGGTTCTGTAAGGTAAGTTTTAATCTGTCTGTTGGATACACCAACTACTTGGATCGTTTCATCCGGGAGAGGAAGATTCTTGACATCAGCTGATCTAACAGTTGATCGAGTAGCACCAGTATCAACTAGGAAAGTAATATTTTCATAATTAACTTTTCCATCTACAAATGGGCCTGTCTGGTCTACTTCTAGAGTTGCGCCAAGCACGCACTCTTCTTCCTCCCTTCGGCACAGTCAATAACCCTCTTCTGAATCGCTTTCATCGCGTTGCAGCCAATACTGCGAAGCAGCGCTAGCACGTGGCGGCTTATTTACCTGTTCTTCGTTGTAGAATCCATTCTCTTTACTATACTTCTGGCAATTTTTGTTCTGTGGAAAAGGTGGTTTTGGCACCTGATTCTGTTGTGTTACAACCTGCTGTTGTCGTTGCTGTTGACCACACACCTCATTCTGCACCTGTGGATTCAATGATGCATTTTCATCGTTAGTACTCGGAGGAAATTTACACTCGGATTTCCAATGCCCTATCCTACCGCAATTATGACACGGAAATTTCTTTTTAGCTTCCTCGATATTCCCTTTATTTTTCCCTGGATTAAATTTTTGTCTTGACTCAGCTTGTTCCGCTAATTGAGCTTCCTGTCTCTCTGCTACCTTTACTTGTGCCCACATAGCCTTTTCCTTTAATTTCCGCTGTTTTGCTTCAATTTCATCACTGAAATATTTAGCATGTCTCAATACTTCGTCTATTTTCTTATTTTGCCAATCTACGGTATGCTGTTTTATCATCTCACTAATTTCTGGACGAAGACCATATACAAATCTGTATACGAAATGACTCAAATCCTTGTCACTTAGATTTTCATCTCCACTGAATTGTTTAAAGTCTAAAATTAACCTCTCATAATAGGCATGTACTGACTCTTTGCTTTCCTGATGTGTTCTGTCAATTTTTACCCAGTCTGTCTCTTTAGGAGGTACCTTGTTTTTCAAAAATGCCATAACCTGTTCATATTTCTTCATTACCTCAGGGTCTGGAGCCCCTGTTTTTGGATCCCTTGGGTATTCCTGTGTCGGACAATCTATCATGATTTTGCACTCTGTCCATAGATCTGCTGGTACTATTATGTCAAACAAGCTATTTAGATCAATCCACAATACTTTGGATAATTTTACAAATCTATCCACCTGTCTATACCACTCAACGGGTTTTTCACGTTGTCGAGGGAAGTCATTCCTGTCTAGTCCATGGGACATGTACATATCCTCCTCCTGGAATCTCTCTCATAGGGCATTCTGTCATAACCTTCTCTTTCTCTCTCACAGGGTAAGCTGAAAACGTTTTGTCTGAAACTTCATCTCGTTTACGATACCATCTGCTTTTCCATTTGTCCACATCTCCCCATTTTCTCAACAAAATAATTATCTCTTTAATCTGACCTATTCATCCTGTGGTATTCATGTTTTCAATGTCTTTTTCAGTGAAATCTACTCGATAGGGTTTCTGTAGTGCTTTTACCTTTTCAATATCCATACCCATTTCATTTGCCACTTCTTCTAATCTTTCATGGAGACTTTTTGCACTCCATGTTACGCTTTTACACAGAAATAACAACTCCTCATCTTGGTAAGTTTTTAACTTTTCAGTAGGGATAGTTCCTACTATTAATTCTTCCAGTACCATTCGTAGTTTGGCCATATCTATTGACTGCGATCCTTTGTCTTTCTTTTGCAAGCTTCTCAATCATTCACTTAATTCCTCTGTAGATGGTCCTACTGGCTTCTCTACATTTCCTTGTCCAAAATCCTTTTGTGTTTCTGTCATTGACTCCACTATTGTCATACGCTTTTCTGCACAGTTTTGACCTACGAACGGGTTATTTAAAAATTTGGTTCAATCATACTCATTGTCTGTCTCCATGGATTCTCATTCTGACTCATTCTTGGTTGTTCAGCCGGTTTACTACTTTTATAAGGGACCGTCAAACAATGTTCGCTATCTTTCTGTTTATCAAAAATAGGCATTACTGGATCTATCGTTACTGGAACGGTTACCGCTTCAAGATTCTGAGTCAATTCTCTTATTTTCTCGGTTAATTCTAGGGTCGTTTTCGCTAGTTCTGCTGAATTTTTATCATTTACTTTGTCTCCAGACTTCTTTTCTACCTCTCTAATGGAATTATTTCTTCCCAAATCTTGGAACTCTGGTTACGATTTTATGATTCGTACTGTTTCTTTCATTGGGGCACTTGGGGTTAATATTTCTGGTTCTGGTCGATATGGAGGTGGATTGTTATAGAACATATCATCAAGAACATCATCCTCTGATTCATTCACTCCATATCCTTTCAATTCCACATTATGCCTCTTTTCTATACACTTTCTTCCTTCATTCTCTCCTGCAGTTCTTACGGGAAACAAACCCTCAGTCATACTCTCATTCCGCCACCTTTTCATTTGATCATCATGCGTCTCATGGTCGTATGATCTGCCAAACTGGTACCTATATCCTCTACCGTTTCTCTGTCTTTCTCGGTCATGCATCTCGTCTTCCCACTCCGTCAATGCCTCAAATTGTGTCGGTCTAGGTCTTGGTTCTAAATTCATCATTTTCTCTCTCAAATTTCTCAAAACAGCCAAATTAAATTAACCATGTTTTGGAAAAGCCAACACTCCGTCCTTTTCGGTATACTTGACCCAGTTATCTAACCAAATACAAGTGTGATATCCATATTTCGCAACCATAAAGGATGCAGGGGTTTTCGGTGGAGGAAGTAACTGTCCTTCCCTAGTTACAATCGGTTTATCCTTCTTAAACCACTTTTTAATTCTGCCAAACCAAGACTTTTTCTCCTTTTTTGGTTGATCGTAGTACATTTTCCTTTCTTTCGTGTATCACTAGACTCTCCTTACAACTGTACCACTATTCTGTCCAATCGCAGCGCGACATACACTAACGCACCAATACGGAGCGTCTATGTCACTCTTACAATTCTCCAATCCCAGCGCGACTCACACTAACGCACCAAGACGGAGCGTTTTACGTTTCTGACCAACTGTCCAATCCCAGCGCGGTCGTTCTGATGTCAGCAGCCGCTGCGGCAGCTCCTGCTCCTGTCTACCCATCCTTCACAAAATCAGCTTGGTAAGTTTTTGTTTAAAATTTTACAATTCTGTTAGTGACAACATATAAACACCACCATTGTCCGCTTCGCTAACCAAGGAATAGCAATAGACCTTTCTCACGAGAATTCCGTCTTTCCCGAGAGCAGAGCTTACCTCTGCCCTACTACGGAATCGTTACTTCCGTTGATAAAGTAGCACATCCCTCTACCTTACCCTTCTAACAAGCATTAGCTAACCGTTTCTCCAGAATTAAGACACATAGTTGGAGACCCAATGCTCCTGAGAAATAAAACTAGAGTTTATCTAAGAAAATTGCAAATTGTTAGAAATCATCACTAGAACCGCAGAACATCATATTTACCTGATCTGGCTAAAAGTCGTCCTCTAAGTCAGTCAAGTCGTGGAAAAACCTTTAAATTTCTTCAAAGTCAGGCTGCAATTCAGTCTCTCAAAGATTCAGGATAACAGCTGTCCAGCAGTGTCACCGTCCTCTCCGTCAGCATAACGTCAGGAAATCGAGTTCGTCAAAGAAGAAGAGTTTTTTTAGTTCATTTCCCTACCTACTTTTATAATGAAATTAATGTCAAAATGTATCAAGATCAGAGTTTTGGAAAGTTCTGATTGGTAGTCTTGGGGTAATCCGTTAAAGTTTTCACATAGTCTGCAAAATGAAGTCATCGCACTTGCTGGTTCCGGTTTTAAGACAGTCCTTTGTTTTATCGTTGGCGAAGCTCCCGGAGCGACCTTGACTAGAACATCAGCTCCTGGGGTCAGGACTAGGCCACTGTTGCTGGCGGTGACGCATGCGCACTTCACCCAGAACCTCGTGTTGTCAGGAGCAGTCACGTTCAACGTCTCGTTCAGCCATTTTGATTAGGCCAAAATGGGCAACTTAAGCAAAACAAACACAAAAACGTAATTAAAACATGGAAATGACTAATAAAATGTTAATCCCTCGCTAATACTCTTATGTGTAAGTAATTATCTAGCAAAAAGCAACATCCAAAGCGTTTATACTCACTCAATAAAGCACAATTTACAATTACATCACAAAAGCAACATGTATCATGCAATATTCTAATTATCTATTATTAGTATGCGTACATATGTTAGTTTACAATTAGTTTAGCCATGCACAGTGCAATTCCCACGTGTAATTCTTTTGTTAATATGATTGATAAGTCTTTCTCTGCACACAAATTAATAAGATTACTATTAGTTAATTATTTAGATTAATCTAAACATGCAGAATGGGGGGGTATACAAAATTTTGTACGACCCGCTCCATCACCAGCATGCCGTAGATACACACAGTGGTGCACCAGCATGCTGTGGATACGCACAGTGGTGCACCAGCATGCCGTTGACACGCACAGTGGTGCACCAGCATGCCATGGACACGCACAGTGGTGCACCAGCATGCCATGGACATGCACAGTTGGGCCCATGCATGCCATGTACATGCATAGTGGTGCACCAGCATGCCATTGACACACACAGTGCAGCACCAGCATGTCGTGGAGGCACACAATACACTAAAACATATTGCCATTATATTAGGGCAAGCCTTATCATAGTGGTGGGCTCTATCATGGCAACGATGCCTAGATATGCCGGAAATTACCATCATTATTGTGGGGTCAACATTTTACCATGATGAGCAGTAGGCACATCTCCCTCCCACAAGTGCACACATTCAGGCACCCAAAAAAACAATTCTAGGCAGCTAAAAAGGTTAATACTTCTGATATCCGTCAGTGATCTGACAGTCACAATTTCAGTTCCTGGCATGGCTAACTCTGCCATTTATCTTTCTGGACCAGTTAATTCAGTACCATTAAAATGAGCAAAGCTTTGAGTCAGCAGAAGGGTGTATTTATTTAGTGGTATAAAAACAATTTATTCTGTAGGGGCTTCTACTGGACTCGGGTGGTGTGGTAGGAGGGACGAAAAAAGGGAAAAACTTACCTGAAAACGGCCGACCGCCGCCTCTACTCTGTCCTCTTGTTCCTGTCTCTGGTCTGGCAGCAGGAAGCACCCAGGTTCCCCTGAGCCAATCACAACACTGCAATGTAGCGTTGTAATTGTTCTGAGCATCTTGGTTCGGCGCTCAGACGGGGAATGGGAGGCTGGGCATGTTCCTCACCAGGCTGTGCATTACAGCCTGGTGCGGAAGATGCAAAGTGGACACGACTGTTTAGCCAGCCCAAGAGGGCCGGCCAAGCAGTCCTGCCCACTTGGGGAGAGCAAACCACTCCTCTCCCTGCTCAGGCCAGCCCGACCCCGCAAAACTAAATGATAATAGCGATATGTTATTATAATTTTATTTTTCCTTTTGAGCAGTGTGGCGACGCTCCTCCGCCTTAGCGGAGGAGTTGCCATTGAATTTATTATTCTAATCATTCTATTTTAATCTTAACTGCATCCTGCTCTGACTGCTCACACGCTTAAGCTGCTTGCATCCATCTTCCTTCCAGACTCATTCTATCCTGTTGCTCCTAGTTCTGAACTACTAACCCTGCTCTGACCACATGGCAGGCTGGGTTTTACACTTGTGGCCCTGTTACAAATTTGCCAGAATTGTAGGTTAAGATATCTGCATCAGAGATAACCATTTCTGGACTCTTCACCCCAGTTTTTTTTTTTTAAACAATTTTTATTAACAGTAATTTTGCACCTTTCCATATATAGAGTTCACATTCACGACATAGGTTGAATTCTTTTTTGTCAAAATCAACATAGGTGATATCACTTTGGAACAACCACACGTCATCTGTACATATAACACAGAGTACCTCCTGCAAGCATTCCCATACGTGGACCCCCGCCCCTCTAATCATGAAGTGTACCTTCTGCATCATTCGCTGAGGTCGGACTCTGAGCCCGATGACGGGGGTGTGCATATATGACCCCTGAATGTGTTCCATTTTCCCCATATTATCTGCCATCGCCGGGGGCAACCCCTATTAGCACATACCACCTTCTCCGCTACCATGGCACTGGCTAAGTCACGACACCACCATGCGTGTGAGGGGACTGCTTGCACCCCCCAGTGTCGCGCAATATTCCTCTTGGCCAATACTAGCCCTATGGTCACCCAGGTCTGTTCAGCGTGGTTTAGGTCTGTATCATCCCATATATTCAGTAAACACATCCGAGGCTCAGGGGAACCTCACGCCCGGTTACCCGGGAGACCGTTGCCATAACCTCTCTCCAATATCCGGCAATGGCAGGGCAATCCCAAATCGTATGAAAAAAGGTACCCTGGAGGCCGCATCCCCGAAGGCAAAGCGGATCAACCGCTCTCCCCATTTTATGTAGCGTGGATCTAGTGTAGTATATCCTGTGCAGTATTTTAAGCTGCACCAATTTTAGTTTGGACGAAACCGCCACCTCCCGCGGGGACGCAGTTGACTCCTGCCATTCGTGCTCATCCATGTCCCCAATATCTACCTCCCATTTCCGTTTAAGAAGTTCTGTGGGGTCTTTTTGATGGTTTATTAACTTACGATATGTCAGTGATATTGCTTTCTTAGTCAGATGGTCTGTGAGTAAACGATCCTCGAGTGGGGAGGACTCAGGTGGGGTGGTCCCTCTAGGTATAGCATTCCTCAAGGCATGTTGAATTTGCAGAAATTTGAAACTTTCCGCTCGCTGCAGCTGATATTCTATCTGCAGTTGCTCAAACGGGACCATCTCACCCCGCTTCCAGAGGTCACCGACCCTGGAGATGCCTATCAGATCCCACCCCGCAAATTTCTTACTTAAATGCATCATGCCTATCGCGGGAGAAACCCATAGCGGTGTCTGCAGAGTGATCACCCCCTCCCAACCGAGCCTGCGCTGCGCCGTGTGCCATATGTGTAGGGTGTGTTTCGTGGGGCCTGTTAGTGTATTTTTGAGGGATTTATTGTACAAGGCACGAAGTACTCCTGTCACCCCCATCTTATGCCTATCCATGCGCAGAGCCGGATCGTCCTGCGGCGCATGCAGCCACTGATTGATGACCGTGAGCTGGGAGGCCCAGTAATATAAGCGTATGTTGGGTAGGGCAATTCCCCCGTCGTACCAACTCCTCATCAGTTTGCAGAGAGCAATGCAGTGGGGTCCGCCCTCCCACAGCAGACTGCCCATCTCCGCCTCAACCAATTTAAAATAGGAGTCTGGGATTGGCATGGGCGTGTTTTGTAGCACATAGAGGAAACGCGGGAGGGCCATCATCTTGAACAGGGCTGCTCTCCCCAGCAACGGCAGCGGAAGAGAGTGCCAGTGTTTGACATCGCTCCGGAGTCTGCGGAGGGGCGGAAGTAAGTTGCGTTCAAAGAATAGGGCCGGGTCAGGCGTGATGTTAATGCCGAGGTATCGGAAACCATCCACCGCCACCGTTAGTGTTACTCCTCTAGGGAGTTGTGGTATGGATCCATGCAGGACATAGAGTACTGACTTTGCCCAATTGATCAGATAACCGGATAATCTACCGTACGATTCACAGATGTCCAACAGACTACTGATAGACCATTTCGGCCGCGTCAGGTATACCAAAATATCATCTGCATAGAGGGAGACACGGTCGTCCCAGCTCTCAGTCCACCTCAGTCCCGTGATGACCGGATCCTGCCTGATCCACGCCGCCAAGGGCTCCAGCACTAGAGCGAACAGCAGTGGGGAGAGAGGACACCCCTGCCTGGTTCCCCGCCCCAGCGGAAAGTCCTCCGATAGCCATCCGTTCGCTGCCACCTGTGCCAGAGGCGCACTATATAGCAAACGTACCCAAGCACGAAATTTGGGCCCAAAACCAAAACGCGCAAGCACTGCGAAGAGGAAGGGCCACTCCACACGGTCAAACGCCATACTGGCGTCCAGCGACAAGATAACCGCGTCCTCCTGAATGTGGGGTCCTCCGGCCAATATGCCATGCAGTCGTCTAATATTCATCGCTGTGTTACGTCCCGGCATAAAGCCAGATTGGTCAGGGTGTATGAGCATCTGCAAATGAGGCTGCAGACGGGTCGCTAACACCTTCGCTAGAATTTTTACTTCTGCATTAAGGAGTGAGATAGGTCTGTAGGAGGTGCAGTCGTGGGGAGGCTTCCCGGGTTTTAATATTGCCACCAGTGTCGCGACTCTCTGGTCGCGGGGGAGTACGCCCTCCTTTAAGCTGGTTTCATACATTTTCAGCAGGTGGGGAACTACCGTGTCTGTCTCCTTCTTGTATAACTCTATCGGAACCCCATTCGGCCCCAAGGCTTTCCCAGACTGGAGGCCCCGAACGGCCAGGGCTATCTCTTCTGCGGAGAGGTCAGCCTCTAATGCCTCCACATCCTCCTCAGGCAATCGCGGAAGACGTATGTCCCGCAGAGATGCCAGGTTGTCGTCAACAGAGGCCGTTACCACGGGAGTGTACACTTGTTCGTAGTGGGTTGCAAAGGCCCTCACTATTTCGTCAGGATTCGTCACAACCTCACCCGTGGCCAACCGTATCTGCGCTACCCATCTGCTTGCCCTCTCTTTTTTATCTAGCCACGCTAGTAGTTTGCCCGCCTTATCTCCCACCTCATAGATTGGGTGTTGCGTTTTTGTAAGACGCACCCGGGCTGCCTCCCATAAGTGGTCCCTGTATATCTGTTTAGCGAGGTTCAATGCCTGGACTCTCGTGTCAGTGGGCTCTCGTGCGTGCTCCCTTTCTGCCTCGGACACCGACTCCTCAAGCTCTAATATCTGTTGCGCCGAGGTGCGCCTGTGGGCTGTAATGGACGCAATGGCCTGTCCACGTAGCACTACCTTGTAGGCCTCCCAGATGTTAACGGGTGAGGTAACTGACTGCGTGTTGTCCTTGAAGTAATGTTTCATGGTTTTATGTAGGGTCTTACGTATGTTGGGGATTTTTAAATAGCTGGGGTGTATCGGGAAGATGCGTCTCCGCCCCAACAGGCCCGAGGAGCATGACGGCAACATCGGGGAGTGATCTGATATCCCCCTGGGGAGGTGTTTGACCTCCAGTAGTTTCTCAATGCATGCAGGGGAAGTAAGGAGGTAGTCGATACGTGAAAGGCTGTTATGCGCGCTGGAGTGATGCGTGTATTGACGCTCCGTGGGGTGGTGTATGCGCCAGGTGTCTCGCAATCCCATTGCATCTATAAAGTCGCGCAAGGGCGATGTAGCCGCGCTACGCTCCCTCGGGGGGTACCTGTCCCACGCATCGTCCACTGTAGTGTTGAAATCGCCCCCTAGTATGAGGTCTCCAGGGGGTAGGCCTAGCAGAAAACTCCCCAGAGCCGGGAAAGCAAGAGAGTGCAATGCCGGAGGAATATATACTGTGACAAAATTGAAGCTGCGCCCTTCCCACTGCCCGGCCATCGCAGCAAAGCGCCCCTGGTCATCAGTCCACTTCCCTTTCACCACCAGGGGGCAACTTTTCCGGATAAGGATCCCCGCGCCCCTAGAGCCAGCGGTAAACTCTGAATGTGCTATCATTGTAAAACCCCATCTATCGAGTGCCTTAACGGCTGTTCCCACTAAGTGGGTCTCCTGCAGTAGCACCACCGACGGGGTATGCCGTTTAAGGTGTTGTAGTACCAACCCCCATTTGATTTTATTGCCCAGGTCATTCAAACCGTCAATGGACCACCCGGGGCCTGGCCACTAGCTGGTTGCGGAACTGTAGTTGTCATCAGAGTGGCTGCTAATCATGTGCAAGTTGACCCCTGTCAGGATCAAATCCCCTAGTGTATCTACCCTGGTTTTTATAGTCGTAGTCGATGAACGTGTCTCATGTATGTATGTTCCCGTGACCCACTGAAGGTGACTGACAAACCAAGAAACTAAAAAAGAAAACAGAAAAATCCAACAATTCCATAATGGAAACCCTCGCCCCCCAACTACCCCCCTCCCTGCTTCCCTGCCAGACGGATCCCGAACTACCCGCCACCCCAACATAGCAGAGCGCTTTAATCCCATCAACAGTACTTGCGTGTAGAGGGAAGGAAGTCCGAGAGCCGGCACCGCTCCCCCAGCCTCCACACTGTCTCGTAACCATGCAAACTGTGCACCATCCGATTCTCTTTGTTACTTGTAGGCATTGGAAGCATCTCTCGTAAGGAAGGAGCCCCCCAGTGAACAGTCCCTGTGCCACTCATTTTGCCCCTTCCTGCAGTGGGTGCATCTCCTCCTCCCCATGTCGCCGGTCCCACGGCAGGCACCCAACAGTTCAGTCCTCCGAGTCTGGACCCCTGGGGCCCGGCTCCGTCCCCTCCTGCCGACACGGCTGGGAATTCCCGTGCAATTCTGTGTCTTGTCGCTGCCGCCTCTTCGATCTGTCGGTACCACTCACAGGCTGCTAGCCCTCGAGCCAGTCGTGGGCCTCCTCTGGCGTTTCAAAGAACCATGTCTTGCCATGTGCTACCACTCTCAATTTAGCCGGAAAGAGCATTGAATATGAAAGTTCCTTGCGGCGAAGTTCTTTTTTCACCTCTATAAAACTTCTGCGCCGTTTGGCCACCGCCGCTGTATAGTCCGGGAAAAAGGAGATCAAGGAATTTTGTATGCGCAAGGGCGGCGCCACCCGCGCTGCCTGCAATATAGCGTCGCGGTCTCTAAAATTGAAGATCCGGGCCACAATTGGCCTAGGGGGCGCTCCGGGCTAGGGCCTACCTCCCGGCACTCTGTGCGCCCGCTCCACGGAAAAGAGGGTGGACAGTCCGCGGGGCTGAAGCTTGGATTGTATGAGTTCCTCAACATAGAGGTCCATGGCGGGGCCCCCTTCGTTCTCGGGAACCCCAGTAATTCGGACGTTGTTCCGTCGGGAGCGCCCCTCCTGATCGTCCAACCTTTCCGCCATAAGCCTGTTGTCCGCCTCCAGACGACCGACTCTTTGAAGCAGTGAGGCAGTGTCCGCAGTGAGGGATTTTGTCACCTTTTCCACTTCCTTCACTCTGTCGGTCATTTTTGAAAAATCTGCACGTAGGAGGGAAACATCAGTGGAGATCGACCCCACCGTGGTCTGCAACGCTAGTAAGGGCCGCCATAATATCCTCCAAGGTCACTTTGGTCGCTGCTCCGGAGTCTACGGCCCCTCCCGACTGCTCCCCGCGGTCCGGTGGGCCCCTCGAGTCCTTGGCGAATGCGTATTTGTCGAGTTTTGCCTGCGGAGTCGTCCGTTGGCCCTTGCCCCCCATCGCCCCCCAGCCCGCCCAGTCCGGGCAGGTAATCTCCGCCGCCTGCCGCCTGACCTGACGCCAAGCGCGGCCTGTCGGTTTTCCCCGCCTGACGGGCAGCAGCCGGGCGAAGGGGTACGGCGACACCGTCGTCTTTCACTCGCCTCGACAGGCAGGGCAGAGCGGCCCCCCAGCACCACCGCAAGGGGGACCGCAGGCGGTGCAGCGCACAGAGGGCCCGCCCGCCCACTCGGTCCGCGGGCCTACGCTGGTCGATGGCCGTCGGCGCCGGGCCCCCCGAGCCTTTTTCAATCCGGCGAGTCTGTCAGCAGGACCCCTCCGGTCCCGAGGGCCCCCCCAGCGTCGATCTACAAGGGCATCCAGATCAAGGAAACGGCGCGGCACAGTCACAGGGGCCACAGCGTTATTAAGGCTGCAGGCGCGCCCCCCCTCCAGAGCACGCCGCGCGGGAGCCCTCTCTGCCCCGCACTCTCCCGGGGGAACTCAATGTGTGGTCCGGTCCCAGCACGCGTCTGCCACGAGGTCGGCAAGCGCCGGAATCGACGCAGGGCTCCTCCACCGCACCTCAGTCGTCCTCAAGGATCAGGCGTGAGCAGCCGATGCCGCAACTTTGGGTCGCGCACCCGCCTCCGCCTCTCCGCTCCCGCTGTCACTCACAGGGAACCAGGGGGGGGCTCGCGCCGCGGGGCCGCACCGTCAACGGCCAGGTCGGGTTTCAACTTGAGGTCCCGGCTGCAGGCTCGCAGCCAGGCCGCCGCCTTTCCTTCGGCGCCAGCAACGTTTCCAGGCACAGGGTGGTCGCCGGGTCGGATCAATCGATGCCTCTCACCCTCCGGTATGGTCACATGGCAGTGGGGCCGGATAAATGCACGGATAGCTGATCAGATCGTCGGGGGAACTTTACCACTCCCGGAGCTTCGCTAGTTCGCGGCCATCGCTGGTGCCGCCAGGCCACGCCCCCATATTTATTTTTTTGACATATAATTCATCACCTACTGCACAATCTGCAGATTTTAACAAAAATATGTGTTTCTAGCTCAAATGGTTCAAAAGTTACTAAAAACACAGCAGCACTTGTTGCCGCGCAGTGGAGGGCCTTTTGTCAAAGGTTGACTGTGCACCTTTCTGGTGCCTATTGCTACGATTGGGTGTTAAACTGGTACTAATGACATGAACCCAATGCCCAGACAGTATTAGCAAGTGTACAAGGTACAATATAATGAAGTCATTAATGCTAGTAAAAATGGTGCCGCATTACACTACATAATTTGCCTTTACTTGACACATAATTTACTCAACCCTGCCATATAATTTCAACCACTTCTGACACATAATTCCAGTGGCCCGGATTACGAGTTATAGGGCCCAAAATTGGGGCTGCACTGAGCCAGAGTACAGCAACGGCGTATCTGGGTAGATTTGCTTCTGTCCTGCTCTCTCCCTTTGCAACACAGTGAACTACACTGGTTGTTCTTCACTGCATTGCCCAAGATCTTAGTAAATCTCCCTCAGTTTTATTTCTCCGTCCACTTCGAGGGTTTGGCGCTGCACTGGAGAGGTGGCGCTACAACTGCAGACCCTCCTCGGGTTGACTGCCTTCATGTGTAAGCTGCCGCTGCTCACTGTCTTCTTCCTCCCCTCTTCACTATCCCTCCTCCTTTGTAGTCTCTCTGTCTCCTGCATTGTCAGATTAAGCCTATGGAGGCCCCTATGCCGTCAAAATTTGGGGCCCCCCTCGCAAATTATCTCCTAATACGTTTTTAATTTTACTAACATACAGTTTTAATTAACCAATTTTTTTATACAAAGATCAAATCAATATTATTTTAATCCACTGTTGTAGGCCCCTAAAAGGAGTGGGGCCCATACACTGGGGCCTTCTTTGCCAATTTGGTAATCCGGAACCGGTCTCCTGTCTCTCCTGCTCGGTCACACTTCCTCATTCTGACTCATATTTCATTCTTCCTCCTTCTCTCCTCTGCTCTGTCTGCCTTCAATCTCGGTTTCCCTTTCTTTTCTCTGATGACTGTTTCACCGGTCTCCCTATCACTGTGTTGCACCCGTTTGTCTAAAGAAAGATAGCTTGGAGAGAGGGAAATACATGTTGATAACACCTGTTTCCCTCTCTTTCCAAGTTGTCTCTTTGTCACCTTTGTGTCTCACTTGTTTCACTGTAATGTCTTCACTTACTTTTCCACTGACTGGTCACCTTCCTGCCCTCGCTTGTTGGTCTCACCCTCACCTCTGCTGTATTCATCACTCTAAATTGCACTCTCCCATCCACTTACCTGTCTGTTTGCAACTTATGTCTCAACACACTGGTCGGTCTATGCCTTTCTCACCTTTACTTTGTGTCACTTTTCTCCTCTCAGTTTTTCTTCTTTTTACCTGTTGCTTTATAATCACTCTTTCTCCTCTCTCTCACTCTCTTTGGTGTCCTTCTATTTTGTCTCCTATCTCTCAGCTGCCTCTTTGTAGCCTTTCTCTTTTTGCTCCATCCAGTGTCTTTGAGTTGCCCTCTTCTGTTTCTCTGTTCACAAGGCCTCTAAATATTGCAACAATAAATCTATATTGTTGCAACGTTGTTGCTTTCTGCCTTGCAACATCCCACAGAGCAGACTGCAGCCAGGAGGATTGTACTGTTGCTCCATAGGTGAGTGAGGCCCCCCTCCATGCTGGGGAAGCTTCAAACCACCCCCTTCCCCAACTGCATCGCATGGACCAGGGACCGGCGTTACGCCTATGGGACACAGGCCAGGAGAAGGGCAGATAGTGGTTGGGGAATGCGAGCTGCTGCTAGGGTTACATGAGTGTGTGAAGTAAAAGAGGGAAGAGGTGGTAAGCAGGTGTGATAGAGGTGTACAGGCATTGGGGGGTGGGAGGGCAGTGAATAGGAGGTGGGTGTAGGGGTTGTGTGAAACAGAGAGAAGGTAGAGAGGGGACTGGTACTCAAGTCGCGGGGATGGGTCAGATGAATGGTGGAGCCCAAGCCTATGGGGACTGATGCGTAGAGGGCAGTGCTGGCTCCTCCACTATGGCAGAGGAGCGCCCGCCCGCTGCTTTTAAGTAGTGCGAAGAATAAGCATAAAATGATAATAACTTCAGTTTATTATCATTTTATGCTTCCTGCTGCTTTGCGGGCGGGTGGGCAGGGCTGCTCTGTACTCAGAGCAGGGCAGGGGAGGCGTGGGGTTTGTCCACTCCTAAGTGCACAGTGACTGTTTGGTCAGCCCTCTCGGGCCACCCAGATCAGTCATGTGCACCTTCCTGTTCTCCATGCAGGCTGCATTACAACCTGCATGGAGAACAAGCCCAGGCTCTCATTCCCTGGTTGAGCGTCCAACCAGGACACTGAAACCAATCACAAAGCTGCATTGTAGTGTTGTGATTAGTCAGGGGGGCCTGGATGCCTACCAATCACAATGCTGCATTGCAGCGTTGTGATTGGTCAGTGGGGCCTGGCTGTGCTTCCGTCCGCGACTGAGAACGGTAAGTTTATTTTATTCTTAAAATATGCACGATCCCCCAGCCACCCGCAAGCCATGCCAGCCGCCGCTGGTGGAGGGGCTTTGGAGTAGAAAGCTGAAGGCAAACGGAAGCAGATTTGTGGGGGAGAGGGTGGGACTAGTATCCAATGGTAAAGTGGAACATGAGAGGTGATATGAACAGAAGTGATTTATGAAATGGAGGCTGATAGGTAACATGGGGGCGATGGTTAGAGTTTACTGGTAAGGAGTGGGGGCAGAGAGGGGTAAGGACGTGAAGCACCTAGATCGTGGGATGAGGACAGAAGGTGAGCAGTATGGGATGTCTGGTGGTCAGCTTGCCATGCTCTATCTTCAGTGTGGAGTGGGGGCTTGGCTTGGTAGTTGTAACGTTAGGATGAGTAAATGCACGCATAAGAACAAGGTGCCTGCTAATTGTGACATGAGACAAACTACAAATGTCTGGGACAAGGAAGTGCAGCAGTGGAGAGCGTGGGCACACAAAGGCCGAAGGAGGGCATGGGAGACAATGAAATATGAATCATCTGTTCAGGAAAAATACTATTGTGAAAATGAGTGAGCGAAATGTGAAAGACCGTAAGAGATGGAGAGTGGATGGCAAATGGTGCTGCTGAGTTGAAGGCATGCATCCATTGCAGATGCAAGGTTCAGCCCAGATACCCATGGCCAAATCTACGACAAAAAGGCTACACTCCTCACAGAAACTCAATGACTGATGTTCTGTGGTGAGAGTGATAGGGCAGGCAGATGCAGAGGTATGGCTTACACAACCAAGTAGTCTTTGGAAGTCACAGAATGGTATACCTTATGCCAAAATGTTTGCCTTCCCCACTCATTTACATTTTTTAACTGAACAAAATATGAACCCTGGGTGTTGTGTTTTAAAGTGCAATATCACTGGCGATTGTATCCTGGCATTGAGCAGCTGCATGCCTAGCCCTGCCTATGGTAGGTTAGTTAATTGAAAAGCCAGGTCTTCAGCGTCTTTGTGGAATTCAGGAGAACAGGAGGCTCTGGTGGGAAGTGGGAGGCTGTTCCACAGTTCTGGAGGAATGTAAAAATATATCTGTCCCCCTGATCTAGTTCTGCGTATGTGTGTAAAGTATGTAAGTAGGAATCCTGTGTAGTGGAGGTGTCTGGGTGGTTGGAAAGAGATGCAACTGTTCATGTAGGTAGGGCCTAAGTTATGTAGTCCCTTGAATGAGTGTGTGAGGAGTTTGAAATGAGTGCATTTGTGCACTGTGAGCCAGTGGAGCTCCCTGAGGTGTGCTATGATGTGAGTTCTGTGTAGGATGTTGAAGATGAGTCTGAGTTCTGAATGGTTTGTAGTTTTCTAGTGAGTTGCTTGGTGATGCAGAGGTAGAGGGTGTTCCGTTTAGACTAACTTGCTGGTAACTAAGGTGTGAGTGTCAATCCGGGGTGCTTTTTCGGGTTCCCATCGATCAGGGGGTAATGACCCTAAATTTTGCTGATGGTGGGAAGAGGCCAAAGAGTGGCATGCTGTGACCAGAAATTCCAGCACATCACTGTTTCTATTTTGAATGTCAACAAAAAATGAACCTAGATATCCTAAGAGTATTTCCCGTCTCCAGTGTGAGTTGATGGGGCCTAACCACCCAGTCTGCCCCCCTGGAAGGCAGAAAGGTCTTTTGACATTAAAATAAAAGTGGTGGAATATGGCCAGATGCCAGGATTAGCTGTCCTCCCCCCACTCCATTTATATTTCACATTTCTTTATTTCTTCTCTGTTATCTAGTGGACCTTTCTGTCCCCAAAAGCAATGTCTAGTGATGCCTTTAGTCCCCTCTGGTATGAGCACATTGTGGATGGCCCCCAACTTACCCTTCAGGGAATTGCTGGGGAGGCATTGGGGTGGGAGCCTTGGCCTATGATGGGAAAGGGTGCTCCTCCAGAGAAGCAAAAATCCTGGACTCTACTGGTGCTTCCAGCCCTTGATGAAATCTGATACCTAGTTGCAGGGTCGGTCTTGTATGTATGTATGTAGGGAATTTATAGAGCGCTGGAATCACCCCCGAAGGGGTATCTCCCCGTTAACATAGAAACAGGTCAGTCAGGCACAGATTCCCATAGCTGAAGCCTTAAATAATTCCGTCTTCAGGAGTTTTCTGAAGCGGGCAAGACTAGGACATTTACGTAAATCCTCTGGCAGAGAATTCCAGTATATTGGCGCCAGATAGGCAACAGTTTTGCCTCCAGATCGTTTTTTCTTAAAACGAGGGACCACCAACAACTTTTTGCCTCCCGATCTGAGACACCAGTTCGGGCAGTACACTTTGAACTTGTCTGCCATATAAGTCGGGCTAGTGCCATAAAGAGCTCTGTGAGCAAAGCAACCGAGCTTAAACTTTATTCTCTGGCGGATTGGAAGCCAATGGAGAGATTTCAATAATGGCCCGGGGGAGGTGCGGGGTGGTTTGTTAAGAGCTAGTCGTGCAGCCACATGCTGGACGATCTGCAGTCTGCTAAGAGAAGACTCGTTCGCAGATGCCAATAAAGCATTACAATAGTCCAGGCGACCTATAATCAAAGCCTGAATTAAGGTTCTGCGTACAGTTCGGGGTAGCCACATGAACACTTTGCCATGCAGGCTCAAAGTATGATAGCAGATTCCGAAAGTGGTCATAACTTGTTCCTTCATCAATAACTGTACATCCAACTGGACCCCTAGATTTTTTGCCACTGAAGTTGGTAGAGGGGCCTAGCACTTACTTACTCAGCATTGACCACCAATGGTGATCCCTGAGCAGGAATGCATTTGACGGTGGCATTGCTGGAAAGGGGAGAGACTGGCTTTTCCAACGGGCCTTCCATCTTGATTTGTTCTTCTCCAAGATGTTTATGTCAACCACTGGACCAAGCAGCTTCCAGGGGTCCTAATTAATATCACTGCCATGTGGGCAATGCTTGCTGACTTCATCAACTGACAAGTGGTGCCTAGGGGCTTGAGGAGAAGCATGTCTGCTAAGCCCTCAGCGTAGGGACAAAGTGGTCAAACTCCTGCTTCGAGGACTAGTGGGTTTCCTCCCAAGTGCTGGTGCCAAGACCTGAACTCCATTTCCTCCACACTCCAGAATTAGAGGTCACATCCTCCACACTTAAGAGGTTTACTAAAGACCCATGCATAATAACACAGTCCCTCATGTCTGTTATCAACAGCAAAGAAAGAGGTGGTGCTGAAGTGTGCCGAGAAGGATATTCTGCACTATGACATATTTTTTCATCATTGGCTATTTTAATAATGTATAGCCAAAGTAAGTATGAATGTTTTTATGGCTCCTATCAGTTAGTGAAACTGAAAAGCATAATGCACCTGCCATAGCATCACTCTATGATCAATACATTCTATAGCGTCCTGATATGACCACTTTCCAGTGGTGGCCGGCATGCTTCGGGGCGGGGGTTTAAAAAAGAAAAAAAAGTACCTGATCGCCGCGTCTCTCCTCCGTCTCTCCTCCACAGTCTCTCCCCTGGGGCTGGAACAGGAAGCCCCCTGGCTCCCCTTAGCCAATCACAATGCTGCAATGCAGCGTGATTGGTCTGAGCACCGTAATTCAGCGCTCAGCAGGGAATGGGACCCTGAGCATGTTCTCCATGCAGGCTGTAATGCAACTTGTATGTAGATTACATGATACATCTTCAGAAAATCGAAAAAAAGCAGAGTACTATCCTACTAACAAAAATGTTTTTTTTATATTTTAGTTGTTTCCCCTAGAGGCATTAGTTTTTTTTTCTCGCGGAGTAATTTATATAAATCTGACTTTTGCTTTGCAGTAAGATGGGCTGCCAGTCACTGTTAACCAACTTGCAAGCCATCACGAATGAGTTCATCGTCAGCATGTAATAAAATAAATATTTATTGACAAGCAGTTTTTGTCATGAGCCGCAATGAATTAGGATGTTTTGGTCAGAAGTTTCATTATTAATGAAAGAAAAAAGCGAGCGAAATCAAGTTCTACCCAGTGCCATTACCTACTGTTATCTTTCCTAACAATGTGCAACCTTGATTATCTTGACATAGTAAAAGGTATTTGTCAAGGTGAATTATCAAATCTAATATCTCTGTGTCAATCTCCCAATCTTTGAGTGTCCTCCAATGAGCATGGCAATTATCACAGTCAAATGCTGCCTTGAAATCAACAAAACCTTAAAGTTCACCGCCACTGTTCCTTATGGTCTAACCGCCACCGTTCCTAATGGAATCTTGAGCTAAATGTCCAAAAGTTATACACTGTTCCTGTAGGGATACCTGTAGGAAGCTGGCTCTGTATATACTATACCAAAGTGAGGTATAGTGTGCACAGAGTCCAGTGGAACCCTAAAGGTAGGCAGAGGTAAAAGTAGATAGCACCTTACTTTCTATTTGTGGTAGTGTGGGCGAGCAGTAAGGCTTTATCAGAGGGTAGTCTTAAGCATTTGTTGTACACACCCAATCAGCAAATGATATCACACACTCAAGACTGACCTTCAGACCAATTGATTTTGTAAAAAAATATTCTTGTAGTTATTTTAATTCCTAGAACCAAGCAAGCCTGGCACAGGTAAGTGATAAGTACTTTGCAGTAATGATACAGTTTGTAAACAGTTTGTATTGCAGTTGTTTATAAACTTTTAGTTTGATTACAGTAGAGCTACTAGTAATACAATGCTTTGAAATATTGTACATCTACTTTGTATTGGCTTTTCAGTAGAATGTCAAGTAGATTACTTTACTGATTACTTTTCTTACACAGTGCAGTATACCTGGATACTGCACTAAGACATTTCCTGTAAACAGGTAAGTAAATGTATTTTTGTTATTTTGTTACAGTTTTAGAAGCTTTTATAGATTTTTCAACTCCACACTTAAAAACTTTTCACAGAAAAACAGTCAATGTTATCCCATGGAGGAAAATAGGGTTACCCGTTCAAAGGTAAGTTGTTCGGGTGTGGGAGTTGGTGTTCTGGGGGTAGACTCAGGGGTTCCCCAGAGTCAAGGATGCACTCTTGTTACACCCTCAGTGGCACTAGGGGGCCGGGTGCAGAGTGCTGAGGTCCAATGTTATCCAATGGGGGATGGGGGCCTCCGGTTGGTGGCTGCTTACAAGCAGGCCACAGGGTTGTGGGAGCTAAGCTCCGGCACTTAAGCTCAGGGCAAATGGGGGTTCAAGCCAGCACAAAAGGTGATCCCTCAGCGGCAGTGGGGCGGCCGGGTTCATAGTGCTGTTTTAGCGTCGGGCACCCTGTAGCTTTCAATGGAGAGTCTCCGGTTTGCAAAAACACTGCAGGCTCGGGGACAAAGGTCTTCTGGGTGCAACCACCACTTGGAGAGGTAAGGTGGGATGCTGGGGCTTGGCTAGACACCATCAGTTGGGCCCCAAGGCTGTGGGGCGTCTGGTGCAGGGATGTGTTTTAGGGTCGGATCTTCTTACCAGCTACTGGTTGGGGGGGCCTTCCAGACTGAAGCTGCAGGCATTGGCTGGAGGCTTGAGGCAGGTCAGGATCACTGTATCTCGGATCAGGATCGCTGGGGAGACCTCCTCGCGGTGTTAGGGCACTCAAATTCGGGCCGTGGGCGTCAGGTGCAGAGTTGTGCAGTCTTGCGGATTCAGCCAGAGCTGGAGTCTGTTTGGGTTGAACAAATCCGGTGCTCACGGTAGACAAAGTCTTTACTTTTGAAGGCAGGGCAGGTCCTCGGGGTTCTTGAGGCTGCTGGCTGCTGGCTGCTGGCTGCAGGACCCAACAGGGTTTCGCTTCTGCAGGTTCATGGTGGAGACAAGCCGGTAGGGCTGAGGCCAAGTCAATGGGCGTCCTCCTCTTGTTAGCTTCGGCACGGCTGTTCGGTCCTTCTTCTTCTTTTCTTCTTGTGGTTTCTTGTCTGAGGTCTTTGTTCACGGCTGCCCCCTAAATACTGTATTTAGGGGCGTTTTAGGGGTCTCAAGGTCAGTAGCCAATGGGCTACTGACCTTAGGGTGACTACACCCTTGGTGTCCTCACCCCATGCGGGGGAGTGAGCACAATCCCTGATCCTGATTGGGGACAGCTGCCATCTGCAAGATGGCGGGCACTGAAGAGTGGGCTTCATCTCGCCTCCCCCACCTGAGGGGTGTGGTTGGCAGAGGTGGGTACACCTTCTGGGCTGGCTAATTTTTCCCGCCTGTCTTCCTGCTGAAAAGGAGGGGACGCAGGAAGGGGGCCTGCTCCTTATAGCAAGAGAGGCTGGCGGTCGCATTACAAAGGCTGCAAGGCCTTTGAAGCTCCCCTGCTTGCAGATAGCTCTTCCTGGCCTGGGGAAGTTGTGTGAACACCTCCACCCAGGAAAGGCTTTGTTTCTGGGCTCAGGGAGCGACTGCTCCCACCCCAGGGGGCCAGAAACATGTCTCGTAGTGGCTGGCTGGTGTGTACCAGTAAGGGCACCCACCAGAGGCTGGTCTTTTTTCAGGGGGCATCTCTAAGATGTCCTCTGAGTGCATTTTTCATTAACTCCCACTCTGGCATCAGTGTGGGTTTAAGGTGCTAAGAAGTTTGATACCAAACTTCCCCAGTTTTTAGTAAAGCCACTATGGTGCTGTGGAGTTCGTAATGACAAACTCCCAGCACCATATACTCTTAATGGGATTACTGCTCTTGCAATGTCTAGGAATTGGTCTAGGGACTGTAGGGGTGCAGGGCTCATGCACCTGTACCCTCACCACTGGTATAGTGCACCCAGCTAGAGGGGTGGCTGACGTAAGCCAGGGCAGTGGGTTGTAGGCATGGCACACAGGGATGTGTGCCATGTCGACTCTTCACTTTGTTCTGCACCAAAACAATGACAGTGTGTGTGTGCAAAGGTACAGGGCCTCTAAGGGTGGCACAATAAGTGCAGCAGCCCTTAGAGGCCTTCCCTGGCCACAGGACCATTGGTACCCATAGTACCTTTTACAAGGGACTGACATGTGGCCAGAGAGGTGCCAATTGGGGGTACAAGGAACAGTTTTGGAAAAGAACACAGGCCCTGGAAACATGATTTGCAGGGACCCCGGGCACATCAAGTCAAATTGCATCAGTAGTCAGGCAAAAAAGTGTGTGGGTTACTGCAATAGAAACCCAGCTTCCTACAATACCCTTTCCCAAAGTCTGTTTGTTTTGCTTTGCCAGTCCTCGAAAATGTGTTCATAATTACCCCCTAGGGTACTCATGCGAGTGTGGTTGGCTGTCTCCTGGAAGATTTGAGGTGGGCAAATTATTTACATGTCTGCAAGACAATTTGCTCACCCAGGGCTGTTTGCCAAGCTGGACTGCTGAGTATCCTTTCTGTCTTTCCCTAAAACGTCCCCCTGAGCCTAAGTCTACCCATGGGTGTTCACATCAGCCTTGTAATTGCTCTTCCGGAACTGCGCTAAAGAGGCAATGTTTTCTGGGAAATTTGATAGAAAATCCTTTGCAAATATTTCACCAAGTGTATCTAATAGAACAATCAATAATAGAACAATCAATCTACACACAGCCAGGTGCTTGCGGTATTCCATAAAAAAATTCTTCCTAACCAGCAATGAGGTGCCCGACTTACCAAGAAGTCTGCTTAAGACAAAAAAGGCATAAGACAAAAATGGCCCACCGTACCGGAGCTAATTTGAGAATGGTGGCAGAGATATTTTCCGGATCGGGAGCTCTCGAAGGAGGCAGGTCTCACATGTGTTTTACGTTTTGTTCTTAATTAATACCCAACTTCACACAGGGTGCTCAGATCTTTGAGGGAAGTGATTGTTCCACCAAAGTTCAGTCTCAGATATTCAGCTCATGCACCATCAGATATTGGTATGCCACCATCACTCTTCCTCTTTAAAGTACCATTGGCAGCCAATATCCACATCTGTTTAACACCCCTTTTATTCATTACTTTTACACCAACCCCGATTTCCTCTTAAGGTTCAGTATTTTCTGTCATCCACTGTAGGAAAGTAGGATGGTTATCCCCACTTTTTGCTTGGTGCCAGTGTGTCTTTGACCTAGTCTGACTTGAATCCTGCTAATCGGGACCACAGTCACTGTGCTTTCTCCCCTAACTTGGCCACGGTAAGTACTTTTGTACATCCATAATTGGCTACTGGTGTGCCCCTGTAAGTCCCTAGTATATGGTACTGAGGTACCCAGAAAATAGGTACCCCAGGGGTCTCCCATGGGCTGCAGCATGTATTGTGCCACCCATTGGAGTCCACTTCAACTGTGACTACATTCACATTCTTTTCCTCCCTCTACAGCAAGGGGTACTGGGTCAGCCCACTTAAGCCATTGGCTTACTTGACTGTAAATGACAGCATTCTGCCCTATCACAATGAGCACAACCGGACACAATGCAATTTCCTTAAATATCAAGGACTGCTATTGCGATGTGCGCTTTCTGAGACCACTGTTCATTTTTTAGATTTATTTTGATCCACAAGCTTTCCCACTATCAAATGTTTGCAAAACTATGAGGTAACAAAAGAAACATCGACAATGTCAAAAGGGTCTTTGCCAATGATTGGCCCTTTCGAATACCAATGGCTGTTATTATTTTGAATTGGTTGTCGACTGTACATTCCCACCTAAAAGATTCAACCCAAAACTTCCACGCAATTTTTTTAAAACCATTGAATAATGCCAGGCACAAACTCTATTGTCAGCAGGCTATCCAATACACCTAAATCCCAGGCTTCATTGAAGCTTTCCATAAAAAATGTCTGTGCATTTAATTTTGAATCTCACTCTACATACAAGTGACCCCATGCAATATTCAACTAATTTCACATTTGAGAGACAATTGTAGGATTTTGTGGTCACTGTTTGATCTCAATGCAGGAGCATAGATGCCATTGGTGCAGCAGGTACAGCGGCACCAAGGACCTGAGTAGCCTATTGAATCCTATACATTTCTGTATTTTTCTATTCGAGCAGCAGTCAAAGGGCCCATGTACCTTCTTTGCACCAGGGACCATGGCATCCTTGTTACGCTACTGTTAAATAACATGCAAACAGTTTGCATATTTTCAACGGATGTACCTTAACAGCGATTTTCAAATGAAGCGCATTCCCCGTTCTTTGTTTCTTTGAAGTCCACGGGTGGGCCAGGTCCGAGGGCAATGGAAATTATGGTGCTGGGGCCAGCGGTGGCCCCGGGGGACTTCCACCTCCCCAAGGCTTTATTTCTTTAAAAATAGTGTGGGGAGTCCTACCCCCACGCATTCCCAGGAATGGCCACCTCCCTGGGGCTATACTCATTGAAAGTGGGGGGGGGGGCAAGTGGCCCACCACAGCCCTGGGGACCAGCCCCTCCCTGGGGCTATGCATTAAAAATAAAGTGTGGGGGGCTCGAGCACCCCCACATTGCACCAGGGACCACCACCTCCCCGGGGCATACATAGATTAAATGCGGGGGTCCGTTGCGGCCCCCCCAGCCTCGCGGACCACCGCCTTTAAAACATGTTTGAGGGAACAGCCACCCTCCAGGGCAGGCTCCAGCAATGTCCTGGGGTGCCCACCCCCGGATATTGCGGTTTGCTTTGGCATGGCGGGAGGACTGCCCCCACCATGCTATAGCATACTCTGCTTCACTTCATGGAAGCAAGTGCAGAAAAGATGTGAAGCGAAGCAGAATTGCTTTTGGGCAGAGGTCTGCCCAAAAGTAATGCCGGCTCCCACAGCAGGTGGGGAGCCAGCAGGGACTGCGGGGGCATTGGTGCTCCTTCCGCAGTCCCAAACAATTGGCCAAGACCCGGGGGATGGGGTCCACGGGCCGAAAATTGCCCGAGAAGGGGGCCACTTTGACCTCCTCCCTTTTAAATTTTTTTTTTTTAAATGACCAAGCCCCAAGGGATGGGGTCCCTGGGGCTGAAAATGGCCTGGGAGTGGGAGGGGGGGCTCGGCCTCCCTCTCATAAATAATTTTTTCTTATTTTTTTTGGCCAGGCCTTGGGGGATGGGGTCCCTGGAGCCAAAATTGGCCGGGGAGGAGGGCCGCATGGCCCCTTCCCCTTTAAAAAAAAAATTAAAACCGACAAAGGCCCAGCCCCGGGGGATGGGATCCCTAGGACATATATCGTCCTCGGGAGGGGGCCATGCGCCTCTCCTCCCTTTCAAATTAAATAAAATTCGAAAAATGGGTTAGGCCCCTGGGGATGGGGCCCCCGGGATAGGGTACCTGGGGCCCAAAAGCACCAAGGGAAGGGGGGGCACACAGCCCCCTTTCCCAGCCGCGGCCCGTGGAGGGAGTTCCGTGGGGCGGTAAGGCGGGGCGGGGGAGGGGCAGGGTGGGGGGTTCTAAAAACCGGAATATGGATAATTGCAGGTAAGTAAACAATT
This sequence comes from Triturus cristatus, assembly GCF_964204655.1. Classification (NCBI taxonomy): domain Eukaryota; kingdom Metazoa; phylum Chordata; class Amphibia; order Caudata; family Salamandridae; genus Triturus; species Triturus cristatus. The sequence continues at coordinate 757,061,351 of NC_140591.1, forward strand.
AAAGAAATAAAACGAATTTCGTAGCGTGCGCTCCATCGCAAAATGCGATGCAGTGCGCGCTACGAAATTCATTTTATTTCTTTAATTGTTTACTTACCTGCAATTATCCATATTCCGGTTTTTAGAACCCCCCACCCTGCCCCTCCCCCGCCCCGCCTTACCGCCCCACGGAACTCCCTCCACAGGCCGCGGCTGCCCTTTCCTATGGGAATAAAAAAAAAGACTAACCAGCAACTCGCCGGTAGCCCCACCCCCTTTCACCTCTACTCTGCACACGCACCTCCTGGCGCGCTCTTGTTTGGGGGATGAAGTCCCCGTCGCTACTGAGGGTCCTTAGGGACCAACTAGCCCACCTGTTACCTCCAGTAAGCCCCACACAGTGGGATTGCTGAGAGGTGGTAGGAGGCCACGCCCCTTTTGACACCACTCTGCAAACACACCTCTTGGTGCACTGGTGGTGGGGCGATGAGGTCCCCTTGTGTCCCAAGGACATCAGGACTAAACTGGACTTCATCCCCCAAGCAGCAGTGCACCAGAAGGCGCGTTTGCAGAGTGGTGTAAAAAGGGGGCGTGGCCTCTGACCACCTCTCAGCAATCAAGCTGTGTGGGGCTTACTGGAAGTAACAGGAGGGCTACTTGGCCCCCAGGGAACCTCAAGAGGCAAGGGAACTTCATCCCCTAACCAAGAGTGCACCAGGAGGTGTGTTTGCAGAGTGGTGGAGAAAGGGGGTATTGTCTGTGACCACCTCTTAGCAATCCCACTGTGTAGGGCTTATTGGAGGTAACAGGTAGGCTAGTTGGCCTCTAAGGACCCCCCAGCAGCAAAGGGTACTTCATTCCCCAACCAAGAGCCCGCCAGGAAGCGCGTTTGCAGAGTGGTGGGCAAAGGGGGCATGGCCTTCTATCAGAACTTGGCAATCCTGCTAAGTGGGACTTACTGGAGGTAATAGGAGGGGTAGTTAGCCTCCAAGGACGTCCTTGGGGGCCAACTCCCCCTCCTGTTACCTCCAGTAAGTCCCACACAGTGAGATTGCTAAGAGGTCTTTGGAGGCCACGTCCCCTTTCTCCACAACTCTGCAAAGGCACCTCCTGGCACACTATTGGTTGGGTTATGAAGTCCACTTTACTCCTAAGGGACTTTGGAGGCCGAGAAGCACTCCTGGTATGTCCTGTAAGTCCTATGTAGCGGAGTTCCTGAGCACTGGTTGGAGGCCCAACTCCCTTTCTCCACCACTCTGCAAACATGACTACAAGTTAAAAAAGCATTTGCAATGCAATAGGTCTCACATTTGCAAGAGTTAGAGCTATTGGTGTTGTAAATGTAAAGTTTTTTGCTAATGTTTTTGGAGTGGAGTGGATGTACGTTGTATATAGTGGAATTATGGTGAATGTTGTGCAGTGAAAATATATGGATAGAAAGTATGTGGTATTTAGTGTATAGGAATTATGTGGAGTGGGATTAAGCGTTATAGAGAGTAATTATGTGGTGTGATAGTCTGTGTTGTGGAGTGGTAATCTCAGGTTTAGTCTTCCTCGTTTCCATAGAAGCTAAACTATAAACACAATGAGCCACAAAAAAAAGAAGCAACCACAGAGGGGCACTTCTGGACCTAGTCAGAGGTTTGAGCAGGACCACTGGAAATATGTGACTATTCGGCTGCACCGATTACCGCATAATTATATGTTTTTCCGCATTTGCCACATAATACATCATCTGCCGCATAATCTGCAGATTTGAACATAAAAAATTTGTTTCTAGCTCAAACAGCTCAAACATTACCAAAAATGCTGCGACACATGTTAAAGCGTGGTGGAAGGCTCTTTGCAAAGCTGGAAAGGTCACCTATTACTTATTGCTAAATTGGTACAAATAGTGCGCAAACCTCTCTTGCTTCTTTCTGGACCTCTCCTGCCTATTTCTGCATTACTCTTGCTTCTTTCTGTACCTTTTTTTCCTCTTTCTGCACTTCTCTTGCCTCTTTCTGTACTTCTCTTGCTTCTTTCTGTACCTTTCTTCTACTTTCTGCACTTCTCTTGCCGATTTCTTCACATTGATTCCTCTTTCTGCACCTCCCTTCTTTTGGTACCTCTCTTGCTTCTTTCTAAACCTCTCGTGCGTCTTTCTTCTGCACCTCTCTTGCCTCTTTCTGCACTTTTCTTGCCACTTTCTGTACCTTTCTTCCTCTTTCTACACCTCACTCTCTTCTTTCTGCACCTTTCTTGCTTCTTTCTGCACTTCTCTTGCCCTTTCTGTACCTCACTTGCTTCTTTCTGCACCTCTCTTGTTTCTTTCTGTACCTCTCTTGCATCTTTCTGCACCTCTCTTCTTTCTGCACCTTTCTTCCTCTTTCCGTACCTCTCTTGCTTCTTTCTGCATTTCTCTTGCTTTTTTTTCTGCAACTCTCTTACGTGTTTCTAAACATTTCTTCCTCTTTCTGCACCTCTCTTGCGTCTTTCTGCATACTACTTGCCTCTTTCTGTACCTCTCTTGCTTCTTTCTGCACCTCTCTTGCTTCTTTCTGCACCTCTCTTGCCGCTTTCTGTACCTCTCTTGCTTCTTTCTTCCTCTTTCTGCACCTCTCCTGCTTCTTTTTGCATTTCTCATGCTTCTTTCTGCACTTCTCCTGCCTGTTTCTGCACCTGTCTTGCTTCTTTCTGTATGTTTCTTCCTCTTTCTGCACCTTTCTTCCTCTTTCAGGACCTCTCTTGCTTCTTTCTTCCTCTTTCTGCCTTTCTTGCTTCTTTATGCATTTCTCTTTTATTTATTTATTTATTTATTTTTGTCCTCATTCGCCATTAATCTCACTTCAAATTGCGCTCCAGGTGTCTGTACTTACTCTCAGAAACTGAGGAGTATTAGCTGTTAGAAATGGAACCCACGCCTACTAGTACCAGGAACACCATGGAGATCAACAAAGAAAACCGCTGAGATAGCTCTTCTCCCAAGCTCTTAAAGCAAGATGACATGCGCCGAAAGAACCACCACTATACCTGGTAGTACACGGCTTAGCCCGAAGAGTTAAATGGCTTAATCATTGGATTCTCGGGAAAAAAAAGGGGACACCCACGATTTTACTTTGCCATCTGGTCCGCCCATATAAGTTGCAAAGGCTTCCAGACAGCCTTCTTCTTGCCACTTCCTTGTCTGGCCAGATCCAATTTGGAGACTGCCAATACTGAAGACTGCCAGTCCAAAAAAGTGGGAGTACTTGATTCTGTCCATTTTATACAAATTTGCCTCCTAGCTATTAAAATAGAATAGAAAAGGAGCAGTCCAGCGGGGACAGTGATATTTCCTGCAAGGCCGAATATTATTAAAGATAGGTTCAAGTTAACAGTACAACCCAAAACACTTGTCAGAAAATCACCGACCTCTCTCCAGAAGCTGGCAAGGGCAGGACATTCCAGAAACATGTGTATATCAGAAGCTGAAGCCTGTCCACAGTTTTTTACAACTAACTGGACATTAGTGACAACTTGTAAGGAGTAAAAAAGGCCCTATGGATAGTAAATAGATGGTTCCTTTTTAACCAAGCTGGTTTCACAACTTCATGTAGTATCTTGCATGATTTCTGCCATAGTTTAGCCCAGTCCTATGTGGGTAAAGAACCCCCCCCCCCATAGTTCCTCAGCTAGCTTAAATTCACCATCTACTTCTTCCAATAGGGTTTGATACCAGACGGAGACTTCTTTCCTGCCCGGGGGCTTATTCACAAGCTGGTGTTCTAAAATACTGCCACAGCCTGTAGAATTTTTTCGTGGACGGGATTGAACCCAGCTTGCGATTTGATAATGTTTGAACCGAGAGAGACCTCCCCCAACCTTATCCTGGAGATGTTCCCAGGAAATAAGGGTGCCTCCAAGGAGGTGGTCTCCCCAGACCGCGAGCCCTATGTCTTTCAAGGGTTTTGCCAGTCCATCCTTCAGACACTCTGGGGTGCCAAAGAAATCCCATAGGGGGGCCTAGCTGGAAAAGTAATCAAGCCCTACTGCTCCTCTCACCTTGGCCCAAGGTTTGGCTACCCCTTGCAGAACCTTCAGCTTAATTTTTTTTTTTAACTTCGGGTCCCCGAATTTAAACAAAAAGCCCTCTTCTACCAGTTTAGCACCCCTGAGCATGGCCAAGAACATCCCTCCGATCCCAGTATACACAGGCATTTTCAATAACATGCGTGAGTGTGAGAGTTGGAAAGCCCAGGCATACAACTGGAGGTCCGGCAACGCCAGGCCCCCCTTTTCTCTTCTCCGCCTCAACTTTTTCCATGCAATTCTCAAAGGTTTAGATGCCCAAATGAATGAATTAATTTCACTCTGGAGTTTATCAATCGTGGATTTTTCAAAATAAAGGGGAATACAATTAAAAAGAAATTTAATCTTTGGTAATATTGTCATCTTGATCAGATTGATTCTTCCCACGATAGTCAAAGGAAGTATGGCCCAAGATTTCAATAGCCTTTTACATTCCTTTACCGCTATATCCAAGTTGATCTCAGCGATTTTGTAATATCCTGAACCACATAAACTCCCAGATACCTCATTTTGGACCTGGGCTGGTGATGCTGCAGAGTCTCTGTTACATTCCAAGTCATAATTTCCGTTTTTGCCACATTGATCTCATTTCCAGAGACAGAACCAAACTCCTGAGCTAAGCCAATGACTGTTGGGAATGCTAATTGTAAGTCAGCTGAGAGGATCAAGATGTCATCGGCATACAGGGCTACCTTCCTCTCCCACTCCCCATACTTAAAGTGCTGGATATTAGAATCTGGCCTAAGACATTGAGCAAATGGCTCAATGTAAAAATCAAATAAAAGCGGGGAGAGTGGGCAGCCCTGTCTAGTGCCTCTTGTGATTCTAAATGAGTCTGTGATATTCCCATTAACCAGTAACCTAGCCATGGGACTATGATAGATCAACTGGACTATGTGACAAAATCTATCCCCCAAGCCGAACTTCCTCAAGACCTCCGACAGGTAAATCCAATTTACTCTGTCGAAGGCCTTGGTAGCATCCAATGTCATGGCCACTAATGGGAGGGAATATGTAGAGACAAGGTCAACAGCACCAATAAGATCATACGTGAGGTCTGAAAGCTGTCGGTTCCTGACAAAACCCTTCTGATCTAAGTGAAGAACATCTCCTATCATAAGACCCAATCTCGCTGCCATAATGGAGGTGAAAATTTTATAGTCTACATTTAAAAGCGAGATGGGTCTATATGACCCACAGCTTGATGGAGGTTTCCCGGGTTTCAATATAAGAATTATTAAAGCATCATCACATGAAGCTGGGAGCCCTAAACCGACTTCCAGCACATAATTAAACAACTGCGTTAGAACGGGGACAATCTTATCTCCCAGCAACTTATAGATCTCCGCCGGAAGTCCGTCAGGGCCTGCTACTTTCCCTATCTTGCAGCGTTGAATGGCTTCTCTAACCTCAGTTTGAGTAAAAGCTTGGTCCAAATATTTTTGTTGATCCAGTCCAAGACAAGGAAGGGGAATATCCCTCAACCAATTCTGAACCCTGACTGGGTCTAACCTTTGGTCCTCATGATAGATCTCCTGAAAATAGGTCTGAAAGACCTGGCTGATTTCTCCATCTGAGCAGAAGGTTACATTTCCGCTGATAATCTCTCTAATGTTATTTCTTGCCCGATCAGATTTTGCATTCCAGGCAAGAAGCTTACCTGCCCCCTCCCCATATTCAAAATGGGCGATTTTACTAGCCTCCCATCTGCGGATAAGCCTAGATTGGAGAATATTCTCCAACTGCCCCTTTAAACTATCCCATTTGGCTTTCCGTTCTTGCTGAATCTCAGGAGAGGCTAGAAAAGATAATTCAGTCTCTACCTCTTTCAATTTTCCCTCGAGAGATATCTCCTCCTTATATCTTTTATTTATAAAACTGGCTCTACTGGTGATTTGACCGCGTAGGATAGCCTTGAAAGAGTCCCATACATTAGTTATTAAAGTCAACCCCAGATTTATTTTAAGGAACCATTCAGTTTCCTGCAGTAAGAAAACCTTTTCTTCTTCCATCAAAAGTAAAGAATGGTCAAACGACCAGGTGCGAGCGGGTGCTACTGTTAGACCATTCAGACATAACAGAACCCCCGAATGATCTGAAAGATGATTGGCCAGGTATGAAATATCTCTGACTCTTTCTCTCAATGAATTACTTATTAATATGTAATCTATTCTGGATTGATGTTTATATTTGTGATTTCTAAACGACACACCTGGTTGCAAACCTGCTCTTTCTCTCCAAATATCTAATAACATAAATTGTTCCATAACCTCCAAGAGGAAATCCCGGGATTTCAAAGGGGCCACAGTTCTTCTATTTGGAGTTTTATCCAGCACAGGATTTAAAACTATATTAAAATCCCCAGCTAGAATTATCGGCTCAGTGAAATCTAATGGATGGAAGAAAATAACCTTAAGACTGGAAGGGTCATCAAGATTCGGTCCATAATAGCCGACCAAAATGTACAGAGTCCCTCCTATCCTAACTTTAACAATCAACCATCTACCACCTGGATCCACCACTTACTGTAAGACATGTGCTTTGGCTGATTTCTTAAAAATTATAAGGACTCCTCTTGTGTTAGCTGTCTGGTTCGTGCAAGCATATGAACCCACCCATCTTTTATTTTTAAGAAGAGAAGATATCTCTTCTTTCAAGAGATGTGTTTCCTGGAGAATCAAAACCTGAGCCGATGAATCTTGGAGATACTGTATTATCCTATCTCTTCTCGGCCTGGTTCGCAGACCATTAATGTTCCAGGACAAAATCTGTATGGGGCTCATATTAAGTCATCTGGAGATTTTAAGATTAAACCCATGTCGTCATATAATCCAGCCCAGCTCCAAACTTTATTCCTAAAAATAACATAAGTACTAACATCAAAAATTGGAGAATGAGGATTTTTTTTTTTTTCTTGCCACACCCTAACCCTTACCCTACCCAGTGGCCCCCCAGTCCCTCCCCCCCTCTCTGGGAACCCATATCCCAATTATCTGGACAGATGGAGTCCAGGCAATTGCATCCCGGAGAAAACCACCCAGTCACCTCCTGATTCAAAGGATAAAAAAAAGTGAGAAAGAAACTTCAAGAAGAGAGAAAGGCATGAACAAAAAAAATCAAAAAAGGAGAGAAAAAAAGAAAAAACATTAAACTTTAATAGTTATAATTTCCATTCTGGTTATTTTCATATCAAACCTTCTCTCACATACAATCTAGAATTATTTTAATTTCTCTATATGGGAGAAAGTGGAAACAACGATTTCCCCACCAGCCTACCTCCTGTGATCAACTATGCTGACCCTGCTTATAGACCTACTATGGCCCCCCTTTACTGATGTTATTAAGCAGCTCATCTGCTTCTTGCACTGATCTTATGTTGTGCATTTTATTGTTGTACATGACTTTTAAAAAGGCCGGGAATTTTAATTGAGCTACTGCCCCTAGCTTTTTAAACTCTTCCAGCCTCTTGCCCAATTCCCATTGCCTCTCCACCGTGCATCTTGAGAGATCTGACCGTAGCTCAAAGGAAAACTCCTTTGCTTGCACTGATTTCAATTTTAATGCATAGTTAAGAATCTTATCCTTTAAGGCAAACGTGAGAAAGTTAATGAGAATTTTTCTGGGTTTGGGCCTACTAGGGTTCCTACGGAAGGGGTCCCTATGTACCCTCTGTATATCCCGACTGAGTTCTTCCTCCGATTCTTCAAGCTGTAACAAGGTTTTAAGTAAAGAGACAATATAGGAGCGTATATCGGAACCTTCACAACCTTCAGGTATATTCAATAAACATAAGTTGTTTCTGCGTGCATTATTTTCTAACATCTCCACTCTATCTCGAAGATCCCAATGTTCGGTCTTCAGCAGTTGAATGTCCGATTTGGCCTGACCCAGGTCTTCTTTCAATTTACCCACTTTATTCTCAAGGGCTGCGGTCCTGGAGTTTATAAGATCTACTTATTTCCAGAGATTCACAAAAATTCCTTATCTCCCCTTGATTCACTGTGGATGCAGCAGGCCCCCTTTTTATGTCTTCTGATAATGTAGCGAAAATTCCCTCCCAACCTACTGGAGAAGATAGAGATTGCAGTCCCGGCAGAGTGACTCTGTCTCCCTCTCGCTCCTCCTCCGTATTGCTGCTTAAAATATCGACCAAAAGGTCATTGCTCGGAGCACTTCTACCCTTTGAGGGCTCCCCTAGTTGACTTTGCTGGGGGACCAAAACTGACCCTTGTTCTAATGTTGATAGGGATAGTGCCCAAGCAAAAATCTGATGCTATAGGAGTTATATCTGCCGAACACTGCTCCAGGGGTTCAGGTTGCACGCCAACAACCAACACTTCTGGTTGAATCCTAAAATAGGAACGTAGCGACGGAGTCACTTTAACGAGACTAGGAGTTGCCCTGGTCTTTAATTTCTTAGATCTAATCGACTTCCCCTTCACCGGATAAACCTGAAAGGCAGAATCCACACTTAGGAAATTAACCCCCTCCCTTGGGGAAGCCTCTAGTTCACCGGAGGGAGGGCTGACGACAGCAGTGGGAATTTGCGGTAAGTCGGTGTCCGGGGTATCTTTCCCAGTATCTGCTTTACCGGAGGTGGTTTTAATATTTACTTTTCTCTTTGCTTTCTTATTATCCACAGTGGCCCCCTTTTTACTTTGCCTTTGTACTCTCTTAATCACTATGGATGATGAGCTTGCAGCAGCAGGGCGGAAATTTCCTTGTAGGTCTTGGAGGGCATTTATGCATTTCTCTAGCTTGTTTCTGCACCTCTCTTGCCTATTTCTGCACATCTCTCTTCGTTCTGCACCTCTCTTGCTTCTTTCTGCACTTATCTTGCCTCTCTCTGCACCTCTCCTACTTCTTTCTGCACCTTTCTTCCTCTCTGCAACTTTCTTCTTGTTTCTGCACCTCACTTGCTTCTTTCTGCACCTCTCTTGCTTCTCTCTGCACTTCTCTTGTTTCTTTCTGCACCTTTCTCCTTTCTGCAGTTCTCTTGCTTCTTTCTGCACTTCTCTTACCTCTTTCTGCACCTCTCTTGCTTCTTTCTGCACCTCTCTTTCTTCTTTTTACACCTCTCTTGCTTCTTTTCTGCACTTCTCTTGTTTCTTTCTGCACATTGCTTCTTCTTTCTGCACTTCTATTGCCTCTTTCTGCATTTCTCCTGCTTCTTTCTGCAACTCTCTTGCCTCTTTCTGCACCTCTCTTGCTTCTTTCTGCACTTCTCTTGTCATGTACTCATCCAATCACCCAGGCTCTACTTTTACACTCAACCATTCACTTAGGCACTGCCCATGCACTCATCTGTTCACTCAGGCACTACCCATGCATTAATCCAATCACCCAGACACTACCTATGCACTCATCCAAAGAGCCAGGCACTACCCTTGCACTAATCCATTCACTCAGGTACTACCCATGGTCTCATCCAATCAACCAGGCAGTACGCATACATTCGTGCAATCACACACATACTAGTCATGCAGTCATCCAATTACCCGGCAATACCCATGCATTCATTCGATTCATCAGGCAGTACCCATGCACTCATAAAATGAACCAGGCACTACCGTTGCTCTCATCCAGTCACTCAGGCACTACCCATGCACTCATCCAATCACCCAGGCAATACCCATGCATTCATTTGATTCATCAGGCAGTACCCATGCACTCATAAAATGAACCAGGCACTACCGTTGCTCTCATCCAGTCACTCAGGCACTACCCATGCACTCATTCAGTCACCCAGATACTACCTATGCACTCATCTAATCATTCAGGCACTATCCTTGTACTCATCCATTTACTCAGGCACTACCCATGCATTCATCAAATCACTCACGCACTACCCATGCACTCATAAAATCACCCAGGCACTACCCATCCACTCGTCCAATCATTCAGGCACTACCCTTGCACACTCACTGAGGTACTACCCATGCACTTATGCAATGACCCAGGCACTACCCTTGGACTCATCAATTAACTCAAGCACTACCCATGCACTCATTCAAACACTATCCTTGCACTCATCCATTCTTTCAGACACTAGACATACACACTTTCATTCTCTCAGGCACTACCCAATGCACTCATACAATCAACCAGACAGTACAAATGCACTCATCCAATTACCCAGTCTCTACTAGTACAATCAACCATTCACTCAGGCACTACCCATGCACTCATCCAATCAACCAGGCACTACGCATGCACTCATGCAATTGCACAAGCAGGTCGAGCAGTCATCCAATCACCCAGGCACTAATATTACGGTCAAACATAAAAATATATTTAAAAAATCTTTTTTGTATATATATATATATATATATTCACTGAAAAAACCATAGGTTTCAGGGGCGTTATAGTTAGCTGGACTTTTCACTCGTACAAAACCATTGAAATTCCCCCGTTATAGTTAGTTCAGCTAACTATAACTCGCGCGCCCGCAATGCACTGCTGATGACGTCACATATTACATCACTCATGACATGGTCAGTGACATCACTCATGACATCACTGATGACATCTCAAATGACATCACTGATGACATCATCCAGTGAATGTGTGTTTTTCTGAAAATTACATATGTTTTATATATGTATATCTCAAGGTCGATGGAAGAATAAATGGGTATATAAGTGTCTAAATGGATGATTTGTTTTAGAAAAATTGATTGTATAACTGACTGATTAAGTGTATCTTAGTGAATACATGGGTTAGTGAGTAATGTTTAAATGTGTAAATATCTGTATCAGTCTCTCACTTTGTGTATAAGTGGCTGCATGGGTTGGTGAGTAGCTACATGAGTGTCTATATAGGTTATTAGTTGGTTTTTTGAGTATCAGTATGAGTGTCTGAGTGTCTGTATGGTTCGGTGGGGGGTATTACGTAGTGCATAGGTGCATGAATGAGTGACTCACTGTTTGTATGTGTTGAAGACAGCATGTGTGCAGGACTGTATGGGTGGATGAGTGTGTGCATGGGTGTGTTAGTGAGTGATAGACTGTCTCAATAGTGTCTTTATGAGTAACTACATATGTTTTAAACTAGTATACGTGACTATTGGTGTATATAAGTGAGTATATGTGAGAGTGAGAGATTGAAAGAGTTCCTGTATGAATAAGTATGTGTTTCTATAAGTGATTGTTTAAAAGACTAAGTATGTGTAAGTTTCTGTAGAAGTAAGTGTGGTGGTGTGTGTATAACTGTATATGCAAGTAAATGGATGTTTGATTCTTTATTAGCATGAGTGACTATGTGTGTGAGTAACTCTATGGATGAGTGGCGTTGTGTAACAGGATGTATATGTGTGTGAGTACATATGATGAGTGAGTACATGTATGAGTGACTGTATAGGACTGTTGGTGAATGAGTGGATGTGTATGTGGATCTTAGAATTACTGAATAGGTTGTTGTAACTGGTATTGGTATGTCCATTGTTTTGAACATTGTAGTTTCTATTTTTGAATGTGTGTATCAAAGGTTATATTAGGGGAAGAGGAGGTCTGCCACTCTATCACAAGGATGATGTCATCAGTGATGTCATTAGTGATGTCATTTGAGATGTCATCAGTGATGTCATGAGTGATGTCACTGACCATGTCATGAGTGATGCAATATGTGACGTCATCAGCAGTGCATTGCGGGCGCGCGAGTTATAGTTAGCTGAACTAACTATAACAGGGGAATTTCAATGGTTTTGTACGAGTGAAAAGTCCAGCTAACTATAACGCCCCTGAAACCTATGGTTTTTTCAGTGAATTTCAAAGGTTTTTTAAATGCTAATTTCTAACCATGCCTACAGAGATAGGACATGTGAAGAAAGAAGAAAAAACGCAAAGAAAGAAAAAAAAGAAATGCAGAAAGAAGCAACAGAAGTCCTCAAAGACGAAGAAAAGTGCAGGAAGAAGGATAACGTGAAGAACAAATAGAAGAGCAGAAAGAAGCCTTGTTGCAAAATCATCCTGTACCCTCAACTTTTTCAGATGGATACTGGTGTAACTGAGTCTGACTAACCAGTACTAGAGCCAGTGCTATGTTAAAAGACACTCAGAATACAGTGAAAACACTAGGGAACACTATGCGTTGGGGTCCCCCTGTGATCAGCATGACCTCCTCTGTAAGCCCCTAGTATATAATAGGTAGGCTGTCCGGTTTTAGGTTTAAACCTATAATAACTGATAAAACACCTCTGAAAGAGAAATAGCCCTCACCAGTGAAAACATATAAACACTGAAAAAACACCTGCATAACCACAAACTAAATGCCATTAAAAGAAATAAAGAGAGTGAAAGTCATTTGTTTCTTCCTGAAGGAGCCAATACATTGTATCTTTATTATACAAGCAAGCAGTAAAAAAGACTGGGCTAACATTATTCTGCTTGAGTTTTGTTGTTTAGGGATGCCACTAAGATATTGTTTCTTCTCCCTTTTTTCCAGTTTTGTGGTCTTTGTTCTAAAGATACAGCAGTTTAGAAGCATGTTTTAGGTCTTGTTTAATTATTTTATAAACTGTAGAGAATCAGGAAATATCAAAATCATATTTGCTAATTTGGCTGCGTTAGATTCTTTCACTGATAGGTAAAATGGCTGGGAATATTTCCTAATATGTGTCCTCACATTTACCCACAGAGAATGGGTAAAAACCCTTGATACATTAGCCCCCAGTTTCCGGTGAGTCAGTATTGATAGTAGGTGAATTGCCAACACATCAGACTTTAAACATTCAATGCAAGGTATAGTGACAAGTATATGTGAAAAGACTGCTATCACCAAGCATCTGGGATAGTGGTGAAAACATGACACCAGACTTTTGGAAAACATGGAACGCAGTGTCACTTGGAATGCTCTGCAAAAGGGTTTTTTCCAAGTTCAACAAAGATTGGAGTGATATTGTTTGTATTTGCAGTGATTCAGCTACGTATATGAAAAGGTTGTGTGATGACCTGTCAAAATCGAAACCCGAGCTGAAGTTCTTCCCTGCAAGAGATCCTTGCCCTTGTTAGATGGTATGCTAAAAGCAAAGTTTTGCTGAGTGATGATGCCAAAGGCAAGAAATGTGAGGATCTGTGGTTGCATATTGATAGTGATGTGAAAAAAGTACACTCTACTAAATTATTACAGGAAAACATAACTGCTGTAGTGGACATAATAAAAAAATCTATAGTCTGAAAACACCCTTGTCTGCCAAGTGTTCAGCATAATTGGTGTAGATGGGAAACATCTCCTTAAGAGTAGGCTGGGCGACACCTTTAGTGACTTTGGCACTGCAACATGTTCCATGTTAAAGTGCTTGCCACTTGGTAAGCAAAGCAATGTTGAAGAGCAATTCAGGAACGTTTATTTTACAATGTATGGGAAATGGCTTAAATGCTGCATAGAAATGTCTCTTCACCAACCATGGCATTTGAAGTCCATGAAACCTTACTAGGGTACTCTGTACAAGCTCAAGATCCCTTCCGTAAAGAGGAATTTCCTCCATAGTTTCAAAAGTGCTGCTTCATTTTTGACAGCTTCAATAACTCTGGGGCATAAGCACCAAGTTCAACGCAAATGTTGCAGAACCTGCCCAGAGAATTGCAATCTTCAAGTGCACCAGTATTGGCATGGAAAGCTAGGTCAATGGCCAGTATTAGCAAATTGTGTACTGGCTGTTTTGGCGTTGCCCGTCTCAAGTGCCAATGTTGAGAGGGCCTTTTCACAGAAAAACAGTTTACATAGGAATGAAAGAGCGAGCATACATGACCAAAGACTCACTGAAGAAGTATTGTATGGTGTACTACAATAAGTTAAACTTGCAAAAATGTATTTGTACCTCTTATACACTAAACGTACACTGTCTATATACCATGCGCTATCAGTGCATAAAGCAAGCAATAAGAAAAACAAAACATTCCACAAACACCGGAATACACTGTTTCTGTTGCTTTTAATGGTGCGAAAATCTGTAACCACTGATAACCACTGTTTTTTAAGGTATTGAAATCACTTGACACTGAAAAAATCCCACCAAAATTTACCAAAAATAGAAACTGAAAACTGGAAAGCCTAATAATAGGGCAGGGGATTAAAACTACCTCTTAAAACGCGCCACAGGGCGTGTTTGCACACATCACCTCAGGCCCCGTCCCCTCACTTCCCCACTGTGTAAACACGCCCTGTGGCTGTTTTAAGTTTGGAGGTTAAGTCCCCTTGAATCCTGAGGGTCCCTAGGGTCCAACTAGACCACTAGGTACCTCCAGTAAGCGCCACAGAGCTGCGTTGGCTTTAAAAGCCAAAAAAGGAGAGATAAAACTAGCGCCCTATCAACAACAGGGTGCTAACATGCAAATTTGCATGTTAGCACCCTTTTACTCTACGCTTCCCCTTGCATCTCTAATGAGATGCAAAGGGGGCGTTCCAGAGTAAAATAATAGGAGAAATGTCGCTAAGCGACATTTCTCCTATTATCAAGAATGTCGCTAACCCTGTTAGAGACAAAAAAAGCAGCGCTAACCGCACTTAACGCTGCTTTTTTACGTCTGGTATTTTTCTGACTTAGCCATGATATCCTATGGAAGGAGGATATCATGGCTAAGTTTGCCTGTCCCTATCAACAAGGTAACGTGAGATTATCGCTGGGTTTCCAGCGATAATCTCACGTTAGCCTGTTAGCGTGAGGATTTTTATCGCTATTGAGATAAGCGTTGCTAATAGCACGCTATCTCAGTGATAAAAATTCACGCTAGCCGGCGATAATTATCCTAGCGCTAAGTGCGCTTAGAGATAATTATCGCCGGTTGTTGTTGATATGCCCCCAAAGTCCCCTTGAATCCTAAGGGTCCCTAGGGTCAAACTAGCCCACTAGGTACCTCCAGTAAGCGCCACAGAGCTGCGTTGCATAGATGTGTAAAAAGGGGCGTGGCCTCGGAACACCTGTCTGCAACGCAGCTCCCTGGTGCACACTGGAGATACCTGTTGGGCTAGTTGGCCCTCAGGGACCCTCAGTATTGAAGGGGAATTAATTCCCCAACTTACAACTGGCCAGGGGGCGGGTTTGCAGAGTGCTGCAAGGAGGGGGCGTGGCCTCCAGCACGATGCCAGTCTTTTATTTATTTTATTTTTTTAAGAAGGAGGGCTATGTGGCCCCCCTTCTTTTTCTAATTTACTGGCCCTGGGGACCCCATCCCCCAGGGACTGCACCCTAATTTGGCCCTCCCAAGGCCTTAATCGGCCCCGGGGACCCCAACCCCTGGGTCATGGCCTTTTTTCAATTTAAATTCTTTAGGAGGGGGCTGCATTGCCCCCCTCCTCAGGCCACTTATGGCTCTGGGGACCCCATCCCCCGGGGCCGGCCTTTGTTTTTTATTATTTTAAAAATATATATATTTATAGAAACACCTAGGACATGCTGGACAAACCGTATGTACCTATCACCATGACGATTTGCGTGATATTCATTAAAAGGCGACTATGAATAGAATGAATCCACATGGAATGTATTTACACCGCTAGTGAAACTCTGATGTGTCTGACGCCCTACCGTGCCTAATCCCGGCGCCCCCGCCGGTGGGTACTCTCCAAGTAGACACCCTTGTCGTTTACTTATACAAACATGGGTAGCTATTGACGGGCACATTTAATATACACGCACACCAAGCCATTTAAAGGGGATTCGACAAAAATTCGATCAAACTATGCAAGAAACCCCCCTCACGGTTAATAAAAAACACATCCACCGCCGGATGTGTAATACTTTTTATTTTACTCTCTGGAAAGGAGACTGTGAGAAGTTGGCCTGATATATGATGTCACTAGTTCTAGTGTACACCTTGTATCAGTCCAAACCCCCTTATGGTGATTGGTTGTAAAGTCAACCTTATAGACCAGCTATCCTAGTGGTAGCATGGACAAGAGCAGTCTTAGGCTAAACTCTGAATGGCATGTGAAGCCAGCTGTGATACCATATGTAATCTCTTGAATACCAAATGAAAGGACACCACAACAGATATATATATAAAATAAAGTGTATTTATTTGAGTAAAACCCTCAGCACTCTTTATGAGATTCGAGGTAAGTACAACACAGTATTATTTAAGCATACATTAAGTCACACAGGTAAGTAATACAGTTAGGCCCTAGGGGCCACGCAAACCATATACTAAGTAAGTGGTATAAGGACCACTGTCACGGAAATAGAATAGGCCTAGGCCTAGGGAATCGCTGGGGCTACACTACACTAGCGTTAGTTAGGAAGTGGGAGGCCCACGGGATTCGTGTGCAGAGTGGAAACACTCACGCGTAATGCGTATAATCGATAGAAATAGTACAGTTTTGAAATAAGCAGTTTAAGGACACTTCTGAAGCACTTAGAGAGTCGAGACTCGGAAACTAGCCACTAGAATAGTCACTACCCTTGTGAGCACCGAAGTACCCAAGTTACCTAGCCCACAGGCTGCGGGTGCATAGGGGTGAACTGGCGTCGGGTTTCGTTGTGGATCTCTATGGATGCCTGAAGGAAAGTTGCTGACAGGCAGTCAGTGAAGAGTGTCCGGTGGATCCCAAGGCTGGGATCAAGAAGGAAGGATACCTGCAAGCAGAAGGGACAGAGTCAAGGTCACTAGCCAGTGACCACGTGGAACCAGGAAGGAACCAGGTGATGTCGCGATGATGCAGGCGTGAAGGTGAAGCTTGTCGCAGCAGTCACGGGGACCAGGAGGCGTCGATGGCGACCAGGAGGTGAGCTGTCCCACGAAGGCTCTTGTTGTCGGCGGCGTCGATGCTGAGTCAGGACCCAACAAGCCGGGGCAAGCGGAACCCACGCAGGAAGATGGACTTGCTTCTGGTGCAGACCAGGAAGGTCTTTCACAGAGGAGCGGGAGCCAGTCTGGAGGAGCCAAACCAGCAGTCGAAGATTAAAGGTGTGTCGTCACAAAGGCTACTAGCCAGCGGGCAAGCAACCGGACAGACGCGGCAAGCAGGGAAATGCAGAAGGGCCCCACGCAGGACTCATGGAGTGTGGGGGGCTGATCTTCGGTGCAGATGGTGCTTGGTGTTGGGGCTTCTCAATCCCCGGTGCACAACTTCGAGGGTGCCTCAGAAGCTGCGCTGGAAGATACTCACCACTTTTCCCAGGTAGCCAGTCCCACGTCTCTCGTTGCCTCCACGGATCTCAGCTCGGCTGTGGATGTGGATCAGGGTCGGAGAAGTCTGGAAGTCAAGGCTCTGGTCGGGCTCTGCAGTCGGTCCCTCGTAGAACTTCAGCAAAGCAAAGGGTAGTCTCTTGATGGTGCCTGTTTGCACAGGGTAGCCACTCCTTGGCTACAAGGGAGATTCTTCAGTCTTCTTCTTTCGTAGAATGTCGAAGGTCCAGAGTTTCTGTTCAAGATGCAGGTTCAGGATAATCTAATTTCCTAAGGACCCAGCTCCCACTCTTATACTAATCTGGGGGGCTGGTATACCTGCTAGGTCACGCCTTATGGGTGGGACCTGGGAGGGGGTGGTTACACCCCCTTCCCTTTGTCCAGTTTCGCGCCAGGACTGGGGCTGGAGTGCCCCAGCACCGGTTTGAACTGGACTATGCATGGGACACCTTGTGTGCCCCAGGCAGTGTCTCGTTTCATTCAACCCTCCCTGCCCCAATACACTAAGGCCTGTCTGGGGTGGTGCTCGCACCTCCCTAGGCAGGAAACCTATTGTCCAAGCCTCCCAGGCCGTGATCGCTCCCAGCAGCAGGAGGTCAGACTTGTGTCGTGGCAGCAGCATCCATTTTGTGATGCTGGGGCTCTGGTTAACTTTAACCGGGTAAGTAGGTTACAACATGTCTTCTCCCTCTAGAAGGAAGGGATAATATCCTCATCCCCAGAATTGGGATGGGGGTGTTATTCCAAAGTGTTAGACACCTTACACGACATGTTTTTTTTTTTTTTTTTTTTTTGAAACCGTTTATTGCAGTTTGAAAAAGTTACAGGTATGGGCCTACAACCACTCGGCCGGCCGCTAGAGTGACAAAAGCATATTGCATACATACGGTAAGAGTCTCTTGGCAGTACAGATTAGCAAAACAGGAGAAATCAATGTTGCAGGCCGCATAGCTCCATGCCCACAGTACGGTTCCCTTTTATCAAAACAGAACAACACAAAAAACCACACCCGCAAGGCAACCCGCGATCCAAAGTGACAGCACGTGCTCCATAAGTGGGGGATCCCAACCAGCAGCAGAACTCTGGAGAGGGGAATGGGAATAGATCAGGGACTGGGGGACCGCATGCCCAAGGCCGAGGGAGGGGGGCCATCTAGGGAGACGGAGCAGGCGAGGCAGCCGGTAGCAGTGGCGGCTCACAAATACCCCGGCGGTAGGCATTCCAGGGGCCCCAGATTTTCACCCACGCCCCAGGCTTACCCCTCGCCACATACACCACCTTTTCACGAAACATACACCAATCCATATGTTCTTTCCAGGCCAACACCGCAGGGGGCCTCTGGGATCCCCACAATTGAGCAATGTCACGCTTAGCTATCATGTATCCCAGAGTCACCCACCGCGTCTGCGGGACCGAATAATCATTTGGTTCCCACACATTCAGCAAGCATCTCCTCGCTTCAGGCAACAGTGCGACACTCGTAACCACACGCAGGACCTCATGCACACCACGCCAGAATCGCTCCACCTTTGGGCACTCCCACAGTATATGCATGAAAGTTGCCAACGCGCCACAGCCACGCTTACACATTCCGTCACCAGCAAAGCCCATACGTAGAAGCCTTGGCCCCGTCACGTAAACCCGGTGAAGGATCTTAAGCTGGACGAAACGAAGGCGAGCCGGGATGGCCACCTCTTTTGGAGAGGCCACCGCGGAAATCCAATCCTCGTCGTCCAGCTCTAGCCTGTCGGCAACCCAGGCCTCGCGGAGACTAGTCAGCAGGCACGATCTGTCGTTGATAGTTTTTTTATATATGAGGGAGATCGTGCTGTCTGGGACATGGCCATCCAGCACTCTGTCCTCCAGGGGGGAAGACTCCGGAATGGACGCGACATCCGGGAAGACGGAGCCCAGCGCATGGCGGACTTGTAGGTACCGAAAGTACTCACTGCCCTGCAGCTGAAACTCCGTCTGCAGCGTCGCAAAAGTCTTGAATCCCCCCCTCGTCCAGAGATCTCCCACAGTGCTAATTCCGATCGTGTCCCACTTCTCAAAGCCCTTCGATGTCCACAGGGAGCCCAACCTCTCAGACGCATATAGCGGTGACGCCCGGGTCAAACGGTCCTTCCACCCCATAGCTGCATTAGCCGCGTGCCAGACACGCACCATGACACGCGTCGGTCCCGTCAGACGGGGGTCGGGCGCGGCAGAGTAAAGCGCTCGATTGTAGTCGCCACCAGGCAGGAGCATCTTGTCCATCTCAAACGCCGGGTTCAAGGCGGGCCCGTAAAGGCCATGATTAATTGCAGCCAGTTGGGTGGCCCAGTAATACCGTTTAATGTCCGGGAGGGCGACCCCCCCATCGTACCACGGGAGCGTCAATTTAGCCAGAGCAATGCGCGGCCTCCCGTCCCAGAACAGGCGCCGCTGGAGGCCCTCCACCTCACGGAAGTAGCGTGCCGGAACCAAGTCCATAGTATTCTGGAGGGCGTAGAGGAAGCGCGGCAAGGACATCATTTTAAACAAGGCCGCTCGGCCGAGCGGCGAAAGCGGCAGACGCCGCCAGCGCACCACGTCCTCCTTCAAGCGCTGGAGGGGGGGCAGCAAATTCCGCTCATAGCGGGCCTCCGGGTCAAGGGTGATATATATACCCAGGTACCGAAACCCCTGGGAGGCAATCTGGATCGGACAGTCCCGTGGTAGGACCGGAGCCTCCCCGGAAAGCACATATACACAGGATTTCGCCCAGTTGATGACAAGGCCTGAGTTGCGACCGAAGGAGCGCAAAACATCAACCAGGACTATCAGTGATTTACGCGGGGAGGCGAGATACAGGAGGATATCATCAGCATAGAGGGACACACGGTCCTCATGCTCGGGGGTCCAGCGGAGACCACGGATGGAAGGGTGCCACCGCAGCCACTCCGCCAGGGGCTCCAGGGCCAGTGCAAACAGGAGAGGTGACAAGGGGCAACCCTGTCGCGTGCCCCGCCCCAGCGCGAATGGGGCCGAGACTCGCCCATTCACCACCACCTGCGCCAAGGGGCCCGAGTACAACAATTTGACCCAGCTAATAAAGCCCGGTCCAAATCCAAATTTCGCCAGCATCGCCCAGATGTATGGCCACTCAAGCGTGTCAAACGCCATGGTGGCGTCCAAGGACGCCAAGATGGCCGGCTCCCGCACAAATGGGACACGCGCGAGCACACCGTGCAAGCGCCGCAGATTGAGTGCCGTGTTGCGGTGTGGTATAAAGCCAGATTGGTCTTGATGGACCAAATCGCCCACCACGCCAACCAACCGGTTGGCCAACACCTTGGCGAGGATTTTGGGCTCCGCGTTCAAGAGCGAGATCGGCCTATAGGATGCGACCCGTTCACGGGGCTTCCCCTCCTTGTGGATCACCACGATTGTGGCCAGACGCTGGTCCGGCGGGAGGGAACCCTGCGAGTGTGCCGCCAGGAACATCGCGCGCAGGTGGGGAGCCAACACATCCGGGCGTAGCTTGTATAGTTCGATGGGGATACCATTGGGGCCCATGGCCTTGCCGGACGCAACCGAGCGAATAGCCAAGGCAATTTCGTCCGAGGTGGGAGGAGCGTCCAGCAAATCCCTGTCCTCCACCGTAAGGGAGGGCAGTGCGATGTCCCGAAGCAGGGCATGGGAATCTTCCTCCGAGCAGGGGGAAACCGGGGAGTAGACTTCGCGGAAATGATCCGCAAAGCAGGAGACAATGGCTTCCGGCTCGGTGACACACGCACCATCCACACTCTCAATCAAAGGAACCACGCGACTCGCTCTCTCCCTCTTGTCCAACCACGCAATCAATTTGCCAGCCTTATCACCCACATCATACAATCGCCCCTGCTGCTCTCGACTGAGGCCCCTGGCCGCCTCCGTGATGAGGGCCCGATAGGCTACCTGCTTTAGGTGTAGAACATGCAGCTTGGCATCTGTCACCCCGCTCCCCAGGTCACCCTCCAGTTCTGCAATCTCGGCCTCTACCCGGGTCACCTCCTCCCGCTCGCGCCGCCGGGCATGGGAGATAAAGGAGAGGGCCTCCCCTCTAAGAACTACCTTAAAAGCCTCCCACAGGGAGATGGCCGAAGGGACCGACCCCATATTCTCGTCGAAATAGCGCTGTAAGGATTTGATCAAATCGGCACGAATGGTGGGGTCGCGCAAATACCATGCATTGATTGGAGCCACCCTGCCATTCCCCCTCGGGAAGACATCAAACTGTAACAGCAATGGGGAGTGGTCTGAGATACCCCGCGCCAGATGGCGCACCTCCCCCACCCTCCCTGCATGGGCCGCCGGGACAAGGATGTAATCAAGCCGCGAGAGGCTACCATGGGCACCCGAGTGGAAGGTGTATTGCCGCTGTACGGGATGCTTCAGTCGCCAGCAATCCACCAAGCCCAGCGTGTCTAAAAGGCCGGGCAGCCACGCCTGCGCCCGGGGGAGGTCCCTGGGGGGATGGCGATCCATAGACCCAGAAGCTACCGCATTAAAGTCCCCTCCAACCACCAGCAGGCCACTCGGAAGGTCCAGGAGGAGGTGCCCCAGGTCCGCGAATGTGGTGGCTTGCAACCCAGGCGGGACGTACACTGATATCAAAATAAACACTCTACCCTCCATTCTTCCCACCAGGACAGTGTAGCGTCCCCTCTCATCATGGCGCACCTCATCGACCTCCAACGGGAGCGAGTTCTTGATCATAATACCCACCCCCCGCGAGCCCGAAGTGAAGCCAGAATGGGCCGCCAAACGATAGCCCCGCCGATTCATTGCCTGAAAGGAGTTACCTATAAGGTGTGTCTCCTGCAGGAAGACAACATCTGGTGAAATACGTTTCAAGTACTGCAGGACCACACCACGCTTGATCCTATCCCCCAGGCCGTTAACATTCCATGACAACACAGTCAAATCCCTACCCCCCATCATACGTCGAAACAATCGGTCGTCCCCCACAGAGCATCTTAAAAACAACAATACAGTAGCGGGTTTGCCTTGCGGTGCAAACAAACAACACACCCCCCCCACCCCCCCCATCCCAACAGAACTCCCCCCTCCCTGCACCCCTGCATGAGCCCAGACAGCCCCCCCAAAGTGCAGTGTGCCTGTCGCCCCATAGCTAAAAACTAACTAGTCCCCCAGAGGAGGAGGGAAGCCCCCAACAGACCCCGCACGACCTCCATAGGAGGGGAACATATGCAATCAATAAATGGGGAAGGAACATCGTCCAGAGCAAGGCCTATTCAGTCACCCCTCAATTCTGATCCGGCGGGCCCTCCTCGCCAGCCGCGCCCCCCCCTGCCCCCCCGGCCCCGATCTCCAGGCAAAGTGTCCAACCAGTCCCCAGCCGCCTCGGGCCGGTCAAAGAAGTGCGTGCGACCATCCACCTCCACCCTAAGCTTAGCTGGAAAAAGCATTGAGTACTTAAGGTTCAGGTCCCGTAGGCGACGCTTAACACCAAGAAAGCTCTGTCTCTGCTTCTGAACCGCCGGAGTATAGTCTGGGTAGAAATGCACGTCCATGTTGTCAAGCTTGACCGGTCCCTGTTGCCTGGAGGTCTGGAGGATAGCATCTCTGTCCCGAAAGTTAAATCCGGGCAATGAGAGGCCGCGGCGGGGCACCGGTCTTAGGTCTGCCCCCAGGAACCCGGTGAGCACGCTCCACCGCAAAAAGCTTACTCAGCCCCCGGGGCTGGAGATGGGTAAGGATCAATTCTTCCACAAAAAGATCTGCCGCCTCCGCCTCTCGTCCCTCCGGCACCCCCACAATACGGACATTATTCCTCCGGGCCCGACCCTCGGAATCCTCCAGTCGCCGGTCCATCAGGGCGCTCGCCTGGCCAAGCCGGCGCACCTCCTTTTGGAGGGCCACCACGTCCGTCGTGAGGCTCGTTGCGGTGTGAGCCAGGGAATCGACCCGGTCGTTCGTTTTGGACAAGTCTGCCCTCACAAGGCTCACATCCACCAGGACCGAGTCTATTTTTTGCGCTAGGGTATCGAAACGCTGGTCCACCGAGGCCTTCATCTCTGCGATGGCGCCCATGACGTCCCGGAGGGTCAGATCCACAGGCTGAGCAGACGCCTCAGTCGGGCCCGCCGGGGAAGTGCGCGATGTCTCCGGAGAACCCTTCTGGAGAGTGTAGCGGTCCATACTGTTAGCTTGGTGCGCCGTGCCACGGCGGGTCGTCTTCACCTTCGCCCGGTCGCCATCTTGTTTGGTGGACATGCTTGCTCTCCCACCGTCGTGCCAATCTTCTCGAGCGGGCCGCTATACCAATTCACGGGCTCCGGGGGGGGGGCGGGGGCGACCACCGAGCAGCAGGTCAACCCACAGCCGGCGGGTCAGCCGGGCACGTGGACAAGACCACACCACCGCACCCCGCTCCGCAACCCCACCTCGCTGGAGGGCAAGGAGGGGCGCAAAAGCGAAAGTGAAAGTGCGGGGTACGCGAGTCGCCCAGCCTTGCCCGCCGCTGTTGTTCACTTTGTCCCCGGATCGCCCCACTACTCCAATCCGGGGGGCCGGCGAGGAGAAGGCCGCAACCTTCGATCGGTGCTCCCACCGGCGTCCGGGGTCCAATTCGAGCCCGAAAAACGGGTGGCGCCTCAGCTCGGGTTCCCCAACCCAGTCCCCTCAACAAGGACAGGATATCGCCAGGATTAATTCAGGAGGTCGCGGAGGTCCTCGGGAGCCTCGCACCTACGCGGCCATCTTGGTTGCGCGCTAGGCTCCTCCTCTACACGACATGTTTTGATAAAGCCAAACCATAGTTACCATAACCGTTTAAGATTATAAGGCACTTTAAGAGTATATGGTAGGCTATATCATAGAACAGCTATAAGGACATGGTTCCGAAAGCTGCAGACAGTCTCAGCTCATGCTAGAGCACCATCTCACATGTTACCAAGCACTCTGCCTCCAGGATTGTTAAGGCCTGCCATAGGAGTGGCTGATAGGTACACATGTGTCTATATATAAGGGTAGATATAGGTATACTATATCTAAGCAAGGGGTGATTACACGACCTTGCCCCAGCTGAGTGATCAGCCAGTTGTGTCATAATGGAAAGCCAGTCCAGGGGTGGCATAATACATGCTGCAGCCCCTGGTAGGCCTAGGGTGCACCTATGCCCTGGGTACCTAAGGTACACTGTACAGGGGCCAATAAGGTGATCCTATCCAATTGGGTTATGCACCTAAAGTACATGGTATTAATTTAGAGAGAGAACAGCAGGGCTGTGGGTCTGATTAGCAGGCCCACAGCCACATCTAAGTCGAAAACCAGTAAAGCAAAAGCAAAAAGTGGGGGTGAACATAGAAAGCAGACCCTACTCTCCTACACAAACCCCCCCCAAACTTAGGGACATTAAACTAACCTTGACCAGTTGAGTCTTCATGTTCTAAGTGGAAATATCTGGAGAGTCCATCTGCATTGGCATGGTCAGTCCCAGGTCTATGTTCCACTGTGAAGTCCATCCCCTGTAGGGAAATGGACCACCTAAGAAGTTTGGGATTTTCACCCTTCATCTGATTTAGCCATAAGAGGGGCTTATGGTCTGTCTGAATCTTGAAGTGAGTGCCAAACAAGTATGGCCTCAGCTTCTTCAGGGCCCAAACCACAGCAAAGGCCTCCCTCTCAATAGATGACCAACGTTTCTCTCTAGGGGTCAGCCTTCTACTTATAAAAGCAATGGGCTGGTCTTGACCATCTATATTCAGTTGTGAAAGAACAGCTCCCACACCCAACTCAGAAGCATCTGTCTGGACAATAAACTCTTTGGAGTAGTCTGGACTTTTCAGAATAGGTGCACTGCACATGGCCTGCTTCAGGCCATCAAATGCTTTTTGACAGCTTACTGTCCACTGAACTTTCTTTGGCATTTTCTTGGAGGTCAAGTCATTAAGTGGTGTCACAATGGACCCATAGTTCTTAACAAACTTTCTGTAGTACCCAGTCAGGCCCAAGAAAGCTCTGACCTGAGTCTGGGTAGTTGGAGGAGTCCAGTCCTTTATGGTCTGGATCTTGCTCCCCAGTGGTTGAACCTGACCCCCACCTACTAGGTGGCCCAGGTACACAACCTTGCTCTGCCCTATCTGGCACTTAGTGGCCTTGATAGTGAGGCCTGCCTTTTGCAGGGCCTCTAAAACATTCCTCAGGTGGACCAGGTGATCCTCCCAGGTGGAGCTAAAGACAGCAATATCATCAAGATAAGCTGCACAGTAGTCATCCAACCCAGCAAGGACTTGATTCACCAACCTTTGGAAAGTGGCAGGTGCATTCTTCAAACCAAAGGGCATTACCACAAATTGATAATGTCCTCCTGGGGTCGTGAAAGCAGTTTTGGCCTTTGCATCCTCAGCTAGTCTGATTTGCCAGTAGCCTGCTGTCAGGTCAAATGTGCTCAAAAACCTAGCAGCTGCCAGCCTGTCAATGAGCTCATCTGCCCTAGGTATTGGGTGGGCATCTGTCCTAGTGACAGCATTGAGACCTCTGTAATCCACACAAAACCTCATCTCTCTCTTACCATCTTGGGTGTGAGGTTTTGGCACCAGAACTACAGGACTAGCCCAAGGGCTCTCTGAAGGTTCAATGACTCCCAGCTCCAACATCTTTTGTACCTCAACTTTTATGCAGTCCCTGACATGGTCAGGTTGCCTGTAGATTTTACTCTTCACAGGCAGACTGTCACCAGTGTCCACCTCATGGGTGCACCAGTTTGTCTGACTTGGGGTCAGAGAGAACATATGTCTGTAGGACTGCAGAACCTGTCTGCAGTCCTGTTGCTGATGGACAGTGAGGCTGTCAGAAAAGACCACACCATCAACTGAGCCATCATCAGGGTTCTGAGTCAACAGGTCTGGGAGAGGGTCACTCTCTTCCTCCTGCCCCTCATCTGTAGCCATGAGCAAGCCCATGTCTGCCCTGTCAACATATGCCTTCAATCTGTTGACATGAAGCTCCCTGTGGGGGCTTCTGGGAGTCCCAAGGTCCACCAAGTAGGTGACTTCTCCCTTTTTCTCAACAACAGTGTGGGGTCCAGACCATTTGTCTTGGAGTGCTGCTGGGGCCACTGGCTCCAACACCCACACCTTCTGTCCTGGCTGGTACACAGTCAGCACAGCCTTTTGGTCGTGCCAAGCTTTTTGGAGTTCTTGGCTTGCCTCAAGGTTTTTAGAAGCCTTCTTCATATACTCTGCCATCCTGGAGTGGAGACCAAGTACATAATCCACTATATCAAGTTTGGGTTGTTTGAGAGGTCTCTCCCATCCTTCCCTTACCAAACATAGGGGTCCTCTTACAGGATGCCCAAACAAAAGCTCAAAAGGGCTGTAGCCAACCCCCTTTTGTGGGACCTCTCTGTAAGCAAACAGAAGGCAGGGTAAAAGGATGTCCCATCTTCGCCTAAGCTTGTCTGGTAAACCTTTTATCATTCCCTTTAGGGTCTTGTTGAATCTCTCAACAAGCCCATTGCATTGTGGGTGATAGGGGGTAGTGAATTTGTAGTTTACACCGCACTCCTTCCACATTGCAGTCAAATATCCTGACATGAAGTTGGCACCTCTGTCAGAAATGACCTCCTTTGGAAAGCCCACTCTGGAGAAAACTCCAAGCAGGGCCCTTGCCACAACAGGAGCTGTTGTGGTCCTCAGGGGAATAGCTTCTGGATACCTGGTGGCATGGTCCACTATCACCAGTATGAATCTGTGCCCAGAGGCTGTTTGTGGGTCCATTGGTCCTATAATATCTATGCCCACTCTTTCAAAGGGGACCCCCACCACAGGTAGTGGTATGAGGGGGGCCTTTGTGGTGCCACCTGATTTGCCACTGGCTTGGCAGGTGACACAGGAGCGACAAAACTCCTTGGTATCTTCTGACATATGAGGCCAGTGAAAGTGAGGGACAAGCCTGTCCCAAGTCTTGTTCTGGCCTAAGTGTCCTGCAAGGGGAATATCATGGGCCAAGGTAAGAAGGAAGCCTCTGAACTTCAGTGGTATGACCAACCTCCTGGATGCACCCGGCTTGGGGTCTCTAGCCTCTGAATACAGCAGCCCTTCATCCCAATACACTCTATGGGTACCTTGAGCATTCCCTGCAGCCTCAGCAGCAGCCTGCTGTCTGAGGGGTTCAAGAGAGGGGCAGTCTAATTGGGCCTGCCTCAGATCTGCCCTTGAAGGTCCCCCTGTCCCAAGAAACTCAACCTGATCAGGTTCAAGCTCTTCTAGGACAGTTCCTTCAGGGCTCTCAGAATCATCCTCCTGTGAGAGCTGATCCACTACCTGAGGCAAGGGGGAAGGCACAGCCTTTACCCTACTGCTCTTTCTCTTGGATTGTGACTGGTCCATTGTCCCAGGATCCAGCACTTGTTCAGTGTTACACTTTTTGGCCTGTGACCTGGTCACAGCAAGGACATGTGCATCTATCCCTAGCATTTCTGCATGGGTCCTATACTCCACTTCAGACCAAACTGAAGTTTCAAGATCATTGCCCAGTAAACACTCCACAGGAAGGTCTGAACTAACAACATCTTTCTTGAGGCCAGTTACCCCTCCCCAGGAGAAGTTAACAATAGCCACACTATGGGAGGTAGTGGCATTGCTAGCGTTGGTCACTAGGTAGTTCTCACCTAGCATGATCTGACCAGGGTCCACAAAGGCAGGTGTCACCATTGTGACACTAGCCCCAGTGTCCCTGTAGGCCTGAGCCATCTTGTTATTGATAAAAGGAGTCTGTCTGTACTTGCCCAGGTTACTGGAGCCTACAGTAGAGGACAAAGCTATGTCCCCATCACAGATCAGAAGAGCCTGAGTAGGTATCCTGACTAGGCCAGAATCCTCCTCAGTTCCCAGGGTTAACCCTACTACACCCTTTTGCTGGGAACCACTACTTACAGCTGGACTAGGGGGTACAGTTGCCTTAGGGGCAATGGTGGCTGGGGGCTTATCCTTTTTGGTGCACTCACTAAACCAATGTGAGTTAGACTTACAATAGTTGCACCATGGTTTCTTTTGGCCATCTTTCTTCTTATCCTTTTTGGGACCACCCTCCCCCTGAGCCTTTTGGGGGCCTGGTGAAGACTTCTGGTCTTTTTGTTTCTGGTCATTACCCTTCTGGTCTGCCTTTTTCTGATCACCGCCCTGGTTCTGGTTTTTCTGCTTAACTCTAGTCCTGACCCATCTATCTGCCTTCTTTCCCAATTCTTGGGGAGAAGTCAGATCAGAATCAATCAGGTGTTGATGCAGTAGCTGGTTTTGACAGTTGTTAAGTATTTGCTCTCTCATGATCAAATTATACAATCCTGTATAGTCCTTAACCTTACTTCCCACTAGCCAGCCTTCCAGAGCCTTAGTGGCACAATCTACAAAGTCAGTCCAGTCCTGAGTCTGTGTCTTCTGTGTATCCCTGAACAACAACCTGTATTGTTCAGTGGTTAGGCCAAACCCATCAATCAGAGCACTCTTCAGGACAGTGTAATTGTCAGCATCCTCATCACTAACTGTGAGGAGCTTGTCTCTTCCCTTCACAGAGAAGGAGAGCCACAAGATAGCTGCCCACTGACTTTGGGGTACCTGCTGTACTTTGCAAGCCCTCTCCAAAACAGTTATCCATTTGTGGATGTCATCCCCACACTTGTAGGGAGGGACAATCTTGCTCAGGTTTCTATTATCATAGTTCCTGTCTCTATCCTTAGGGATATTGCTGCCACCAGTGGGTTCTAACCCACTTAACTTTTGCTCTCTAGCCAGAGCAAGCTTCTCCTTGGCAAGGGCAAGTTCTTCCCTTTCAATCCTTAGATTAGCTTCCCTCATTCTGGCTTCATGCTCTTTTCTCTGGGGGGGAAGTCATTCCCCTGTGAGAAGAGGCATTAGAGATGCTAGAGACATGGGAGTGGATGGATTCCCTTGAAGGGGATCTGTCTCTCCTGCTTCTCTGGGTAAGCCTACTTGGGGGTCTGGTTGGGGGGAGCCCATGCAGACTCCCATGTAAGCTTAAGTTAGCCTGGCTAAGTCTTCCTACTTGGACCTGGCTGTCTACCTCACCTTCTGAAGCCCCATCTGACTCATCTGTAGTGGGTAGACCCTCACCTGTACCTAGGGTACTAGCCTGGGAGACCCTACGAGCATCATACTCCTCTAGGATCTCTACTAGCTGAATGAGGGTAGGGTTGGAACCCTGTTTTAACTTTCTGGAGGTACACAATTGTCTCATCTCCTGAAAAGTTAGGGTATCATATCTAGAGGGGATCCTTCTAGGTTCTACCCCTCCTGAGAGAGCATCAGCTTGATCTCCTCTCAGAGACATGATCTAGTGAGGGTGTGGTGTGTGCACCTACCTACACTAGTTGTATCTACTGAACCTTACTAGTATTTGTAGTCAGGGTGTGTTAGGCCCTTCAACCTACAACAACTAAGTCCAGTAGGACTTAAGTATTTTAAACTATGTTATATGTACCTAAACAATATCTGAGTGATCTTTCAATTTAGTATCTCAAGATTACAATGGTATTATAACAGCAAGCTCAGATCCCAACCGCTGCTCACCAATGTGAGAAGTTGGCCTGATATATGATGTCACTAGTTCTAGTGTACACCTTGTATCAGTCCAAACCCCCTTATGGTGATTGGTTGTAAAGTCAACCTTATAGACCAGCTATCCTAGTGGTAGCATGGACAAGAGCAGTCTTAGGCTAAACTCTGAATGGCATGTGAAGCCAGCTGTGATACGATATGTAATCCATTGAATACCAAATGAAAGGACACCACAACAGATATATATATAAAATAAAGTGTATTTATTCTAGTAAAACCCTCAGCACTCTTTATGAGATTCGAGGTAAGTACAACACAGTATTATTTAAGCATACATTAAGTCACACAGGTAAGTAATACAGTTAGGCCCTAGGGGCCACGCAAACCATATGCTAAGTAAGTGGTATAAGGACCACTGTCACGGAAATAGAATAGGCCTAGGCCTAGGGAATCGCTGGGGCTACACTACACTAGCGTTAGTTAGGAAGTGGGAGGCCCACGGGATTCGTGTGCAGAGTGGAAACACTCACGCGTAATGCGTATAATCGATAGAAATAGTACAGTTTTGAAATAAGCAGTTTAAGGACACTTCTGAAGCACTTAGAGAGTCGAGACTCGGAAACTAGCCACTAGAATAGTCACTACCCTTGTGAGCACCGAAGTACCCAAGTTACCTAGCCCACAGGCTGCGGGTGCATAGGGGTGAACTGGCGTCGGGTTTCATTGTGGATCTCTATGGATGCCTGAAGGAAAGTTGCTGACAGGCAGTCAGTGAAGAGTGTCCGGTGGATCCCAAGGCTGGGATCAAGAAGGAAGGATACCTGCAAGCAGAAGGGACAGAGTCAAGGTCACTAGCCAGTGACCATGTGGAACCAGGAAGGAACCAGGTGATGTCGCGATGATGCAGGCGTGAAGGTGAAGCTTGTCGCAGCAGTCACGGGGACCAGGAGGCGTCGATGGCAACCAGGACCAGGAGGTGAGCTGTCCCACGAAGGCTCTTGTTGTCGGCGGCGTCGATGCTGAGTCAGGACCCAACAAGCCGGGGCAAGCGGAACCCACGCAGGAAGATGGACTTGCTTCTGGTGCAGACCAGGAAGGTCTGGAGTGGGAGCCAGTCTGGAGGAGCCAAACCAGCAGTCGAAGATTAAAGGTGTGTCGTCACAAAGGCTACTAGCCAGTGGGAAAGCAACCGGACAGACGCGGCAAGCAGGGAAATGCAGAAGGGCCCCACGCAGGACTCGTGGAGTGTGGGGGGCTGATCTTCGGTGCAGATGGTGCTTGGTGTTGGGGCTTCTCAATCCCTGGTGCACAACTTCGAGGGTGCCTCAGAAGCTGCGCTGGAAGATACTCGCCACTTTTTCCAGGTAGCCAGTCCCACGTCTCTCGTTGCCTCCACGGATCTCAGCTCGGCTTTGGATGTGGATCAGGGTCGGAGAAGTCTGGAAGTCAAGGCTCTGGTCGGGCTCTGCAGTCGGTCCATCGTAGAACTTCAGCAAAGCAAAGGGTAGTCTCTTGATGGTGCCTGTTTGCACAGGGTAGCCACTCCTTGGCTACAAGGGAGATTCTTCAGTCTTCTTCTTTCGTAGAATGTCGAAGGTCCAGAGTTTCTGTTCAAGATGCAGGTTCAGGATAATCTAATTTCCTAAGGACCCAGCTCCCACTCTTATACTAATCTGGGGGGCTGGTATACCTGCTAGGTCACGCCTTATGGGTGGGACCTGGGAGGGGGGTGGTTACACCCCCTTCCCTTTGTCCAGTTTCGCGCCAGGACTGGGGCTGGAGTGCCCCAGCACCGGTTTGAACTGGACTATGCATGGGACACCTTGTGTGCCCCAGGCAGTGTCTCGTTTCATTCAACCCTCCCTGCCCCAATACACTAAGTCCTGTCTGGGGTGGTGCTCGCACCTCCCTAGGCAGGAAACCTATTGTCCAAGCCTCCCAGGCCGGGATCGCTCCCAGCAGCAGGAGGTCAGACTTGTGTCGTGGCAGCAGCATCCATTTTGTGATGCTGGGGCTCTGGTTAACTTTAACCGGGTAAGTAGGTTACAACATGTCTTCTCCCTCTAGAAGGAAGGGATAATATCCTCATCCCCAGAATTGGGATGGGGGTATTATTCCAAAGTGTTAGACACCTTACACGACATGTTTTGATAAAGCCAAACCATAGTTACCATAACCGTTTAAGATTATAAGGCACTTTAAGAGTATATGGTAGGCTATATCATAGAACAGCTATAAGGACATGGTTCCGAAAGCTGCAGACAGGCTCAGCTCATGCTAGAGCACCATCTCACATGTTACCAAGCACTCTGCCTCCAGGATTGTTAAGGCCTGCCATAGGAGTGGCTGATAGGTACACATGTGTCTATATATAAGGGTAGATATAGGTATACTATATCTAAGCAAGGGGTGATTACACGACCTTGCCCCAGCTGAGTGATCAGCCAGTTGTGTCATAATGGAAAGCCAGTCCAGGGGTGGCATAATACATGCTGCAGCCCCTGGTAGGCCTAGGGTGCACCTATGCCCTGGGTACCTAAGGTACACTGTACAGGGGCCAATAAGGTGATCCTATCCAATTGGGTTATGCACCTAAAGTACATGGTATTAATTTCGAGAGAGAACAGCAGGGCTGTGGGTCTGATTAGCAGGCCCACAGCCACATCTAAGTCGAAAACCAGTAAAGCAAAAGCAAAAAGTGGGGGTGAACATAGAAAGCAGACCCTACTCTCCTACAGAGACGAACCTCACTTGAGAGTCACAGCGTGCTCCTGGCTGAGCCCAATGCTGTGTTACACCCACCAGTGCCCGCCGATTGCCTCACACCTCTGTGTTGTATTCCACCAGCTAGTGCGTATGCTATGACACTCTCTAGCCCATGTGCACTGTAACACCACCCCGTGAATATGTCATGCCACACTTGCCTTCGCATAGGTTATATTGCCCCATCTAACGTGCCTTCCTCGATGTGTATGTTATAACGCACAGCGCTATGCCATACATATTACAATCTGGGATCCATATCTTTGTTACAGTGCATATGCAACGTTACACTCCCCAGCACATATTTTTATATTACAACTTTAGAGACTAGTTATGTTACACAACATTGCCCTGTGCATATTACACTCCAAGGCGCATATCGCATAGCACGCGCTAGTGCCTGTGCTATCTTGCGCTCTCCAATGAATCTGTCATTGCGCACAATGTATTATATTATATATATATTATATTTCACTCCCCGGTTCATCGTATATCACACTTTTTGGTGCATAGTTTATACCATATACTACATCTAGTTTTCATTTTCAATCGTGCTCTCAGGACTATGTTCTATATAACACTGCGTCCACCTACCCTTTTCACAGGCATTACATTTTGCAATGGGGGTGGAGGGTCAGGGGGTGTTTCTGCCAAGTGAGCCCGGAGTCACAGTCACAAACGTCCTCTTCTTCCTGAATAAAAGTGAGATTATGCTGCATACTTGTTCATATTT
Organism: Triturus cristatus; assembly: GCF_964204655.1. Lineage (NCBI taxonomy): Eukaryota > Metazoa > Chordata > Amphibia > Caudata > Salamandridae > Triturus > Triturus cristatus. Next base: position 757,094,545 of record NC_140591.1, read on the forward strand.
TAAGTAGTTCGCACAGACACACATTTTAAAAACAATAAAGTTCCTAATACCCACCTTCTCTGAACAGTTAGCTTGCTGCCCCATCCACCTCCTCCCTATCCTCTGTTGTCTGAATCCATGGACTAGCCTCCTCCCTCCTGCCATGTATGGTCTGATGTGCTGCCACTGCCCTCCATTTAGCATGATGTACCAGTCCACTCCTCCTGCCCTCCATTGCCCAATTCTATGGCCCATCATTGACCTCCTGCTTAGCCTCTGTGCTTAGCTTGCTGCCCCTATTCTCCTTCCCCCTGCCCTCCGATGTCTTTGTGCATGTCCCTGCTCCATCCTTTTTGCCCACTATGTTCCATGGACCTGCCACTCCTATCTACTCTGAGTGTTCTGTTGAGCTGCCACTCCCCTCCCACCTGCCTAGCATTGTCAGATGACTGTAACCTGTCCCTGCCACCTCCACCCTGCCTGTCCACATGCCATGCCCCTATCCCCTTCCTCCTGTCCTCCATCGTCCATTTTACTGCCACACCCTTCTGCCCTCCCTGATCTGTTGTGCTGCAACTGCTCCTCCTGCCTGCCCCGCGCGGTCTGTTGTGAGGCCCCTTCCCCTGAACTCTCTTGTCTGTGCCCAGGTCCTGACCCTCCCTTCTATCCTCCATGGTCCTTTGTGCATGCCCCTGCACCCTCCTTCTTGCCCATCATAGCCATTGTGCTGCCACTAACCCTCCCGCTTGCCATGCATGGTCTTCTGTGCTGCCATGGCCCCTCCCACCTTCCCTCCATGGTCTGTGTGTATGCCACCATAGTCTCACTGTTGCTCTCCATGGTGTGTCTTGTTTCTAGTGCCCATCCTGCCTGACCTCCATGGTCATCTTGCTGCTCCTGCCCTGCCACCTTGCCCCCAGCCCTCTGTTTCCATGTGCAGACCCCCTATTCCCTCCCTCCTGGCTTGTCTGTTCCATTGTAATGCCCCTGATCCGTCCCTCCTGCCCTTTATGGTCTGTTATGCTGCAGCTTTCTCGCCTGTCTGTCCATTATGGTCAGCTAGCTACCATTGCCTCTTTCCCATCTGTTCTCTGTTGTCCATGTGCATGGTCCTGTCCCCCCCCCATTGCTTTCTATGGATTGTTGTGCTGCACTCCCGTCCCGCATGCGCTGTGTGGTTTATTGTGCTGCTGCAAACCCTGATGCCCGCCCTGTAGGGTCAGTTTGGTGCACCTCTCCATGTCCCTCCTGTCCTCTGTTATCCGAGTCCATGTCCCTACCCCAATTCCTCCTGCCTACCATGATTCAATGTACCATACTTGCGAACATTTTAAACTTGGTAAGGGGGAGATTTTGAAAAAAAACTGGGGTATTGATTTTCCCCTTTGAGTTACATTGAAAAAGAGGAGATTGTAGACAGGAGACAGATCAAATAAAGCCCATTTGAGCTTAAAAACATTGGACGTTTCCTGGCTGAAACGGGTCTGTTGGCATGTATGGTTGTACTACCACTGCCTCTTCCTTCTGCCCACAATGGTCTATTATATTGCCACAGCCTCTCTTGCCAGTCCTGTATTGTTGGTTTGTTGCCCCTGCCCTCCTTTCCACTGCCCTCCATAGTCTGTTGTGCTGCCACTGCCCTTCCTGCCTGCCCAGTGTGGTCAAATTGTTGCCTCTGCACTCTCCTACCTGCCTTCAATTTTCAGAGTCCGTGCCCCTGGCCTCTGCCTCTCAACAGTATCCCAAATGAACAACTAGATTGCTAACATTCTATATTTATTACAAAAGTGTGGAACGCCTGACGTCATCTTGATGTAATCAAAACTGTAATACCTAGAGTATTTCCTTTAGAAATTACATATATGAGAGGGTCTTATTTGCATCAAAATTATGGTTAGTGCTCTAAAAAACTAAAATGAGGACATATTTTCTGAGTTTTCAAATAGCGACAAAGAACTTTTAAATTATTTGTAATCTTTATGTTTTTTTATCCAGTTGACCACTTGATTAAATGTTGCACCTTGGCGAGAGGATGTGGTGTTACTTCCAGAGCTGCAGACTTTGCAACTGGGGAACCAGGTTGGAGTTTCTGCTTCAGCTCAACATTCTGTGATTCTGGTCAAATCACTTAATCTCCCCAGGAAGATACACGAGCGGCACGTCGACACCTGAAGCCTATAAATTAGTGCAATGCAAGGAACTGTGGAGAATCCAAGAACTGCAGTGCCTTTTAAAAACTGCCTCTGATGAAAGAGCATGTCTGCTCTGAAACGCGTAAGACGGATGGACAGGAATGACTGGAGTTGTAACTCTGTTTTGCGAAAATAAAGGGTTGTTACTCACCAGCTGGAGGAGTGCGCCTCTGAATGCATGGGCATTTTTGGAAGATGTATATATATATATATATATATATATATATATATATATATATTCACTAAAAAAACAGGTTTCAGGGATGTTATAGTTAGCAACTAGCATTTAAAAAAAACTTAGAAATTCACTGAAAAAACTACAGGTTACAGGAACGTAACTAGAGAAATGTTGTGCCATGCAATGCACTGCTGATGACGTCACATATTACATCACTAATGACATGGTCAGTGATATCACTCATGACATCCCTGATGACATTTCATTTAACAGTGAGTGAGTGTCATAGCAACAGACTAAAGTCAGAAAAATTAACATCAGATCATCATGGATGTCAATTCACCAAAAAGCCAGGGGTAGCGGAAGTGACTTTACACACTCTTTGACCTTCACTTTCACTCACACACGCTTACACATACACACATTTACACACTCTCACATAAACTAACCCCCAACTGCAAGTACACACACAACATACATTAAAACATTTTTTTTTACTTTCCTCAACTGCCACGGAAGGTCATATTCCAGCTAATTTGTACTCCATTTTATATTACATGAATAGTAAATAATGTAATACTATTCAGTATTAGTGTAATAAACAAGCATTTGCAAAGCAATAGGTCTCGCATTTATGAACGTTTGAGCTATTGGCGTTGTAAATAATAATGCAACGCCAATAGCTTAAACTTTCAGTAAAGCAAGGCCTATTGCATTTTTAAAGGGTTACATTTCTTAGAGATTGGCTGCTGTGACAAGCGAGCGGCGCTCAGGAGATAGCAGATGGGGAAATGGTTAAGAATGGAGGAGGGGTGGGGTGATGAGCGTTGGACAAGACAGCAAGTTCTATCAACAGTTAACAGTGGGAGGGGGGTGATTGGGGATGGGAGAAGAATGAGCGGCTGTGCGCGTTCGGAAAGGTAATAAATTGCTTTGCAAATGTGAAAGATATGAAAATAAAGGCAGTGCCATACATAAACAATTAAAGGCGCGCTTGAAGTGAATGCTAGCTGTGCTTGGCTTCTGCTAATGCCCAGCAGTAGACCGTACCACTGTATGGAGGTTAGCTGGATGGCTGTATCCAAGCTCTTACATGAGAGTAACCTCAGTCAAAGTTCTCAGTGCCAAGCACAGAGCGTGGATTGAACTGGATAATTGCTGTGGGACGCTATCTTCCATTCAGGGTCATATTAGTAAGGAGGGCACTCGGGCAATGCCAGAGGGGCCGGTATCAGAGTTCCAGCTCTGAGCTGCTTTTTTGGGCAGCCTGGGGTGGTCGATTTGGGCAGTGTCTGTGTTCAGATGCCGCCAGCGGCCCAGTGGGTGCCTGAGTGGCCTTTTTTTAGGCAGATGGGCATCCATTACCTCCCTTTTACCACCAGGGCAGAGGTGTCACTCCCTTTCTCTCACTGGGCCAGCCCATTAATGTAAGGCATATGGAGCGTGCAGGGCAGGGGTCCTGAGCAGATGTGACCTCACTTTTTTTCAGGTGTGTTTAACTAGTGTGAATCAATCTGTGCAATTTTTTTTAAATCTAAACAAAGTTAAGAAAACTTGCAGTATTTCCGGAAAGGCAATATGCAAATGTGGGCCACTTTTTTTTTTTAGTTTGCCCGGGCGATTGTTAATCCCAATCCAACCATGCCACCATTAGGCTAGCCTGAAGAACATATCGGGAGTATTTACATAGGTATACACTATCAACCCTTTTTTTTTATCAAGGTAGATCTCGCTTACCTTGTCCACCCATTCGTCCACAACTAAAAGCGTACATTCAAATTTGAGCATGTCTTTGGAGTGCGGCTGAATAAAACAGAAATACAAGTATTGAAAAAGAATGAGTGCAGTTTCTGAATCTTTGTAACATTTATTAACAAAACAAAAAGCATAGAGAGCAGCTAAAGCATAGAGTGCATCCGTCCCAATTTAGTAGAAAAACTAATTTGTGTATTTTACATCTTTGCCCTCATAAAACACCCCTCGTTGGTTTTCATAAAGGGGGCACGACTGTAATGCTGCTAAAAGAACACTTTTGGGCCTAACGATGAGCTGGTCCAACCCCACGGCTTTAAGAGCACTACCCAGTTTTTTTGCTTTTTTAAAATCACATCAATAACAAATATAAAAGTTAAATACCGACCGGTATCTCCCTTTGAAAAGGGTTGAAGCTGCTTGCTCAGTGACGCTGTTTTTTTTTTTTTAAAGAAACCTTTATTTGACTTCAAGGAGTTACAGACATGGGCCTACAACCCTTTGGGCCGGCCGCTAGTTAGCATGAGACGTATCATTCACCGTTATACAGATTGGTCAATCAGGGGAGCCCGTCAGTCCATCATCGCTCCCAGTAAAGGCAGAAGCAATAGTTAAGTGACAATATTAAATACGGTTTCAGTTTTCAAGTTAAAACTAAGAAACATTACACACAAACAAGGCAATAGGCATTGTAAATGTCAGGACACGCTCCCCGGGGTAGGGAATCAATGATCAGCGGCAGAGAGGGGAGGGGGGCCCGGGAACAGAGGAAAATCAAACTGTAACTCACTCGTAACCTAACAGACGAGGAATGTTCGGCTAGGGGGACAAAGGGACATCCAATACAACAGCCAGAGGAGGGGCACAGACGTCTCCGCGATAAGCATTCCACGGACCCCACACCCCAGTCCATTTCCTCGGCTTGCCTCTCGCTACATACACCGTCTTTTCTCTAAACATACACCAATCCATATTCTCCTTCTACACCGAGACCGTGGGCGGCCTCTGGGAACCCCATAACTAGGCAATGTTACGTTTAGCCACCATATTTCCCAAAGTCTCCCACCGCGTCTGTGCCACATTGTAATCGTTTGGCTCCCACACGTTCAGCAGGCATCTCTTAGCTTCTGGAAGCAGAGCAACGTGAGTGACGTCTTCCATTACCACATGCACCCGACGCCAAAAGAGCGCCACCTCAGGACATTCCCATATAACGTGAAGGAAAGTACCCAGCAAACCACAGCCACGCTTACACATCCCATCCACGGAGAAACCCATGCGCATCAGGCGGGGACCAGTGACATACACTCTATGGAGTACCTTTAATTGTACGAACTGAAGGCGGGCCGGAATTGCCACCTCCCGCGGGGAGGCTATTGCCGAGACCCAGTCCTCATCATCTAATTCCAAACCGTCAGCCACCCAGATCTCCCTCAAGCGGGTCAACAGATCCGCCCGATCGTTGATAAGCTTTTTATAGATCAAGGAGCTTGTGCTGTCAGGCACGTAGCCATCGAACACCCTGTCCTCCAGCGGGGAATTTTCCGGGATAGCAGTAGCATCAGGGAAAACCGAGCACAACGCATGACGGACCTGAGCATACCGGAAAAAATCCCTATCGTTTAGCTTATATTCCGCTTTCAGCATTTCAAACGTTTTAAACTCCCCTTTCACCCAGAGGTCACTCACCTTACATATGCCAATCATATCCCATTTCTCAAACCCTTTAGTTTTCCACAAACAGCCCAGCCTTTCCGAAGCATACAGTGGAGTCGCTCGAGTCAAGCGGTCCTTCCAACCCATCGCAGCATTAGCAGCATGCCACACACGTACCGCTATCTTTGTTGGGCCTGTCAACTGCACACCAGGAGACGTCGAGTAGAGTGCTCTATTATAATCCCCCCCAGGCAATAGCATTTTATCCATCTCGAATGCCGGGTTCTGGGCCGGTCCGTACATCCCGTGGTTCACCGCCGCCAATTGGGACGCCCAATAATATCGCTTGATATCGGGGAGTGCAATACCTCCATCATACCAAGGGAGTGTCAATTTTGTGAGAGCGATTCGGGATCGCCCGTCCCAAAACAACCGCCTCTGCAAGCTCTCCACCTCACGGAAATAGCGGGCCGGTATGACGTCGAGTGTATTTTGCAGTGCATACAGGAATCGTGGCAGCGACATCATTTTAAACAACGCCGCGCGTCCGAGCGGCGAAAGCGGAAGCCGTCGCCACCTCGAGACGTCGGCCCACAATTGTTGGAGTGGGGGGAGTAGGTTCCGCTCATAACGGGCCACAGGGTCCAAAGTTATGAACACTCCCAGGTATTTAAACCCTGACTGCGAAATCTGTAGAGGAGCGTCCCCAGAGAGAACATAGACGCATGACTAGGCCCAGTTAATGACCAAGCCGGAGTTGCGACCAAATGAGTTCAGAACATCGACCAGTACTATCAAAGACTGCCGGGGAGATGTGAGGTACAGGAGAATGTCATCCGCATAAAGAGAGATGCGGTCCTCAAATTCAGGCGTCCACCTAATGCCGCGCAATGAGGGCTCCCATCGTAACCAGGCAGCCAGAGGTTCCAAGGCAAGTGCAAAGAGGAGGGGCGACAGCGGACAACCCTGCCGCGTGCCTCTTCCCAACCCGAAGGGTGCCGACACTCTGCCATTCACAACTACCTGAGCCACCGGTTCCTCGTACAGCAACTTCACCCAACCGATAAACCCGGGGCCAAAACCAAATTTCGCGAGCACCGCCCAAAGATACGGCCATTCTAGGGTATCAAATGCCATAGTGGCATCCAAGGACGCCAAAACGGCCGGTTCACGTATGTACTCCGCTCTGGCGAGCACTCCATGAAGACGCCTCAGGTTCAGAGCCGTATTACGGTGAGGTATGAAACCGGACTGGTCCGGATGGACCAAGTCGCCAACGACCCTAACCAGACGATTAGCTAAAACCTTAGCAAGAATTTTAGGCTCAGCATTTAATAATGAGATGGGCCTGTAAGAAATACACCGATCCCGCGGCTTCCCCTCCTTGTGAATCACGACTATGGTAGCGAGACGCTGATCATAGGGGAGGGAGCCCACGTCACGTGCCTCAAGAAACATGTCGCAGAGATGAGGCGCCATCTTGTCCGGGCGCAGTTTATACAGTTCAATGGGAAGGCCATTGGGACCCATGGCCTTGCCAGAAGCGACCCAGCGAATAGCCAAAGCAATCTCATCAGGCGACAACGCCGCATCCATCAATACCCTATCCGCTTCTAACAAAGACGGCAACACTATATCTCTCAGCAACAGATGAGAGTCCTCCTCAAGGCCATTCGAGACTGGAGAATATACGTCGCGGAAATAAGTCGCGAAACATTCAACAATATCCACAGGATCAGCCACACGCACACCATCCGCTCTCTCAATAACCGGCACCACTCGACTCGCTCTCTCCTTCTTGTCCAACCATGTAATCAATTTTCCAGCCTTATCCCCCACATCGTATAAGCGCCCCTGTTGCTCTCTATTCATCACTTTGGCAGCATCAGTAACCAGCGCCCTATAGTCAAGCTGCTTAAGACTGAGAACATGCAACTTCTCATTCGTAACACCCAGCTCCAGGTCGCCCTCCAACTTGGCTATGTCGTTTCAAGGCGAACCACCTCTTCAGTCTTGCTTTTCTTGGAGTGGGAAATTAGAGAAAGAGCCTGCCCATGGAGCACTGTTTTGAAGGCTTCCCATAACGAGACAGCAGAGGATACTGACCCCATGTTTTCAGTCAAATAGCGCTCAATAGACTTGACCAGGTCCGCCCGGATTTTAGGATTACGCAGGTACCAGGGGTTAATCGGTGCCACCCTCCCCTCAGACCCGGGGGTGACCTCAATGTGCAACAGTAGTGGGGAGTGATCGGAAATACCCCGGGCCAGATGTCTTACTTCCCTAATCATCACCGCTTGGGCCGCCGGCATAAGGACATAATCAAGTCTCGATAAACTCCCATGAGCCCCTGAGTGGAAAGTGTATTGCGCCTGCCCCGGGTGCATTAGTCTCCAGCAGTCTATCAGTCCGAGGGTATCTATAAACCCACTCAGCCAGGCCTGTGCCCCCGGGAGATCCCTGGGAGGGTGACGATCCGCCCCGCCAGATACGACAGAGTTAAAATCGCCCCCCACCACCAGAACCCCCCCCCCGGAGTCCCAAAACTATTCGCCCCAAATCAGCGAAAGTTACGGTCTGCAATCCTGGTGGGACATAAACAGAAACGAGCGAGATGGTTCTGCTCTCCCATCGGCCTACAAGTGCAGCATACCGCCCTCTATCATCATGGATCACATCGTCCACCTCCAATGGGAGAGAGGCTCTAATCAAGATGCCCACCCCACGCGAGCCAGAAGTGAAACCAGAATGCACAACAAGACGATATCCCCGCCTATTCATAGCATGGCAAGGATTCCCAATTAGATGCGTTTCCTGCAGAAAGACAATATCTGGCGACAGCCGCTTCAAAAACTGCAGCACTACTCCACGTTTAATCCTATCCCCCAAGCCATTCACGTTCCACGAGAGTACTCTCAATCCCCTACCCCCCCATCCCAACCCCGCGCACCACCCCCGAGCCCCAGAGAACACGATCCCGACCACCAGTCGTATAACGTGACGTTGCCTTGTAGAACATTCAAACATTCCCCAACTCCCCCCCTCCCCACCAACCTTCCCGTTACAACTCCCCCCACCCTGCACCCCTGCGTGAGCCCATGTAGCCCCCCCAACTTGCAGTGTGCCTGTCGCCCTAGCATTAACTACTCTACAAAAAGAAAACCCAGAGGAGGAAAGAGCCTCACTGAGCACCCCACAACCCCCGGGCATTGAAGGATAAGGCACTGAATAGAATCATCAAACCAAAATATGGAAGTGTCATCACAATAGTCAGTCACCGGGAACCAAAAGTCTATTCCTGTCCAGCCAAGCCCACTCCGTTCCCTTCGGTCTGGCCCTCTCGACGTCGTTGCTGAGGCAGGGTATCAAGCCAATCTCCAACCTCCTCCGGCCGATCGAAGAAATGCGTCCGATCCTCAAACTCAACACGCAACCTGGCCGGAAAGAGCATCGCATAATTCAGGTCCATGTCTCTCAGTCGCCGTTTAACACCCATGAACTCCTGTCGCTGCTTTTGGACCAATTGTGTGAAGTCCGGGTAGAAACTTATATGAGTGTTCTCGAACTTCGTCGGCCCACTCACCCTCGAGGCCTGCAGTATAGCATCCCTGTCCCTGAAATGAAAAATTCTGGCAATGATGGGCCGTGGGGGAGCGCCCGGTTTAGGCTTACCACCCGGAACTCTATGGGCCCGCTCAACCGCAAAGAATTTACTCAAGCCTTTGGGTGCGAGATGGTTGATCACGAGGTCTTCCACGAAGAGGTCAGCCGCAGGGTCCTCCAATTTCTCCGGCACCCCGATTATGCGCACATTATTCCGCCGAGCCCTACTTTCAAAATCCTCGAGTCGACGGACAGACAAATCAGTGGACGTCCGCAGATTACGGACCTCGGCTTGCAGGTCAGACACGTCCGTTACCAGACTCGACGTCGTCAGACCCAAGGATTTGACCTTTTCATTCGTTTGTGAAAGGTCCGCTCTGACTAGTTTAACGTCGATCAAAACCGTGTCCAATTTATGGGCCAGTGTGCCGAATTGCTGGCCGACCGCCGCTTTCATCTCATCGATGGCACCCATGACGTCCTGCAATGTTAACTCCGTGGACGATCCCGGGCCATCCTTGGGTCTCTCCGGTGACTTATGCAGGTCGCTAGGGGATCCTTTTGACTGGGTATAGCGGTCCATGTTGTTAGCTTGGGTATGAGCTCCCCGCCTGGTCGTCTTGGATTTTTGTTTATCTCCGTCCAATCTAGCCGCCATTGTCTGATGGTCGCCAAGGGTGTCGGCCACCAACACGATGAGCGATCCCCGGAAAGCCAATCTAGGGAGCCTCGGTGATCACAAAGGGTAGTCCAGGCTAGTGGCCAAGAACAGGCAGGATACCCACTCGTCCCACTATAAATGTGTGCTGACAATCCAGGGCCCCTCAGTCAGTTGCAGCGAGGAGGCCCGAAACCGAAAGTGAAAGTGTGGGGTGCGCACCGGCCCAAGTCCTGCATGCCGTTGTTGTTCACTTTCTGCCCGGGCACCATGCCAACTCGAGTCCGGGGCAAGATCCGGAGTAGGCCGCCAACTTGGGGTCGATGCTATTCCGGTTCCTAATGTCCGATTTGAATTTGGACAACAGGTATCACCTCCACATAGGTTCGCCTGTAGAAGCCCGTCGATAGAATCAGGATAAATTCAGGATAGACGTGGGAAGTTGTGGAGGCCCTCGGGAGCCCTGTGCCTACGCGGCCATCTTGGTTGCGCGCTAGGCTTTTCCATAGGTGACGCTGTTAATGTCTAGATGCGTATGCGGCTTAACGTTTTTAAATACCAAATCTATAGACATATATTAAAAGCATGGCATGAAGGTTTCCAGCAAACTAAACAAGCCAAGCATATGGAGCTTGTTTGGAGTTGCTAGATGTCGGCAGATTGCACAGTCATGCAGTATTACCTAAGTGTAGTGAGCCAATGCCTAGGAGTTGATTAAACCGACAAACACTTTACAGAGGGAAAGGTAAGCAGAGAGCCCGCGGATGGGTCGCATTCACGTCAGCAAGGGAATGGCGTGGCAAGAACCCCCCTCACCAGGCATGAAAGAAAGGTGATGGAGTGTGGCTCTTGTGAAACGGGTGCGGCAAGCGGCACATGAATAATGTAATAAAAACACAGCCTTGTACTGGAGTGTGGCACTCGTGAATCGGTCGCCACAAGTGGCAAATGAATAATCTAATAAAAACACTGCCTTGTGCTTGACTGAGAAAGACCATAACACAGCGCGCCCGAACACACAGTGAGGTCGAGGGAAGCAGGAAATTACACCATTCACCGTGGGGTATATTTACAAGAATTGACGATAACTATCGTTCTCATTAGTTAGCGGCAATTTTCTTACCGCCGCGTATCGCCGAAAACTATCGCCATGGTACAGACATATTTACAATACGTCGCTACATGCCGATAGGTTCTGCTCATGGAGGCAAATGTTGCCACTAACACTAGCGACAAGGCAATAACATTTTTGCCGCTAGCGAGAGAAAAGTGACGAAAGGCCAATTAGAGGCAGAAAACTCATGTTAGTCAGCCTAACGTCACTTTTCTACCTCTAGGGGCAAAATAGCCTATAAGTCCACCACCAATGATAAAAATAAAATAAAAACAATGGAATGCAGAATGGAGCAGCCAGGGCCAAGTTCAGTACAGGTAAACAACACCCCCAACAGCCAGGATTACCAGTCAGAGTCCGAGGGGAAGAGGAAATTCAGATTCAGGGCTTCATATATGTAAAGAGGCCCATCGCTGGGAAAAACCAGGGATGAACCACTTTTCATAGCGCTTCCCTTGCGACACCATGGCAACCGAAGGCTGATAGTGTGGACAGCCCCAGGGGCCCAGAGGCCTCACTGGGCCTGCATCTGAGATCCTGAGTGGGAGGCGGAGGTGCTGTGGAGTTGCTGCGGGCTGCATAGGGACCAAGCCTTTGGGCCGTGGCAGTAAACATTGAGGCATCGGCAATCGCTCTTACCTGGTGGTGAAGTCTGGCATGTCGCATGGAGACACATTGCTGACCTGTGTGAGAAGACTGCCTTGCGCCCCTTGGAGCTGTGATTGGTAGAGGCATTCCTGCGCACCAACGTAGGGAGGTCTGCATCGCATAACAGGCGTCACCACTACACCGGGGTGCATGTAGGAGATTGCCAATAGTGGGCCACTCCTCTCTGCACCCCAAGCCGGATGATGTGGCGCTGCCCGGATGATGTGGAGGGTAAGGCTCCTGAGCTGCGTCAAACTTGTTTGGTGGGAGGACTGCAATCTCACACCTAAGGGGGCCCTGTTGCATCACCTGCATCGGGAGGTTCCCCAGTGGACTTGGCATCGACTACTGTACCCAGGCCTGTGAAATCCCACCTGCCTGAGGCTCCTGCTGGCTGAGTCACAGATTCAGAGAAAGCACAGCAGATTGAGCACCATTGTCGATGTCCAGGTGAGGAGAAGGTGGGACGGGGAGCTGAGGAGGCCTGGGGGTCGTGTCGGGCCCACTCCTAGCACCAGTGGGTGGCACACACTGTGCCCTGAACAATCCCTGTGCTGCAGAGGACGCACATTGCTGAGGACACTGCACAAGACTGGTGGGGGACTCCACTAACTGGCTCAAGTTGCTGAGATCGGCCATTGTTGGCAGCGGGTGCCAGGGGCACTGGGGCGGTTTGGGCCCAGGCCCTTGGGTGTGCAGCTTGATCCACTGTTACTTGCTAGGGAACTGGGGCACATGGAATCTGGTCGCCACTGTTAGATCAGAAGAGGCAACCAGGTAGTGCTCCCTTTCCATGCCCTCTGGTAGTGAGCTCTTGGGTGTACGGGGGACTATCCCTTAGTGGACTTGCTCTACCCACGGCGCAGTGCCATCTGGTAGCTGCTGTTGCTGTCCCCATCTGCATTTGCTGGTTCCTCTGACCCGGAGGTCAGGTGTTTCAAGGCCCTTCTCCCCTCACAGGCTCCAGCCTGCTCCTAATCATTGGTGGTCCAGTGGTAGAGCGTCACTGCTCTGCTGCTTGACTGCCCTCTTACCCCTCTTTTCTGCTCTTCATGTACCTCTTTCTGCTCTTCTCTGTTGCTTTCTACCTTTGTCTTTGGATTTTTTTCTTTGCTTTCTCATTCCTGTGCTTTTGTACAGTTCCTTTTTGCCTGAACCTCTCCCTTGTTAATGCTGCGATCCCCCACAACCTCGCCCCTCCAGTGTCCTTTCCCATGTTTCACGCCTCCCAGCTGACCAGCCCCCCACAGCACTACTTAATTGCAGCCTCGGTGTAGCCATGCGCAGCGGGTGTGCCCCCGGTGCGCAGAATGCGTACCAAAGGCATGCGGCTCAGCTCTGTCTGCACATGGACCATGTCCAGTGACAGAGAATCCTGCCTCCCAGACACTCCACCGCTATGATGCCAGCACCCTCCTTGCCCTGGACCCTGGATGCCACGCCATCTACTGTCTAGCATCACCGAAGAATACCCTCGCACCCTTCGCCTGCCAAAACTGAAAACACACCTTCTGCCACATCAACACACCAGCACCTCTCGCCGCCCAGCCGACCAACAGCACACCCGACCAGCACAACTACATCCTCCTCAACTTGTGGTCCCTCCACAAACACGCCACCGAAATGTGGGACCTCCTCGACACCAACTCTTCTGACATTGCCTTCATCACGTAAACGTGGACCAACCTCTGATGCAGATTGGACATCACATTCGCCATCCCTGACGACTACAACATCACCTACAGGGACTACCCTGATGGCCCAGGAGGAGGCATTGCCATCGTCCACAAATCCACACTCTGACTGACCACGCACTCTAATGACCCAACGGCGACCATGCAACACCTCCACTTCCAGATCAGGACCAAGTCCAACACCACCCTCAGCAGGCACCCTTGTCTACAGGCTCCCCAGCCTATTATCCCCCCCCATTTACCGATGTCATTGTAGACCTCATCACAACCCAGGCTCTCCCTTCCACTGACTACATCCTACTTGGAGACCTCAACTTCCACCTGGACAACCCCAGTGACCAGAGCACCACCACCCTCCTGGAGAACCTCACCAAAACCGGACTCAAGCAGCTAGTCATGCACCAACCCACATAGCCAGACACAAGCTCGACCCCGTCTTCTCCGCCAGCAAGATCATTCAACTGCAGCCACACCACCAAACTCACCTGGACCGACCATCATTGTATAAATCAAGCCTCTACCACACCCACCATACTCCACCGCCATCATTGCCCCCTCCCCGTCGCAGCTGGAACAAGGCCACAGAAGAACTTCTCGTCAACTCCCTCAGCACCACCACTCTGCCAACGCTTACGGACACCAACACTGCGGCGCACAACCTCCACCGATGGATCTCTAACTGCGTCGACGCCCTGGCACCCTCAAGAAAAAAACAGGCATACAACACTCCAAGTAGGCCAACTGTTTCCCTGCCACCCTCCACTAGTCCAGACATTTCGAGAAGAGATGGAGCCACAACATAAATCAACTCCACAACACAGTCACCCAGGTGCAAGCGTGCCTGCATTGGCTCATGGCAGCCCTTGTGCGCCATCGTAGGGAGAGAAGACAGTGGGGCTTATTCGTGAGCCCCTTCTGACAGTTTGACGCTGCTGGTGCATCATTTTCTTGAAGTACTTGCAGCATGAATCTTGCACCACATTGCGCTATATTTACAAAGTGACACATCTAGGCATATGCGTGACCTTGCGAAGCCCTGTGCCACATTATGCCTGCGTCAGGTATGATGTGTGCAGGGTGGGCATTCCCATGCAGCAAAGCCTCGTAGGAGTGGCGCAGTGAAGTCTCTCAGATTTTACTGCAACAATTCTAGGATGCCACTGTGTCTAAACCTTAAGCCTGCCTCCTGGCAGGCATAAGGGTGATGCAGTGCCATAGGGATAGGCTGGCCCCATGCATTGCTGGAGTTGCGTCATGCTTGCGACACAACTGCAGCAATGCATGACATTTGTTCTGACAGATACGTCAGGATTTAAGAGGTATCTGTCATTGATTCCGACATGGAGCACCATACATTGAATACGGCACATCCATGGTGTCACAAGGAGGGCGCAGTGAAAAGTGTTGCAACGCTGTTTTGTCGCAGCGATGCAACACTTTTCATGAATGAGGCCCAGGTATGCGCCCTATCCTATTAATAGGGCAAATTCCTCACCTTCTTTTTTAGCAAAGGGCAGCGCAGCAATATTCCTTGCAGTGCTGTCCAGCACCCAAACATCTTATATGTGGACCCAAGTGTTTGCCCCAATTTTAACACCAGCTATTTCTTGGTCTTAAAAAACGGCCTCTAACTGGACTTAGCGTCAGTGTTGGGAGGTTATCGATGTACAGGAATTTCATTGTAAATATCGCGAAGTGTGGTTAGCTGCAGTTTTATTATGGGAACGCCTACCTTGCATCTCATTTTTGTTAAATCCCGCAAACAGAAGTGGCAAACATCAAAATTTCCATTTACACTGGAAAAGTGCCGCTAACTGCAGCTAGCGGCAACTTGTAAGTAAATAAGCTGCTGTAACGTCAAAAAATGTGCGCTAAAGCTGCTTTAGGTGCCGCCATATGAAAATATTGTCACTGTGCAAAAACTCAAATGATTGCCGCCATCAATGCACATGGTGTTTGTGTTGATATGTAAACTGCCTACAGTTTTCTGTACTGCTGGAGTGTCTTCTCGCTCAGTGTCCCTGTAGATGGTACAACTTGTGCTGCTGCTCACTCAAGCTCTTTTGTAACCGACCTTCAGTCTCTTCTATCGATGCCCCTGCATTTTCTGAAGTCACACGTTTTTCTGAAATCTATTCTCAGTGTCATGTCTGGAGTTTACTGCTTTTCAACTAAGTCGGAACCCCACTAGCCATTTATCTGAAGTCTCACTTGCTTCCCAGTAGCCTCCTTGCAAACTTTGCTTAACTCCCCTGCAGTACTGGTAGCCCTGCATCTGCGGCTTCTTGTATCAGAGCTTTTTTCAATGAAGCAGAAGCAGTGTTTAATATGTAAACAACATATAAGTGCCAGGGCCTGAGGTACTTCTTAGGACACCATCATGGTGTGCACTATCCAGTGTCCCTGCCTGCCCTGCTAAATACTAACCATAACACAATACAACTGTGACACTTTGATTTGTTCTAGGTAAATAAAGTTGTAAGGATTGCGTGCCCTGCTAGATTTACTATTGGGCACTGTTGATGGGCTCTGCTCCATAATAAATAGGCACTATCACCTTGTGGTGGGCTGTCATAAATAGGTGCTGGAGTTCAGAATTGAGTGCTGCTGCTGAGCACTGGCAAGTGCCAGCATACAACAAGCACTGAGCAGACATGAGAATCGGGAACAGATGAAGGCTACATAGGGGATTCTTAGTGCTTCGAGGTGCTGGTCCCTGTCACTGGAATGGCACACTGAATGGGCCTGGTCCTAGCAACACCCACACTCTGCCGGTGAAGACTTGTACTTGTTAAACTAGTGTTGCACATTTTCCCTGATACTCTTTGTCCATGGCTCTCACATAATTTCCAGACCCACACACTGTGCCCATGTCATCCTTTCATTGCCCCACTGCTCAGGACCCTGTCACTCCAATGACACTCACTATCTATCAGCAAGCGCCCTGCACCAGTACACACTGCTTGGGCCCTGTATACCTTGTGCCTCTCTTTTCTTACTCTGCAAACAATGGCCCTTCCTAGCACATACAGACCGTGTCAGTCCAAACATGGCCCTTGCTGACTCATATTGTCTCACCTCCACACACTGAATAAGTCACCCATGCTGCTCCCACACAAAATTGCCCGTCCACCACACTATTCACAAACTGTCTATCTAAAATACACTGACCCCACACAGCCTCCTACCCTTAATACTGAGGGGCTTATTTACAAGCCCCTTGCGCCGCCGGTGCGTCACTTTTTGTGACAGACCGGCGGCGCATTGTGCTGCCCTATATTTACAAGGACAAGAAAAGCCACCCTGCATGGCTTTTCCTGTCCTTGTAAATACAGCCCCATTACACGCAGTACTTTGCGTGAAAGGGGCGTTACACGGGTGTTTCTGTGGGTGTTCCGACTCAACACCCATGGAACCTGACTCATTTCCATATTTTTGATAAATTGTAACCCTGAAAATGCATCTGAATGCTTTGCCTTCCCAGGGGAGGCGTAGGGAGGCACGTTTTTTTTCCACTTTCTATGCGTGCTGCATCCAGCAGCAGACATAAAACGAGGAAATCACCTCTTATGATTGTATATTTGCAGGAAGGTGTTACTTCCTGCACATAAACAATCATTAACAAAAAATGACGTTTTCCAAATTCTATGTGTGCTAATGCAGCACACATCGGAGTTGAAAAACGCCATTTCAGATTGTTTATGTGCAGGAAGGGACACCTTCCTGCACATAAACAATCATTCCCGTGACACAGGCATCCTTGCACTATGTTGCAAGGGTGCCTGCATCGGCACATGGCAGCAAATTGTAAGCAAGTGCAGGGGAGAGCAAAGGGATCCGTCATATCCTTGTAAATATGATGCATCCCTGTGCTTTGAAGATGGCGCAGCGTGGCACAGCCAAAGGTCTGGCGGTGCCTCGCTGCGGCACTTTCTAATAAATGAGGCCCTGAGTTCCTGCCTCCCACACACTGTTATTGCCCTTCCTAAAACACGTTATGACACCACAGTATTGATATTGCCCTAAAACACCTCCTTTGTTCCCATACACTGCCATTGTTGCCTTCATCCATCCATGCTTTCACTATTCATCCAGCCATCAACATGCATTTAGCTGTCATCCATGCTTTCACATACCTACTCATCTATCAGTACACACACTCATCTATGCATGCATCCTTGCACTCAATCACCAAGCCAATCATTTAACATATTACTCATTTTCACATTCACCTACTCAATTACTATGGTGGAAGTCATATCAGTAGCACTACAAATACAAAGAGAGAAGCATGAGTCAGCCTCCTTTAGCCAGTTGTTGCTTTGGGTCACCCTCTTCAGCCATTGCTGTGTCTTTCACATTTCTTTTTCAGCCATTGTATTATTGCACCAGTTTACATCTTGCATTGGTGATTGACAAAGGAGTTTGTGTCCCACACTAAAGCTGATGAGTCCCTGATCAATTACTACAGGTAAAGTTTCTACTGCTGGAATCTCCCCACACTGCCACTCAGGTGCTCCAGGGGAACAATTCTCAGAAGCAGTGGGTAAGTGCTCAAACAAGGCATACAAAATCAAAGCATTTATCAATGCGAGGGATATTCCCTCATGTAAGATGTCCGCCATATCTCCACCATCATATAACTCTGTTGAAGATGGGAGCTGCTCACTTTCCTGCTTCTTCCAAATGCTCATCATTGTTATGACTACAAGCACAAGTGTCTCTCCTCTATATCTCACGTACCTGCTAGTTGCTCAGCCAGGATGCAGCCTCTTCTGCCAGACATCAACATGTCCTAAGTGATGCAAAATGCAAGAAAAAAAATCAGTAAATGTGTTGTGTATTCAGGTGGCCCTCTCTCCATATGTGCAGTCTTCAGCTCTCCATGTACAGTCACAGGTGAAGTCAAGTGTGGCACCTCCTGCCGGGATATTCTGGGTTGCCGCAGATGATGAGGAGTGCATGGTATCTGGAGGTGTGTCTGGGCCGTTGGCCAGCCAAGGTTGTTTGCTGCTGGCTTGCACACTCTCTGTCTTCCTCACCCTGTCTCCCTCTCCAGATGGACGTCATTAATTTATGATAAGCCTTCTCAGTTTAGCATCAGCTCAGTCGCGGCCGCTGCCCATTCTACATGGTGGGGCAGTGCGGGGGCAGCGTGGGGAAAAATGAATAAAAAAGAAATAAAAATATGCTTACCTTCTGCTCCTGTACCTTGCTGCTCCTTTGCTCCCAGCACTGCAGTTCCCAGGAGCACAGGCTTCAAGCTCACCATGCAATCCCAGCTTTTCTCTCATGCTATTACTCCCAGCATGAGAGAAGCCCTGGTATTGGGCAGAGCAGGCCAGTTTCACGCTCCAGCAGAGACTGGGAGCCTGTGATCCTGAGCCCTGCAGTTATCTCCAAGGAATAGCCTGAAGATATCCAAGTACGCATGCCGACTACTCCTCCTCCCCCTGCTGGTGATACCATGTCCTGGCCTGACCGACCCCAGACTCAGCAAACTCGGCCGAGTCAATGAAAAATAAAATTATGATAAAAGTGTTTCCTTTTCTGCTTTTAAGCAGTGGGGCGATGCTCCTCCTCCATGGCGGAGGAGCTGCCCCTGCATAGACTGTCTGGCATGTAGAAGATCTATAGCCACAGGCACACTGGGATGACATCACCACACTCTTAGTGGCTATGGGTGGGTGCCTTCCTTTTTCCTGATTGTGCACAGTGTGTGTTGTTTGTTAGTCTTAGCTGCTCCCCTCCACTGTATCACACTGAAATCTAAGTCGCAGATGTATCAACACTTTGTGTTGGAAAGTAGCCCTAAAAGTAACACAAATAGCGCCTCTGCATTACATTGTGCTGCTTTGCGAGAGAGGGGCATCAGGTAGGTGGTAAATGGATGTTTCCAGGCTGCCTACCACCCATGCTTTTTGACACAAAGCCTCATCTACTAACAATGGTAGGCAGGTCTTTGCACCAAACAATATGCCTACTAGAGGCTGGCGCTAACAAGGAGAAATAGATTCATGTCTCCTACTTTTTCACATACTGCATGTGTGCTGCTATGTGCAGCACACATAAAATGCAAAAACTTTTTGGCTGTTTAGGCATGTTATTGTGCACTGGAAGGGATTCCTTCCAGTGGAAAAAGTATGCTAGACATTACACACACATCTTTTCACTATGGCGCAAAGGTGTGTGCATGGTGCTAGGTAACTTGTTTGTGCGCCACGATTGGGAAAGAGTGCAGCAGATCCATAGCGTAGTAAATATGACGCTGTGAAGGTTTCTACCTAGCAGCTTTGATAAAGTGCCCCTAAATCTTCAGATCGATTTGAAAATCTTGGCCAAAAACACAAGTGGTCGAAAGCAACTCACACAGCACACATAAGATGGTCACAGTTTAATGAAGGTAGCCTCTTGGGAGCTTAGTTACCATGTTCTTTACAGGAAAGAAACATTGGGTTTAATCTGCTCACCCCTAGAAACAGTTTTGGTCATGCCTATGTTTCCATGTGTTAGTACTCTGAAGCCAGACCTACTGACTTTGACGATGCTTAGCTAAGAGGGGTTAACTCTCTCCGCACCTACGGAGAAAACCTGCCTTTTGGGCAGACTGCAAACAAATAAATACACATTAATATCTCAATTAATTGTATCTGTTAAAAAATAAAATCATGTTTCTTCTCAATTTGAGAGAGCAAATGAGAATACACTGGCATTGGAGAACAAGCAGAAGAAAACTCATGACCGGTTTGGGTGGCCTGAGAGCGCCGACCAAACAGTCATTGCAAACTTAGGAGTAGGCAAACCACCCCTCCCCTTCCCTGCTCAGAAAGCAGAGCGGCCCCGCCCACCGCAAAGCAGCAGGATACGAATCATAAAATGACAATAACTGTAAGTTAATGTCATTTTATATTTCTCACTGCTTAAAATCAGTGGGGCGATGCCTCTCCGCTATAGGAGCCGGCCCTGGTTTTACTTTGAAAATACTCCTCGGGCCTACAAATAGCTGTAAGCTTCTGACTCAGCAAGAACCACTGGAACTGGTCTAATGTTTCTGAGTTTGCAGCAAACACGGTATTGCGACTCAGGCTTTACTACAGCCCCGCAGAATATCTGCAAAGAAGAACACAACGTTTAACATTAATATGCTATATCTATTTCTTTGTTAATTACAAATTATCAGTAGCGGTCCGTGGAGGGAGTTTGGTGGGGCAGTGAGGTGGGGCGGGGGAGGGGCAGGGTGGGGAAATGTAAACACCGGAATATGGTTGAACGGAGGTAAGTACACATTTAAATAAATAAAATTAATTTCGTTGCACGCGCTGCATCGCATTTTGCGATGCAGCGCGCGCGAAGCATCGCATTTTGCGATGCAGCGCGCGCGAAGCAATTAGTTTTATTTATTTAAATGTGTGCTTACCTCCGGTCATCCATATTCCGGTGTTTACATTTCCCCACCCTGCCCCTCCCCCGCCCCGCCTCACTGCCCCACCGAACTCCCTCCACGGACCGCTACTGCAAATTATTCTGCAATGGAGTGACAAAGGAATTGTGTTGTTACAACAAAAACAACAGTGGCAGGAACTAAAATCAATTCCTTGCACAAGTTGCTACATAGTATATGTTGATTTTCAGGCTCAAAGCCACATAATTTTGATGACCCTCCTTAAATGGAAGTAATCTTGACAGCTGACCTTACATAGCATCGTATCTACTCAGTCTCACTCATTCCATATACTTAGGACAGCCATCCAAATGGATTGACAGAAGAAGGCTTGAAAGCCTCGCAAGATGGCTGCTCTGCTGTCATGCTTGTTCCCTTGCTGCAGCTACAGTAGTTTGTTCATTCACCCAGAGTATAGAAGCCTATAATCCAAGTCACTTTTTTCTGTGCAGGTCGTTTTAGGTCGCAGACAACGCAGCTGTCTGGCTATGCCAAAGTCATCTTGGGGAGTTTCAAACAGTTGACCAGGGAATGCATTCCGCCCATTGCTTGCTGTTGGCTTTGTGGTTTGTAACTCACGTTTTCTAGCTTTCCATTTGCCAGCTATATTTTATTTAGGCTGTCCAGCTTGAGTTCGTACCTATCCACACCAAAACCGTGTTTACAGTCTTCTTTCACAAACTTGTTTTTTGTAATAAACAGGCCTTTATATCTTGTTCTTATCTCATCACTTTTATTGGGCATTCAAAGACTGAGGTCAAATATCAAGCTGTGTATTCAAGGGAACCTGGTGTTTATTTTGCTTACGCTGACTTCAAAGTGAGTGCATTTGCAAGAAAGAGGAATGCAGCGAACCATCTCCATGGAGCCTGCTTTTACATTTTGTTTTAGATATGGCCATCTCAAAGGTATCTTGTTCTTCAGCTGCACAAAACATTTGCCTTTCATTAGTCGGGCATGGACTTCACTATTGGCATTGTCAGGGTGGATGGAAGCATGAACGTTTCTAAAATCATGTTTGAAAACTATTACTTACAAAAAACTTGCACTGACTTGGTCTGATGTACTAGTACTAGTACCACTAAGTTGAAAGTTCTGCATGTGAATGAAATTAATTTTTGGAATTTTTGCAGAGACTTTTTCATATTTAACATGTTTTTTGCAAAATGTTTTTTCAAATGAATCTGCCTCAAAAGTTAGGTGTGAAGGACACCTTTGTTACTTTCTTTTTTTAACGTTGATTAACTTGCAAATAGACGCTTGCCCGTTTTCAACAGGGAGCGCATGCAGATTTCAGGAGGGCTCTTGCAGACCACACTGATTTAGTCTGATGTACTAATACTAATAAGATGCCACAGTTCTGCAAGTGGATGAAATACATTTTTGCAGAGATTTTTTCATATCTAATGCGTTTTTCGCAAGATTCCTCTTCTTTGGTGAGTCTATTTAATTTGGGAAACAAGTCTTTTTAGGAACAAAGTACAAAACTGCATTTCAGTCTCATCATCAGCCTTACATATGGTGATCTTGGGCAATTTACGCTGTTTATGCCACATTCACTCTCAAGCACAAGATAAGATATTTTCACATGAAAGAGCCGGCCACATTGTAACACAATTTAACAATGCTTGGTTTTCGCTTCGATGTGTAAAGCATATGCTTTATTTATGACATCTGTTGCAACTTGTTTTGGAGAGTTGGATAAGTTTAAAGGAACATTTTTTATGAAAGCTTTTGAGTTTCTTTATCTACACAATAATTATGTATTCCGTCTGCAACTGTGCCTTTTACGGAACACATATATTTCTGGATGTAAACGATTTCCTCATTTGTCCTTGCAGGCACCAGGCTCATGAGTTGAATGGTGCACCAGGTGCAGTGGCACAGGGGCCAAAAGTTCAAGGAAACCCACTGAACACCGATTAGTGCTACATTTTACTACTAAACAAGCAGTCACAAATGCAGTTACCTGGCAGGCATTGTGGGCATGATCTGAATGGTGCAGCAGGTGCAGTGACACAGGGGCCCAAAGCACCAGGAAATCTACTGAACATCAATCATTTTTTATTTTACTACTAAGCAAGCAGTCACAAATGCAGTTACCTTGCAGGCACTAGGGTCATGATTTGAACAGTCCAGCAGGTGCAGTGGCACAGGGTTCAAAAGTTCCAGGAAACCACTGAACACAGATTATTGCCATATTTTACTACTAAACAAGCAGTCACAAGTGCAGTTACGTTGCAGCACTACTGCAGTTACCTTGCAGGCACTAGGCACTGGGGCCATGATTTGAATGGTACAGCAGGTGCAATGGTAAAGGGTCCAAAAGTGCGAAGATACCCACTGAACACCGATTATTGCTATATTTTACTACTAAACAGGCATTCACAAGTGCAGTTATCTTGCAGGCACGAGGCTCATGGTTTGAACAGTGCAGCAGGTGCAGTGGCCAAAATGTCTAGGAAACCCGCTGAGCACCAATTCTTGCTATAGTTTACTATGAAACAAGCAGTTACAAGTGCAGTTACCTTGCAGGCCCTACTGTCATGATTTGAATGGAGTAGCAGGTGCAGTG
This sequence comes from Triturus cristatus, assembly GCF_964204655.1. Lineage (NCBI taxonomy): Eukaryota > Metazoa > Chordata > Amphibia > Caudata > Salamandridae > Triturus > Triturus cristatus. Next base: position 757,118,035 of record NC_140591.1, read on the forward strand.
GCACAGGGGCCGAAAGATCTAGGAAACCCACTGAACACCAATTATTGCTATATTTTACTACTAAACAAGCAGTCACAAATGCAAATTGCCTTGCAAGCACTAGGGTAATGATTTGAATGGCGCAGCAGGTGCAGTGGCACAGTAAAGGCTGCTTTCATGAAAAAGCACTTACAAGTTCTATAAAGTATTTCAGCGCTTCATAAGAGCACCAGTTATATTCCACAAAGACGCATTTAAATGGCACTGTGGAGATTACATGATTTGGCCAGGATCACAGGATGTTGAGCCGACGCCGAGACTCGAACCCGGTTCTCCAAGTTGGCAGCTCTTACCGGTATTTTACATCTTTATTATAGTCATCTACAACATGAACAAAAACAATAGATTTCGCATAGGCGAAACCTATTCGTCTTTGTCAAAGCTTGTTCTTTATTATCACATATAATATGATTTTGAAATACATACCTTCAAGATGTGGACTGTATGAAAACTTCTCCAACATTTGATTTTACTAAAATGTTGTCCATGTAGAGTAGCAACCCAGGCTATCTGAAGGGTGCACATAACTGAGTTACCTCTTTGTTCACAATTGGCATTGTCAGGGTAGGTAAAAGCATGAACATTTCAAAATTCATGTTTGAAAACTATTCCTTAAAAAAATATACTTGCACTGATTTAGTCTGATGTGCTACTACTACTAAGATTAAACAGTTCTGCATGTGAATATAATAAATGTTTGGAATTGTTTTAAGACTTTTTCATATTTTGCACGTTTGTTGCAGAATGTCTTTAAAAATCAAGGTGGCCCAAACGTTAACTAGGCACAACACCCTAGTTACTTGTTTTCTTTCACGTTGATTAACATGTAAGTAAATGCTTGCCCGTTTTGAACAGGGGGCCACATGCAAAGGTCAGTTGTGCACTTGAGGCCACAGTCTAGAGATCTACTGGGACATCATAGTATAGATTATACTGCAGCAAGTAAAAAAAATGATATAACGCAGTCAACGTTGGCTGTGTCATAAAGCTTTATTTCAGCCATTTGCAACTTGGCTAAAGAACATTGGCAAAGCCAATAGATCTCGCAAAGGTAATTCCTATTGGCTTTGCCAATGCTTGTATTTGGTTGGTGTTAACTTGTTAGGCTGACTGTCAGTACAGCAAATCTCCCGACAATGCAAGCATGCTGAGTAGAAAGGCAGTACTGGTAGCAGTCATTTTATCTGATGTAAGCACAGGGTGAACTGATTTTGTTCAAGAAAGGTGCTATTCATCTGGGAGTTGCAGAGTCTGAAACGTGGGGCACATTGGTCATGTTGAAAAGGTTTCACATAAGAGGCCGTTTCATTGAATGTACTTCCCCAACATTCCATCATCATCATCACAGGAAAAAAAAATGGCAATGGCAACCAGATAGGAGTGGTTATATCGTCTGAAGAGCATTAAGGGTAGCAAGTCCTTTCAATCAAAAGATAACTCGTAAGTTGCATTTCATCAGGACCTCTTGAAAGTCCATTCACCCTCAAGAATCAATGGGCCTTATTTATGAGCCCTTGCGTCACATTTACGCCGGCGCTGCATCACTGTTTGTAATGCTGCAGCAGCATAAATAATGTGCCACGTTGCGCCATATTTACGAAGTGACACATCTAGGCAGATGTGTCACTTCGTAAACCACTGCACTACATTATACCTGCATCAGATAAAATGTATCCAGGGTGGGTGTTCCCCCGCATAAAAGCCTCGTAGAAGTTGTGCATTGAAATCTATAAGATTTTACTGCGCCACTTCTAGGACGCCATTGCATCAAAACTATACGCCTGCCTCATGGCAGGCATAATGGTGACGCAGGCCTTTTCATATGGGCACATTGTTTGAGTTGCATCTGTTTTCAGACACACCCCAGCAATGTGCCACTTTTGTGAATACAGATATGTCAGTAATACTGACGTATCTGTAACTCCTTGCGACATGATGCGCCGTACTGTAAATACGTTGCATCCTTGGTGACGCAAGGAGGGCGCACTGAGAAGTGTTGCATCGCTTCTTTGTCGCAGCGATGCAACACTTATCATAAATGAGGCCCAATGTATTTTACTCCTTCCTGCATAACCGCTTTACAAAGAGCTAAGATGTTTTAGGGTTTCTGTCTGAGACAAAGCACCAGTCACTGCTTATATTATTAGCCTGATATAGCCACTATGATCTCCCCCATATATCTGACACAGCCTGTGTGGCCATTGATAACTGATATTTAGTGGGATAACACAGCCAAAAAGAGGTCTTGTCATCATTGTATTGCTATAAATTGCCCTAACAGCAAAAATAATCGAAGCATTAAATCAAGATCCTTCTGAGAAATTCCGCTACTGGTTGATGGGGGTGTGGGCCCAGGTCAAGCAGAAACCACAATCCTTGTCAGGGTAAAGCAAAAGAAAACCCAAATTGACCTGTGCTCCATCCCCTCGTAGCCTGGTACAGTGCAGTCGGGCTTAACTTAGAGGCAATTTGTAAAGTATTTGTGCAAGACTTCATACAGTAAAACAGTGTAAACACCACACAAAAAGATCTCACACCAGGTTAGAACACTTGAGCTGAATTTAATAAATACAACAAGATCAAAATGACAAAACTCCAATCAGTAGAACTGGAGTTATGAATTTTTAAAGAATAAAGCATAAAATAGCTCCTAAAAGCTTAAAGCGCCAACCGCAGCTACCTGAATGCATAGGACCGCGTCAAAGTCAAAAGTTCAGGCCGACTGTGATGGAGTGCAGGTTGGAAACAGTCTTAGATGAGTCCAGCTGAAGTTTTATCAGTTTGCGTTGGTGAGGGCCACGGGGAGCAAGAAGAGAGTCTTGGGAGGCTGTCGGTGTGTCGAGCAGAGCAGGTCAGGCATTGCAGTTGGGCAGGCTGGGGCTTCTCGTTGGCAGTCCCCTGAGAGTGGTTGATGATGCAGTGTGAAGAGACGGGCTAACAGCGCTTCACGCTGATTTTCGGTGCAAGTGGGGCGGTGTCCGTGAGAACAGGCCCATCGCAGTTATGAAGAGCCTAACAACATGATTTCAGTGCCATTGAGTCAAATCAAGGGCCCTGGAAATGAGACACATCACTTGGAGGTCAGATACAGCAGGTCAACACAGCAGGAGAGTAGCTCCTTCAGAGTAGCAGTCCAGCAGAGTGTCAGGCATTTCAGCAGCACAGAAGTCCTTCTTCCTGGCATAGGATCGATAGGTCTAAAAGTGTACTGAATTGGTGGTGTCTGAAGTCCAGTATTTATACACAGTTGTGCCTTTGAAGTGAGGAGAAGCTTCTATAGGCATGTCTTTGAAGTGCACAGATGCTCTGCCTGCCTGACCTTGGCTCCAAACTAACCACAGGGGGTATGCAGCTCTTTGTGTGGAGACAGGACACATCCATTCTGCCTGTGATGGCTTATCCAGTCCCACCTTAGCTCACATTGTGTGTGGCTGTCTAGAAGGAATACACAAAGCCCAAATGTCACCCACACCCAGTCATGTGACCCAGAGAGAGGCTGCAGGCACCAAATGACAAAGATAAGAAAATGCCAACTTTCTAAAAGTGAAGAAACTAGGACAATAGTCATAGACTTTAGGCGCACTACCCGTTAGCAATCAAAGGAGTGTTCTTCGTATTTCGTACACTAGTAATCAGATATCACAAATATGTGAATGCAAATTAAGATCCCAGTAAAGATCCATAGATCATATCCATATATATACAAAGTCCATCATGAAGAACTCTGTGAAGTGCTGATTGTAGCTCATTCAAAATATCTTTATTGAGCAGGCTTTGTATGTATCCTGAGGGAAACTTCATTCAAATGCAATGAACAGCAATCCTTTGGGATTTGGCTATAACTCGTGGGACTCTTGCCATTGCTGTTTATCGCATTTGAATGAAGTTAGCCCCCCCGGGATGCAAACAAAACGTATTTTGGACTTTGTATATATATGGATATGATCTTTGGATCTTTACTTGGATCTTAATTTGCATTCACGTATTTGTGATATCTGATTCCTAGTGTACGAAATACGAATAATACTCTTGAGTGCATAGGGTAGTGCACCTAAAGTCTATGACTATTGTCCTAGTTTCTTCACTTTTCAAGCACGGGCGGGCTGTACCTCCTCTTTGGGTGCACACCATTTAGAATACTGTTGTTGTTATTGATGATTTTTGTTGTTTCATTTGTTTCCCTTGAGTGCAAACCATCTGTTTTACATTTAACTTTCTAAAAGTGGCATTTTTAGAATTGCAATTTAAAATCCGACTTCAACATAAGTTAGGATTTTAAATTGTGATTCAGGAGACACCAAACATGAAGGGATGACCTGTTCCCATTTGGAAATGTTACTTACAAAATCGAATAAGGTAATTCCAATGTTTTCATGGGAGAGGTAGACCTTGCAGCAGTGAAAAACAAATTTAAGAGTTTTTCACTACCAGGACATGTAAAACTTAATCGTATCTGTACAGCTTTTAAAATACATTGCACCCTGCCATCTGGGCTGTCCAGGGTTTTCCTCGGCATGACTTAGATATATTAAAAAGGAAGGTTTGGGCCTGGCAAAAGGATTACTTTGCCTGGTCACAATGGCAGTTTAAAACTGCCCTCAGAGGCTCTGCAATGACAGATCTGAGACGTTTATTGTGCTATGTAAGTGGATGGTACAACCAGTTCTGCAGACCCACTAGTAGCATTTACTTAACATGTAGTGCCACTTTACAAGGGACTTACAAGTTAATTAAATATGCCAATTGGATATAAGCCAATGTTACCATGTTTTAGGGACAGAGCACAAGCACTTTAGCACTGCTTAGAAGTGGTAAAGTGTGCAGAGCACTAAGGCCAGCAAAAACGAAGTTGAAGGCAAAAAGCTTGGGGAAACCTATGCCAAGGATACCAGGTCTAACAACCCTCTATCCGTCAAAATGAAACTATTTCCAGGTACCACCTGCAGGTTTAGTCACTTACAAAAGCTTATAATTAGACTTTCATTCATCGTTCTTTTATGCACAGATGCGAGATCCATACACAGTATTTAAAGGCAAGGATAGATCGGGATAAAGCGAGTGCATCAAAGTAGCACAACAGAATGCTTGTAAAAATAAATGCATTCAGTAAGTTGGTTGATTGAGATCAATTAATTGCAACAGATGCTTAGAGAGCAAATTCAGAAGTCAAACAATGATAGACATTTGACCCACAGGATGAGTGGGGTAGAGGTGGCATCAAGGCAGTGCTTCAGAGTAAGGCCTCGCTTTCACATAGTTAGGTGGGGGCAACAGCACCCACCGCAGTGTCACAATGCCCTTATTGCAGATTATCAAACGAAGAGGCTACTTCCATGGCACTAGTCTGAGTCAAAGAAGGAGTAGCAGTTGGAGTGCCTATCACCTCCTTGGGGATATGTTCTGACTCTAGCCTCCCTCTCAGGGCCTGAGAAGAAAATGCAGATGAGGGATCAACACTGGAAGTATGATGCAAAAACCTGTCAACAGCCAGTTTACATGTAATCTAAGCAATATCTGGATACCAACTGAGTGAAAAAGGGCATCAATTACTCCTCTTTTCAAAAAGCTGAATGCAGAATGTGTGTTCTTGCCAATATTTTGATCCCATCACGCTTCACGCTTTTGGGGTCAAGATCTAGGAGAAATTCGTCAGTAGGCGGCTTTCAGGTTTTTTTGGAACAACACCATATGCTCAAGCAGGTGCAATCTGGCTTCTGTAAAGCGTACAGCACTGAATCTGTCCTGGTAGCAGTTTTAGATGATTTGAGGCTGTCGGCTGATAAGCCGGACCCAGTAGCTTTAGCCCTTTTGGAGATGCCTGCGGCTATTGACAGAGTTTACCACTACGTTCTCCTTACCAGACTTAGAGAGATTGGTATTGGAGGAACAGCTCTTCAATTGATTAGATCTTATCGAGAGGATAGACACCAAGCTGTCCATCTCACTCCATTCATGTCATCCTTTATAGCTTTGGAACAAGGGGTCCCTCAGGGACCTACCTCACCCTCACCCTGTTAAATATATATATGTCCATTGGCTATGCTAATCAGATCTCATGGTGTTCCTTGTATGAACTATGTGGATGACACTCAATTAATATTGACCTGCACAAAACAGGGGCTGTTCCATTAAAAGCATTTCATCAGTATATGTTGGCGGCATCATCCTGGCTTTATTACAATGACCTGAAGTTTAATAATAACAAAACTGAGGTTTTGTGGGTGATTGAATGAGGATGGCTAGACTGTTTCGTTTTACTTTCTGGCCTCCTACTGGATCTTATCCTCTTCTCCTAGCTCAGGGGCATATTATCAAGCTTGGCGTTAACATTATCGCCGCTTTAGTGGCAGGAAACTGCCGCTAAAGTGGCGATAATGGGCTTGATAATATGTCGCAGAGAATTCCAATAGAAGCCCATGTTGACACCTGAACATGGGCTTCTATTGGAACTCTCAAGGGCATATTATCAAGCCCATTATCACCGCTTTTAGCAGCAGTTTCCTGCCGCAAAAGCGGCGATCATTTTAACGCCGTCCTTGATAATATGCCCCTGAGTTTGTAATAAATCTGGATTTCAACTTGGATTAGAATTTGATGCTGATGAAGCAGGCTAATCACTTGACCTCTTCCTGTTTTTCCCGCTTGAGGGTTCTCATGAAAACTATGCTGCTGCTGCCGTCGGCAGCTCGACGGTTAGCGTTTCAGGCTACTATTCTTAGTCGGCTTGATAATTGTCATTCCCTTTTTTAGGTGCTCCTCAGGCTATGTTGAATAAGTTACAGCGAATGTAAAATAAGACGGCAAAGTAAGTTCTGGACCTGCCCTGGCATGCCTCATCTTCTTCTGCACTGTGTACGCTATACTGGCTTCCAGTGGCTAAAAGACGTTTTAAAATCTCTTTGTATAGTACACCGCGCTATTCATAATTCTGGCCCTGTGGACATGATAAATAGCATATGAAAACGTTTTCAGTAATTGTTTTTCAAGTTGAAGACACTTTTTATACTTTTCCCTATATTTTACTATAGGGTGACTCCTTAATCAGGGTGGAGATCTCTCTGTGGTAAAGTATAGGCAGCATTTAAAAAGTTTATTAAAATTCATACTAAATAAAAAACAATGTTTTTATATTAAATAAGCTTTGTCAATTAAGGTATAAGGTATACACAAAGTTTTAGCACAACGTCTTACCAGTAACCCTTTCATTGCCTGACCGGCTTCCCTTCTATTAGAAATTATCTTCCTTTTTTGTGGGCACTTTTAAATGCTTTTAGGCCAGTCTACTCCTCTCCGCTTCGGATTTCTGGGGATTCTTTTATTGCTGAAACCTGCATCTCTTAATGGTGTGAAAAACAGCATGATAGGTTTTAATTCGGCTTGCATGACAAATGTATCTAATGTTGCAAATATCCCAGTATACTCCCCATATGCAAAGTGCTTCCACACCTTATTAGGGGTAGAAAGTGCTATGCAAATACCAATGCAATGTAATACAATATCAAAGTTCCTAATGGTGTGAGACATGCAGTGTACCTCAAACAAACACAACGTAAAGCTCCATATGTAAGGAACTGCAGAATACATTTGCGGCAGACGCATGTTGCAAAAAGCATGACGGCATGAACACAGAATGACTAGCGGTAACCTTTATGCAAGTCTACATTGCTAACACTGGGCTGCCACAGAGTCACGTGCTACCCATCTACAAAGCACTTCAGTGCCTCATCAGGGGTCGTAAGTGCTGTATACATAGCCATACCATATAGATTAAACTAGTATCTGCCTTTTTCAATGCTGCAGCAGAAAACACAGACACAGTGTACCGGGCTTGGCCACAACTCCCTTCATACCATGTATTATTTTCATTAAAATTATATAATTCTTAGTGATGATGGTGGATGACTACACTTACAGCTGTGGCACTCTTAATTAAGTTATCATTGAAATTAATTGTGATGTATTGCAATTCATTGTGGAATGAAACCAGTATAAATGATAGTGCTCTTGTATTGTGAATTTCCTATAATTTATTTATTTATTTTATTTTGAAAAGTTTTATAATGCGTTTCTACCTCTTGTCGAGGCCTTACGGCACTATGTAGTTGGTTGACCAATTTTCTAATCCTTGGGTGAGGATGAGGGTTGACTGCAGTGTTATCTATTGGTGTTGATTTTCAACACAAGTATTGATTTATTCATTTATTTAGTTTTATTGGTGGAGCCCATGGCAATTCAATCACAAATGCTACACATAAGAAGATTACGTGTACCTAGGATAAGTGTAAACGGTGGAAATAAATCTAAATGTGAGTGGAATAGTGCGGACAAGAATGTAGTGCTACTTTTCCATGGTCAGAGAAGACAGACTGTGGGAATAATGCGTCTAAATCGACAGTGCCAGGAGTAGCAGGAGATGGCTCTTCAGGACTGTTTTAAAGTTCTGAAGTATGGTGAAAGTTGGGATGCCTGGGACAAGAGAGAATCAGTGAAAAGGTCCTAGAAGGTAGAACGACTGCGGCCTGGATGCAGCCCATGAGGGGTTTAGAGTAGTTAAGGTATTTTGATTTGTTGATCTGATTTATGGGTAGAAGTGTAGAAGGTTCGGAAACTGGTGAGGAAACCTGGGGATAAGTGGTGTATAGCTTTGACTACCAGTGTAATGTCTGTCAAGCTCCCTGTTTTTGGCTTAGAGCCACCCCGCTTGATGATGATTGAATGAGGTGGGTGTGTTTAGGGAGATTGTAGAAAGTTCTAGTAGCAAAGATGAGAACTTTGCTTTGTCCAATGGGACAAAACAGGTTTGTGGAAGAACCACCTGTAAACTATTGCAACAGCCCACTTTGCACAGCATTAGTCAGTTGAGCTTGGTGGTTTGCAGTAGTGGCTGTAGTTAAGATTGAATGTGCATGACCTAGTCTGATAGCACACTAAGATTTCTTGCATGGGGACACAAGTTAGTGAGTCAGGTAGGAAATGGATGGTGGTGGGTAGAGGCATAGTTGTGTGTGTGAAGCAGGAAAAAGAGAACCTCCATTTTTTATTTTTTTTTTAACATCTGGTTATTAACAATCATCGACTTTCAAGGTTCACAATAATGGTACGATCTCTGACCAGGCGAGGCAGAATCTGACAACAATTATGAACAGCACACATAGGTAGGCCAATTTCAAGGAGAAAGTGTGTCATCAAGGGCAATGTCTTGAGGTGGACTACAGAAGTGCACCTCCATTTTTGAGCGGTTCAGCACAAGGGACTGGTCTGTCTTCCAGCGGCGCATCACAGTAAAATTGTACAACATGAGTTCCAGAAGGTTAGGGGCAGGGTAAGAATTTTGAAACATATTTGGTTGTTATCCTTGTAAAGATAGTAAGAGGAGCCTAATGAGAAGATATTTATAAACATATCAATGTGGACTTATGCCACTCATATCTGTCATGTGACGATCATCAAAGTTTAGTGCGTGGCCAGTACGACTAGATCAATGGATGGTATAGAGACATTTGTAGCTGTAAAGACTGGCAGTGCGAAGTGGACTATGCAAGGTAGGCGACTCCTTAGAATGTATGTTTACTGCTTGCATCTGCAGCCGGGAAGTCTTGTAAGGAATCAAACACCAGCAGCAAAATGTGACTTGGAGAGCAGGATGACCTAAAACATTCTGAAACACTACCTCAGACAAATGCTCATAGTCCTTAGAATTTTAATAGCACTCCTGTTTTGTTCTCATTTCCTTGTGCAGAGTTTCAGATTCCAGAACTCACACACATTTTTGACAACTATTCCAGCATTCCCCTGAGGCTGGAAAATTGAAAGCACAGCTGGGGAGAACATGGCCAGCACCACAGGAGGAAAGTCTTTTCAAATGGCTTCCTGCCAGTTTTAGAAGCCAGTGGGATTTGATAACCATCCAGCCCTAACCTAATATGCAATTCAGTTTCATAAATAATTTAATGTGAATTATTCTTCAGGGTGAAGTACACTTTATCCTAGCAGTGCAGCCGAGGTAACAGGCACAGTTATTTTAACGTGACATTTTACTTAGGTAACCTCTGAGTCGAGCTATTTATGAGCGAATAATGTTTTAAAGATCGAGGCCTGCCACTTGAGAAAAAGAAAGATGAGGAAGTGTCTGTTCGCAATGCTAGTTATACATTTTACATGCCTATGTTGTTGTCTAGAACGTGTAAAAAATAGGAGACGCGGGCATCTTGCCCTGCAACATCTGCAGTACCAAAGCTTCTTTTCTGAGTCGAACATAGAAATATTTGGGGCATATCATCAAGGGCAATATCGCCGCTTTAGAGGCACTTTTTGCCGCTAAAGCGGCGATATTTTTATCGCCCTATCAGCAAGCTGTCGATAACAGCTGTTAGCGACAGTTTACTGGGAATAGCGCCCCTTGTCAGCACGTCTCCCATCGCATCGCTAATGAGATGCAAAGGAGGCGTGCCTGACAAGACTCCCTTGGGAAAATATCGCTAACCCAGCTTCGTCATATTGACAAGGAGGGGTAGCGATGTTTAAAATCACGTTAAGTATGCCTTAACGCAGGAATTTAACGTCTGTTAAATTCCTGACTAAGGCATACCTAACATGGGGGGTGGATTGTGTGGCTAAGACCACAGGCCCGATCATCTAGGATATCACCGTTTTCCACCATGGAAAACGGCGATATCCACACTATCTCTGGAATTTTATCGCCTCGGCAATGCGCGTTGTTGATAACGCGCTAACCGGGTGATAAATTCCAGAGATAGCCGGCGATAAATATGCAAGCGCTAAGCGCGCTTTGAGATATTTATCGCCGGACCTTGATAATATGCCCCGCAGTTTTTCTACTCACATCCCTGTGGCTTGAAATAAAAAAAAAATGCACGTTTAGTGTGAAAATAGGGTAAAACTAAAGTAAGAAAAATTCGTAGGTAACATTTACCTTGAGACAGAATTATGAAAGAAGATAAAACACATTCACCTTGCTGTCTGACAGAGCCAGCTGTTATTGCTAAGTTTGTTTATAGAGTTTTATTGTCATTTTGAGGTTTTTTTTCAGTTTATTTGGTACAAAATATGGGTGGTATATATTCAAAACCTAAACAAAAGAAGGAGATGCCTAGAGAGGGTCAGAAATTATTGAGTGAGGGAGTGCCAGCATATGAAATGATGGTAGTGATCAGGTATTGCACATGCACCAGGATCTCTGAATGGAATAAATATACAGCACATGATGAGGTTTTACAGTTTCCATTGGAGGGCACTTTTAATGTTAACAAGTTACATTTCCTCAGGCAAACTATGTACTATATGAAGCCGATGCCTAGAACTACACAGTTTGAGGTGCTTAATAAATGGGATCGCATGATGACTGAAAAGGAAGAAGAGAAGAAAAGAAAGATAAAAGCATAAAGAAGTCATTCAGAGGTTGGTTAGAAAGTAAACTAGATCACCAAAAACAGTTGGAGGGAAGATATGATAGAATGTGTAAAAACTTTTACTTTCAACAAAAGGAAGGAGAGTGAAAGGTGGGCTATTTTTAACGAGGTCCTACACATAGGCCCTAAGTAACTGTATCAACAAGAGATGTGTAGTTCCTGCAGGACAGGAAGTCGACACGGAATAAAGTATTCCAATTCAGACTTCAACCTAACGAAAAGTAAGTGCACAAGGGAAGGGAATCCCTTCAGGGTGGAACTAAAACCCTCACACACCCAGCAAGCTAGGTGTCATGCTTCATCATCTGGGTTCTGCTCCTCGTCGGGTCGGCGGTGCAATACCCGACGGGCACCCATACAGGGGCTCTTTGTCGGAGATCTTTTGTTCCCTGCCGTATGGTGCATGCGTGTGAGGGCACCTCCCTTGTCTGCCTGTTTGATGGTGATGGACGTATCAGTTGCTAGTGTACTGGCCGCATCTCTTTCTTTGGCAGAAAAGTTGTTGTACACAGTAGTTCTACTCTGTATTTTGTCCAGGTCTTTTAGTACAGCCTTCTCGAAGGTGAGGACCTCCGAGGGAATCATGCTGTTTGTCGGGGTAAAGGTGGAAGCTTGCTGGGTGTGTCAGGGTTTTAGTAAAAACTTTTACTGCCAGAGTTATTGACATCGAACCAAGGGGCATATCAGCAAGCTGGTGATGAAAAATTATCGCCGCTTTAGCGTCCGCTTCCGGATGAAAAGCGGCGATAATTTTATCGCTTAATCAGCAAGGTCACGCTAACGCGTGATTCCTTGCTGTAGCTCCCTTTCCCATAACGCCCACCTTTGCATCTCTAATGAGATGCAAAGTGGGCGTTCCGTCCCAAAATAATTGGAAAAATGTCGCTAAGCGACATTTCTCCAATTATCAAGGGAATCGCTAACAGGCAAAGCGATAAGAAAAGTAGCGCTAACCACAGTTAACGCTACTTTCCTTACGCCTGCTTTCACCCTGACTTAGCCATTATATCCAATGTAAGGTGGATATAATGGCTAAGTTTGCCCTGCCTTATGAGCAAGCTAACGCCAAAATGTGTGAGATTATCGCTGGATTTCCAGCGATAATATCACTTTTGGCTGTTAGCGAGAGGAATTTTATCGCTTTTGAGATAAGCGTTGCTGATAGCACGCTATCTCAGCGATAAAATTCCACGATAGCTGGCGATAATTATCCTAGCTCTAAGTGCGCTTAGCGATAATTATCGCCGGCCCTTGCTGATATGCCCCCAAGTGCCCCGACAGAAGTTACAGCTAGAATGTCAGTGTGTAGTACAAGTGGTAGCAGGGTACTAGAAGATTATATTGGAATTCTGAAAATCGAATATGGTGAAATGCTGCAAGGAAATGTGGATTTGAACAGGTTATTCATTACAATGCTGATGAAATGTAATATTTAATAAAAGAAGCAGCTAGGTGTCCTAATGAAGCTCACAATAAAATGAAAGAATTAACTGATGAGATAGAAGTTGACATTAGCAAAATGAAAATGAAAATGTAAAACACAATTATAAGATGGACTTAACTCATATTGAGATTAAATAAATGAACTTAAATACTTTAAGAGCTCATATTGAAGATTTAATCGAGAAAACAAGATATTGGGATGATTTAAAGGAATATCAAGAAAAATTAAATAAAGGGAAAGCGAATGAAAGAAAAATGAAAGAGACTAAGGGTAAGGACGGAATATTGGGGAAACAGCCACTACAATGTGGGCATCACATTGCGATGCCCTTACAACGCGGTCATTACAACGACTGCATTGTTACCACGCACTGCCATTACTACGCAAGTCAATACATCGACTTGCAGTAGATGGCGTGCTAACATTAGAAATAGTATAGTTTACTATTCCAACACCTTCACTCCTGTTACGTAGGCTGGAGTTGGAATAGTAAATTATACATTTCTAATGTCAGCACGCCATCTACTGCAAGTTGATGTAGTGACTTGTGTAGTAATGCGTGATAACAACGCGGTCGTTGTATCGGCCGCATTGTTATGGCACGCGTTGTGATGACTCGCGTTGTAACAAGTCATATTCGGAATATTGCAAGTGATTCAAAAGCAGGAAAAACTTCAGTGGTGGAATTCCCTTTATGGGACGTACATGGAGGGAACTTGATGCATGTTCAATGGACGAGAGCTGATTTGTATCCTTTTACGAATAATTTTCCAAATTTGCAAGAGTACCCAGAAAAGTGGCTTGAGAAAATACATTGACAGACACACATTTCCCTAATGTTATGGACTGATTTTAAAATGTTGGGCCTCAGTTGCAAGCCCATTGCGCCATCGGAGTATCACTTTTTTTGATGCACCAGCAGCGCAATGACTTTGACCATATTTACAAGGCTACGTAAAGTCACCCTCCATGACTTTTCATGGCCTAGTAAATAGGGTTTTTGTCACAAAAAAGTACTCCACTATTGTCCTCATTAGATTGATGTTAGAGATCAACAACCGCGAGACTAGAGAAAAGAAAGAAAGAAAAGCACTGGGATATCCCTACGTGAAGTGACCTCTGGAAGGGTCTTACAGGAAAAAACCTTTGGTTTTATTTATTTTCCCTCACACACCCTAGTGGTGTCATGCTTCATCATCAGGACACCACGACCCCTATAAGTCGCGGTGGTCTCAACCAATGTTCCAGGGAGCACTTGAATGATATACCAGACCAGGGGGATAAAGATAAAAATTCGCTGCTCGACCCCAGTATCCCTTTATTCTTGGGTCTCGCAGGAATGTTAAAATATTTACAATAGGGTCATATAGAAAATTATGGTCCTAAGACCCTAAGGCAAACATATTTCAGTCCTTTTTTGCCCAAAATGCCAGGTTTGGTGCTAGGACTTTCTTCAGGGCTATATGAACCCCTGGTACAAAGAGAACAGATAATTTCCCTATCCTATTTTTTAAAAAGGGCAGGTAGCTGCTCCTTTATGTCTTGGTTTTATTTTTATAGTTGTGTCACTCCATCCCATTTGGAGAATGGTAATATTTCACTTGAAATCACGATGTTACGGAAGTATCCGGACGGCCCGGTCACTCCCTTCGTATCACCTACGTGGCGTGGATTTCATCGGCTTGAGGCGCTTACAGGTACTGATCAATCAATTTCACCTCACTTGCTATAACTATGCAGATGACACGCAACTACTCCTTCAACTGGACAGCCCCAAAGACATTGGAAACTCACCAATTTTCAGTTGTCACAGAGCCATGGCTCAATGGATGACTTGGAGCCATCTCAAATTTAATACTTCCAAAACGGAAATGCTCACGTGTGGCGAAACATTATGGCCCGCTTGCCACCTGGCCTGATGAACTGGGATTACCGCCTAAAGTATCGAAGGAAGTAAGAAACCTCGGAATGACCATGGACTCCAAGATATTGATGAATGCACAAGTGGGCAAAGTAGCAAGATAAAGCTTTGTTACTATAAAAACTCTGCGACTAATCTTTCCCCATTTGGGATTTCCACGCAAGGTCCAAGCTACAAACTCCCTTGTTCTCGATTATGCCTATAGCTTCTACCACGGATGACATTTAATGACCATGAAAAGACTACAACGGATTCAGAACTCGGCTAGTAGACTAGTCTTGCATATCAAACTGCGAGACCACATCTCCCCTGCCTTGAAAGCCCTGCATTAGTTACCGGTTACCAGAAGATCCATATTCAAGCTGCTTTGTATCACCCACAAAGCGATAAATGGAATGGGACTACTCTTCATCTGGAATAAAATCGCCTAACACATTCAACAAAGGAACCTCCGCTCTAGAGTAGCACCTTGCCTCAAAATCCCAAGATACAAAAAAAAACATGGGTGGCACATCCTTCTCTGTTCAAGCTGCCAAACTTTGGAACTCTTTACCCTCAACATAATATTCAAGGACAACCATCTTATCTTCAGAAAACTACTGAAGACTTGGCTCTTCCCCACATAAGCACACTAAACAAACAGAAATATACAGCATATCACTCTGTATATAAACATTTATTTGCATTATAGAGATGCACCTATATGTGTGCATTGCTTTGTATAAACATGTAGAATAATTGTTTAAAAAATAAATACATTTTTAAGTACAACAACACTTGAAAACCAGAGTTTATCTAATGCATCTTTAATCTACATATACTTACATACTTTATGCATCTATATACCTTCCGTGTACTTGGATCTATATATTTATTACTCTTCACCTAAAAAAGCATACAATGCAATACCCTATTTCTCAACCTATACCTCTCTCAATATATCCTAGCTCAACTCTCTGACTCATCTCAAACCTCTATCTACTACTCTTTCAAATGCACTACCCTATTTCTCACCCAACACCTCAATCAATACATTTAATCTACATATAATTACTTCCTTTATGCATTTATATACTTTCCATTCACTTATGGATCTATATTCTTAATACTTTCTTCTTATTCAGCATATCCAATGCACTACCCTATTTCTCACCCTATACCGCTCTCAATATATCTCCTAACTCAACTCTCTGACTCATCTCAAACCTCTTTCTACTACTATTTCCAAAGCACTACCCTATTTCTCACTTTAAACCGCTATTAATTTTTCCTCTACCTCTACTCTCTCATACATCCCAAACCTCATACCACTACTATGATCCCCAAAATAGCCCTTTCTAAATCTTTCAGTCTTCTATCCCTCGACTATCCTTTCAATCAAAATAACAGCCTAACATGTCCACTTCTCAAATTTTTTATTTCACTATACTAATTCACCACTAATCCTCTATGGGTCCCAGAGTAGGGTGCTACTCACCAAAAAAGCACTTTAACACCTCATCAGGGGTAGCAAGCACTATATACATACAAACCTTTTCCCCTTTTCCTATCCATTTGCTACTTAACTCAATCAAAATAACTAACTAACATATCCACTACTCAAATTACTTTCATATTTCACTATACTAATTCAACACTAATCCTATATAAGTTCTGGAGTAGCGCGCTACTCGCCAAAAAAGCACTTCAACACCCCATCAAGGGCAACAAGCGCTATATAAATGCAAGCCTTTTCCCCTCTTTCATCCGTCCGCTATTCTTCTCAATCCAAATAACTGACTAATATCCACCACTCAAATTACTTTCATACTTCACTATACTAATTCACCACTAATCCTTTATGGGTTTCGGAGTAGCATGCTACTCGCCAAAAAAGTGCTTCAACACCCCATCAGGGGTAACAAGCGCTATATAAATGCAAACTTTTCCTAATCCTTTATTGGTTCTGGAGTATCCTGCTACTCGCCAAATAAGTGTTTCAACACCCCATCAGGTGTACCGAGCGCTAAATAAATGCAAACTTTTTCCCCTCTTCTATCCCTCCGCTACCCTTCTCAATCAAAATAACTGACTAACGTATCCACCACTCAAATTACTTTCATATGTCACTATACTAATTCACACAAAACACAATTGGTTGGAGGGTCTAAGGGAGTTTAGAGACCAGCGCGGACAAATCCCCAAATACTGCAACTAGAACAACAACAGAGTCCGTGGGTCTATATTGGTCTACCTAACACAGAAGCAGAACATGCCAGCTACAAACACAAGTAAGGGAATCCGTTCTAAAAGGGCCAAGTCCCATCACCCACCGAGGTGGCATGCTTCATCATCTGGGACGTCCCTTAACCGCACCTGGTGCGGTTAAAGAGCTGCAACTCCTTAAGTTACTGTAAAAAGGAGGAGCTCAAGGATGTTTTAACTAATACAACTGGGAGGGAATCACTCCCAAAATAGGAGGAAGCTGCCAAAGGTGTAGTGAAATAAAGTGCAGTGTGTGAAAACGTGATATTAAAATTGATTATCTCTGGAAAAATGCTTTATTCGATATCCAGTGATATCAAAGATAAAAAACGCAGAAATGATAGAGTGAGACGTGTACACCGAAAAATTAGGAACACGTACTCTAAGTGTGGGTCTACATGTTTCAGCCAACTAGCGTCTCAAGGAGATGACTATGGCTTTCTTCAGGACCATGACAAGACACTACTGCAATGTGACAAAGTGTAAACAAAAGTATAAAAGGAACGATACACTCCTGGTTGTTCCGAGTGGTACCACTCGGAACAACCAGGAAGAAAGTCCGGAGTAGCGACGGACAGAGCGCTGCTTCACGCCCTGAGTTGTGACCAGGAGTGTGGGACGTTCCCCGATCCGTTGACGGGTGACTTTTATACTTCCCGACGGTGCCGTATGTCTTTCGATAAGCAGGTACCACTGTTGGTTCCTTTTATACTTTTGTTTACACTTTGTCACATTGCAGTAGTGTCTTGTCATGGTCCTGAAGAAAGCCATAGTCATCTCCTTGAGACGCTAGTTGGCTGAAACATGTAGACCCACACTTAGAGTACGTGTTCCTAATTTTTCGGTGTACACGTCTCACTCTATCATTGCTGCGTTTTTTATCTTTGATATCACTGGATATCGAATAAAGCATTTTTCCAGAGATAATCAATTTTAACATCACGTTTTCACACACTGCACTTTATTTCACTACACCTTTGGCAGCTTCCTCCTATTTTGGGAGTGATTCCCTCCCAGTTGTATTAGTTAAAACATCCTTGAGCTCCTCCTTTTTACAGTAACTTAAGGAGTTGCAGCTCTTTAACCGCACCAGGTGCGGTTAAGGGAGGTCCCAGATGATGAAGCATGCCACCTCGGTGGGTGATGGGACTTGGCCCTTTTAGAAAGGATTCCCTTACTTGTGTTTGTAGCTGGCATGTTCTGCTTCTGTGTTAGGTAGACCAATATAGACCCACGGACTCTGTTGTTGTTCCACTATACTAATTCACCACTAATCCTATATTAGTTCTGGAGTAGCGTGGTACTCGCCAAAACAGCGCCTCAACACCCCATCAGGGGCAACAAACGCTATATAAACGCAAATCTTTTCCCCCTCTTTTATCCATCCGCTATCCTTCCAAATCCAAATGACTGAATAATATCCACCACTCAAATTACTTTCATATTTCACTATACTAATTCACCACTAATCCTTTATGGGTTCCGGAGTAGCGTGCTACTCCCCAAAAAAGCGCCTCAACACTCCATCAGGGGTAACAAGCGCTATATAAATGCAAACCTTTTTACCTCTTCTACCATTCCGCTATCCTTCTGAATCCAAATAACTGACTCACCTATACACCACTCAAATTACTTGCATATTTCACTATACTAATTCAACACTAATCCTTTATGGGCTCCGGAGTAGCGTAGCTTTTGTGACGGTCAAGGTGATAAGTAAATTAAGATAGAAATGGGAACTAGATTTGTGAACAACACCCATGGAATATGCACAGTGGCACAGAATGTGCAGCTCTTGTAGGACAGTAAAGAGGAAGGCCAGATTGAAGTCAACACACTATCAGAGATGCTATACCTCAGATGATGCAAAGAATCAGCTGGAAAGTTAGTGAGACAGGCTCCATATACATGATGGGAAGTGGCGCACTTTCCTACATTTGTGTCTTATATTGTACATTTACTTCATGATTTTTAGACAGAGACAACGCGTGTCTTGCTGGGCCTCGACACCATTGCCTCAGCTGCGTTTCTTGGATTTAGTACAATCAAGAAGGTGAGAAAACATATAACCAGATTGGCATAGTAATAGCAAAACTTGGGTTAAAAATGGGCTATAGTTGAGGGTGAACTAAGAGTAGGGCATTCTGAACCCCCAGGGTCCGGCTCTGTTTCAGCACTGATTTGAACATCTGGGACGTGGTTCTTAACATGCTTCGTTTACACTCATATCATCTTCACCTATGAAGAAGAGGCTCATTCAGGTGAAATCAGCATATTATCATCAACAATATCATAATGGTATCAGCAGAATCTCACACTTACAACAAAAAACAACTTCAGGACAACCGATGCTGAGAACATTGTCAACTTCTTTACCCATAAAATAGATCTAATCCCCAAGGAACTTACCAAAAACTCTAAAAAGTCACTTACCTCTATCATTCATGAATGACTCATTGTATCATGTTTATCTGTTGACAAATTCAGCTTGCAACATGTCATGCGGATCATCTTCTCCATCAACCCTTCTTCCTATGCAAGTGACACAATCCCTGCATCTGTACTAAAAAGCAGCTAACAAGACCTTATTTTCTCTGATACTCAAAAGTGTAAATACTTCCTTTGAAGGCGGCATCTTCCCTTCAGCTCTGAAAATGAGACAAAATATCCACTTCCAATGAAACCACTGTCACAAGTGGAGCAACACTTGCCAATGTAGCAAGAAAGAAATACTTGATTTCTCCTTCTTGCATGAAGGTATTACAGCAGCTAGAAGATAGGTCTACCTCCACCGCTAGCAGTTTGTCGCTCCCAAGTCCCTGCAGTTTTTTACAGAACTCGAACCTCCCCCGACCTCAGGTTCCACACCTGGAACCTGATGTCATTACATCAAGTCCACAACAACCACACTTGGACCCCTAATGCTCTTCAAAACCTCAGACCAGTTTCAAAACTCCCTCACCTTGGCAAAATCCCTGAGAAAGTTGTTGTCACACAACTAGTAAATCACGTTTCCACTAACAACCTTTTAAAACCCTACCGATCCGGTCTCTTTTTCTAGTAGAATCCGAAAACCATCCAATGCAGATAATTAATTAAAATATTGAATGAAGATGACGCCTGCCTCAACTTTTCAGCAAATGTTCGAAAAGCTGGACTACTACTCACATCTTCATATCCTGAATGCTAGAGTAGGTTTAAAATGTACTGTTTGAAAATGAGTCAAATCAAAACATTCTCACGCTTTGTTCCGAGACTATGGAATTCTATCCCAGACCCCAACAGACTAAATCTGGCTCTTCTGCAGCGGCGGGCAGCACAGGTAAACACGGTGAGGCAGTGGGGCGGGGCAGGGGAGGTCATGGTGGGAGGTCGACAGGCGATGAATAGGTATATTTAAATAAATAAATAATACCTATTCTGTCGTCTGTGGACGTCCCCCTGCCGCGCCCTGGCCCCCCCACCGCACTTACCTGTGCCGACCTCTGCTGATCTTCTGGCATTCTTTAACTGAAAACAAAAATCTTCAAATGATACCATACTGACAAATGTCTACCCTGTAATTCCTCTCAGTGTGTTCTATGTCATCCTCCAATATGTTATCCTCTAATATGTTGCCCTCTAATAGGGTTTGTGTAGCTCTAATGTATTCTATCCTAATTTATAATATGTCATGGTGAAAGCACTCTGGCTCTGTGAGTAGGTCTGCACATGGTGAAAGCACTCTGGCTCTGTGAGTAGGTCTGCACATGGTGAAAGCACTCTGGCTCTGTGAGTAGGTCTGCACATGGTGAAAGCACTCTGGCTCTGTGAGTAGGTCTGCACATGGTGAAAGCACTCTGGCTCTGTGAGTAGGTCTGCACATGGTGAAAGCACTCTGGCTCTGTGAGTAGGTCTCCACTATATAGATACCACTCATAAATAAATAATAAAACATAAACACTAGGGAGAACCGTTTCTAGATTACTCAATTTACCAAGGTGCTGGCAAAAGGCCACAGAGCCGAAAGAACACACTGACTCTATGCATCTGACTTTTTAGTCTAATAGATAACACCACCAATCACTTTCAGCAAAGGACTTCTCTAAATTTCAAAGTCATGCACCCAACCATGGGTAGCCACAGTGGTAGAAAGGTGGTATCATATGAGCCATTAATCAAGTGGGTTAGCTTTTCCATGGCTAACATCTCCCAAATTCTTCCATAGCAGTCATTGCATGTGTGGGACCTCTTGAAGCTCCACCTGATTAGAGGGAGATGTTTACTTGCCAGGAGAAATTACGTAAATAGTTAGGACTTGGAGAACATATTAAATAAAGTTGGGGCAGGGAACTGCCAGCTGTACAGTTCTGATGTCTATGCACCTCCTACACCAAGGTGTAGGTGACCCAGGATTCCTGGTGTGTGCTCAGTGATGTCTCTTCCACTTCCCTTAGAAATGTATAAAATGATGAAACCAGATGGCATTCACCAGAGAGTCCATGCATGAACACTTTGTAGGAAGCATGATGCATCCTAAGCTCATTAATCACCCAGTGTCTGATTTTAGAATAAACAAACCTCCCACATTCAGTGACCTAGCATTCGGGCTCACACTGCACAAATGACTTTGCATTCCCATTCACAAACACCAAGCACCAAACCCAAACCCACTCATTCCTGGATAGGCATCACAGTTTCTGAACAAATGTGTAAATGAGGAAGGGAAAGAAGTAACCCAGGGGTATCAACCCATTCTCTCACATGCATACAGCATGACCTTCACAACTTGAATATTATATAGTTTGAGAGGCTTATCTTGGTTTCATTTTTAACATATATGCCTTAGTGCTTGCTTTTGAGTGTCCGACAGTGTCACTGCTTGCTAGTTGTAAAAGTATTCCTTTCTACCATGTGAATCAGCTGGGGGGCTCAGAAATATTTCTACATGTCTAGGACTGCGAGTCCCCCTCCTTCTTAATCTATAAGGTGTTATAAGTAAGCACTCATTCGCAAGAAATATGTTACAATTTTTAAAATTAGCAGATGCATGGAAATAAACAGTGAGAAAATCACATGCCAGACAGGTAATCTGTTTCATCATTTCATGACCGTTATGGAGAAATTAAAAGACGCTTTCTTGCCACAACATCTAGGGCTTTATTTATGAGGCCCTTCTGCCGCAGCTGCGTCATCTTTTGTGATACTGTGGCGGCGTAAGAAATGCTCCACACTGCGCCATATTTACAAAGTAACGCATCTAGGCAGATGCCTTACTTTGTAAACCCCTGTGCTACATTATATGTGCAACAGGTAAAATGTATGCACGGTGGATGTTCCGGCACAGAAAAGGCTCGTAGAAATGTCACAGTGATATATGTGAGATTTCACTGCGACACTTCTACGGCCTCACTGCGTCAAATCCTAAAGCCTGCCTGAAGAAGGAGTAAGGGGTGATGCAGGCCTTTCCACATGGAGCTTGCCCCATGTGCAATGACACATTGCTGGAGTTGCGTCTGTTTCCAGACACACTACTGTAATGCCCCATTTTTGCGCTGACAGATACACCAGGATTCCTGATGCATCTGTCAATCCTTGTGCTGTGACATGGAGCGCTGTATAGTAAATATGGCACATCCATGGTGTCGCAAGGAGGGCGCACTGAAAAGTGTTGCATTGTTCTTTTTTTTTTTTTTAAAGAACAGATTTTATTTGCCAAATAACAAATATATTGCATAGCACTGTAACCCAGCAACTCATGCACATGAAATGTACATATAAATCACTTTGACAGTTTCAATGACAAAATAGGAAAATTTAAGAGCGATACATTTGAAATAGTAACCAAAGAAATAAGAAGAAAACAAACCCCAAAACCCGCCCCCCGTCGCACTTATGCTTACCCCAGAGCTGCACCTGATAAGAACAGTCGCATAGCATTGCTGTTTTCCTGCAGCGATGCAACACTTTTCATAAATGAAGTCTCTAGTGTGTACCAGCTGTATGTCAGAATATCATTGGCAGAAATGTCTGTCAGAAACATTAAGTCATTAGTATTGGTGACAAAAATATTGTCCCCATAATGCAGATCTTCCAATATGAACTCCAAAGTGGCTATATTTTTGTAAAATATATGTAGGGCATGATATTTCTGTCTGCCTATATTTAGGCTGCCGTGTTTTGGTACTTCTTGACCTCCACACACCATTGCACTGTGACCTTACACCACTGCACTAGCCTGCAAACACCAATTGATTACTACCACTCTTCCCTCAGCACTGGTACAAATCCAGTGCATCACACAACCACTCCACCACTGCACTACCTGTCCTGACCACCATCACCTCATACCCCTACCCTAGCAAACACCACCATTGCACCTCGACTACTGCAGTACCACTTCCCCATGACATCTGACAGCATCACACTGCCACTTCCACAATGCACTGTCCCTTTTGCACTGACACCTTACAGGTGTTTACTATCACCTCCCAAAACTGCACCACCAATCTCACCTTTTCGCTACCACCACCACACCACATCACACAAGTATACTTCCACCGCCGAAGGATAGACAGCGCTATTACGTCCAAGAACCATACTACCACTGCTAACTCCATGTTGTGAAAGCCAGCACTATAATTCCACCCCAACTACTACAGTACCACCTCCACTATTATGCTACTACCTCCCATGATGTCACTGCTTACCACATTTCCACACTATTGTCACATTTTAGTTCACAGTCATACACTAACACATAGTGCATTGCAATATTACACATTACCATCTCACATCACTCAGTGAATGAATTAATGATTTATAAAGCTTATCTAATTCCCCCATTAGGGTGTCCTGACATTGGCCTCACATAGCCTGAAAGCAAATTCTCATTACTTAAGGAGCCATGTTTATTTATTTTCTTCTGAAAATTAGGTAACTGAGTTCATTACAATTATTCAGCTGGAGTTCGAAGCAAACTTTAGTTGTATGGTGGAAAAATGTCTTCCCTCCGCTGCTGGATTTTGTAAACCTAACCTGCGCGTCAGAAGCAAAGGTCTGGAAGGAAAGCGCAAGGTTGGTGAGGGACGATAAAACCTATTGTTAGATTTAATAACAACTTGGCCTTTTGTTTGCCAAGGCTTTATGGCAAATTCATAATGCTTTAAAGATAGCTCTTCTTTGTACTGGAAGCTATGACCAGAATATGGGTTTCTTACAGGACGCAACAGCAAGCGTAACAGCAATCTGGCTGCGCTATTCTGCACAAGCTGTAATCTATTATTGAAAACAGCAGTCAGTCCCAAATACAAAGAGTTGTAGTAGTCTAATCTTTATAAAATTACACTATTACATCCACCACTGCACTATTTCCGACAAATACCAACCACACTAGCGACAACAGCACTGGACCAGTATCCCTTGACTGCTACCTTAACAGCAGAAACAACCTATTCATACAAATGCACTTGCAATCACCACTATCTAACAGCACCACACCATGGGCCACATGTATCAGCTCATTTGCCAGGGGTGGGCGGCTCTGATTGGAGGTAAGGGGCAGGGGTGGGAGCGGCAGCAGGGGGGAGGACGCAGGGGGAAGCAGGAATAAAAAAAATTAAAAACGTACTTTCTCACCGCTACCTTACCTCTGTAATCCTCCCTCGCTCGGCCTTACCGGAAGCACACCCATGTTTCGGCACTCAGGCGCTGACTGGGGGCCTGGGCATGTTCTCCATGTAGGATGTAATGCAGCCTCCATGGAGAACATGTGAAGTGTTCAGTGTGCAAGAATGTTTAGTGCGACCCGAGAGGGCCGGCCAAGCAGTCACTGCACACTTTATGAGGGTGCTACTACTCCTCTTCTGCCCCCTCCCCCTAACACAAAGCCAGCAGAAGTAGGAGAAAATAAAATAATAATGTGAGTTATTATCATTTTAGTTTTCCTTTTTGTCACGGCAATAAAGCAGTAGGGCGACGCTTCTCCGCCTTAGCGGTGGAGCCGCCACTATCATTAGCTTTCTCACTGCTTCTTCTCTCCTACCCACAATCTTATGTTGCTTGTGTCAAGTCTTTACTTGCACATATATACATTTTTTCTGTCTTTTGTAAATCTGTTAAACTGGGGATGTTAAGCCCATCTTATTAATAACTAAACAGAAATTAGCAAGGAAGACTCATATACATAGTCCATTCACTAATTGTGGCATGAAGTCTACATCAACTTTAAAAGGTGGTTTAACAGCACCATGCAGCGTTTTACAAAAGCCCAAAACATTGCAGATAACAAAAACCTGAACTTGGCTGATTGTGCTAATTAGTTGCAAATATTTTTGTCTGTTGTTAGTATTATGCAATATTTTGTTGGGCACTGTATCTGTGTATTGTGCATACACATCAGAATGTTGCAGGCATTGCTAACAGAATCCATTATTATATTTTCCAGCCAGAAATTATGATGGATTGATCTATTAGGGCCTGCAACTTCATGAATGTATATACCTGTTTGAGTTTTCAGATGTGAGCCCCTGTGTGGGCGGATTGTGACGGCGGCGTCGGGTGATTGATGGGCCAGTAAATCCCCTGGTTCCACACGCTAATACAACAGGAAGCCGCACCGCTCTATGAAATCACATCCTTTGCATCTGGAGCACAATTTCTTTGTTTCCTCCAAAAACCAAATCTAAGCCCCGAAAACATGATGAATGTCAAAATTCATGTAACTGACGTCTCGGGTCATGCAATAACCGAGCTAAATGGGGCTCTTAGGACTCTCCGTTCTAGCAGCTCCCAGAGGAGAACCGGATTTTGTGGATTACATAATGCCGGCAGCAATTATACAGAGTAGGAAACCCTTTATTTCCCAGGAGAAGTCTTTCATTCTAACATTGGAGAGAGCCAAAGGCATTCGATGCAGAGGAGCCTGCGTCATCCGCGACAGAGCTCACAGCTGCAGCTTGAGTAGAAAACAAAATGGCGGATTTTGCAGGCGCATTCAAACATGTCTATTCATTTTCTGGTGAGTTTATTCGAAGGCATGCTCTTAGAAAAGAAGGTTGGCTTGATTGCTGTTCTGCCAATCAAATCAACCATTGCGTTGAATGTATGCCAGACGCATACACTGTGAGGTGGGAGGCTAGATTACATACTGCAGCGTCCATTGTTCTTCCTAAACGCGGCTCCAAAAGCCTCACCCTTAGTTTGCAAACAAGCACATAATCCTTTACTTAAGGCTCAGACAGAATGATATAATATCTATTTCCCTTTATAACTGGGCCGGCAATGGCCTTTGCTTCTATTACTCTCATTTGCATTGATTTGCATTAATTAGGAATATGAATCCTGCGCTATGTCGGTACTCCTTTATTTGAATGTAATTTCCAGCTTTCCAAAAGCTGCAGGCAGGTAAAGGATCATCGCCTTCACAGCTCCACAGCATTACCGTAGACCAAGTAATCTTGCTTCAGCCATTTTTAGGTCCAGCATTCGAGACCTCTTGTATTTACTTTAGTATATACTTATATGTGTATGTACTTTGTGGGCTCCGGAGATCAGCCCTAGGCCTTGTCTGCTTCTGCTTAGGAACTTTTTTTTTACTGTTCAACTGCCTCTATTTAACTGTCTTGATACAAAACGACCAGTAGAGGTCAGTAAAATACCAGAATTGCTTTCTGCTTAGGGACTTTCTTTTTTTAATTATTCAGGCAACTGTCTCTATTTAACTTTCTTGATAGAAAACGACCAGCAGAGTTCAGTAAAATACCAGAATCACTTTAGCATTTTCTAGATTCCAGTCCATAGAAATTGTCTTCCACGAGCACCCGTAGACATAATATTTTTTTCAAATCTTGTATTTTCAGTGATATGACCAACAAATGCCCTGATTTTATATTAAAAACAGAGCTTTGGACTAAACCATTTCCCACTGAAAAGCAATATTTCTCTCCATGTGTTCCCATACCTGGCATGTCACGCAGTTTGGTACTTATTTTCCCTCCATGGTAAAGAACAGTAGATGTTTGGCACCCAGGCTAATGTGCTGCATAGCTAAATACATATAAGGACCCAAAGGCGAGACCGATTGTATTGCAAATGCTTGTTTACTCTGGGTACTGGTCAAAGTGGAATTACTGGGGACCTGAGATACTATCAGGACCAGAAAAAAATTAAAATCGGTTTGATCATCCACTTTGTGTCATTGCTATGTGGTATATGTATTTAATTATTTGTACACCACTCAACTACCTGTAAAATGCTTCATGGAGTACATGAAATAGTACTACTCACATTCTATAAAATGCTGCTCACAAACCTAAGTGCTGAGACCTCTACATCTCCGATCTTCTCTGTGTGGAGATCTCTGCAATTGTAGGTATGCCTTCTCGTAGTAAATTTGGGAAAAATACGGGGGAGTGTTTGAAAAATGGGGACTACTTACTACTAAATGAGAGGGATTGAGGGGAATTTAAAGAGTGCTTTAGGGAGGAACTCGACATTAAAAACACACGCCCACAAAAGAATGAGACCATTGCTATTCATAAACTAAACTTCTAAAATGAGTTGAGTCAAAAGGTGAAAACACAGGCTCAAATGTACTCCACCCAAGCCTTGGAGTAATTCAACCACCACAGATGGCCACCGGCAGGTACAGCAACACATTCCCTTAAAAGATAATGGAGACACATAACAACAATAGGGAAAAATAAGTTAAAAAAAATTAGCATTGGCAAATTCAATATGTCTCACCTATGAAGATCTATTGGCTTCATCAATGTCTTTTAGTAGTGTTGTTCAGCAGCGTGGCTGGTGTACAGCATGACTGAAAGTAAAAAAAAAAAAATTGTATGGAAACATCACAGCACTTTTAGTTTTTTTTTAATTGCTGGCAGTGCCGGCTGTATCACAGTGCGTCTTGTGTTTATTGTGGGGTGGTAGGTGGGAGGCAGGTGGCAATGCGGATGGAGGGGGCAGGTGGCAATGCAGAGAGGGGGCTAGTCAGGTGGCAAAACAGACAACAGGGAGCGAGCGGGAGGGGCTAGACGCAAGCATACAGACAACGGAGAGTGGAAGGGTTGGGGCAAGTAACAATGGAAAAAGGGTGGGAGGGCTAGGGACAAGCAACAATGGAAGGAGGGGGAGAGAGGGGACAAGCACCAACAATGGCAGCAATAGAGAGAAGGAAAAGATAAGGGCAAGCAACACAAACAAGGGAGGACAGAGGAACAGCTCGGGGGTAAAAGTTTACGAGGGAGCCAGCTGAAAAAGTTGTGCTACGGTAGAGTTCATAAACACAAAATAGGTTAAACAAATTAGCAGTGGAAATACACAAGTAATGCATCCATGCTACAGCAAGGGACAAACACGCAAGAGGTAGAAAGTCTGCAGCAGCTGACCAATAAGAAACAAGAAAATAAGAGTTACAATGAAGCCAAGCAACGAGCGACCTCTAATCCCATTATTAGAAAACAAAAAGGTTATTATTTACAATGTTTTAATGTATTTAAATATTTTTATAACAAGGTGTGCAATACTTGAAACACACCTGGTAATGCAAGGGGAGAGGGAGTGATGACTCTGGATTCCACCACCCATCTATAGGTGAAACATATTACAATAGCAACCAAACACATACAGGCTGTCCGCATAAGAAAGGAAGTCACACAGCATCATTTTCTTTTGGCCTTTACTATGTCAGTGATTGTCTTTGTAGCTTTGCCCCTCATTTTGAGGGACAATTATTTGCGGATAGAGAGGGTTTACAGGCAAAACCTCAACAACAATAGTTTGTCCAGGAAAGCAGTCATTGATATGGATGCATACTGGAAGCAGGACCTTGGTTTACTTACAGCACACCCTCTGGCCACCCCTGCCCTAGTTAAAATACTGGCTGCACTCCATTTCATGGCTACTGGTCCTTTCCAAGAATGTTCTCACAAATTCACAATGTAGGATTCTCATAGGCAAACTAACCTTGATGAGTGCACCAGTTTATTGCCATGCCTCAGTCAGTTTCTGCTACAAAAACCATGGCACCCCAGCACCGTGTGTAAACTGTCTGTGATGTCACTGGCAGTTTCCCTGATGTGAACACACCTTTCCTGGAAGCAGACACGGCAGCTACATCTACCATCAGTCACCTTTTGCACATCGCTTGGTTCCTGGAGCTTTTGGTAACGTGGCTTATAATAAGGTACACTAGGGCTGCATGTGCATTGGGGATAACATCTTAAACATACTCACTCATTACTCATTACAACAATACTAGATACACATGTCTTTTACAGCCAACGTATTTATGTATAGATGATGAAGTACATTTAGGATAGAAGTTTATTTATGAAAGCAGGTCTTTTTGCTTTGCAAAGTTTGGGGGAAAAGTTGATGAACTTCAATGTTTTGCTGAAGATGTACAATGTTTCAGCGGTTCGGTATATAAACCGCTTGGGAGGAACAACCTTCCTGCACATAAACAATCACAAGAGGTGATTACCTCATTCTATGTGTGCTGCAGAATGCAGCACGCATAGAAAGAGGAAAGAAACGAGTTTGCACCTCCCTACACCTCCCCTGGGGAAGCGTAGCATTCAGACGCATTTCCAGGTTTACGATTTCTCGCTACTCTGGAAATGTATGAGTTTCCATGGGTATTGAATGGGAACGTCCACAGCAACACTCATGGAATGCCCCTTTCACGCAAAGTGCTGTGTGTAAAGGGGCCGTATTTACAAGGACAGGACAATCCACCCAGGATGGCTTTTCCTGTCCTTGTAAATACGGGGCAGCAAAATGCACTGCCGGTGCATCACCAAAAGTGATGCACCCGTGGCGCAAGGGGCTTGTAAATAAGCCCATCTATATTTTGTCATGTGTTGTTTTATTCAGACCCCCAATAGAAAAAGAGGAAAAGAAGGAGAATAATTTGTTTTTTTGTGAAGAAAATGTTTCAAATTACGGGACCGGAGCAGCTTAACAGAGGAAGATGGTTGTGATGGAAGTTATATAGGCTCATGGACATTATAGTTCTGGAATGTTTTTGATGTTGGTGATGTTTGCTTTAAAGTGCTGCAAGAAGCTGGAAATAAAAGATGTACTGCGTGTCTTGGTGTACGCCCCAAACATTGTGTGGAAGATAATTGTAGCATGTTGTGTGTTGCCTCAGCATCACATTGCAACAGGGCTTCAATGTAGACATTACCTGTGATCCTTTTTCAACTCCAGATATGCAACTGTAGGATCAACTTGTGTACTAATTTTTCACTTGACCTACTAGTCTAGTCTCTGCGTTTATGGGGTTGTACCACAGTCAAGGATGAATGGTGAACTAGCACACCATCCACATCCACAATCCTGAAACAACACTTGTATGATAAAATAATACCACAATCAAGAATGCCCTGCTTTTTTTCTTACTACATTTACATTTCAACTTCACAATCATTCTATCAATTAATTGTACCTTTTAACACTAAAGTGAAATCATTTGCATAGTCTTTACATGTATTTAAAATGCAGCTTAACACTATAATTTGTTATTACATCATATACAAATCTATAATGGCCAAGAGACCAGAATAGAGGTTACACAGCTTTCCTGAAGAAGACTTATGTATCAATTGTGATGGGTCCTCCAAAGTTACCCTCAGATATCTGGGGGTCTAGAGACCAAGCAGAGCATAGCAGCATTGACCCAAATTTGGAGAGACAGCATGCTTGCCGTAGTGCAGTGGGTGTTTAATCCTGCTGAGGGAAGGCGTGCCACATGCACTGATAGGACCTTCGGCCCGATCCAGATGAACCCACTTCACAGTCACCAACCGACCATCAACGATCAGCTCGAAGCTTTTGAGCAGCAGAGAAGTGGTAAGTGCAACATGTATACTAACATAAGAGTGACTGTTTTTAAAATGTGGTTCAGTCATGTCTCCAATTAATGTTTGTGTTTAAGTGCTATGCTTTCAGTAGAAGTCAGAAATCTTATCTTGTTCTATGGTTTGATTTTCGTTGAGATATAACAAAGCATCACCATGAACAGATGTGTTAAGCGTAACAAAAGAAAACCTATAACAAATCCCCCAAACTCCCCCCTCTCCCTTAACCAGATGATATCGAGTGAA
The DNA here is from genome assembly GCF_964204655.1 of Triturus cristatus. Taxonomy (NCBI): domain Eukaryota; kingdom Metazoa; phylum Chordata; class Amphibia; order Caudata; family Salamandridae; genus Triturus; species Triturus cristatus. The sequence goes on from NC_140591.1 coordinate 757,149,205, forward strand.
ATGGGTATGTCAGCATGCATGGTGTTTGTTTCTACCTAGCTGGTACTCTCTGAGGGTGGAGAAGTCATGACGTCTGTCAATCGAAGGAGAGAAATACATTTAGGGCAAGTAAGTTCTTGTCATTCAAAAGATACTGCAGCAATGATAGGGCGCCAGAGCTCACACATTAGGTTGTGCCGTGTGCCATGAGTGTGAGGGTCATCCTCCCCTCCCTATCCCTAGTATATACCAGGGGTGATAAAACCCTCCCCTGGTGAGTAGGTATTCGATCAGAGCCTGAATTTGTTAGAATGTTCTTTAATGTAGCCCCTAGAGCCAGGCCCATCTGTTGTCCCCTGCGTGGTTTTACGTGGAAAATATGTGGGTTGGGAAACCCCAAGATCACATAAGCCAGGGATCTGGGTAATTGGGAATGAAAGTGAGTATCTACATCATCCAGAATCTGAGACCAACAGGTGGTACATTTTGGACATTCCCAGAGCAAGTGCTGTAGAGTCCCAAAAGAACCACATCCACGCCAGCAATCCAGTTTACGTATGGGGTTAACCCGAGGCAGGCGTACGGAGGTAAGATTCTAGGAAATGGCTATCTTAGTAGCTGTTTATATATTGGCCGCAATGATGGTGGTGTGATGCACTCGGTAATATATATCCTCCCATTCTCTGAGTGTTAGGGAGTGGCCCAATTCCATCTCCCAACGTCTCTGACCCGTGTGCATATTCTGAGGGGTAGCCGGATGAAGTGGCTTATAGAGCTCAGTAATCAGGTGCTCATCAGTGGACTTGGATGCCATCCATTTCTCGAAAGCAGTGCGAGATCGTTGGGCTCCAGGGCAAATCATGGGATGCCTTACCCAATGCTGGATTATGAGATAAAGAAGCCACTCTGTTTCGAGTAGAGCAAGTTCTGAGTGGCAGCTAGCAAAGGACAAAAGGACTTCTGTGTTGAATAGATGGCCAATGGAACGGCAGTTGATTCGTTGTCATAGATGGAATTCTGACGAATTCAGCCCTAGGGTGAAATCGATGTTACCCACAATCTGGGTGAGTGGAAAAGGGAATGAAGTCAGGCCCTTTCATGTGGTGGCTCGATCCCAGACATCTAAGAAGGATTTAGTAATAGGTGACAAATAGAGGCTTCTCAGTCTAGAGTATTTAGGTAAAAAAATGGATCTTCCAGAGATGTTGACCCAATACTGCTCTGTCCATGAAAAGCCAATGCTTTTGGATTCTTCCCAAGACCATTCAAGGATGAAATGAAGCTGTGCTGCTTTATAGTAGTGTAAAAGGCATGGTATGCCAAGATCCCCTTCTTCAGGGAATCTATAACTCTCCGCCCCTCTCATGCAAGATCGGCCATTAGCCCAGACAAAACAATTAATAGCTCGCTGCAAAAGCTGAACCATGTCCGCAGGCGTTTCCACTGGGAGTGCTTGAAATAAAAAAAGAATCGTGGGTAAAACTGACATCTTGAGCACCATCACCCATCCTAACCAGGAAATGCGAAGTGAGCCCCATCTGGCGAGGTCTGTTTTGATCTGCCAGGATAACATTTTGTAATTGAGGGATGCTGCAGGTTTTATCGAAGATGCCAGCTGTATACCCAGATGGGAAACAAAGACAACTGCCCACTGTAGTGGATATTTGATTGAAAGAGCCAGCCGAGTAGCCGATGTAAGAGAGAGGTCCAGGGCTTGAGATTTATGCACATTTACCCGAAATCCCACCACCTGCCCTAAGGCCTCACGCTCTTCAAAAAGGTTAGAAGGGAACTGGCTGGCAGTTCCAATGCGACCAGCACATCCTCAGCATAAAGACTGATGAAATGGTCCTCTATCACCAAAGAGTATACATTTAATATTAGGACTTTCACTGTTACTCTGCACTAGGGGTCCCATATAAAGTGCAAAACGTAGAGACAAGAGAGGACAGCCCTGACTGGTGCCTCTGAAATGGAAAACAGAGCAGAGATCTGGCCATTGACTCTGATGATAGCTGTTGGGGAGCCATTGCTACTAAGGATCCAGGGGATAAACCACATCCCATTCCCAAAATGTTGGAGTGTCTCTTGCATGTAGGACCAATGAACTCGGCCGAATGCCTTCAAGCGCCAAGAGCATTCGTACTTGATTAGAACACTGGGCTTTGTCAATAAGATGGAGCATTCATTTCGTGTTATCGCTGCATTGGCGATGCGGGACAAAGCCAGCTTGATCTGGGGCAATGATGAAGGGGAGGAGTGGTCCCAATCGGGCAGCTAGGATTCCAGTGAATAGTTTATAATCTACATTAAGGAGAGAAATCAAGCGACAGAAAGCGTATTGGCATGTTTGTCCGGTTTCGGTATTAATACTATGGATGCCTCAAGCATAGAAGGTGATATCCTGTCCGGACCCTGGATGGAATTAAACAATCTGGTTAATATTATGGTGAGGGATGAGCAATAAGTTTTATGAAAAGCTGCTGGTTTAGCTGTATGGACCTGGTGACTTATTAGGTTTTTGCCAGGCAATGACAGAGATAACCTTCTCAATTCTTATGGGGCAATCTAAATCAGCCGCCTGGGACGGGGTTATTTTCAAAGAGTGGGCCTCTCGGAGATTGAGGCCTGGGTTTACAGAAGGCAAGTCCTGATGCTGGTAGAGTTCTCTGTAGAAGTCCTGAAATATGGATGCGATCTGGGCATCAGCTCTATATTTAGTACTGTCTGGGCCTAAGATAGCATGTATCCCAACGGATTGTCTTGTGCCTGTAACCTGCTAATTATGAGGCATCCACACCTATTACCCTCGACATAATAAGGATGTCGTAGGTGAAGTCCAGCATACTCTGCTCTGTCTAGCCCAATAACAGCTAGCTGGGTCCATGCAGCTTACAGCTGGTGCCACACATGTGGGGCACCAATTCCTTTATGAATGCAGTGAAGTTCCTGGAATTGACATGTCAATTGCTCCCTTTTTTCTCGGTGTGTCGTATTATCCACTCCTGATATTGAGCTAAATTTACCTCTAATGACAGCTTTTAGAGTTTCCGACAGCGTTACAATCGAGGTGTCTGGCGTGTCGTTTAGTGCAAGAAAATCAACTATTGCCTTATCAACCTGTGTTGGGATGTCATTGACCCCAGATGTCTGCAAGTCCCATCCCCCACAGCCAAATTGCCCCCAACGCAGTGAGCGTCCCAGACTGGCCATGGTGATGGACGGATCTGTCCATGTCATTATTAAAGACCAAATAAATATCTCCCCCAATACGGACGCAAAAATTCTAGGCAAAATTCTGGCCACCAGGCAGCAGCCCTTCATGTCGAAACTGGTCCCTCCGGACCAGTCCGGGTTCATGCCCACCAGGTCCACTTCCCAAAACCTGCGCACGCTCTTTGCCATGTTTCATATCCTCGACCCCGGACTACAGGCAGTAGCTGTGATGCTAGATGCAGCCAAAGCCTTTGATTCCATCGAATGGGGGTATCTATTTCAAATTTTGCAACAAATGGGGTTTCCAACTAGTTTTATCAGCTGGGTGCGCCTATTATACACTGATCCTGTGGCTCGGATCCGGGTGGAGGGTTGCACCTCGGACCCTATCCAAATCACCAGAGGAACCAGGCAAGGATGTCCCCTCTCCCCACTCCTGTTCGCGCTGACATTGGAACTGCTAGCTTGCATTATCAGACAACGACACAGGGCTTCAGCCCTCCGATTTGCTCATCGTCCAGTTACCATCTCACTCTACGCGGACGACATGTTACTTTTTATCAGGGAACTGCACACTCTTATGACACCGGTCCTACGGGAATATATTCGGTTTGGCCTATTTTCGGGTCTCAACATCAATTGGGCCAAATCGGTAGTGGTGCCGCTGACAGTGAGCACCCTGCCCCAGGAACTGGAATTCCCGCTTGTATGGGCAATGGACCCTGTAAAATACTTGGGGGTGTGGGTACATCGGGACCCCGAAATAGTTATCTGCGGGAACTACAGCGTTGCATACACGGCACTGGAACAACAGGTCGATAAATGGGTGAAACTCCCGCTGTCATTAGCCGATCGTATAGCCCTCATCAAGATAGTCATACTGCCTAATTTTTATATCTCTTTTGTAACATAATGATCCCACTAACTCAGCAATTTTTCAAGTCACTGCGCTCTTTACTTCTCTGTTTAATTTGGGGGGGTAAACAAGCCAGGGTAGGCTGGGAGACACTCACCTTAGACTATAAAGGGGGAGGCTTTACTGTGCCTGATCTATACTTAAATTATCTATGTGCACATGCTCACTATGCACACTATTGGTTCGGCTCTCATGATTTTATCCCGCATATAGCAGTGGAGGACAGCGATGCGCACCTCATTTCCTTGAGCTCCATTTTAACTCACATCCGTAGACATACACCCCGCACTGAAATCAATACCATTGATGCCACCATAGCGGCCTGGCAGGCACTAGGACGTCTGTCTGGGAAACTATCTCTTTACTCCCCTCTATTGCCACTTGACTTGCACACTTTGAACCTAGCAGGGATTACTTACATGCTGGATTTGTATCCAGATGGTGCCTTCTTGTCTGATGATGATCTTAGTTACATACAGAACAAAACGTCTTTATTTATATTCCTTTTTCATAGACTGAAAAAAGCGATGCAGGCACATTATCCTACTTTCCCTGCAGAGCCCTCAACCCTACAGACATTGCATAGACTGCTCCTCAGTCCTACGCGCCATAATCTCATTACCAAGCTATACCAGGCTGCCAGGGCCGAGAAACTTACATCTCACAATAGGAGCCTGGAGAAATGGAACACATATCTGAATCCACAGCTAACGCAACAGGATTGGGAACACTGCTATCATCTGACCAGCTCCCTGACATTCAACGGCAACCTCAGAATAATTCATTTCAAATACATTCATCAGGCCTACTACACTCCACAGAAGTTTTTCAAATATGGGTTGCGAGATACTGATGCATGCAAACGTTGTGGAATTGCAGGTGCCTACTTCTGGCATTTAGCCTGGATATGTCAGGGGGTTGCTGCATACTGGACTGATGTGATTTGTAAATTGTCTACCATGATTAATGTCGACCTGCAATGCTCTCCACAAGTATGTTTCTTGGGCTTGGTGCCCTTCCTAAAGGGTGCGGTGGGCAAGTTTGCAAGAGTGGACTTACTTTTGGCAAAGAGCGAGTGGAGATGACATGGGAAGGCACGGCGAGGCCCCTGACCACCCAATGGCTCAGAGATCTAGTATATTGTCGTGACAATTTAGTACTATATGCGGAGGAAATGCCCTCCTCTTCCAGACCCCGGGATATGGGAGCCTCTGTCACAGTACCTCTGATCTGTGGAGCAGCGCAAGTCCCCCAAAAATGTGGACCAGTAAGCTTGGTTTACCTTTGCCAAAATATATGATGCCTCTTTATGCTATACAGTTTGGATATCTACCGCTGGCGATGCTGTACAAAATAGCAGCGGGTTGTTATGATGTTTTTCAATCACCTATGCTTTTTGATGCTGTATCTGCATATTGCATTTGGTTTAATAAAGACTTTAAAAAAAAGTGAATATCTCCCCTATTAAGCACCTGACCGTCCTGTGTTTTCATGACTTCTGCAATTGCACGATGTAGAAACAATTCCTGGCCTTCGTTGGAGGCGTAAACAGTTCCCAGTTTGACTATATGATTACCCAGGGTGACGGAGTAAGCAAGCAGTCGTCGTCGTATTTCTGTCAGCTTAGGGACCACCCTGCCTTGGAAAGAGTTAGAAACCAGGATTGTGACACCTGCCGTTTTAGAAGGGCTGGCTGAGGAAAATTGAAGTGGAAAGGCTTGGAATCGCAAACAGGGACAACCCCATGCCACAAGATACGTCTCCTGGAGTAAACATCGGTGGGCCCCTGAACTTTCCAAATAAGATAATATGACCTTACTCTTAACTGAGTTCTTTAACTTTTTCACATTGAGTGTAAGTATGTGTAGGTCTATGTCATGGTAAGATAGCAAAATGGAATCAATAGGCCTCCTCCAAGATAAAAACCCAGGGTAGAGCTAAATAGAGCATGGCTAAATGTGAGATGTCAAGACCTAAAGAGGTTGCGAAAAAGGATCATTATCTGCAGTTTCCTCCGTATAGCGGCAGAAAACTGCCGCTAAAGCGGCGATAATGGGCTTGATAATATGCCTTTGAGAATTCCAATAGAAGTCCATGTTCTGGTGTGAACATGGGCTTCTATTGGAATTCTCCAGGGCATATTATCAAGCCCATTATCGCCGCTTTAGCGGCTCTTTTCTGCCGCTAAACCGGCGATAATTTTAACGCCGTCCTTGTTAATATGCCCCTAAGAGAGAGAAAAAGTAATATAACTAAACATGATAACTAACAAGAAAGTGTCGATCATTTGGGGTGCACAATGTGAATTCCCGGGTGGTATAGGAAGTGGTAAGGGGGTATGTAGTGGCCCAAGAGTATGGTCTCCCCGCCCCCAGGCCGATCCGCCAGCTCATAAAGCAGAGAAGGTGCATTTCAACCAAGTTCAGGACTCTTCTGGAGCTGCTGAGTTTCTGGACAAGGATGCTAAAGCTGCCCGGGACTTCTTTGCTATTGCCTCGGAGTCTGGGCAAAGTGCCGAGGTCCCTGCAATCTGTCGTTGTCGACGTCCACCTGCTCCTCCTGCTCGGGGCCGCACTAAGGAACCATCTGCTGGGGCGTCCTCTATGGTGACCAGTCTACAGGCTTCCTCAAAGGAGCGGAGTTTTGGTGGAGTTTGCCTTGCAAATGGATACCAGCCAGAAGAGATTGCCTCAAGTATAGGAGATACCCTGATTCCAGAGGCGTGCCATGATTGGACAAAAAGTTCTGCACTTTTGAAGGGTGGAGGCAGCTAGATCTTGATAGAGGTTTGGGTGATGGCCCTTAAATTGTAATGGGTGTTGCTCTCTTGCAACCAGTAATATGCACTCTTTCAGCCTATAATCATGGACACACACTAGAATATCTGCTGGTGGAGCTGAGTCTGGTTTCTTAGGGCTCACTCTGTAGATACAATCCTGATAATTGTCTGTCTCCCGGGGGGCTTGCAGAATCAAGCAAAAGAGTTCAGCAATAAACAGGGTGATGTCGGATCTCTTTGCATCAGATTCTACACCTTTAATGTGAATGATATTGCACCAGGATCGATTTTCAAGATCTTCAGTGTGGGCTTGTAGATCTAGGTTTTGATCCTGGATGGCAAAGAAGTTCCGGTCACATCTGTTCGAACTCCTCCTCCCAACTGGTTTCATGGTCTTCCAGGGAAGACACTCTGTCCCCCAAGCTGTCAACTGTTTGCCGCATTTCTTTGAGGTCTGTTGTGAGGTCTTTTTTGAGGGTCTGAAGGTCCTCCTTAAGTGAAGCAAAAAGAGCCTCCAAGAAGGGTCAGGTCACTGGGACATCCGCCTCCCCACCATCCAACGCAGAGTCCAGACCTATTGAGGGGATGAGTTCACCACTCTTTTGTCCTCTGGGCTTGACTAATATATCTTTTAATGTGTGGTCCCTTGTCCCTCAACCAGTAGCCACAATGCCTATGAGGGGTACAATGATGTACAAGAAGTGGAGTGTGGGTTTCGCTGCTGTTGATCCCAGAATGCTCTACTTAGCAGAGGGTCAAGCTCACAGTGTAGGTTATTGATCTTAACTGAGGCTACACTGCAGAAGCAATGTGTATCTCAGTAGTGGGGTCGGAGAGTGGGCTTTCAACAAACCTGACCCGAGTCTCTATGGCATTCAGCACCCAGTCAGCCCGGCCAGGGCTCGATGGTAGTATGAACGCCCGCGAGGGCGGTCCTCTATTGACAGCGTCCCAACACTGCCCTGGGTCCTGGTGGTTTAGCAAACCCAGCTAGAGCAGAAGGCCCAGGTGACACAGTCCCCACTCCGGTTCCAAGACGCTCGTCCTGCACTAGAACCAGGGCAAGAATGCCATGTGGACAGGCAGCCGGGGTCTCAGGTGTACTGCATTTATGCCCCCACAAAGCTGAGCCTTCAAGTTTATCAGGGCCCTACCCCCACTCCAAGGCTCAGTCCACGCTTTTCAGGTAGGCACTGCTGCACCACTGCTGCAGCACTCTCCTGAATGTCATGGCGGGAGCCCCGGGCCAGCGTTCCACAGGGCCCGGATGGTGCCCGCTCAACCCAGCCAGAAGGCCCAAAAAGGCAGGGTCCAGTCTTCAATCAAGGCCACCGTAGCTACAGCCGCAGTCTTCAGCCAGGCACAGCAGCGTGTGTCACCCCTCCGGCTTCAGCTCCCTCACTACTCAAGGAGGACAGGCTCCCCTGTCCGTCACTTCCTGCTCCAGATCACGTGATAACAGGCTGGGGTGTCTGCAGCATTCGATGGGGAGGATTTTTTCACTTCAGGCCCATGGCAGCCCCGCTGTTTGGATGCAGAGAGTAGGCCAGCAGCCCTCAGGCCAAGCAGAAGTTGTCCAAGGTGTGAAGGGGCCCAACAGGTGGCACCAAAGACAGTCAGCAAGCCGTCTCCACTTCTTCCCACGCCTCCAGGTAGTGGGCCCTACCGTCCACGAGGCCTGCCGAGAAACAATGAGTCTCCAGGTTCCAGCCGACACAAAGCTCCAGCTAGTGCGCCACCATGCTGTGGGCGTTATGATCCCCTCTCGGGAGTCCCAGGTGTTATCGAGTTCTGCGTGGCCCCATGAGTCGGCCAGGTTAGACTCTGCAATGTTCTTCTTCCCTGAGAAGCTAAAGGGGGTAGGCAGCCCCGAACAGCAGCTAGTAAGATGGTCCAGTCCGGTGGAGGGGCCAGAGAGACACAAAGACACATCTCACTCATCCGCCATCTTGGCCATGCCGCTCCATATCTTGTTTTAAAAATGGATTGAATGATCTCTTTTAAAAAATGCATGTAAATTGTTAATGCATTTATATGAAACTAATCCACTTAAATTGGCACAGTGAAAACATTTTGAAAGTTTCATGCTTGTTTTCCACATTCTATTTCTGACGAAGTTTTGTAACTGAACTTAAGTAATATTTTAATATTTCCAACATATATGTATGCAATCTAACTCTAAAGTCATTGTTGGGAGGGATTTTAATGCTGCTTTTGAACCATCTACCTTATTGAGCACTCTGCTCGAGGAAGAGGATGAGTTATGGGGTATCCCTAATCTGGTTGCTGGCGAACAAGGCTCACGCTTATCAAATGCCTCCCTGTAGATTGCTTCTCTAATCACTGTTAGGAGCCTGAGAGCCTGTAATGGGAGAACTGCATCTGATTTAGGAAGGAAGGCCACTTTTAAAAGGGGTGCCTACTTTAGTATCATCAATTACATATTCACTGATGTTAGAGTGTGGTCACTGGTTGAAGATATGAGCATCGAACAAAGGGACGACAGCGACCACGATTCTTTATTATTAAAAATGAGGGGTACTGATTAGGACGGGAATTTTTTAAGTCAAATCTCTAAAAACGAGGAGCCGCGCGTACCTAATAACCGCAGAGGAGTTGCGTGGCCTAAATTCCAAGTTGACCAGAGCTTGTATACTAGAATATACAAGCTCTTCACATCATTTTTAACTAATCTGTGTAGCAATGTGGAAAGTACACAACCCCCGGTACCAACTCACATTGTATCGGTGCATCTTAAATTCTTTGAGGCTTTACAAACTGTTTTTACTAAAAATAGCCCTGGCAGAGGACCCCTTAGCACTGGGGTAAACCAGTGGTTTAATAATGACTGTAAGATAACCAAGAATGCTCTACAATTAGCAGTTAGAGAGCACTCTAGAACTGAAGTAATTCGGGCACGCAATAGTTACAAAGTAGTGTTAAATAAAGCCAAGCGAGACGCCGCCGACAAAAACTGGCAAGATTTGGTCCTGGCTGCCCAGTGTAGGGATAGTCGCCTTTTTTGGCATATTGTCTCAAAGGGCAGTAAGGAGAATGCTTTCACTCTTAGCTATCACATCCAACCGGAGACCTGGATGGACCATTTTACAAAACTATATTCCGGGATAGAGGTTCAGGTCAGTTTAAACACTGTGATTGGGCCAAATGCACCCCATCTAATACTACCCTTGCGGTGAATGCAAATAACTCATCTTTGGTCTTCAGCCTAGAAGACACTCTGTCAGCAATCAGCAGACTTAAGGCGGGAAAAGCCCCTGGCCACGATTTGATCCCGGGCAATTTGTACAAATCAGAACCAACGATATGGGCCCCGTGCATAAATCTTTTGTCTAATAGTATATTGGTTGGTGGGGACATTCCAGAAACCTGGAGGGCAGGCGAGATAATTACCATCTACAAAAAGGGCGATACTGATATCCCCTCCAATTACAGAACCATCAGCCTGATAGACAATTTACAAAATATTTTTTCCAGGCAAGTCCTAGATAAATTACAATGTTGGATGGATGACCACACGATATTGTCAACATACCAGGCGGGCTTTCGTTCCAAAATGAGCACGTGTGATCAAGCTTTCAGAGTCACCTTACTAACCTGGATATATGTGCTACTTAGGAAGCAGAAGCTTTATGTAGCTTTCGTGGATCTGCGAGCCGCGTTTGATCTGGTACCGCGTGACTTGTTATGGAAGATTATGCTCGATCTAGGTGCCCCTTCGGATCTGGTTACAGTGATAGCACGACTCCACATGGATAATTATGCCCAAGTCATATGGGGGAAAAATGGTGAACTAACAGAGAAGATACCGATACAACTTGGGGTTCGACAAGGGGCGTTTTCCCTGTTCATCAATGATGTGGCGAGTCGCTTAATGGTTGGCGAGAATGATGCACCCTGCCTGAACAGGGAAAAAGTCCCTATCCTGCTCTTTGCAGACGACTCCATATTAATATCTAAGACTCCAATGGGTTTGCAAATATTATTGGGTAGATTTTAGAATTTTGTAGAGATCGTAGATTGGAACTCAACACCTCCAAGACAAAATATATGGTGTTTGGGAAAGTTCGGGGTGACCTTCGGGAGATCAAGATTACACACAAACCCCTTGAGCGGGTAAACATTTTTGATTATCTAGGCATAGGTTTGAGTGAGTCACTCAATTGGGACTACAAGCTAAACAAGAGTTACCTAATCCTATGCCAAAGGTCTAAATCTATTTTAAGATTTAATAAACAATCTTACACTCAACCCCTATCCCCAGCACTGGAAATCTATTGTGCAAAAGCCCAAAGTGGAGCCCTGTATGGAGCCGAGATCTGGGGCTACACCAACGCCAATAAACTGACGACTTGTGAAAACATCTTTGTTAGATCACTCATCTTGTTACCGATTATAACTCCTCTCATTCTCCTCTTCTGTGACCTTGGGGATCTGGCTGCTCTGAAACCTTTAACCTACTGGCTGCGCCTATGGATAACCCCCCAACTTATCGATTATCGACATTCTCTTCGGGAGGTTATGATGATCAATGGTGCAAAAAGTTTACCATGGTTTAAACACATTGCAGAGTGGTGCAAGTCATTGAGTATGAAGGACCTGTGGGAACATCTGGATAGGGCTACAAGAGATGATTTACTGAGATTAAAAGCCAGATATTGGGAGGTGGTGGCCGTCAACTATACTAATAATTTGACCAATGGTCAGTTGACATCTAAATTTTTAGCTGTAAAGTCACGCCCACAATTTGAACCCTTTCTGGATCGAATCTCCCCCCCCCTCTTGCAAGAAGTCTTGCAAGAAGTCTATATGTGAGATTCAGATACAGCAATCTGCTCTTAAAATTTCCTAGTAAGGAGGCGTCTGGCCTAGTATTGGATTTATGTCCTTCCTGTACTACTGTCAGAGAAACTGAAGAACTCATTTTGTTTTTCTGCCTTAGATACCAGCAGATACGCAGGAGTTGGATAAAACCAATCTGCCTTAATCTAGGAGCTAGGCAGTAACGGATTTCGTACAGAATTTTAAAATCAGATGTATGAGAACCTATAGTTTTTTCTGTCAGTCGCTTTTTATTTGCCTTCTGGATAATCCGCCAGAAATTTTTATTATAGATTGCACCGTATTATTAATTGTTTTGCAAAATATGTACCTGCATTGTGCACTTTAGGAACGTTCCCCTCATTTCTTCAGGAAGCATGCCCCTTAGCGGTTTCTTAATGTATACTGATGTATGTTTCTTTTTAATAAGCTACCTGAAAATGTACATGTTTTTATATTTTTAAACTGTAAATTGACAATGTTTTTATCTTTTGTGTACTTTGATGGTTTTGTACAAACAAACCGAATAAAGGTTGATGATGGTGAATGTATGCAGAGAATAATTCTATAACTTTAATTCGCTATCCAACATGCTGTGATATATTTTTCTACTAACCCATTAAAGACCTACATCATGTATGGTAGGGTACATCCTTCATTGGATATTATTTTTAATTTAAAGTGTAATAACAATGAAGAAGATTTACTGAAAATATCTCTTTTTGGTGTGGTAGGCAACATTCTAGGAGTACTTTCACCATAAGTTTTTCATTTGTGAGTGTCTATTATCACAAAAATAAGCCCAGTGCTGAAGGCTGATTTAAAAAAAAATATTATTACTGACTGACTGCCTTTACAACGTTTTGAAAAACATTAGAGATTTATACCTTTGGCTTACACATTGCCATGGTAAATTCTAGTATAATTCAACACAATATTAATCTCTTACTGTTGAATATAATGTCTCAGAAAAGTGTGTGTGTCAATATATAAAGTAATGAACATGTGCACTCAACATTTTTTTTCTTCTTTTGCTCTCATTCTTTTTCAAGAGACATAGCTGGCCAACCAGAATCTCAGTAATACCCCGGGTGAATATACAGATCCATGACTTCAAGGTGGGCAGGAGAATTTTCAACAACCAACGACCATGAGGAACCAGCCACTGGCATGGAGAGTGAGCCTGCCAGGACAGACATACGTTCAACCACCAAAAGACTGTGGGAGGAGGCTGTCAAACCCACTGTGAGGCTGGAGGAGTTGAACACCACCAGCCAGGAGGAGTTTGACAATGAAGCTGGTCCAGGGTTTGGCAAGGAACTTTTTGTGGTGTCCAAAGAGCAGACCCCGACCATCATATAAACCTGATACAACCCTTCCTTAACTACAGAAGCCCCCATATCATTAGGGCCTCCAGTTGCACCCTGACTTAGCCTTCCCCTCCACTTCCTACCCCAAGTGCTTTCCTGGAACAGCCACAGCACCAGTTGATGGACCCTTTCACTCCTGAAAATTGTGGGCGTTGATATAGTGCCCATTAATTTCCCTCTGATTATGTCACTGTGACTGCTCTCAGTGAGGTACTGAGGTGAAAAGATGATGTTCATTCACCAGTCTCCAGGATGGGCAGTAGTTAATATGCACAGTTACCACACACAGCATGGTACTCTACGTTGACTCACAACTACATTGATAGCAGCAATGACATCTAATCTGGCTGCACAACTCAATCTACCTCCTGAGGTACTGGCTTCCAGTTCAACTGTTTTACTTGTTTCCTCAACAACCGCTACACTATACATTTCCAAAGAGGTGTCTGGTCCTGCGTTAGCCAGACATATAACGTCTTCTCAATGTATGGTAATATTGTTGTGGTGGTAGAGGGTGAGCCTGAGGATGGTCAAGAGCTTTTGCCCTCAACCCCGGATCAGTGGCCTGATACCCCCACTCACTTGGCTTTATTCTGTATGGACATTTAACATTTGGCTCTATTTGGAAATGTTCATATTTTATTAGGACTTTTAACTATATTTGTATGGATTGCTTACATTGGACACTGTTTTATACATATATGTTTCACCTGGTTTCCCCTTTGTACATAGATTTTGCCCCTGAAATTTCCCAGTGTGTTTTTGTTATTTCCCACCCCAGCTCAAGTTCACATTTACCTTCTGAACAAAGACACAATTTACTTTACTTTTGCCAAATCCCAAGGACAGTACATAAAGTAAATATTATTTTTGCAAATACTTATAGAAATATATCTTCTTTTATGAATTTAACAATTTTAAAGAAACTGATTTTTTAAAATTTCTTTTTGATGTAGTTGTTCTGTATCCAATTTCCGCCATGATTATGAAATGTTTAGTTGTACAGATTGTCCTATTCATTTCACACAGATTTACATCTTCAACAGTTATAATGTCAACAAATAACTGAACATGTTCTTTAGGTTAGTTTTTATTAATGTTTTTTTTCAAAGATGGTCATAGGTGACATTTAAACACGGTAGCTTTGCAAATGGTGCATACAAATGTTCCTTTAACCTGTGTGTTTGAGTGGATATGTTATTAACAGAGGAGTGAATGTGTAAATTTAAGATTTATTAGTGGGAGTTTAGTCTTCGACTTCACCTATGCAATAGTGATTTTGACTTGTTATGAGTCTGCTTTTAATTGTGCATGTGTTGGAGGTGCTCAAGTTGGTGATGGTTGAGTTGGTTATGGTGGAGGTGGTAGAGTAAGTGGTGGTTATGCTGGGGGTGGTAGAGGAGACAGAGATGGTGGAGGCGATGAGGAGACAGAGATGGTGGAGGCGATGGCGGTGAAGGTAGTTGTGGCGGAGGTGGTAGGTTTGTGGGTGTTGCAACGAGACTAACATCAGGGTTTGTGGGTGGTGTGGCACTGGAATTTGTTTGTTATTGCCTCTAATATCTTCATGGTCCAGGTATGTTGCCTTGCAATCTCTTTCCGCAAACTACAAGGATGATAACAGAGCATCTTTGCCATGCCTAGTTAACATTTCACAACCTTATTCAAGGCATAAGTCTGCGTGTCAATAATGGGAGGAATTCCATTAAGGTCTGCATGCCAATAATCTGAAGGAGTCCCTTAAGGGTGGCTTCAAGCTCACCGAGAGTTGCCTCAGTTCCGTTCATATCCCTCAACACAGTAAACTGCTATTTGAAAAATTGGCCCCTCCTCAGGACAGGAGATTGTCAAGCAAACACCCTGCAGACATGGCCATCTAACATGGCCAGCAGGTTGTTCATCAGAGAGAGGGTTGCTATTCATTAATGGTTTGCGACTGCAAATGCAAACCATTGATACATTCCATTATGATTCATTAGGAGGCAGGAAGATGTCTCTTTCATGCCCCCTCTTCTGACCTAAATGCAACTTGGGCTTTGCAAGTCAGAAAGACATTTCCAATTCGCAAAGTATGCTTTGAACATTGCTACTTACTTTGTGATGGTCGCAAAAACAGAGATTAGCTGACACGATCTGACTAGACAAATGGGATGATTGCTGACAGTCCCACTGCCTCCAAAAGCCATTGAGGCCCATTTTCATTATGTACACAAACTACGTGACAGCAGACCACTAGCAAATAGGGATAATTAAGTAGGTAAGTAGATAAAAAAAAATCAAACACTATATACTGACACTACTCAGAGAGGAAAGGTATTGATTTCCTACAAATAATGTCATGCCATGAAATTTTAAATTAGATTGTGACTGTTTAGAAGCTTTGTAGTGTTGCTTAGAGTTTTGTGTGAGGGCACAGTGGACATTAGCCGCTCCTTGAGAGGCATAGGGATCTTTGTGACACTATGGCTAACCCTTGAGTAAAGAAGGATAAACTACTGTGCAATGGAAGAGATAAGCACAGATTCAATTAACAATAGCAATACACCATCGACAGACTGCAGATACCACAACCCTGCATAGATTCAGGGGTCAAGGACTCTTGCAGCTGCAAGAATTAGTTAAAGATGGGGATGAGGAAGCTGAGAGGAACCCAGGAAAGCAACAAAAAGGCACACAAAGGACCGAGCTATGGGCAAACTGAAATGGGGAACCCAAACAACTTGTATTTATCGGGCTTTTAGGTTGGCTTCTGCTTTGCAGTAGTGCTACCACTAGCGACCTGGAAGTACTGCATTTCTGTACCATACATGCAACTTAAATCTTCCACTATCATTTTGAATGAAGGGCAGCTCCCACATCCTGTTCCTCTGTTCAACAATACTGCACCTATTAATTGCTCATGGTAAAGTAAATTTATTTCACCCTTGTCCATCTGCATGGTGTAGGTTTTATTTCTTTGTACCAGGATGAATTATGGTGCACAATTAAAAATTCAAAATTAGCACTGTTCTATTTTTTTTCCTCCCACAATACTACCTCCTTTTTACCATTTTCCAAGTGACCATCTATACTTTATTTAGTCCACTGGGCAGTTGTATTTTACCAAATCAATTGGAAACAAACTGTGTTGTATAGTGGTATATCTTGTGCAGAGCCTTATGCCCCTGCCATGATTCCGAAACACTTCTTGGTGGAAGGGGTGTGCACAACCCCATTCATAGTGCTTGATATTTGGAGTGTGGATTTACAGTGCGGAGTATATGGGAATTGTTTTGGTGCATGAGGAAAGGAGAGGTAGTCTTAATGAATCACAGCACAGTTGAAACTGTATTTAACTGTGAAGTGAGTCAAAAAGAAAAGTGAGGCAGGCTAATTTGTTCAGATATCTATCACTTTTGCATTGTTGACTGAGTCTTTCTTAATGGAGGTAGTCAGGGTATGACATTGGTTTGATGGTGTCCCAACAAAATATCATTGAAAGAATGCCGTGAAACATAAATATTGGGCCCTATTCACAAAGGTAAACTTAGATGTTTGGTCTAAACTTAGACCAAAGGTCTAAGTTTCCGACTTTGGGAATTCACAAAGGGCATTTACGAGTACTATCCTCATGTCCGTACTTGGGCCGGATCTCTGCACCGATGGCAGACATAAAGATAGTACTTGTAAATGCCCTTTGTGAATTTCCAAAGTCGTAAACTTAGACATTTGGTCTAAGTTTAGCCCAAACGTGTAAGTTTACCTGAATTAATAAGGCCCATTGTGTCTTAAATATCATGATTTCATAAATATTGTGGCTAAGAATATCACAGAATATTTTCTTGAATTTTTGTTTTATTATCATTCTTAAAAATATCATTATGTGTTATACTGTTCTAATTTATATAGGTTAAAATGTATTTTGCATATATTTTGTTTTAGTTTATGCATTTGTGTAAAATAATTAGTAATAATTTAGGAATGGTATGCTGTTTTGTTTGGGGAATAGAGAAGAGAAGTTTGGAAAATCTTTAAACTGTTGTGTTAATTTTTAAGTTTCTTTTTTGACATTTTTGTAATAAATTCATATACTTGAAATTCATATATACTCATTCATATACAGTCTTTTGCTCTGTTTTTTAGTTGTGTAAAAATCTGATTAGTGAATGTTCTGCAGTAAAAATATATTTTTGTAATATTTAATCTTAATATTGGAATACTTTAGAAAAATGCATTTTTTATCATTTGAAGAACAAACTGTTTGGTTCCTTCTTAATTATTTTTTTATTAATTCAAATAATTAAATTCATTTGTTTTTCTAAACTGTGTATATTTTAGCTTTGGTCTTTTTACATATGTTAATTTATTTTACTTTTAATATTTTAAAAGCATTTGATTTTCTTGGGTCTTTTTTTGTTTTAATTAATTATAGTTATTAATTTGAACATTATACTGCATATTTGTTGTCTGAATTTTTTTGACCTTCATCTCAATTTTATTGTATGTTGTGGTTTTTTTCAGCTAATTAAAGTGGATTTATGTTGTCTATAATGAATTTGTCATATTAGATATGTCTTTAAGTTTGGAGTGGCAATAGTAAATTTGCTACCAAAACCCAGTCCAACATTTTCTCTAATGTGATTTAGTTAAGAGTGAGAAAAGAAAGCCCCAACTCCCAAAAGTCTGATACTTCCCCAATGTGGTTACATTTAGAGTAGGAATAGTATCTGTGACCCCCCCTCCACCCACCCAAAGTCCAAAACTGTCTCCAATGTGGTTCATTTAGAGTTGTAATAGTAAATCTGACCCTCTCCCCCACACACACAGAGTGCAGCACGTTCTTCCATGTACTTAAGTTTGGCATAGGAATAGTAGATTCTTAGCTCCTGGTAGCTTTGCTCTTTTTTAGTATTTCTAGGAATTGCTAGAATGTAGGGTGGCTTCTTGGAAGGAATTGTTCCATGTTTCCGCTGTCCCTTCCATTGTGTTAGTTGTTTTTGCTTCTTGAAAAATGGCTCTGTCATATATATTCTACTACGTAATGTGACACTTGGATTTACGTCTGTATCCTGAGACCCAAGAATCCCCACAATAATCTATTATTGGAGCTAGTTTGGTTTCATTTTATTCGAAATTGAGGGGTTCAATTAGCATGTCATAATATTTAGTGACTTCTGTTAGAGGAAGGTACACTAAAGCTATTAGCTTTTTTACTTTGTGTGAAAATTCTAGTTGCATATTCAATGCTCAGGCTCAATGTCCTTATGTGCCTCCATATGCTCTGGTTAAAGTTATAGTACCACCCTTGAACTGCAGTGTGTGGGAAGATTTCTTTTACTCAAAATCTCTTTATTGATATTTTACGGCAGATAAACACAGTGCGACAAAGCCTCCATGTACATGCTGGACCGACAGGAGATCAGGAGATATATGACGCAAGGGTCAAGCGCCCAAGTTATAGTCAGCTAGAGCTATACAGAAATAGTGGCCAAGTAACATGATACAAGATCATCCTTAGTGCAACATGTCACAGTTTATATGGAAGGGAACATAATGAGCAGGCGCCAGACACCTTGGAACCTGGACTCTGTCTTAGTTAAGCTGCGAGAGAGCTGTTCCATCGCCATCACATGCCACAGGAGAGAAAACCACCAATGCAACCAGATGATAAGTTTCCATTCAGCATGTATTATCGCCTCTAAGGCCAAAGGTCAGATACCAAGGATAGCCATGAGGTAAGAGATAGGGAGAAAATCCTCAACAGTGGCTTTGATGACTTCCTTACAGTACATGGTGATAAGGCTGTAGGACCACCATATAAGGCAAAAATCTCAATCCGCTAGCTTGCATCTCATGCAAAGTGGAGAGGTGCAGCGGTTGATAGTGGAGAGGCGGGCCAGTGTATAATACCATTGAAACATACGTTTGTTCCCTATGGGAAATGCTACGATATGTTTTGGGTACGTCTCACCACAGTGTCTCCCATTGTTTGTTAGGGTGATGGTGTGCCAGGTAGACTGGTAGGTGTGAATGCTAGGGGGTGTAGAGTGTTTGAGCGTGAAGTATGTGCTGAATTTAAGTCCTTGTGATCCGTCATATGACCTTCTCAGTTTCTCAAAAGGAGTGTAAGGTCGGATAGCCTCAGGGTAAACAGGGGTGTAGCGCCCAGTGGTGCAGTTGGCAATACTGGAGCCTCGCTGCCTCTGGGAGATGGTAGTCAGTCTTGCATTGATCGATGGACTTCATGGAGACCCCAACAAACACATCACAGAGTGTTCTACAGTCACCAATGCTCCAGCGGCGACAGTGCAGGAACATAGTCAGGGTTACGGGCAATAGGCACTTTGGGAGAGGGAAAGGTAGCAAGTCCTCTTTTAAGTGCCAATTTTTCCTATATGTCGAGTACCATCTTGGTGGGGTTGCAATGTATGTGCTGCGTGGTCAGGCATGTTTGGGTAGCCAGGCAGGGAATCACAGATGCTGACAGGCCACTGCTCTATCCATATGGAACCAGAGCTTCTTGCTTTCTCGCACTATCCATTCACAGATGTAGGATGTAGTGAAAATGAGCAGCCCCATAATATTTGAGAAGGTTGGGGCATGCTAGGCTGCCGCTGTCCCGAGGTTGTATCCTAGGTCGTTTCCCATTCCATATGAAGGAGCAGATGTCACATCGCAAGTGCAGAATATCATCTTGCGAAATCTGGGTGGGCAAGGTTTGGAAGAGGTACGGAGCCCACAGGAGTAGGTTCATTTTTATGACATTCACCTTGCCAAGCCAAGAGATGTGAAGAGATTTCCACTGCCAAAGATCTACCAGGATATGATGGCGGAGGTGAGGCCAGTTAGCACGTGTCCAGGACTCGAGCGTGGGGGTAAGGTTTAGGCCCAGGTACCTAATTGTATCTTGTGACCACTGGAATGGTGCCAGACATTGCAGGGTAGGCAGGTCTTGCTTAGGAATACTCAGGTTTATTTCAGACGAATTAGACATATTGATCTTAATGCCTGACATCACCTCAAAAGCGTTCAGACACGTAACTACATCCGGCAGGGATATAGTAGGCTGCGTGAGCATAAGCAAGAGGTCATCAGCGAACATGCTGATCTTGTGTACCCTGCCCCCAAAGGGAATCCCCACTACCTCCACTGTGCAGCGGATGGTGATAGCCCGAGGCTTGACCGCTAGGGAAAAAAAAATGAGCGACAGTGGGCACCCTTGTCACGTACCCCTGAGAATGGTCATATGGGTCGTACATTGCCCATTAACACAGACAGTGGGTGTTGGGGCTACATACAAGGCCAACATTTTAGTGATTATGCAGGCTACAACCCTATTTTGCCCAGTACTGCTTGGAGGAAGGACCACTTCACCCTATCGAAGGTCTTTTCCGTGTCAAGCAGGAAAAGGCAGGCTGGGATATGAGAGCCGTGTGACTTCTCAACCAGATGGTCTATGCAACAGACATTGTCTGCACCCTGCCTGTTGTGAAGAAAGTCCACCTGATCAGTGTCAATCAGGCCTGGAAAGTAGCGCTCAAGCCTAGTGGTAAATATGTTAGTGAAGAGCTTGGCATCTGTGTTAAGAAGGGCTATGAGGCAAGAGGACAAGCATTGTTCCAGGTCCATGTCTGGTTTGGGTATTTGGAATATTTCCGCCGCCGCCATAGAAGGTGTGAGACCGGTGTCTTGTGTAAAAGAGTTAAACAGCTGAACCAGGTGGTCCTGTAGTTGAGGCAAGAATCGTTGGTAGAAGGTGACAGGAAGCCCATCCGGTCCCGGCATCTTGCCGAGCAGCAGGGCGTGGACCATGACGTAGAGCTCTTCAAGAGTGATCAGTGCATCAAGGTGTTCCATGTGCTGGGGCTGGAGGAGCTCCCACTCACAGGCATCCAAATACATCTCAATCAAGGCAGGAGGGGGCATCTTCTCAAGCGTATGAGGCTTGATAATAGTCATAGAATGCCTTTAGTTTGTGCCGTTCAACAGTTGCCCACCCCTTGTCGCCAGTTTGAAGTTTCGTGATGTGTGCTTTAGCCAGCACCTGGCAGAATCTGTGAGCAAAAAGTGTGCCCACCTTACTTCCTCCCTCATAATATCAATGTTGCAGTGTCAAAAGTGTGCATTCAGCCTTATTCATTCTATGAGCCTGTAGTTGGTCGCGTAGAACAGCAAGTTGCCTTTTTTTCGGCGGGAGGGGGTTGCTTTGTCCTGCAACTCCATCGCCTTAATCTCTGCCATTAAGTTAGTTTCTACCAAACGGGCCTCTCTTTCCCTTGCTGTAGCGATGGATGTGATCACACCCAGACAGTAGCCTTGAACCTGTCCCAAAGTGAAGGGAGCGATGCATCTGGTAGGGCGTTAAGAGTGAAATACTCAGTGATCCCCTTACGGATCTCTGCTACATCTACCCAGTCATGAAGAAGACACAAGAGCAAACACCAGCAGGACAGGCCCCTACCGAAGGTAGTACCGCCGGTCCATGACAATTCTACATGGGCATGATCAGAGATGGAGATATCAGACAACTCCGGTGTGTCGAGGTTGGCGAAGGAGAGAGTGGGTAACCAGGACATAATCAATGCGGGATTATGATGTATGTACGCGGGAGTAAAATGAGTAGTCCGGTGGTCAGGATGTTTATAATGCCACACAATATCTCTCTTAAGTTGGGCTGACATGGTCCCAGTGCCTTGAAAGGTGATCGCGCTTCTGTTCAGGGCCAGGTCCAACACCAGGTAAAAGTCGCCACAAACAATGATGTCGCCCTGCACCCCAGCCAATTGCTCTCACAAAACGCTGCAAAGGTATGAGTCTTGCACTATGTTTGGGGCATAGATGTGAAGAAGCATGTGTTTCTGCTTTCCCTGGTATATGTGGAATGTCAAGAAACGGCCCTTCCGGTCTCTCACAACCTTTGCGACAGAGGAGCTGAAGCCTGCCTTACAAAGAATACCCACCCCAAGCGTCTTAGTGTCAGAGTACGCCCAATAGCGTGTTCTGTTTTTCGAATGTCCCATAGTATGTCTGTCCGCCCCCAGAAGATGTGTCTCCTGCTGGAGGACAATATCTGGATCATGTTTTGGTATGTACCTCCATACCTGTCTAAGCCTGTTTGGGGAGGAGAGGCCCCTTACATTGAGGGATAACAATTTAGTGTCCCACGCTAGTGCCATGTGTCAGAAGGGTGAGTGGCAGCAAAGTAGTAGCCGATCAACGGCAACCACGGGGAAAAGTGACCCACGGAGTGGAGGGGGAATCCACATCATCCAATCCCCCAATGGCAGCTCAACAAGAAGGGATGCTGGACAGATCCCATAGTACAAGGAATCCCAAAGGGCTAATGAAAGAGTTAGGCATTACATATGACATGCACCCAAATCCAAGATGCTGCTTAGTGTACCCTGTGCGATTCGTTTGCAGTATCAACTGATGTGAGGTGACCTGAAAATAAGAAACATGTAAAAACAATCAAAAAAAGGTGGACCAACGGGACTCAACATTTTCATCCACATCCCATGGAGACCGGCACCAACACGCCCAAGACTCGCTGGAGGAATCACCCGTCTGGGGTGCG
This sequence comes from Triturus cristatus, assembly GCF_964204655.1. Taxonomy (NCBI): domain Eukaryota; kingdom Metazoa; phylum Chordata; class Amphibia; order Caudata; family Salamandridae; genus Triturus; species Triturus cristatus. The sequence goes on from NC_140591.1 coordinate 757,171,860, forward strand.
AAATTCCGGGGGCTGACCATCAAGTCTAGTTCAAAGTCAAGTATGGGAAATTAGACGGGATATCTACCTGATTCCCCGTGGTCCCACACCTCTACAGTTTTGAAGAGCGGAGGGCTTAGCAGTTCCATCGTGGGAGGACAGGCGTATCAAAGCATGACCGAGTTGATGCCGCTACAGGGAGCCAATGGTGGAGGGAGCCGAAGAGGTGCACTTACCCATGTTATGGAGGTGTTGGATGATATTGCATTTAGGGGCATATCCTCAAGAACGTGTGATAACCATCGCAAAATTAGTTTAACACAACTTTGCATATCGCAGTCCATCATGAGAAAATAAGAAAGTCTTAACGTCCAATTCCCAACCCGGCGGCACCATGCAATAGCAGCATGATAACGCGCCAAATGACCGCGTAAAAACCAACGCGACAAACAAAAACACCCAAAAAGTTGAGATGCCACAAAGCGCGATACTAAAAAACAAAAACACCCAAAAAGTTGAGATGCCACAAAGCGCGATACTAAAATAAGCGAAAACCAGCGACTGGTCTGCAATTCCTATGCATCATGTGGGAAAATGAACTATAAAAGCGACAAAAAAAACCCACCATCCAACCCACAAAATCATGGATGCACCCGGACCGAGTGCAGAGGACAAGCCGAAACCCACAAGCACCACGGAGGACCAGCCAGGAACCCCGTGTTCGGGGAAGGGCAAGGAGGAGAGGAAGAGGAAGACGGGGTTCAGTGCCCAGGAAGACTGGATCTTCGTCACAGAGGTGATAGAACACCATCAACAACTGTTCGTCACCTCCACTGCAGCATTGGCAACCCAAACGGAAATATGGCAGTCCATCGTCACCAAAATCAATGGAGTCGGAGTGTCGAACAGGTCAATGGAGGAGGTCAAGAGGCGCTGGCATGAAGTGCACAGCCAAACCAAGGAGAAGCTTGCCGCCAACAGAAAGGCAGCAAGGGCGACTGGAGGTGGTAGTCCTGCGCCACAGGAGGAGCTGGATTAGCTGGAGCAAATGGTGGCCACAGTCATCAGTGTGGAGATGGTGGCAGGAGTTGGGGGCATGGACATAGCTCGAAATGACCTGACCCAACAGCAACAGGGTGAGTAACCACCAGGGACTGGGGGATGGGGGGAGATGGGCACAATGGCACACATGCACAATTATGTGTAGCACACTGCACACCCACAATGATTGTGGAACATGTCCCTGATACCCTTGGTACACTGCAGCACACATAGGAACACCAAGTAGGTCCCCGTCCACTATGTGCACACATGGGCCCCCTCCAAATCACCAATGACACAACCCAGCCATGTACATGTGATGAATACAGAAAAGCAGTGGCTGTATGAGCCACACTGACTATGCAAGTGACACTGCATGACCGATAGCATGGCAGCAGCCAATATACATGACATGGTGCACGATTCGACATGGAGGTGGCCCACTGAGGATCACATCCGTAAAGGAGCAGGTCACAATCTGACATATTCACGTGCACCCACAGCCAATGCCGTCCAATACACACAGCAGACGAACAATGCACAAGGCCACAAAATCTGTCCAAGAGCAAATATGACCCAAGTCGCAAACAATTCAGACCCCGAAAAGCACACAATTTAAAGGCACACCGCCTCAAAGGGATAAGGGTACACGAAATCAGAGCTGCAGGGGCAACTCCCCCACAATGCAGCACTCACTCATAGCAATCACAGAACATCAGCAATGACGGTAATGTGGTACAAAGTGCAACACCTACACCACAGGACAGAGGACACAACAGGTTCTGCTTGTGCGTAGTAACTGGCCACTCACATCTGCAATAGACTGACATAGTGTGATGATAATGTACAGGTACTACCACACATCTGTCATGTAGTCGAAAATCCCACTGTCTGCCATGAAATAGCCAGCTCCACCAAAACAATCTGTATGTAAACATCTGCAAAGCGTCAACATACAGGGGAAACTCTGTTAACCTGCGTCTCCCCTTAACATTGCAGGGGGACAATCAACACTTACACCCTCCAACAGATAACGGACAGCCTCCGCAGCCAACCCCCAGGAGCAGGTCAGTCCAGCTGCCTCGAGGTGACCCCACCACCTGCACAGACCACACAGCAGGAATGTCTCCCAGGACACCCACGAACAATACATGGAATTTCAACACGTGTGTTGGGATGCCAGGTGGAGTTGGCGGATCAGCTGCGGGTGGGTTACGAGCCAAACTCGAGGCCATACTTGGGTGTCTGAGTCCCATCAGGGACCACGTACAGTCCCTTACGGACACCCCCTGTCCACACCATGCTCACCGACAATCCTTGGCTGACCTCGCTGGGGCCATTACTCAGATACAGGAACTGTCCAGTCAGACAGGCACCAGCGATGACAGCACAGAGTTGGCACAGATGTGGAGGACAATGGAGACCATGGAGCAGATGCAGGCTGTAAGCAGGGCTGCCATGGCTGAACACCAGCGAGATGTAGCTGGGATCTTCCATGCCCTGCAGTTCATCATCTTGCCATTGCTGTCACTGAGCCAATCCCAGATAACTGCAGCGGGACCTTCAACACACATATCTCCGACCCCTGATGTGTCAGTGGCACACAGTGATGCAGCCCCATCACCTTTGCACTCTGATGTATCAGTGGCACACAGTGATGCAGCCCCATCACCTTTGCACCCTGATGTGTCAGTGGCACCCAGTGATGCAGCCATTACACCGCCACACACATCGGACACACCGGACACTGAAGAAGTATCAGAGGAGTGAGATGTGGATGGTAATTATTGTCTGAGGAAGGAGGTAGTAGCATACATCACCACCAGATGGCCTGTTCCTGCCTGGTTCAGCCCTATGCATCATGCCCTGGGACAACACCTCCCACTGTCCCTCGGATTACTCTATGACATCCACCTGGACACCGACATGGACTGCCACATCTTCACTGCTTGACAATTACGCAGCAATCCTGCTGTGAACTGCACTCCCCCTCTTCCCAATCACTTTTTCAATCCCCAAAGGATTCAGGTCGGCACACCACTGGGATTCCATGTCATGTGGGTTTGGATGACCATGTACGGCTCCAGCTCCGTCATTCACCAGAATGTGAATAAAACATTCGAAATCACACAGATATGTCATGGCTCTGTTCACTCATGTTTGAAAGTATGGCTGGATGTAGGGACAACGATTGCATAAGAAGGCACACCCTGGTGAATGACATCAATGCGCATGTTTATCCCCGAGACACATGGCCAATTGGACGACTGTGAAGGTGGGTACTAGCTGTGTCCCCATTGCACATTAACAGCAATCTCACACCCCCCAACGTAGGCACACGTCCATGTATTAAATAGGGCTGTGTGTAGGATTGACTGAATCTGTAGCAGGCCAAGAGTGGTGCCCAACATCACATGTGACGACAGGACTTCACGTCGCATACCTACTCACACACATCTGTGTGGACACATTCTGTTATGATATATGACATTGCTCCACATGGTCAGAGGTTGGACACCATACTCACATTGCTTAAGACAAGTAAGTGCACAGGTCTGCTAGAAACTATCCCAAAACAATGTCTGGCTCACAGAGGTGGAGCTCTCAAAAGGGACCCACCCCCATTGTACATGCGTGAGTCAGACCTTCCCTGTGTAGGGACGATGCTCATTGTGGCACACGAGTGGTCAATCTTATCAACACTCAACACAGTTAGACACCAGTGAAACTGCGTTGACTTTATTGGCATGTGCGTGTCAGTACAGACAAGGCAACGGCCACAACATGCAGGGACATGCTTAAGACAGTTACACGCAGCATGGGAACATGTCGAGGTGCAGGAGATGGGGAGGCAGAATTGAACACCATTCATTACGGATGGCAACGGTCTCAGCACACCTTGACTTGCTGGACGAGTCATGTGTCTAACGTCTGCCCATTGCCCCGTGTAAGGGGGCTTGACACACAGCCCATGGGGTCTGCATAGTGCTCTGCCACAGGACAGTGCCGACTGTCTGCTCTGCTGACAGTGATCAGGTGAAAGGGTCCGACACGATCACATGTCGTGCTGTGTTGCCATGTGTGTGCTCTCCCCCAGCAGTGTGTCTGAATTGGTAACGTTGCCAAACGACGCTGTGCTGCTCCGACCATGGAACTGCATCACCTTGCACAGGTGTGAGTACACACGCGTAGTTCCACGCACATGCATTCAGAGTCCAGACAAAGGCAGACATGTCCTCTGTTGTGGTGGGATATGTGAGCATTCCCCACGATACAACAAGATGTTGGGACCTGTGCTGTGGGTGACAATCTGATGTGGCTGCAGAAACATAGTTACTCGTCCATGAATGCCAGCGCAGCTTCATGTGCAATATGTTCCAACAGTACGTCGTTGTCATGTTCTAAGAACACCAGGGTCAGCCAATCCATTTACTGGTCCGGGCAGATGTGCTCAGTCCACGCTGTTTCCCCAATCTGCAACACAGCCCAATAGGGGAGTGCCTTGATGTGGTCACTGCACACGAGGAGTTGTGCAATTCTCATGCGCAACTGCCAGCACATATGCCAGAGATCAGTGCATCACATGCACGGCTATCCCAGTGACACTCCTGGTAGTGGGCCAACAGGGGGTGCACTGTTAGGTCATAATCCAATTCAGCTACCGTTGCGTTGTTTAGGCAGACCTCCATGGGCCATTCGAATGTGCATGATCGACAGTGGAACCAGGGCTGGACGCAGATGACGTAGGCAAGACGGAAACTCAGACGGAAACTGATTCGCAACACTGCCAGTGGAAGGGATCCCAACAGATGCAGCACTAGTGCACGGTACAGTTTCACGTGGCAGGGGTTGTGCATGTGCCCGGGAATGCCTGCCATTGCGTTTGTTGGGCTTGTGGCACCAGCACTCCTCAGACCGGCGGAAGGGCGGTGGACGATATGCCACAGCTCTAGGCAATGAGTCGTATGTGTGTGCAACGTTTGGACGTATGGGTAGTTTTTGGCCAATGTGTCAGGGGCATCCCTTGCAGGTGTGGGTCGTGCAGGGACGAGTGTGTGTGGCCCACTTGGGTGTCCGGCACACATGTTCAGTGGCTCCATGGCATCTGTTGTTCTTCAGGTGTGGCTCTGGGCTGTGCTCCCTTTGTGGTGCGGGCTGCCATCCGACTTGGCACCAGGTCAAAGCAGGTGTTACTTTTCTGCTGCTAACTCGCCTTATTGCATGTTTCGTGGTCTTTCGCCAATCTGGCTGGTCGTTGAGAATGTTGTGGAGTGGTGTTGTCGCAGCTTTTTGCTCTGGAATGCCTACTCTGCATCTCATTAGCGATAGTTGCTGCAGTCATCTGTGGCGATGTTTTTTGCGGCTACTCTTGCAGTAAAACTGGTGCTAGGGGCTGTTGGCACCAGCTTGTGAATGGGGTGATAAATTTATTGCAACTTTGGCTGCAATTTTTGAAGTCCGCTTTTAGCGATCCGATCTAGGAGCGGATTTCTTGCAAGAAGTGGTCCATATGATCTTGCGAGATAGGCAATGAGGTTGAGTTTCCCGGTGCTAGTGCCTGGGAGGGCACACAGTAGGGGTGAGGGCTCAGTAGCGGGCTAGGTCATGTAAGGTTGGGCTGCTGGGGCAGGGGCGCAGCACCGTGTCCCACACCCGCTGGCAGCGCACCCTCAAAGCAAAGACAGGGTCCCACCCACTTGTTGCTGCTCCCCTCCCTCTGCAGGCTGCAAGTACTGATGAGTGACGGCAGGAGAGATTTGAGATTTGTGTCAGCCTCCACCGGTGTCAAGCAGGCGGATGGCAGTCTGGCATAGGATGTGCAGTATATAGGGCTAAGGGGGAGCACTCGTCCCTAGGTCCAGAGGTAGCATCACAGCAGCTTCCCGGCAAAATCAACATGAGCAGTGTCTGGCGATGAGGAGTCCTCTGCAGCACCGCAAGGTTATGCGCTCTCCCCCACAGGCAGACAGAAGCAAGCAAGCGTCCAGGGGACCCGGGGTCGAGGTGTAGGTGCACAGATTCTTCGGCCCTCCCTCCAATGCTCAACAGTTGGGTGGGCTGCATCCCGGGCACCAAAAACAGAGCAAATTGTATTGTGCCTTCAGAGCAGGCGTCAGGGCTATTGGGGCTTAGAGTGGCGCCGGCCCCCAGTCTTTTCAGTGTAGCAGTCAGGGACCGGGAGCCGAGAAGCCCCAGCTCCGTACTGCTCCACTCCCCTAGCCACCCCAACAAGGTCACACTCACCGCACGCAGGGCTTCTGCAAGGCTGTGATATGACTGACATAAGCCGGCGGGCCTGTGAAAGTGCAGCAGTTTTATGGTAGGCCGTGGGAAGATGGGCAGCCGTGTTCCTCCACCACAAAGTCTCACCACTGTTCAGGCTCCAATTATTGATCATCTGCTGGGGGATCTTCCGGGCCCTCTGCTGAAGCCGCAAAGCACAAATGAGGACTGTGCGGCAGGTCCACAGCACTCCAGATGCCATTGGGCCAGGCCTCATTCCCCACAGGTGCGCATTGAGCGTAGGTAGCTGGTTTGCCAATGGCACTTTGGGGCCACTCCAGGCCTCACAGTCTGTTACATGCTCTGTGCCGAGTGCAGGAGGGGTTTGAGCACAGTGCCCCATTCCGCTATTGCCCCAGTTGTTGCTGGGGCCTCGACCAGGCTTCACTCACCGCAGGTGAGACTTGCCTGCCCCTCGACATGGGGCGCTATCCGCAGGCCAGCTGACGGCTTGCTAGGTTGCTTTCACCGCTGCTGCAGGCAGCGCCTCTCACCACGTGTGTACGCGGTAGGGCTGACGTGGGCGGCCCCAACAGGGCTCATGGAATTCTTGTGCTCTTGCATCTCCTGGTCTCCCCCATCTGGGGGTCCCCTGCCTCTAATATCGCCTTCCAGACACCTGCAAGGCAGTCGCTGGAGTTCACTGCAGTAACTGCAGAATGAGGTGTGTCACCACTTAAGATGGCAGGAACTTGTAAATTAGGCCTGGATAGGCTTCCACTTCGCTGTCGCCGGTGCTGCCACAGCAGAGCGGGATACACCCTCCCCCCCCCCCTCCCCGGGACAGCAGCTGGGGTTCTCCAACACTCCACCACCATTTGCAAGCTTCAGCTACAGCCCTGGTGCTATGCATGGCGTGGGAGAATGCATGAGGGACCAGAGAAATTGCAAGACACTTCCCACTCCATTCCCTGCTAGGCCACACCCCCCATGTGGCAGATTTTAAGTATGGTCCATTTAGAACACTGGTTCCACACCTGACAGGAGGGGCGGTGGAACGTGAGGAAGAGAAAGGTTGTCAACGTCTGTGTCCTCCCTACATGTATCATGCAACACCAAAAGCAAATGGGACCAGTCCAGGAAGGACAAGATGGAGGGTTTTCCACATTTTTGGGGACCCTCATGTTCATGTTTAGTATCAGACAGGGGCGCTCCTTCTCAGGAGGAGCGTCGCCCCGTCTGCTGCGAGCCCAGCAGGCAAACACAAATAAATGAAATGGCATGTCAATGCCATTTTATTTATTTGCCACCGCACCGGGGTACCGGTGGAGCTCCTGAATGAATGGGTAGTTGAGTGCCTTCGCGCCCCACCATTTTATTTTTAAGCTAACCATCACTGTTCTCAGAGCTAGACAGTACCCGGGTAATTACAAAGGTCTGTGAGGCACGGCTTAACACACAACCCTGGGTATCATGCTTCATCATCAGCCAGCCACATTCATCACAGAAAATTCAAGTGGTAAATGTGCTCCCTGTAGTTATTAGGACTGCTTTCTCTGGGGGTTTTGGTAGAACTGAATCAAGTATGTGCTCATAAAAATCCATAAGCACTTAAAATAAGGTATTCCTATTTATTCAAGGAAAGTCAAAGAGATAGCTTAAAATTGCCTGCATCTGGTGGGTCGACATGTTTCTGCCTATGTGACGACCCTAAAAGGGGTACCTGGCTTTCTTCAAGGCCAAAATCCTCACTTTCCTAACAATGCTCCATAGTCACTCTTATACATCCCTCAACATGCAGTTATAAGTATAGTCCTGCTGGACAATGTTTCCTGAGTCTGCAAATTTTGGTTGGTTCTGTATTTTTATAAACATAAAACATGAAAATCAAATGCAAAATGCTGAACATTGGACATGCAAAAAGAAACATAATAATAAAACTAAAAGCAAAACAGCAAGTAATCATTCCTAGTACATGCCCTGTACACAAGTGTGCCAGTGCTTTTCACAGACATGATGAGTACCTACTGCAAACAACTGCAAATCCATGAATGTGCCCAAAATTCAATCCATGCAACAGTCCATCATCCACATTTTCTTACCATAACTTAAACTAGAGGGGACCCTATGGAGGAGTTCGCAGGGAAGTCCTCGTAGTCACACTCTATAAGTTAGGACATAAAATGAGCAATATATTAAGTAGAGTTCCTAACTTCTGAGACTAAGGGGCAGATTTACAAGCCCCTTGTAACAATTTTGTGTCATTTTTTCCAAGGTTGAAAATGACGCAAAAGTGGCGCAAGGGGCTTATAAATCTGCCCCTAAATGGACATATGATCAAGCCCAGCATACCCCCTGCACTTACATTATGAAAAGGGGTTTTCTCTCTGTTTTACCTAAAAATCACTGCGCCCTTCAGGATGGTATTTTTTCCTTGGAGGTATCTGCTTAAAAGCGTGTCAGGATCACACCGCGGAATGCGTCAGCGTCATGACACATTGCAAGACACGTGTAATGTAGTATTGGAGCCCGGCACTTAGATAACATGAGGGTGCTGGTCTATATGGCCCGTGTCCTGGCTATGATAACATTCAGAGCTTCTGAGAAATATAGTTCTGGGGATATGTGCTTCTGTCACAGATGCAAGTCACCGGGAAAAAAAATATAATGTATGGTTCACATGTTTGCAGAAACCTTGGAGCTAGATTCCCTCAGTATATATTCTGGTAGAGGCAACAGATGAAGAGGAAAAACAGAATAATTTCTCTATGAAATATACATAGAGATCGTTGTAGGTGCATATATCTTATCTGTCATGCCTGTATTAATGTGAATATAAGTTGATTGCCAATTCTTGTTGTATTCAGAACAATATCGGGGGAGATTTTATGTTTGCATAGAGGAATCTGTAAGTACCACATCTTTATCATTAATGTCAAGTGACTATTGAACTACTAGTGGTTGGAGTTCATCTGGCATTGACTGTAACCAAGGTATGCTATCATTAAGGCCGTCAATGTGTGTCTTTAAGTGATACATCCACCTCTGTTCTTCAAGGGTCTGTAGTGCGTTAGCATGTTGGTTTATGATCACCTTTTCAAGAACCACTCCTCTGATATAATTTTCTGATTTTTTTTTATCAAGAAGTAGTTTGCCATCTTGATGGAGCTTCTCCTACATTTTATGTTACTGCTGTGTTCGTTGATTCTGAAGCGCACATCGCATGATGACCTCCTCACATACCTGAGTTCACCTGGACCCAATTTGTATGATTTTTGCGGATCCATGGTCTTTGCGTGCCTTTATCAATTTGTTTGGTTGTTTTTGTAAATTGGCACGCAGAACACCTGCCGCACTCGTAGTTGCCTGCCACTAGTGGCAAGCCCTATAATATGTTAGCTATTGTGGTTGTTGGTATTGTAATCCTGGTAAGTCTGAGCTTGTCCCCTATGTTTCTGCCACTCTTAAAAGAGAATACTAGAGGGTCCTAATTATTTCCAGGGGAGAATGCACCAACTTTTTGTGATGATTTTCTTGATTTGATATCGTAGAGAAGGTGTTCATTTATGTTAACCTGTCTAGCGCTAAATTTGAAATGAGAGTCTCTACTGTTGTTACGGGCCTGTTTCCTTATTCTCTTAGGGGCATATTATCAAGAAACGGCGTTAAAATTATCACCAATGGGCTTGATAATATGCCCTTGAGAATTACCATAGAAGCCCATGTTCTGGTGTCAACATGGGCTTCTATTGGTATTCTCAAGGGCATATTATCAAGCCCATTATCGCCGCTTTAGCAGCAGTTTTCTGCCGCTAAAGCGGCGATAATTTTAACGCTGTGCTTGATAATATGCCCCTTAGTTATCTCTTTGGGATGTTGTTAAGTTGTAGGGTTTGTGGTCAAGGCTGAGGCCTGGTCATTGAATGTCTGAGTATTGAAGCAATGCCAATGAATCCATAAATATTGCCTAAAAGGAGGAGTTTCACATAAGGCCCTCGGGTGGAAGCTATCAAAGCGTAGGAGGACGTTTTTGTCTGTAACTTTCTCAAAAACTTTGGTTTCAAATTGGCCCTCTCTAGTCTTAGTTGCCGGGTCCAGGAAGATAGGGGCATATCAGCAACAACCAGCGATAATTATCGCTAAGGGCACTTAGCGCTAGGATAATTATCGCCGGCTAGCGTGGATTTTTATCGCTGAGATAGCGTGCTATTAACAACGCTTATCTCAAAAGCGATAAAAATCCTAGCGCTAACTGCCAAACGTGAGATTATCGCTGGAAACCCAGGGATAATCTCACAAAGTTTGGCGTTAGCTTGATGATAGGGCCTCACATACGTAGCCATGATATCCATCTTCCATAGGATATCATGGCTAAGTCAGTCCTGAAGCAGGCGTAAGGAAAGTAGTGAAACAGGGGTTATCGCTACTTTTCCTGTCGCTATGCTTCATAGTGTGGGGCTTGATGATAGGAGAAATGTCGCTTAGCGACATTTCTCCAGTCATGTCAGGTCAGGAACGCCCACTTTGCATCTCATTAGAGATGCAAAGCTGGGCGTTAAGAATTCGTGCGCTAATGCAAGGTTTCACGCGATAGTGTGACTTTGCTGATTAGGCGATAAAATTATCGCTGCTTTTCGGCCAAAAACGGCCGCAAAAGCGGCGATAATTTTCTATCGCCGCCTTGTAGATATGCCCGAGAATTCGGGCAATGCTAGACGCTATACTCAAAACCCACAAATGGCTCATATTTTGTTCTTTAATAAGGCACACTGTCAGCTGCGCCCGAATTTGGGATTTAAATGGGCGGGGGGATACTCTACAATGTCACTAGTCCTGGTGGCTGTCTGGTCACATACGCCAATACTGTATATAGCTTACTTCCGTTCCCACAGCGCATGATTTATATATGCTGTTAATGTTATTCAAGTCAAGTGCAACAAAGTGAACCAAATGCAATAAAAATATTACAAAGACACATAGCTGTCGTCCTGAAAATCTGCTCTAGATCTGTCTTTCATGGGCCAATACTGGACACCTCTGGGACAGAGGACAGAAGAAAATATATGGTCAAACCATTGGTGTGTGATTAGGAGAACCCATCGGAGGAGGGATATTAGAGACAGAACTCAAACATTGGGATTGGAGGAAAAGAGGCAATGAGGTTGAATGAGAGGGGAGTTTTATTGAGACTCGAGCCCTACCAGCACTTTTGCGCCGCCGGAACGTCATTTTTTTGACATTGCAGTGGCACAATGGGCTACTGGCATATTTATAAGGCCACGTAAAGCCATGTTACATGGTTTTTCATGGCCTTATACATATGTGCCTCTTTCATGCAGAAAACTGCGTGAAAGGGGCGTTCCATGGGTTTGCTGGGGGTGTTCCCAGCAACATCCATGGTTTTTTGACACTACCCCAGATTTACAAGAAATCGTAAGCCTGAGGCAGCGCCAAAAACTTATGCCACCCCAGGGGAGGCGTATGGGAGGCACAACGAGGAGAAATATCTTTAATTCTCCATATGTTTTGCCTTTCTATTTGTGCTGCAGAAGCCTCTTGTGATTGTTTTTGTGCAGGAAGGTTTGCCTTCCTGCACAAAAATAATCATCCCTGTAAAGCAGGCACCCTTGCACCATGGTGCACAGGGACCTGCGTTGGCGCAAGGCAGCCCATTGTGCGCCTGCGCAGGGGAAAAGGACAGGAATGCGCTGTATCTAATAGATACGGTGCATTCCTGCCGTTTTCTTTTGCCGTAGGGCCAAAAAAAAAACATAAATGAGGCCCAAAAAGTATAACAAAAAGAGAGAAGGGCAGGGTGGCCAGTGAAGAGGAAAAAACTTTTTGCATTGTTTCTCAGGGAGCACCAATCATTTAGAGCCACGCCCAGCTTCCTAGTGGGAAATGTTTGGCCTGCGCCACACAACCCACTTTCACTTTGCAAAGAAAAAGTTAAAACCCACCACCCCACTGATGCACCAGCTGTTCCTCAGAAGGATCCCACTGTCGGAGAAACACGTCACCTGCTGTATGTAAGCGAATAGGTCTATTAATCTAATTGGGTTGCTGTGAGGAAACCGCTCGACAGACTCCATGTGTGCCCGGATTAGAGAGCGCAGGTGAGCTCCACAATGGCCCCAGGTACAGGCGATACCGCGCCAGTCCCCTGAGAACCCCAGCCCCCTTCATCTCTCACGTGGGAAATGTGGAATCCATGACGGCCTCTGGTGGGTTAGCTTTCAATTGTTCCTTCATGCCCTTTGTTGTTCCCGCCACAAAGCTCCGTAGGGAGGCACTGGTCCAGGTAACGTTATCTCTCTCTGTCTCTGCTTCTGAGAGCTCCCTTTCAAAACGCTGCACGGGAGACAGTGGCAAATGAAATATTGATAACCGGCCCATATCTCAGGTCATGCCCCCCAGCGAAGGTTAAAGCGCTTGGTAATATCGCTCTCCCGGGATACTGAATTGGATGACGCAAAACCTTCTACTAGTACATTAATTTATCTTAATTAAGAGAAAGCGGACTCCCTCCTTCGTTTATCTTTTGTGCTCTCAGAGGCCTGACTATGGTCCCAAGGGCCCTATTGCTGGCAAGGAAAATGGACGCTGCCTCCCATTTTGATATGGTATGTTATGGAATGACATGAAAAGGTATGGTTTAGTAGTTACTTAGCGCTTCCTGCCCCTGACAAGATATTGAAGCACTTGGCAGGTGGATAGCACGCTACTCCATTGGCAGCAAGTGTTAGTGGTTAGGTTGTGCACAATGGTTACAGTTTGTCAGGTTATTTATCAGTTTATTAGATATATATAACTAAATCTATATTATGCAGTTCCTTATATAAGCAGATTGTATGGTGTTGTTATGTATTTGGCGGCAGATTTACAAGAAACTGACGCATCTCTGCGTTATAGCAGAGATGCGTCAGTTTACTTGCGTCACTCAAAAAAAACCTTGCGCCACCATGGATGCGTCGCATTTACACTGCGGCGCACCATGGCGCAAGGATTGACAGATGCATCACGCATCTGTTGGCATAAAGGTAACGCATTGCTGGAGTCATGTCGCAAGCACGACGCAGCTCTAGCAATGCTCAGGAATGCCTATTCCTATTGTGCTGCATCTCTACTTACAATATATAAACAATGGGGTGACCCTGTGTCCCTCAGAACCTGGGTAAGATTATTATAGGAAAACAATGGTTCTGTCGGGTATGAGTAAAACAATTACTTTGTTGAAAAAATGAATCAAGGAAAAGAAGGGAATCAATCAAAAGTTGACCACACAATCTCAAAGTACAAATCACGATCAGGCTTGATTTGAAGGATGTGATGTCATTCTTTATATATAAATTGCATCATTTATATGAAAGAGCACAAATAACATTTGTAATGCAGGGTTACCAAAGTAGTAAACTGTAGAGTGAGTCAGTGAATTTGTGACAAGGTGACATAAGTGACCGAATTGTGCATAGTATATACAGTGATCAAATGCAGAAAAAACTTTTTATGTACACAATATACATGAGGAGGGCCAGTATCGAGGAAAATCACAATGACACTTGTTTCACGAATAAATCAAAACATATATGGAAAACAGGTCTTGGACTGGTCCTAGCAATTATCGTCGACGTTTCAACCCAATGTAAGCGACTTTGAATCGTCATGTAGGGTCTTCATCAGGACATTAAAATAAACGATGGCAACCTGCAAGGGCAAGTAAAGTACGTATCAATACTGTAATGTGTGATTATTTTAATGTGTGGTCCCGAATAATACGAATACGAATATATACAACTGTACACATTTTCTGAAACTGCCCGAATAACTTTCGTTTTAACTCCGTACGAACACCGGCTGTTTTTAGTAGTGATCACAGTTGCCGGATAACCCCCTCGGCACATCGCTTTACATCCATTTGCCTCATCACCTCCTACGTGCGAGAGTAGCCCACACGTCCTAGCATTGCTGCACATCTCTACATAACCATCTCTAATGCGCACGAACTGTCCATTCGCATATCAATTAAGTTAACTCTGCTGATTGACATATTGCCTGTCAGCTTACGTCAGCATAGCGCGCGCTCTGCCCCGCGCTGGCCCCAGCTGCCTCAGTTCCCCGAAGCGACCGTGGTCGCTAGGCAACCCTCCTGACACGTCACTCTGTCTACGTCAGACAGGACTGCCCCGCTCACCTTCATTTAGCAGCCTGTCTGTCAGTTGCGGCTTCCTCCGACTGAGACAGGAGGTGCTGCAGCGTGAGTCGTGATCGCTTTGCTCCTTCTCTTCCCAAGTAAGCAACCATTCCCCAAGCCAGTGCTCTCGGCTCTACTCGGTCACGAACAATTCCTCATTGAATGTTTATCCTTCCAGATAATAATAGGAATTACATCTCGGATCGGTTCCGACGTATTTGATTCACCGGAGTCGGCCTTACTTAAAAGAAAAACGCCGGTTAAGGTGAGCGTCTCTTTGAGCACTGAAGTTGTTTTCCGTAAACCGATGATTGCAGCGCTTAATTTCCCGAATCGGTTTAAATAGAGGGTATTTCTTGTAGTTTACTAACCCTTAATCGTAACCTCACATTGTAAAGACGCAGTCTCTGTGTTGGTTATTGACGGCATCACGCGCTTTACTTTGACTTACAGAGATCACATCGGATGAGGCGCTCTGTATTTCTACGCGTGAACGTTTGTCTGCCAGGCCATCCTAGACCACTGGCTAGGTGAGTGATGGCCTTTATTATTCGGGACCACACATTAAAATAATCACACATTACAGTATTGATACGTACTTTACTTGCCCTTGCAGGTTGCCATCGTTTATTTTAATGTCCTGATGAAGACCCTACATGACGATTCAAAGTCGCTTACATTGGGTTGAAACGTCGACGATAATTGCTAGGACCAGTCCAAGACCTGTTTTCCATATATGTTTTGATTTATTCGTGAAACAAGTGTCATTGTGATTTTCCTCGATACTGGCCCTCCTCATGTATATTGTGTACATAAAAAGTTTTTTCTGCATTTGATCACTGTATATACTATGCACAATTCGGTCACTTATGTCACCTTGTCACAAATTCACTGACTCACTCTACAGTTTACTACTTTGGTAACCCTGCATTACAAATGTTATTTGTGCTCTTTCATATAAATGATGCAATTTATATATAAAGAATGACATCACATCCTTCAAATCAAGCCTGATCGTGATTTGTACTTTGAGATTGTGTGGTCAACTTTTGATTGATTCCCTTCTTTTCCTTGATTCATTTTTTCAACAAAGTAATTGTTTTACTCATACCCGACAGAACCATTGTTTTCCTATAATAATCTTACCCAGGTTCTGAGGGACACAGGGTCACCCCATTGTTTATATATTATAATACGTGCAGGTGCTGATCTGCGAGGGTATGCTCTCTCATTTGTTTGTCTTTTATAAATGTGCAAAAAAATTTTTAAACATCAATATTTGTGCTTGAACATTATCTGTCATTGTATTATGTCTGAAAAAGAGACATTGTCGTATACTGAAGAATATATAGCCAACCTAATAAAAGAACAGGGGAGCTCTGGCTTCCTTTTAGGCCCAGACAGATTATCAGTGGATGTTGGCCTTAATGAGAAATTGGCTAGACTAGAGCGTTTGGAGAAGAAATTAGTGCGCTCTAGACTGCATGGCCATGTATTGACCAAATATCTTGAATCGAACATAATTCCCAAGGGTTTGCAGGTTCGCAATGAACCAGCAATATTCATAGACGTACCTAAATTCAGGGAAGGATTTAGCTTTGTGGCAAATAATTGTTCCAGGCACTGGATGGTGCTTGGAATAGAGACTGCAATTGAATACGTGAAAAAACTTACACAGGAGATTACGGAACTTAAGAGAGAAATCTTGGGGGACAGTGCTCTAACAAATGCCAAGGAGGCTCTGAAAAGGGCCGAGAAAACCTTAGTGGAGTTCAATACGACAACTTTGAATAAAAAGCTGGATAAGCTGTCTAAGGATATTAGAAATTACGACAAAAAATCCACATATCCATACTTGGCGGAGGATTACTATCAACAGGATAGTCAAGGTTTCTTTTCTAATAAAAGCAGACAGGGCCCTAGAAGATTTAAGACCTTCTCTGACTCTACAGTTGGCAGTGGTTCAGATTCAGATTTGGATAGACCTTCCACCAGCCACCAGGATAACCAATTGTCCCTTTTTTTAGGGGAGGGCCCTCGACAATCAAACAGGGGAGGAGGTCAAGATCAGTTCTGGGGTCGCTCAAGAGGATGGAACAACCGAAGAGGAGGGAACAGCCGGCGCACCAATTCACGTGTCCGCTTCTTCCAGCCAGAAGCTCATGGGGAGATCTCGACCCGCAGACAAACGTACCGATGGTGAATACGCATTCTGATGATACAATTGCCACTTGTGCATTACCTCCTTTGACGATGTCAGTACCCTCACAGCATGACACCAGAACACCAATGTCTGATCACAATTCTCCGGCAATAATTACGAATGAGATCCCATTGGAGCATCCTGGAGACACACCGATATTAACTCCTCAGTTAGAGCAACCCACCACTAGCGACTCTGTGAATGACACTTCCCAGCATGTACCAGTTCGTCAAGCTAACATCAACCTGGTAATGACTCAAGTTAACACCGACTCCATGCCCTCTGATACTTTAGATCCCATAATCAATCTCTCAGATTATGCACTAACGAATGAAGAAAAGATGGTCTTGTCGAAAGGGTTATCATTTGTACCCACATCTGTTCCTGATTCTTTTAATGTCAAGGTTGAATTGCAACGCTTCTTCAGGAAAATCCGGTTGAAATATTACTTTTCAAAAAACATCTATGTCCCAGCTACCACAGCCACACCTTTCCGACCTATCTCAACATTCACACCAAGTGCATACATGATGAGCGAAAAAATACTCGCTTACGAAAAGATTGTACTTGAGGAGATCATGGGCCTACTTGAGAAAAAGGAGTACATCAGATATAACATCAGTAAGCCTGAAAAACTGGCTCTCTCAACTTTGGGAACCAATGAGGCAATTGTAATAAAAGCCGCGGATAAGGGTGGAGCAGTTGTTCTGCAGAACACGCAAGACTATGTTGCAGAAATAGAGCTCCAATTGGCATGTAGAGACAGCTACTGCCCGGTACCAAGAGACCCCACATCTGAAATTAAATCTTTGATTGAAAGGATTACGATGGATGGAGTGTCACAAGGCTTCCTCAGTCAGTCTGAATGTGATTTTCTGAACAAGCGTGAGGCCAGGATTCCGACTATATATACCCTCCCGAAGATTCATAAACGTCTGGACAAACCTCCAGGCAGACCAATTGTCTCGGGATGCGGTTCCATACTGGAACCGCTTAACCAATTCATAGATCACTTCTTGCAGCCATGGATACCACAGACTAAATCATATGTCCGTGACACGATGCATATCATCCAATTGTTGGAGGGACAACCATTTGATACTCAAACTCAGCTATTAGTCACGTTAGACGTATCCTCGCTTTATACCTCCATTCCCCAGATAAGGGCCCTTGAAGTGATCAAAGAAATCCTTGACAAAAGAACGAGACCGCACTGGATACCGACCGACTTTCTGCTGGGTTTGTTGGAAATTGCCATGAGACATAATTACTTTATTTTCATGAAGCAGTTTTATTATCAATGTAAAGGCGTGGCGATGGGGGCTACCTATGCGCCGAGCCTGGCCAATATCTTCATGGATGCATATGAAGAGGAACATCTATATAACCACCAGAATCCGTTCATTGACCACATTACTGTCTGGAAACGTTATATAGACGACGTTATAATGATCTGGTCTGGTACTAAGGACGAACTCAATCAGTTCTATAGCTGGCTGAATGCTAGATCCAACGATATCCAGTTCACCATGTCGAATGATAACAGTACCATCGATTTCCTGGATCTCACCTTTGAAGTTGATGATGGACAACTAATCTGTGACCTCTTTCGTAAACCAACGGAACGGAACACCCTCCTTAAGTATGACTCTCACCATCCACGCAGCTTAAGAGATAACCTTCCTTATGGTCAATACCTTAGACTTAGGAGGAACTGTACACGCAGAGCTGATTTCTTTAAAGAAACTGAGATCCTTACCGCTCGACTAAAAGAACGAGGGTATCCAGTAGGTCTCTTGAAACGCGCACGTAAACGCGCGTGGTATTGTCCGAGAGATGAACTCTTACAGGTCAAGGAAAAAAGATCGAAGAGTGAAAACATTGTATGTGTCACATCCTTTAACACGAAGAGTAATGGGATGAAGAAAATTATCAAGAAGTACTGGAATCTTGTTGCCAGTGAACTCCCTACCATCGAAGAACCTATCTACGCATTCAAACGGGGCAAGAATGTAAAAGACAGTGTTGTTAAGGCATACCTTGAACCACCGAAAACACGTGGTCTCAGGGAACAGTTGGGCCTACCTTCCATCGTGGGCCATTACAAGTGTGGCCAATGTAAAGCCTGTCCATTGTCAATAGAGGGCTCTTCCTTCACCCATAACAACAGAACATATAACTCATCAACTTTCACGAATTGCAACAGCTCCAATCTAATATATGTGATAAGATGTCCTTGTGATTTCCTATATGTGGGACAAACAACACAAAAAATAAAAGTGAGGATACTACAACACATGAGCCGCATCAGATGCAAAACGCAAGGGGCCCCCATGGTGGATCATTTTCTGGCACTAAGCCATCAACCTGAAGAATTGAAATGGTGGGTGCTAGAAAAGGTCAGTCTTGCGCCCAGAGGGGGTCAATGGCTGTGAATCTGAAGAGAAAGGAATGTAGATGGATTCATTTCCTCAATACTGTCCAGCAAGGTCTTAATAGCCTCGAGGAAACATCCAGGGAGATGGGGCAACTATGATACTTCTCCATGAACCCTGTATTGCATAACCTTAGGCTCATCTGCAGTCTGTATATACGAGTCATTCACAATTTCATCTTGACAAACTTTGTTATAAACAGGCACTCTCACATGGGGTTCTGAGACGGACCTCAAACTGTATTCAATCTATGTCTTTGAGCTTGTTGTTCCTAATAGTTTTCCTATTGCACACATGTGATGTAAACAATGACTTACGTTTTTTCCGCCATATCATTGTCATCATGTACCAGTTGTATCTCGATGAATACGAATATATACAACTGTACACATTTTCTGAAACTGCCCGAATAACTTTCGTTTTAACTCCGTACGAACACCGGCTGTTTTTAGTAGTGATCACAGTTGCCGGATAACCCCCTCGGCACATCGCTTTACATCCATTTGCCTCATCACCTCCTACGTGCGAGAGTAGCCCACACGTCCTAGCATTGCTGCACATCTCTACATAACCATCTCTAATGCGCACGAACTGTCCATTCGCAATCAATTAAGTTAACTCTGCTGATTGACATATTGCCTGTCAGCTTACGTCAGCATAGCGCGCGCTCTGCCCCGCACTGGCCCCAGCTGCCTCAGTTCCCCGAAGCGACCGTGGTCGCTAGGCAACCCTCCTGACACGTCACTCTGTCTACGTCAGACAGGACTGCCCCGCTCACCTTCATTTAGCAGCCTGTCTGTCAGTTGCGGCTTCCTCCGACTGAGACAGGAGGTGCTGCAGCGTGAGTCGTGATCGCTTTGCTCCTTCTCTTCCCAAGTAAGCAACCATTCCCCAAGCCAGTGCTCTCGGCTCTACTCGGTCGCGAACAATTCCTCATTGAATGTTTATCCTTCCAGATAATAATAGGAATTACATCTCGGATCGGTTCCGACGTATTTGATTCACCGGAGTCGGCCTTACTTAAAAGAAAAACGCCGGTTAAGGTGAGCTTCTCTTTGAGCACTGAAGTTGTTTTCCGTAAACCGATGATTGCAGCGCTTAATTTCCCGAATCGGTTTAAATAGAGGGTATTTCTTGTAGTTTACTAACCCTTAATCGTAACCTCACATTGTAAAGACGCAGTCTCTGTGTTGGTTATTGACGGCATCACGCGCTTTACTTTGACTTACAGAGATCACATCGGATGAGGCGCTCTGTATTTCTACGCGTGAACGTTTGTCTGCCAGGCCATCCTAGACCACTGGCTAGGTGAGTGATGGCCTTTATTATTCGGGACCACACATTAAAATAATCACACATTACAGTATTGATACGTACTTTACTTGCCCTTGCAGGTTGCCATCGTTTATTTTAATGTCCTGATGAAGACCCTACATGACGATTCAAAGTCGCTTACATTGGGTTGAAACGTCGACGATAATTGCTAGGACCAGTCCAAGACCTGTTTTCCATATATGTTTTGATTTATTCGTGAAACAAGTGTCATTGTGATTTTCCTCGATACTGGCCCTCCTCATGTATATTGTGTACATAAAAAGTTTTTTCTGCATTTGATCACTGTATATACTATGCACAATTCGGTCACTTATGTCACTTTGTCACAAATTCACTGACTCACTCTACAGTTTACTACTTTGATAACCCTGCATTACAAATGTTATTTGTGCTCTTTCATATAAATGATGCAATTTATATATAAAGAATGACATCACATCCTTCAAATCAAGCCTGATCGTGATTTGTACTTTGAGATTGTGTGGTCAACTTTTGATTGCATCTCTACTTACGCCTGCTTCAAGCAGGCGTAAGGTTTTGACGCCGTGGCGTCATAGAAGTGGCGCAGTGACATTTTGTAGAGTTCACTGCGTCACTTTGACGAGGCTTTCTTGTGTAGGAACGCCCACCCTGCAAACATTATACCTGATGCAGGTATAATGTGGCGCAGGGCTTTACAACGTGACGCATCCCCCTAGATGTGTCATGTTATAAATGTGTTGCAACGTGGTGCACTGTTCGCGCTGCCGCTGTGTCACAAAAGTGACGCAATTATTTATTTATTTATTTATTTAACTTATATAGCGCGTTATAACCACCGGGGTCTCTAAGCGCTGTTTGTCCAGATTACGTAGTGAGGTATGGCATTCACTTGATCCCAGCAGTGCGCCTAGGGTCTGCTCCATGTTTGCTTAAAAAGTACAGTTTTTAACTTTTTCCTGAAGGATAGCAAATTGCATTCCTTCCTAAGTTCTGGGGCCAGTTTGTTCCACAAAGCTGGGAGTGTGTTGGAGAAAGCACGTCCCCCCACCGTGGCCAGTTTGAAACGGGATTGGGACAAGAGGGTAGCGTCCGACGAGCGCAAAGTCCTGCCCGGTATATATGGGAGTAGGCGGGATTTCAAATATCTTGGTGCTTTACCATACAGCGCCTTGTGTACGATGCACAATCCTTTAAATACAACCCTCTGCCGAATCGGGAGCCAATGTAGCTCCTGCATCAGGGGGGAAGAGTGGGCAGTCCTGGGTTTCTTATAGATCAACCTGGCTGCATCATTCATAACCCCCTGTAGTTTATCCAGCAACCGCTGGGGTAAACCTATATACAGGGAGTTCCCGTAGTCCAGCCTAGCCAGGATTGTGGCTGAGACCACGTGTCTCAAGGTAGAGAATGAGAGTAATGCAGAGATCTTCCTTAATTGTCGTATCAGGCCTATACAAGTACCCACTACCGTAGTGACTTGTTTTTTCATGGATAGTTTGTCATCCACATATAGGCCCAGACTTTT
Organism: Triturus cristatus; assembly: GCF_964204655.1. Classification (NCBI taxonomy): domain Eukaryota; kingdom Metazoa; phylum Chordata; class Amphibia; order Caudata; family Salamandridae; genus Triturus; species Triturus cristatus. The sequence goes on from NC_140591.1 coordinate 757,193,774, forward strand.
GACTGCAGTCGCCGGTTTCGGTGGCACACCCTGCTCCACAGGCCAAAATTTCTCGCTCCAGGGGTTGCCCGAGATGGAAATGGGCAACACTTCCGTCTTGTCCGGGTTGATTTTTAAGGAGTTCTCGGACATCCAGTTAACCGTGGCTTTGAGTATGTCCTGTAACCTGGTGGACGCTCCCGGGCCATCATCCAGCCGAATGATTATCTGGGTATCATCGGCGTAGTTGTATACTAGGCAGTCCATCCTATTCAGGAGTGCGATTGATGGCTGCAGGTAAATATTAAAGAGTAGGGGTGACAGGGCAGATCCCTGTGGAACCCCGCAGGTGATGGGAGCAGAGGTGGAAAGTAAGTCCCCCAACTGTACTCTTTGTGTCCTGCCCTGCAGGAATGATGTAAGCCATGCATGTGCTGTACCCCTGCTGTACCCCTGATACCAAAAGATCTCAACCGCGACAAAAGCTGTTCATGACACACGGTATCAAAAGCCGCGGAGAGATCCAGTAGTACCGAGTTCTCAATTCATCCAGGATTGATAGCATGACTAATTCCGTGCTATGGTTAGCACGGAACCCTGCCTGATTGGACTCCAGCAGGTTGTTGCTCTCTAGATGACCTGAGAGTAGTGTTAACACATGCTGCTCAATCACCTTAGCCAGGAAAGGCAACTGGGAGATGGGTCGAAAGTTCTTCAAACACTTCGTGTCCGATCCGGGTTTTTTTAGTAGAGGAATCAGGCAAGCCTCTTTAAAAGCTAGAGGGACCTGTCCTGTGTGAAGGGAGGTGTTCAGCAAATGCAGAACCTCATCCTCGATTCCTGGCAATGCCAACTTGAACACATCAGGAGGGCATGGATCCACCAGGGAACCCGATTTGACTCGGTCCGTGATCGTAAATAGTTCTTGTTTTGAAATTGGGGAGAACTCAACTAGTGGTGAAATATCTGGTGGGACAGTGAGGTCCGGTGGGCAAGGACATTCGAGGGGTGTAGTTGCAGCAATTTCTCCCAGAATAACGGAGATCTTATTCACGAAGAAATCCTGGAACCTCTGGCCATCCTCCTGGGTGAACTCCGTACTTTGCTCTTTATTTATCCTGAGCTCCGCCAGGACCCGGAAGATTTCCTTCTGTGGATTTCTAGCTGCAACTATTCTTTCCTCAAAGAAAGCAGCCTTCCTAGTTTGGATGGCTAGTTTGTAATTCGCTAAGGATGAAATGTATTCTTTCTTGGCAATGGCGTCATACTCTTTGCGCCATGCCCGTTCTTTCTTCCTCACCCCCCGTTGCATATCCCGTAGGGAGTCATTGTACCAAGGGGCCCCAGCTCCTCTCTCCACCTTCTTCACCCTACGAAGGGGTGCCACCAAATCAATGGCGCTCCCCAGTTTATGCTGAAGGTGACCACAGAGGGCATCAATGTTAGCATCCTGCTCCTTTACTGAAGGAGACTGTTCCAGGAGGTAGACCATTTTTTCCCCATCAAAGTTTCTCCACTTCCGGGCCATTTTCCAACCTTCCCCAGGCTTGGACAAATGGCCACTCAATAAAATTCTGCCCTTTATTAAAAAGTGGTCAGACCAGGCACAAGGCAAGATCTCTGTAGGACCCTGGGCTGGCAATGGTGGCGTAAAAGTGTCGCAAGGGGCTGCCCCCCTGTCTATAGAGGCGGCACGTTATTAGCAACTTCACCATGCATACGGCGCCAGTAATTCTCATGCTGTTACCTAGGAGTCACACCATCTGCAGAAAGTTTCTTCATCTGTGACAAACTCATTGTAATATAGATAGTTGTTTATATAAAATCCATAACTGAGGTGCAGTGGGTACCTCACACCTCTGGGCCATGGTGCCACTGCACCTTCCTCCCCAATGATATATATGACTCGACTGCTCTAGTTACAGTAAAGTAGCTGTGCTTGTTGCTGGACTGTGCATGCACAAATGTTTTCGGGACAGATGAAGGTTCTCTCAATACATCTTCAGACTGCATTGTTTATTTTTACTCTCACGCTCGCGATAAATATATAGGGCCCTAGTTACAAACAAGCATTGGCATAGCCAATAGGTCTCGCTTTTGGGACCTTATAAGTATATTTACTTTTGAAATAATCGCGACACGTAAAGCGGGGGTGCCGCGAATATATCAAAAGTAAAGAAATCGATATTTTTTCTATTTCTTTACTTTTGCTATAATCTCGGCACCCGCGCTTTACATGCCACGATTATAGCAAAAGTAAACATACTTATAAGGTCCCAAAAGCGAGACCTATTGGCTATGCCAATGCTTGTTCACTTTTGCTATAATCGCGCAGGGGAGGGGGCCTGCGAGATTCCCTTGCGGGAGCGTGCGACCATATGGCGCCACCATATGGCGCTGCGCGCTCCCGCAAGGAAATCGCCAGACGTGCACGAGTTGCCATTGCAAGCAATGCAACGTGTGCTCGTTTTTGCCCCCAAAGCTGTGCCGATGGCATTAGGTCTCTCTCCTTTGCAGCGCATGCACGCTGCGTAGGCGAGACCTAAAAAGTAGTAAATCTATTCCTCCATATGTACCATTTTTTGGGTTTCACCAGTTCCTTTTGAAATCTGCATGCAAAGCTCTGCCTGGAACAGGTCACATTGCAGATTCCAACTGGAATCACGTGATTCCAAACTTTTGTTTCCATTCCTGATGAATAAAGTTCTCCGTGGCGGATTTCTCTTTAGTAGTACCAACTGGACACAACACACCTTTATCACTCTGTAACCACCAGCGATATAAGAACTAAATAAAAGCCTCATACCTAAAACTAAATCATCCAGTATTCATAAGTAAGTTCACAGTCCTCCCTGCACCACCAAATGGACAACACAGAGCAGATTTCAATAACAAATTTCCTTCAATGTCAACCATAACAGAAAGAATTTTGATGGTTCTACCCCAAGAATAAAAGTCACAGAAAGGACAAAAAATAGGCGCGTTTTCACTAGAGATGTGTAAGCCCAAAAAACTTAACAGGCAGGGCTGATGCAGAGCAGAGCCGTAGGGTATGGCTTAGTGCTAAAACCCCATAGGGCATGGCTTTGTGCTAAAACCCCATTGGGCATGGCTTGGCGCTAAAACCCCATAGGGTATGGCTTAGCACTAAAACCCCTTAGGGTATGATTTAGCGCTACAATTCCATGCACGTGAAGAGTCATTAATATGTTTTCCTTATAAATCATACAACAAACATCAAGTAAAAATATGCGAAAGTCTCTTCAAAATGAAAAAATGTGTATTTATGTAACACGCAACAGTGTTTCTCATTAGTACATCAGATTATATCGCTGCATTAAGAGGAATTTACTAAAAGTGATACCTTTTAAACAGGAATTTAGATTCATTGATGTCTCCCTACCCCAATGAGAAAAAAGTTAGTAAATAACAGGCAATTTAAGGCCTCATCTATGAGACCCATGCGCCGCCGGGACGTCACTTTTTGTAAAGTTCCGTGGCTCAGTAGCCTGCTCCATATTTAGGAGGCAGCACTAAGCCACTTTTTTTGGCTTAATGCTGCCTCGTAAATATTGTCCTCTTTAACGCAGTTTTCTGTATTAAAGGGGCGTGCAATGGGTGCTGCTGGGGGCGTTCTCCGCAACAGCCGTGGCTTTTTGACACTGCCCCAGATTCACGAGAAATCGTACATCTGCAGCACACATAGAAAGAGGAAAAAGCCTAGTGTGATTGTTTTTGTGCAGGAAGGTTTACCTCCCTGCACAAAAATAATCATCCCCGCAACTCAGGCACCCTTGCACCATGGTGCAAAGGTGCCTATATTGGTGCACAGTAGCCCATTGTGCGCCGGAGCAGGGGAAAAGGACAGGAATGCGCCGTATCTCATAGTTACGGCACATTGATGTTTTTTTCTTTTGCCGCAGGGCAGCGCAGCAGGAAGGCCTGCGGTACTGCCCTATGGCAAAACCTCATAAATAAGGCCCTTAGTTGTTATGTGCACCCACTATAAGGCCTAAATTCTTATATACATTAAGCAATATTATGGTCTACTAAATCAAACTCAAGATGTTTTTGCACAAGTAACCACATGCACTTGTGCATTTCAAGATGCTTTCATACACAATAAAGAAGAAAAAGGGGACATGGTGAAATATATTTACAAAGGGTCACACAATTTTGTCAAGGGGGAAATTGATTCCATGTTTTTGGTTTGACATTGTGCAATTGAGCCAGAAGATGGTGTTGGAAATTGGGTTACTTGATGAGAGGGTGAAACCTTACTTGAGCAGCAGCCACAATTCCTGTCAGGGTGAAGTCACAAACAAACCCCATAAAATAATCTGTGTAACCCTCTGGTAGCTTGGCACAAAAGCATTCAGGCTTAACTGAGAGGCAATGTGTAAACTATTTATGCAGTACAATAAACAGTAATAAAGTGAATACACAACACAAGAAAATCCTAAACCAATTTAAAAAATAGAGTAAAATGTATTCAATTATTTGAGACTAAAGTGACAAAACTTCAATCAGTAGAACCAGAGATATGCAATTTTAAATATTTCAGGTAAGTAAAGCACCTAAAACCACAAAGCGTCACTCACGGTTATCTGGCTGTGCGAGACCAGGTTAAAGTCACAAGTTCAGGCCAACTGCGATGGAGCACAGGCTGGATACAGGGACCGGGTTAGTTGAGCTGAAAGAGGTGCCTTCAAGTCTAGCATGAAGTGTTCCGTTCACAGTGGAAAGGGCTGCGAGGTGCAGGGAAAGCGTCACGGATGGTTGTCGATGCAGCGCGAAAAGCCGTCTGGGCGTCGCGGATGGTTGTCACTGAAGCACAAAGATCCTGTCAGGTGTCGAGGGTGGTCGTTGCTGGAGCTTTGCGTTGGCTGTCACAGCGAGCTGTTAATGCTGTAGTCATTTGCAGCCGCTGTGGCATGAAGCCGCGTTTGCCAGAACTTCCCGTTGATGAGCAGCACATGCAGCATGATCTTGGCACAAACGGGGCCTGTCCGCGTTTGCGAAGATCAGAAAACTTCAGCATTTCTCCTTTTCTTGGGGAGAGAGCTCAACTGATGCTGTACCAAGGGTCCAGGATCGGAGGGGCACCTCTTAGGGATTAGGAACTCACTCCAGCTGTGGCCAGCAGGGTTCAGGCAGGTCCAGTTGCAGATCCAGGCAGTAGGCCAGCTGTGGAGTAGTTGCAGGGAGCCTCCGGAAATTGTTATGTCCCTCAAGTTCAGAACAAGAGGTTAGTTAGCTGACTCTTGATGTTACTTCAGCCTGGGATGAAGGGTGTAGTCCAGTCTTCCTTCTCAGCAAGCAGGACAGCAGGCAATAGACCAACAGAGAAGCAGGGTAGCAGAAGTGGCACTCCTTCTGGCAGCAAATCAGCACAGCAGTTGTTCTTCTGTCATATCCATAGGTCTAGGAGTGTACTGAAGAGATAGGTCTCAGGGCCATCATTAATATCTTGTGCCTTCTTTGAAGGAGAGAAGTTTCTAGAGATCTCCTTTTGAAGTTCTTGAAGTTTCCTGCCTCCCCTTCCCTGGCTCCAAGCTTGCAGCATGCACAATGCAGTGGTGACAAGTCTTTTGTGTGAATGCAGGACACATGCTTTTCAGTTGCAATTGGGTCTGTACCCAGCTCCGCACATCCATCCTGCAAGTTGATGGGCAATCTATGTACAGCCAGTCCCTATATTATGTGGCTGTCTGGGAGGAATAAACAAAGTCCATTTGCCAACTATACCCAGTCATGTGGCCCAGGAACAGGCTACAGGCACCAAATGATTAGGGCAGGACAATGGCAACTTTCTAAAAATGCCCTTTTCAAAATTGTAACTTCAAATACGACTTTGCCATTAAAGAGGATTTTTAATTACAATTTCTCAGGCACCAAACATGAAATGGTTACCTGTTCTCAATCAAAGGATAGCATTTATTAAATGTAATAAGGCAACAAAATGTTGTCCTGTGGGAGAGGTATGCCTTACAAGAGTAAAAAATGAATTTAAGAGTTTTTCACTACCAGGACAGGTAAAACTTAGTACATGTCTAACTTTTCAAATACACTGCACCATGCCCTGTGGGCTCTTTAGGGCCTACTCTAGGGGTTATTATATGTATTAAAAAGGGAGGTTTGGGCCTGGCAAGAGGTCTATTTTTCCAGGTCGAAAGGGCAGTTTAAAGCTGCATACACAGGCTACAATTGCAGGCCTGAGACATGTTTAAAAGGCTACTTTTGTGGGTGGCACAAGGAGTGCTGCAGGCCCACTAGTAGCATTTAATTTACAGGATCTGGGTACTTGTGGTACTGCTTTACTAGGTATTTACAAGTACATTAAATATGCCAATTAGGTGTAGTCCAATTGTACCATGATTTAGGGAGTGAGCACAAGCATTCTAGCCCTGGTTAGCAGTGGTAAAGTGTTCAGTGTCCTAATAGTCAACAAAATTGGGTTCAGAAAACAGGAGGGTGAAGGCAAAATGTTTGGAGACGACTGCAGAAAAGACAAGTCCAACAGATGGCTATCAGAAGCCACATGAAAGCTCAGCTTGTTTCGTTCTCAAGGATTCGTGGGGACTTCAAGCTGAGCCTTCAGTGGCTTGCGCACCTGCAGTTTTCATGGGCAGGAGTATATTTGTGTCAATTCCAATACAATGTCTGCTGGAAAATCTGAAATAATTAATAATTTTTGCATGTCTAAGCCTTCCATGAACCTTGCATGTCCGATGCAGACAAAGTCCTGCTCGCATATTAGACCACTAATTAAACTCATGAAGGTGACTCAAAGCTAGCACATTAGTCTGTACATGGACTACAAACTAAATAAACGCATGAAGGTGTGTTTTCTTACACTCAGCAGATTAACTGCCCGATCAGACCCAAAACTAAGGGGCATATTAGCAAGACCAGCGATAAAATTATCGCCGTTTTAGCGGCAGGAAACTGCCGCTAAAACGGCGATAATGGGCTTGCTAATATGCGTTATAGAATTCCAATAGAAGCCCAGGTTAGATGTCCTGCACATCTAACCTGGGCTTCTATTGGAATTCTATAACGCATATTAGCAAGCCCATTATCGCCGGTTTTGCTAATATGCCCCTAACTACTCAGGGGCATATCAGCAACAGACGGCGATAAATATCGCAAAGCGCTCTAAGGGGCAGATTCATAAGCCCTGTGCGTCACTTTTGCGCCACCGTTGCATCACTTTTGTGACGCAGCGGCGGCGCAAAGCCAGCGCCATGCTGCGGCAGATTTACAACGTGACGCATCTAGGGAGATGCGTCACGTTGTAAAGCTTGCGCCACATGTGGGCGTTCCTGCACGGGGGGGGGGCGTTCCGGCGCAGGAACGCCTCTGAAAAGTGGCTGAGTGAAATCTACAAGATTTCACTCAGTCACTTTTCCGGCCAGTCTGCGTCAAATCCCTGCGCCTGCTTGAAGCAGGCGTAAGGATTGACGCAGCATGTTAGGGATAGGGGCATCCCGAGCCTTGCTGGAGCTGCGTCGGGGTTGCGACGCAACTCCAGCAATGCACCAACCTTATGCTGGCAGATGCATCACGCATCTGCTTGTCCTTGCGCCACGATGCACCGCATTGTAAATGCGGCGCATCTGCGGTGGCGCAAGGGTAATCTTGCGTGACGCATCTTCCCTGGCGCATCCCTGCTGATTTGCAGGGATGTGCTAGGGAACATAAATTTGCCCCTTAGTGCTTTTATATTTATCGCCGCCTATCGCTATAATTTATCGCCCGGATAACGCGTTATCAACAACACGTTTCTCCAGAGCGATAAATTATACATCAAAAGCGGCGTTATGTGGGAATATCGCTATTAATCCAGCGATATTCCCACAGCGATAGAATAAATCTTGATGATAGGGAGATGTGCATTCAGCCACTGAATCCACCTCCCATGTCATAGATAGGGTAGTCATAAAAAATAGCAGACTTAAAATACCGGCGATAACAGCGGTTAGCGCTGTTTTTTATATCGCTATGGGTGTCCTGGGCCGTATTGTAAATACGGAGAAGGACAGTTAGAGATAATTTTCCCTTAGTTTTTGCAGGGAACGCCTACTTTGCATCTCATTAGAGATGCAAAGCGAGGCGTGAACTAAACGGGAGTTGAATCTAGGAAACACGCGATAGCGTGTCCTTGTAAATAATGCGATATAATTATCGCCGCTTTTCGCCCAAAAACGGACGCTAAAGCGGCGATAATTATATAGCCAGCCCTTGTTGATATGCCCCTTAATCTGTGTATGAACTACAATAGGACTCGAAGCTTCACTGCTGTACCATAGCTTTTTTTTATGTTTGAAATGCTTTATTGAAGAAAAGTATAGTGAACAACAAAATACAGATCATATAAAGAACATTGTCATACAGAATCAAAAAGAGAAAAAATAGAGGATCATCATGTGTTAACATAAGAAACCTGAGGGAAAATTAAAAAGCATTTTGTAAAATTTTAAAGGCAACCAGGAAGAAAAGGGGGAAAGAGGAGAAGAAAGGAGGAGAAGGGAAGGAAGGGAAAGGAGAAGGAGAAAGGTAAATATGAGGCGTTAGGAGAAGAATAGATAAAGAGATCAGAGAAAAACTAGGTAGAATAGAAAGAGCAAATAAGCCAAGGATAGGGAATAGTTGAAAGGCAGGAAAGAGAAATGCAAATGTAAAAGATACAAGAGGGGTAGAGGAAGAAGAAGAAGAAGAAGGACAGAGAAAGAGTCGCTTATGGGGGTTTGAAATTCTCAGAGGATAAAGGAGAGATAGATTTCAGAGCCATGCGGTCAAGATATGCTGTGAGAGGCAACCAGAATAAATCTCTATTGAGGGTAGGAGTGGAGGCAGCAGCAAAACGAACATCGAGCCTATGATAGTGACAGAGAGAATTCCACCAACATTGTATAGAGAGCTTAGAGAGATCCTTCCAATTAGAAGAAATATGTTGGAAAGTCAGAGCCAACATAAGATCTAATAGACCAGAGGAGCAAGAAGGAATATCAAGAGTGTCAGAGATACTACCTAAAAAAAGAAGAGGGATAGAGTATGGAATAGAGATAGAAAATAGACGAGAGACATGAGACCACACCTGATCCCAAAGTGCGAGAAAAGAAGGGCACAGAAAAAGTAAATGAAAAAGATCAGCATTAGGGGCAGAGCAGGTCCAACAGGTAGAGTCCTTATCAGGAGAAAAACAAAACGAGAAATAGAAACAGGAGAGAGATAAAGTCTATGATATAGAAAGAACATAGATTGAGTTAGTGAGGCGGAACGGGAAATTTTTAAGGACCTGGCCCAAACTTTGTCCCAAACAGCTATAGACCAGTCACAGCCCAAATCTAGCTCCCAAGCAAGTTCCAATTTAGATTTCGGGCGGGTCGGATTGGGGGAGGAGAAGAATTTATAAATAAGAGAGGCTTTAGGGAGAGTAGACACGATCTGAAGAAGTGGGGAATGGGATACGGAAGAGGATGACAAGGGAAGTGAATAATAAACATCAAGTATGATGGCCATGAGGACAGTGAATCTGCGGAAAAAAGACTGGGGGCAGTGAAACAGAAGTCGGAATCGAGGAAAAGGACATGGAAGAAAACCATCGAAAACTTGGTTAACCCACATCAGACCCTTTGATCTCCACACAGTCCAACAAATAGGACGATTATTGAGGAGAATAAGCGAATTGTACCAGATAGGGGAGGCCAAAAAGGATTCACGGGAGACCGGGTCAGGACGGACCAGAGCATGTAAAAGAGAAGAAGTGTGCTTGAACAGGGGTAGAGGAGTGGTTAAGTTCTTAGCAGAGAAATGTACAATTTCAGATAGAGAGAAAGGAGAGAGGAGTGAGCGTTCAATAGAGAGCCAAAGAGGAGCAAGAAGGGAGGGTGCAAGAACAAGCCAATTAGAAGCCTGATGGAGAGAAAAAGATTTATGATAGAGACGGAAATCAGGAAAGTTGACTCCGCCATTGGATTTCGGTTTACGAAGAGCAACTAGAGCAACTCTCGATTTTTTATGATTCCAGAGAAACTTAGAGAGACAGGAATCAATGCGTTTGAAATAGATATCAGGGATATGAATGGGGAGCATGGAAAGGATGTATATAAGAATGGGAGATATCATCATTTTGATCGAATCCAGCCGACCCCACCATGAGAGAAAGAGAGGATTCCAAGAAGAGAACAACTTATCAATACGGGATAATACAGCAGACATGTTCAACCGAATAGATGAAGAGATGGAGTTAGAGAACCAAATTCCAAGAAATTTAATTTTAGAGGAGTTCCATGCAAAACCAGTGGTCGAAAACTGATGAGGGAGACAAAATTTAGTAAGTGGAAGAATCTCAGTTTTATCAGAGTTAATCTTGTAACCAGAAACTTGGGAAAAGGAGTTAAACTCAAGTAGTAAGGCCGGAATGGATTGGTCAGGGTCAGAAATAAACAAAAGAATGTCATCTGCATATGCAGAGAGTTTCAAATGAGTCTTGTCATAAGGGAAGCCAGAAATAGAAATGTTGTTTCTAATAGACGTAAGAAATGGCTCTAAGGCTAGAACAAAAAGTAGAGGGGACAAAGGGCAGCCCTGACGGACGCCACGCTGCAAGGGAAAATAGGGGGATAGTTGGCCATTAACTAAAACAGACGCTTTAGGGGAGGAATAAAGTAAAGAAACAAGAGAAATAAAATTAGGACCAAAACCGTGCCAACGCAAGGAGGCAAACAGAAAGGACCAATCTACTCTATCAAAAGCTTTCTCAGCATCAACCGAGATGGCAGCTAGAGAAATGTTGAGAGAAGGTACTTTATTTAGAACATTGAGAAAAAGGCGGGAATTATCCGAGGTGAGTCTGCCCTTTACAAATCCACACTGTTCCTTACCTATGAGATGTGGGAGGAAAGGATCTAAGCGCCGGGCAAGAAGTTTAGCAAATAATTTATAGTCTACATTAACAAGGGCTATTGGGCGATAATTTTTACAGAATTGGGGGTCGCGACCCTCTTTAGGTATAAGGCAGATCGTAGCCTCGTGAAAAGTACCGGCAGCTGTGCCAGAGGTAAAGAAGGATTGGAAGAGGGAGAGAAGTTTAGGAAGCAGAAGATCTGAAAAATGCAGGTAAAATTCCACAGAGAAACCGTCCGGACCCGGAGATTTACCTTTGGTTAGAGATGTTAAGGCGCTATCCAGTTCGGTAATAGAAAGATCAAGTTCAAGATCAGGGAAGTTAAGATGAGAAGCGGAGGGGGCAGGAATTTTATCCAAGTAGGATTGAATAAGAGAGGCCGAAGGGGGGGATTCAGGAGTATAAAGAGATTGGTAGAAATGTTGAAATTGGGCGAGTATATCCTGCTCCTTATGCAAGAGAAGATTATCGGTGGAATATATCGAATCAATCAGGTTACGCTCCTTGCGAGACTTAAGGTAGTTGCCAAAAGTTTACCTGACTTGTTGCGACCTCCGTAGTAGCGGGCGCTGCTCCGAAGTAATATTGAGGAAGCGTTATCAGTAGTGATTTTGTTAAAATCGAGTTTGGCGCGTATAAGGTCTGGTAAAACCGTTTTAGTAGAAGAGGTGTAGAATGTATGCTCCAGGGATTTAATATGGGAGAGAAGGTCTTTCTGTTTCTTAAGGTAACACTTCTTTTTCTTTGAGACAAAATCAATCACAAAACCGCGAGCGGTAGCCTTAAAAGAGTCCCAAATAACATGAGGGGGTAAAGAGGGATCAGAATTGAGTAGCAAAAATTCCGTAGCAAAGGAAAGAAAAGAAGAGGAAAAGAGGGGATCCAGGAGGAGAGAGTTATTGAAACGCCAGCGAGAAGATTTGGGATGAGGAGGGAGAAGATCAAGAACTGTGACAATGGGAGCATGGTCTGAGATAACTATCGGCTCTATAGACGAGGATAGAAGATTTTGAGAAAGAGACTGAGAGAGGAAGATGTAGTCAATCCGAGAGAAAGAGGCATGAGGAGGTGAAAAGAAGGAATAGTCCAGAGAGTCAGGATGGGACAGTCTCCATGAGTCAAGAAGGTGAGATTTAGAAATAGTGTCAAGGAATTGCGTATGTGATTTGTGGGGGGTAAAGCGGGCAGAGGATTTGCGATCAAGAAACGGGTCAACAATTTGATTACAATCCCCCCCCAGAATGAACAGGGAATCACTGTATTGAAAACACTTAGAAGTTATTAGAGGCCAAAAATTACAATCAGGATGAGTGGGGCCATATACATTAAAAACAGTCAAGGATACAGAATTGATTGACAGCTTAACTAAGACCCAACGACCATCAGTATCATTCTCTTGAGAAAGAACTTTACATTTGAGCTTCTTGTGACACAAAATGGCCACACCATTCTTTTTATTAGATGTAGGAGAAAATAAAACCGTTCCCACCCAGCCTCTCTTTAATTTAAGAGACTCCGCCTCAGAAAGATGAGTTTCCTGTAAAAGAACTAAATCAGGAGTATAAGAGGCTAGATGGGAAAGCACTCTCTGTCGTTTAATAGGGCTAACAAAACCTTTCACATTCCATGAGATAACTTTGAATTAAATAACAACGAAATGTGCAAGGAACAGAGAAAAGCATAAAACCAAGAACGCCATAAAGGACAACAACAAATGAATGAGAGAAAAGAGGAAGACAAAAGAAAGTCAGGAAATACAGTAAGAGAAGAACAAAGAAAAAGGAAAGAGGGGAAGAGGGAGGAAAAAAGAAGTAGAAGAAGAGACAGTACATATCCAAAACGGATGACTGAGGAAAACATACCTGAAGGGGGAAGGGAGATGACAAGATGACGATGGGGTATGGGAGGATTCGACAAGAACGGCCTCCTAAGCCGGAGAGCAACACACCGCACCAGGACGGGATATGAGGAAGACGAATCGTATGATACGAAGAGGGATACAAAAGGGTTTATCGAATAATAATCTAAGGGAGGGAAAAAGAAACGTGTTATGCAGAAGTCAAGGTGAGATAAACAGCACAAAAGCAGACATTATATGCAAAACAGAAAACCCAAACAACAACCATTATATAATCACATCAAGCAGAAGAAGAATCAAACCAAGGAGAGAAAAATTTCAGCAAAAACCTGTAAGGAGAAAAAACCAAACAGATAAATAATCAACCAGTAGGAGGATTGGATGTATCCATGCCAGCATTGGTCTGAATGTGAATAAAATTCTTACGTTCAGCCGGATCTTGGAAAGTCCAGGTGTTGTTTTGATGAGTTACCTTGAAGGTACAGGGGTGAAAGAGGCCATATCTAGCTCCAATAGAGCGCAGAGGAGCACGAAGAGATAAGAATTATTTTCTTCTGGCAGCAGTGACATTAGAGACATCCTGAGAGAGAAAAACTCTCTGACCCATCCAGGACACTTGGCGCTTCGCTCGAGCTGTAGAGAGGACCAGATGGAGATCAGTAAACTTGAGGAAGAGGATGATGACCCCTCGCGGTTTGGTTGAGGAGGCCAAGTCTATGGGCTCGTTGGATACTGAGAGAGGTAGTAGCGGGAAGGTCCAGGAGCTTCAGGAGGAAAGAGGAGAAAAACGTGACAGGATCATCTCCTTCCAGGGATTCCGGCAGGCCGTAAACGCGTAGGTTGTTCCTCCTATTCCTGTTTTCCAAGTCTTCAGTGTGCTGTTGAAGGGCGAGAAGAGACTTTTCCAGAGAGGAGATGCGTTGAGAGTTTGACTGAATTTCTGGAACCTGCTGCTCCACAGAAGAAACACGAGCCTCCATAGTTGACCATTTAGCCTCAAAAAGCTGCATCTTAGTATTAGTCTCCTCCACGAACGGGCGCAAAGCGCGAATCTCCTCAAGTATCAACTCCATAGATATAGGGGGTGGAGATGACTCGGATGGAGGAGGAGAGGAGTCCTGCTTCAAGCGCTTAGGTAAGGAGGCTGGAGGAGAAGACTTGCTGGAGGTAAGTTGTGATGGAGAAGAACGGGTGGAGGATATTGTCGCCATTTGATCTGTGGAAGGAAGATGAGAAGAATGACCTGTTGATGAGGAAGAGGCGGAGGAAGGTGGAGTCTTCGAGGGCACAAAGACAAACTTTGGGTTGCGTAGCTTGCCCATAGAAGCCTAAACGTGCCAGTGACAGGAAGGCAAAGAAGCAAACCAACACAACGACCTGCACTCAAAAAGCAGAGAATGTCAATATGTCCGGTCTGAAGAGCCCAGCGGTCAGCAGGAGCAGTGAAGGACACCAGGAAAAATCATGAAGAAACCCCGGACCCAGAGGTAATGCAAGCAGATGTCAAAGAGTGTTTCCAGTAATAACAAGGAGGTCACCAGTGGGCGCGAAAGCCATGCGCACTAAGACTTGGTGAACATAATTGCAACAAAAAAGAACCAGCACAAAGACGCAATGATGATGGTATGAGTCTTACGCCTTGAAACTGAAGTAAGTTATCATTGAAGAGCACAGCGCATGTGATAGGCTGCGAGGGGAGCATGAAGGCAGAGGTCCCTCAGGAAGGAGCGTCAACATGAGGAATAAGTTGGAAGCATAGCGCACTGACAGGGCGCAAAACACAAAGGAGAGGTCCTTAGTTGCTTAGAATAATGTCCAATGACTGGAGGGAGAGCAGGAAGAGCATGTCTGCAGTCACCTCAGCGACGCGCGTACATCGCGCATATTACAAAATGGCGGTCGCGCTGAGGGACTTACATCGAGAGGCATGAATGGGCGAATAACTGCAGGAAAACGAAGTCTGGCAGTCACATCTTCAGCACGAAGTCATCCGCTTACAGGAGCCACAAGAAATCTGCCGAAATGATCGCGGATAACGGCAAAGAGATGAAAAGTCCGCCGCGGTACGGGAGAGCTCCGGTCTCAGGCGGCCATCTTGTTCGGCGTCCAAGCCACGCCCCCTGTACCATAGCTTTAAACAACCATGCCCTCCAGAATAATTACAGCGCTTAGATGCCCCCCGCCCTAGTTAACACGTGCATCTTCATAAATAATTGCGTGAAAGCTGTGCACGAATGGAATGAAGACTAGATAAACAAAAAAAATTAAATGTTCCTTTATTGCAAATCTGTCCCACAACGAATGGTGTTAAAACCTTGCATGAATTTCATGCCGACCAGAGTGCAGACAGTTACATCTGTAATAACCACAGGCATGACAACATTACTAATGTGAAGCATCCCACTGTCTCAAGTACACAAAGTCAGCATCCACATCTGGAAATTGCACAAACTTTGCAGACAATCTCCATGAGAATAAAATAACAAAAACGCACGCCACTGATTGGACACAGCATGACTAAGTGTAGCCATATGTTTAACAAAATCACTAACACTAGGCGGCCAGATAGTTCCATGCTACTCATCTGCAAGGGTCTCCAGAACCTCTCCAAGGGTAGTAAGTGCCATATTATATGAATACCCATACCATACCATCTCTGCTTAGCCAGAGGCATTATTACCACGGTGCAAAAATAGATTAAATGCAATATGTAAAAACATGTGCTGTTGTTTCTAGTTATTATCAATTGCACAAATTGAAAAATTGTGTCCCTGTGATTTTGTACTTGAGCATGACAAAACAAAACCAGCATACACACAAAATTACAGCACAAAGACAAATAATTTTCCAATAAATCTCAAGAGTACACATTGAAAGAACACTGTGTCCAAACCAACCATTAGTTGCCTATTTAAGTCTACAGGGAACCCACACATTTTAAACTATAGTTATTAAAAAGGAACTGAGTACACCCACTGACCCTCTGTTCGACGAATATAAGAAAAACATGACTGTGATCTCTTCTCATAAGCAATCATGAACTAATTATATTCTGGTAAAGTAGAGCCCATTCACAGTATAATAAAAACGAACGTTAGGAAAACATAAATATATAAATCTTCAAGTACTCTGTCTTTAAACTCCTGATTTTTGGCCGATACATAGATTTCTGTTTGCAATTTCTTCATAGTGAATTTTGGCGATTCGCCATTAGCAAATCACAAACAGCTATGCACAACAGTGTGTTTCACAATGGGTGGCAAGGAACAAGCCTCTTTAATATTCATGAGGCAGGTCGCAATTTGCAACGCATTGGGAATGGCTAGCGGTCATAGGGAAGGTGGCCTGCTAGAGTCAGCAGACCACCATGTCTGTAACTGCTTTTTAAATAAAGGTGTTTTTTGATTTTGAAATGCAGCCCATTCTCCTTAAAGGAAAATGAGATGCATCTAAAAAATAAGAATTCCAAGTTTCCTTTTCATTTTTAGGTCTTGCCTGAGCCAGCGCATGCGCTGCACTGGCGCAACATTTAGGGCCATATGTAGGTAACATACTATTTACCGATTCATAAATACCGAATTTTACCGATTCGGTATTTATGAATCGGTAAATAGTATGTAGGTAAACAATCGGTAATTATTACCGATTCGTTAAATATCGGTATTTATGAATAGGTATTTACCGAATCGGTAATAATGCATCCCTTCCCATTCATTCCTATGGGCCTGGAGGCCCATAGGAATGAATGGGAAGCCATTTACTGTTACCGATTCGGTAATAGGGGAAGCATAATCATGGGTGGCAGGGTGTCACATTGACACCCTGTTGCACCCCTGATTCGTGCATGTGTGCACATGTGGCACACATGCATGCTCTAAGGGCATGTATGTCTGCCACATGGCACTTTTAAAGCAGCCAAATTTCGCTTTTTGAAAGGTATTCGTTATTTAACATTAACCTGTAGTTGGTGTTAAATATCGAATCCTTACTACTGAAATTCACTCACTTGAGTGCTCCCTACATATGATTTAAGGATTCGGTAATTTACCGAATCTGTATTTTACCGATTCGGTATTTTACCGATCCCTTACCGATTCGGTAAATTACCGAATCCTTAAATCATGCCTCCTACATCTCAAATGCCTAAATACCGGTCGGTAACAGGATATTTACCGAATTTCTGCCGTTACCGACCGGTATTTAGTTACCTGCATGAGGCCCTTAGTAAGTGGACTTTTAAAAGTCCGACCACACGCTTTTGCTGACATAGAGTGTGCGGTTAAGCACACAATGACGAGCGGAGGCGCCATCTGGCTTTCCTCTCTCGTCATGGTGCGCGCACATCGCACACCACTCACCAGCCTGCTTTCACTTTTGCCGGCGCGCGCGCGCACCACTCGCAACATTGCCAGAGCTTTTCAAAAACACAAATAAGGACATACTTTGCGTCTGATTGTAACAGCCCTTTGATGGTGCTTCAAGTTGGAAGGTATTTTGCCTCTTCCCACCCTGTTGAGTGATTACCGAGCAGGAGACTGGTTTGGGGTTTGTAAACCATCTTTCAGTTTACACAGAGGCTTTTTGTTGTGATCAGCGCAAAAGCGCTTATATTGTGTATGATTTGATGATTAGTCACAAAAATGACAGAAATGCAGTTACACGTGTGCAATGAAGGTGTGCACTGCACTCCAACCCCTGATGTGTTGCTTTTTTTAATTCAAACCTATGGTTCGATCCAACATTCTCTTTTTTATTTTTCGTAGTTTTATGTCGAACTCGACCAGAAGGCACTAGAGCACTTTACATTAGGTCCAGTTACATCACCAAAGGAAACATTTATCTTTTTGTTTGTTTTTTAGTCACGGGAAGATTACGTGATTTGCCCAGAATCACATGATGTTAATCCGACGCCGAGATTCAAACCTGGTTTTCCTATTTCAAAGTCGGCAGCCCTGGTTAACACATCCTCTACTCCTCTTATGCAAGAGCGCATAATCTACTGCAGAGTAGGCATGCACACACTTCAGTTTTCTGGAAAACACTCTTTGCTATAATTACTACCACTCTCTTCCATTTTTTTCTCCCATGCAATTCAATTTGAGAATGCTTTATTGACATTGCCAGAGCTTTTCAAAATCACAAATAAGAACATAGGGGCATATTTGCAAGCCAAGCGAAAAAATTATCGCCGCTTTAGCGGCAGAAAACTGCCGCTAAAACGGCGATAATGGGCTTGATAATATGCTCTATGGAATTCCAATTGAAACCCATGTTAGATGTCCTTCACATCTAACATGGGCTTCAATTGGAATTCCATAGAGCATATTATCAAGCCCATTATCGCCGTTTTAGCTGCAGTTTTCTGCCGCTAAAGCGGCGATAATTTTATCGCCTGCCTTGTAAATATGCCCCATACTTCGCATCTGATTGTATCAGCCCTTTGATGGCACTTCAAGTTGAAAGGTAGTTCGCCTCTTCCCACCACCGTTGAGTGATTACCGAGCAGGAGACTGGTTTGAGGTTTGTAAACCATCTTTCTGAAGTCAGGGACTCAGTGGGCAGTTCCACATATTAGTACTTTTTTGTTTACTCTCGTTGGAGGCAGTGTATTTTTAAATGAATCTCACGTTCTATGTGGAATAGTTCACATTGATAGCAGACAGGGCCTTCCCCTGAACTCTGACCCTGCACTTTATTGTTAGTTGCTTCTGAGATTTCTCACCTGGGGTGATAGTGTGTTTGCACATGGCCCCTGCCTCGTAGTTTGTAGCAATTCATTTTGCTCCAATTCTGTAGCTGGGCTTTCCACCTGGTTTTACAGCACTGTATGGCTTTTTAAAAAAAAATAACGTATTTTATTGTTTTGTTGTCAAAATCGTGCTGCATGAGCCATAGTATACAGGTACAAGCATATATGCAGAATTGGCCGAATTAAACAATATAGTATTTTGTCAACGAAAGCATGAACAAGCTGCGATGAGAACAGCAGCGTCACTATGGGGGTGCGGACCGCACCGGTTGACACCCTCACATGGGGGTGACACCCAGAAGGGCGCAGGGGGAAGGCGAAGGCAGTGCAGAGCGAGGTTGCCTGCCTCTGATCACCGAGTTGTGGGCCCATCTTTTGAGCTGTCGGGAGGCCTGCGAAGATGACTTTCAGGCACAGCAGCTCTGTGTACAAGCTGAGGCCTCTCGCCTGCTAGCCCGGCAGTTCTTCTCTTACTGAAGACAGTGGCTGCAAGACGGGGTTCTCACTCTCTTTCCACTCCTTTCTTTTATTTGCTCCCCTGTGAAATGGATCCAAAAAAGAAAATCACTTTTGCTGGAAAATCAATGTCGTATTTTTCTGACATTTGGAATAAAAGTTTAAAAATATGCAAGATAACTAACTAAATAAAGTAAGACAAAGTGGTAGCAAACTGGCCAGATTGATTTCATTCACACCCAAACACATTAGCGCCACTTTTACAGAGTTTGCCAGTGAAGCGCTATTTTTGTTGTCTTGGCCTTGTTTTCCCAGGGCTTGGAACTAGTGCACCAATCCTGGAGGTACTGCAATGTGAGGATTGAAAAACAAAATTTGTACTGCTGCTCTGCATCTAGGGATGCTGTCTTTTTTTACCATACTGCTTACGTTTTGTAAGGATATAAGCAATGGTCATTGAAATGGGTCCATTCAGGGTCCTGTTGTCATGTCCTTAACTTTTCAGGCAAAAGCACTCACTGATTTCTGAACAGTGAGTGTAAAAGCGTTAAGGTAAGCATGTTGTTCCTGCTGACATTTCACATGGTTTGCAAAATTTTGCATTCCCTATGATTGTTTGCTTTTTCCAGGATGCCGTCACTTTTTACTTGTAGGCCACATATTGCTCTTGCCCAGTGCGTAATTTAAATTGAGCCGCATCCAGGTGTTTATAGCTGGCAACAATTGGGTTGTAGTTGAAGACAGTCTGAGTTTTTCTCAGTGGGGCAGTATGGTGTTCAGTGGAGGAGAGGATGTGGCACTATGGCCAGAGCTGCTGAATTTGGAACTGGGGAACCAGGTTCAGCCTTAATAACCAGTCCACCAGACCACTCTCCTGAGAGAGCACTATCTCATGCTAGACCTTAGAAGGCTTCGCAAGACCTTAGAAGCCCTGGTGTCGTAGCACCAGCAGGTGCACCCTAGCATGAAAAGTGTAGGTTAACCTTCAAGGCTTGTCCACCACTATTCATACTGAAGTTCACCTCCAGTCTTGCGGGCAGGCCTATGTAGCAGCACACCCTAGAACAACAGTGACCCTGTCACTGAGATCACAGGACCCTTGAGAAGGGCCAGCTCTAGGGCGGTGCAACCGGTGTGACCGCACCAGGTGCTGACTTTAGGTGGAGGCATCATTTTTGCAAGTCTATTATGGTTTTAAAAGTGCTTGCTGCCTCCTTCCTGGCCTCCAGCAATTTTCGGTAACAATAAAAATGTCATGATGACTCTGGTGATTAATGTTCTTCCTAGAGAGAGATCGGAATTTTGTCTAATGGAAGATTTGACTCATGGAAAGGTAGCTCTGAGGGTTAATGTGCCTGCTGCAAAGAACATGTACCATGCAGATCACAAAGTGCACATAATGTAAATAGGCCAGTGGGCTACTGCTTTTGTCAGAGAGATCCTTTTGTTACTTGCAGTTTATAAGTTAAAATCCTAACATAGAACAGTGAGCTATTAACTGTCATCTACTCCGCAGCAACACAAGTCACATTTTTTATTAACTTTTGATACGTTTGTGCTACAAACAATTTATTAGTTGAAATGGTCAGATCATGCTGCAGATCTTGCATTATGAGGCAAATATGGCAGAGCCATTATTATTTAGAAAACATTTTCAAACTAGGATTTTTAGCCATTCATGTTTGAACTACTGTTGTGGAAAAAGGGAGAAGTGCTGATGACAGAAACTCCATGGCTCGGAGACAAATGGCTTGTGCTTTTTATCGTATTTGGGGACATTCTGTGATTAGAAGTATATCCCACTTTGTGAATACATTTTACTGTCAATAACTCATTATAACCTTAAATAATCATGTGTATTCATTGGTTGATAAAACTGGGCAGTGAAACCAAACAATACAAAAAATTGGGATGTTTGCACATTCTGGCCACACCTCTGGCTCCGCCCACTGATCCAATCCTTGGGTTATTCCCGCCCTCTGATTCTCCGCCCACAGTTCCCCTACTTTTTTCCCCCCACTTCGACCACTGATCTATCGTGTTGCTGGATAGTGGGAACACCACACCAGTACAAATTACCATACCTATGATATTATAAATTCCAATAAACTGTTGACTAGCAGGTAGCCCACTGTACAACCTGATTAATGAGTCATTATCACACTGTTGTTAACAGGCACATTTAGTAAATATAGGACCTACATTTACAAACGTTACTAAGGATTCTGTATGGTCCCGTTATTTGCCAACTGTGTCCACTGGCGGACTCAGAGCGGAGGAGGTCCATGCGGTAAGTCGTGAGGGGGTGACACCATGAGTTACCCGCACCGGGTGACACCAACCCTAGTGACGCCACTGGATGAGAACATAAAAAGAACCATACTATAGAGAGTTGTCTGTGTCCCTTTGTCGCGTCCCCAGCTAATGAACATTATCCTCAGTCTGTTAGCGGTGGATATGTTTCGTGTTTTAGCCATAAGAGAATACCTCTGAGTCTAATGAAGCGGAACTTGATGGCGCTGGGGCCAGTACAATGCCTCGGTAATCGGCTCAGGGCTTCCACATGCGTGTGTGTTTATCAGGCAGTCCCTAGCTCGAAACACTGGCTCCTCCAACCCCCATGCAGAAATCCACCCCCCTCTTCCAAACGCCCAGCACAGGTGGGGATTCAGCCTTCCAAGCGCAAGCTATATCGCGTTTGGCAAGGGTAAGGCCATAGCTTAAAAAAGTAGGACGTACTGCCTGATGTGCCACTAGTGTTCCGACAAATGCACAATTATCACCTTTTAACCCTCTCTCTACCTCTCTCTACCTCTCTCTCTCTACCTCTCTCTCTCTCTACCTCACTCTACCTCTCTACCTCTCTCTACCTCTACCTCTCTCTCTACCTCTACCTCTCTCTCTACCTCTCTACTTCTCTTCCTCTACCTCTCTCTCTACCTCTCTCTACGTCTCTCTGTACTTCTCTCTCTCTACCTCTCTCTCTCTCTCTACCTCTCTACCGCTCTCTCTAACTCTCTACCTCTCTACCTCTCTACACCTCTCTACACCTCTCTCTCTACACCCCTCTCTCTACACCCCTCTCTCTACACCCCTCTCTCTACACCCCTCTATACACCTCTCTACACCCCTCTCTCTACCCCTCTCTCTCTACCCCTCTCTCTCTCTACCCCTCTCTCTACCCCTCTCTCTACCCCTCTCTCTACCCACCTCTCTCTACCCACCTCTCTCTACACACCTCTCTCTACACACCTCTCTCCACACACCTCTCTCTACACACCTCTTTCTCTCTCTCTCTACACACCTCTCTCTCTCTACCTCTAAATGGCAGCCAGAGCCTGATAGCACTCCTGTCCTTAAAAAAAACAAGCATTGGCATAGCCAATAGGTCTCGCCTTTGGGGCCATAAAAGTGTTTAACCATGCAACAGTTAATGTTGTTGCACCAAGGATATTGTGCTGCATAACTAAATACTTTTAAGGTTCCCAAAACGAGACCTATTGGCTATGCCAATGCTTGTTTTAAGAGTAGTCAGTGTTCTGTGGCACCACTGACTGCCCTTAAAAAATATTGCCACCCACATTCACAAAGGGGATGGGTTACCACCTCCTTCACAGAGTCTGTAAAGTATGAATGTTTTGTGAAAGCATTCTGGTTGCAAAACATTCACACATGCCCCTTTGACTTGCTATTGAAGGGACGCCCTTGGCACGCCTCTTCCTACCAGCGACTCGCAAACCCAATTTGTGATTCGGTAATAAGGCTTTGTACATTTAAAAAGGCTTTTATCGGCTCACAACCGGCCCAATTTGATTGCGAGCTGAAAAAAGCTTCATACATCTGGCTCTTTGTCACCCTGGCACTCCTCTTTGTCTCTTTGTTTACAGTTAGTGTTTTGTATGCCCATTGCTAAACTCGTGAAGCACACACCTAGCAGGGATAGAGAAATGTGCTAAACAATGGGTAAGGAGTAACATGCAAATGGTTTACATAAAAACAAGCTAGAGATAAGAACAACATCTTTTGGGTTTATTCTCCTTGAAAAGATATTTCTCCAGCTTCTTTTTGAATTGCATGATGGTTGGGTTGGAGCATTCTGATGTCAAAGGGGAAGTTGATCCCGATCGATAGGAGTGAAGACAGACAAGGTCTGCCTTCTGTGTTTTCCTTCTTGCATCCCATTGGCTTTAGTTTGACCATAGCCCTGGCTTATGGTGTGGCAGTGTTCCTCTGATGATGATAGTGTCATGGTCACGTATGTCTGGGTATAATTGCTGCTGATCTTGTAGGTGATGCAGCTGGTCTTAAAGATGATAGAGGCCTGTAGAGGATGTTAGTGTAGGTGCTTCATCATCGGTGTGATGCTGAACTTGAAGTCCTTGATAAGATATTCTGCATTGTGAACTTTTCAGTGAACCAAATTAGAATCTAGGAGCTCAGTAACCAGAATGCTACTCTTATTTAGATCTAGAGAGGACCAAGGCCTCCTCTGTTGTACTAAAATAGGTTTCTGGAAGAGAGAATTTCATTTAATTAATGAGGAAGAACTGGTTTCATGATGTCTTTGTTTGCCTCACAATGTGTTCTTTGAATGTGAGGTCTGTGTCAATGGTGAATCCAAGTGATTTTGCGTTGTGTGTTTGAAGAGGACATTTAGGTTCATGTCAGAGAACGCCGCTTCAATCTGTGGTTGTTTGAATCTATTGGGGCAAAAGTGGAATGCAGTCTTAGTTGGGTTAAGCTTTAGGCAGGCATTAGACATCCAAGTCTGGATTAGTTTTTGAGGCAGGGTTTGAATCACTGAATGTCATTTGTTAATGACATTTTGTGGAAAACTTCAATGATATTGACATATTCATGTGTCCTTCTGTTATTGTCGAAGAGTTTGGATGTGAGGGGTTTCTTGTAGCAGTTGAAGATAATGGGGGAGAGGCAGGGCTTTAAGTGGGCCGGGTCTCACCGGGTCTGAGTACTGGCAGTTTTTTAAAGGGGGCCTCGAAACAGGTCTCTATCGGGCTCTGTTTTGTGCCCTGGCACAGGTGGTCCGTTTTTTCCAGACTGTAGTGACAGCAGGGGAAGGGAAATCCTTTAAAGAGAGTCATTTTCTCTTTGGATTTCCCTTCTCTTTTTGAAACTCAGGAGCAGCAACATTGTCGTGGTGTCACCAGGGCTTTAAGTGGAAGCTTTTTCAATATTATATACAAGCCATAGTTGCTGCTTGTTTATCTTATGCAGCTGACAACCATTGACAAAGCCAATAGTCCTGACTTGTTGTACGTATGATGCTACTTGTCGTATCATATATCTGGATACAGTGACAGAAACCGCAGAATAAAAGTTGGGCGGCACACTATGCTAAGTGCAGATTTTTCGCCTATGTGTTTTGAAGCGACGCCCTTAATTACATTGGCAACGCCTCTTTGAGAGACCCCCCAGTTTTTTCATTCCACTTAAAGCCTTGGGGAGAGGGTATAACCTATGGGGCACTCCACAGGTGATGGGTAGTTTCTGGGATCTTGCAGTTCAGATCTGTAAGAATTGATGATTATTGGTGAATAGGACATGAACCATTGCAGGACTGTGTCAGGCAACTACATGATTGTTTACATGCTGTGGCTCTGTGTTTGGTGTTTGACTTTATTAAATGCTGCAGAGAGGTTCATCAGACCGAAGCCATTTCAGTCATTGATGAAGAGAGCATAATTGACTTCTTGAAGAGTAGCTGTCACTGTACTGCAGCATTGTCAGAACCTATATAGGTGTTCGATTAGGAGAATATTCTTGTGGATCTGATCCTGTAGCTGGATGAAGCCTGCGTTTTCAATGGATTTTTCTTTTCTTTTGTTTTTTTACCACCCGCGTGAAAATGGGTTGGTAGAACAATTTTTTTCATATTTTTCTTTTATTGATTTTGGCAATCAGGTAACAATACAAGTCAACAACACTTCTCCCCCTCCCCACCGCACCCTCCCCCAAATAGAGAGACACATGCCACAGCAAGTATATTACATCTTCAATATATACATGGCACTCAGGCTTTGTAAAAAAAAAAAGAAAACAGAGAATAAACATAAACATCCCGTATTTACATGGCCCTATTAGCATTTGCTTGTCAATCCTCCGCAGGGTCCTCCTCCTGTTCTACTACAGGATCCTCCATTTCCTGCTGTAGGCGGACTTCCACTGAGTCCCATTCCATTCTGTCCCCATGGACATCAACTGGGGTGCCCCCTAGGTCACCTGTTGCGACCCCTGTCACTTTCCTTGCGACCTCTGGCTTCCATTAACATTTGTCCGGACACAGCTGTGCAGCCATTTAGCCCCATAGATTAAACAAACATTGGTAATGCATCGGTTTTGCCTATGTAATGAATAAAGAGCTGTTTTCATCAATCATCGTCTGGGAGAAGGAAAGAGCTCCCTGACAGATAACACAGGACTGGAGAGGATGTGGCGCAGTGGCCAGAGCTGCTGAACCGAGAGCTGGAAATTCTGGTTCGAGTCTTTGCGGCGCTGCGCAACATCCTGTGATTCTATGTAAATCACTTAATCTTTCCCTGTGATAAATTGTTATATAAATATGCTGCAATAGTAAAAGGCAAAAGTTTATGAAAATATAGCTCCACCAAAGTGGATGTTAACTGTATTTCAGAGGCGAAACCTAAAAACTTAATACATTCAGTTGATGTTTCAAATTTAGAGAGTTTTTTTTCACAGTTCCCGCCTTCGGTGATGTTAACCGCATTTTTGTGAGGTGGAAGTTTTACTGTTTGCACTGTATTGTAGACAAAGCACTGGCAGATCATGGCGCACGTTTGCAGTGTTCATTCCTCTTCTGAGCGTGTGCTTTCTGTTCAGGCGGTGCCCTGCATTAAAGTCAGCGAGCGTGAAGGCTGCTGTAGCCAGTGCCTTGGCTTGCAAAGTTGTAGCACCACGGTTCCTAGAGAGGTGGGACACCTAGCACGGTACGTTGGTGATGTGTGTCCCAGTGTGGCTGTCCAGAGTCTCTATACCTTGTCCTGGAGGTACACGCTGCACTGCTAATGCCCATACAGGTAGGCTGGGTCCAGGGCCTGGGACCAGCCGTGGTCCGTGCAGGTAACAGCGGTGGGGCGGTGGGGCTGGGTAAGGGGGGATTTCGAGGGAGGATGCAGAGGGAAAATTATTTATTTATTTAATTTTCCCTCTGCATTGTCCCTCGAAATGCCCCCTTACCCGGCCCCACCGCCCCACCGCCCCACCGCCCCACTGCTGTTACCTGCACGGACCGCGGCTGCCTGAGACAGTGATTAGGCAACACAGCAGGTACTTTATTTACAAGACCAGAAAGCATGCAGGCATTGCATTGTAGACTGATTCCTTTTTCCAAATATTTTACTCCATGAAGAATAATGGTTGTCTTTACGACCAAGACCTGTTGCTCTTTGTTCATGATGTAATTAAAGTATCAATATGTACAACGAAACCAACTTTTCATTTTCTGCACAGCTTAAGCAAAGGACTGGTTGATTCTCTCTTCAGCAAAAAGTAAAGCTATTTTCATTTTTTATATGATCTAAATGAACAGATTCCATTCTCTGTATACATAAAGAAAGCAAAATATTGTCCAGCTCCCCGGATGACAAAGTAATGTCTCTGTTTGCTGAAGGACATAAGAGACATTTACATTTTTCTAACTTCCAAATTTAAGGAGCAGTGCAATCATGTTAAGCACACTTTCCTACATCACACAAGAGCAGTGCAAAGGCTCCATCACTGGCGGTGTTTCAAATGGATCCCGTAGTCTGCTGTGACACACCTATCACCAAATATTTTATTTAAAAAGAAATATGAAACAGAAATCTCAAATCGTGATACCTTCAGTGAATAGGAAAGCCAGGACAAGATACAAAGGGGTTTGGGTCACTTTATCAAGCCCATAATTCAAGTTTTATTGAAATGACAAAAAATGAATAAGTGAAGGTGCATGTGAAAGGAAAATGATTGCCCTTCACATTCTTAGGCATTCATTTTCTGAAACAGCAGTCAGGTGAATAAAAGCCATGGCAGAATGCATAGCTGCCAGGTTTTGACATAGCTTGTGTGTGACCTTTCTAGTGTTTATCCTGCTTATGTATACCATTCTATTGCCTAAATTGTGACACTGTAGGTTATTCTATATCAACAGTAAAAACAAGCAATGAAATAATGTAGCGGGATAAATACCAGAAAGTATCTAGCTTCTTTTGCACTGGGAGATGTCCCAGTGAAATGTCCTTGAAACAGGTGCCACATCCCTCAAGTGCTAATAGCCTGGTTCCCCTTTCCTACATGATAAGACTGGAACCAACTGCGGCATCCTTATATTTAAGATCCATTTCAATCTAATCTCATAGTCTGAGACTGTTTCTCACGAAAAGGACACTCCCATTTATTTGCATTGTATTGTATTGCAAAATGGACATAGTACTTACTACCCCTACGTGGGGTGCTGAAGCACTCGCCTACGCCTTATAGGGTGTGTGGTTGGAAGGGTGTTGTGTTTGTTTTGATCCTGTATGGAAGTGTTTCAATGTCGTGCATGAGGACCACCATGTTGTGGGACGATGTCCTTAACAGTGTGATGAATGCGGAAGTGTGAAAGACAGATGCCCTGTTTATGTTTTTCTTTTAGCTGGCAGGTTTGAGCATCTCTGCAGGTCCCTTTATGGCATTTGTCGTTTTCATTGTCCCCTTAGCTGGTTGTTGCACTGGGTTGTCCATTCTGAGATATTTTGTTTAAAGTTTATCATTCTGAGCGGGCGTAGGTTGGAGGAAGACCTGGATCAGAGATCTGCCTCAATGGCCTTTGTTACTATCATTCTGTATCTGATTGCCATTTTGAGATATCAAAAGGCGGTCATAGTATTATCTAGTTGGGACCCGCAGTGGTGGACCAAATTAAAATTCATGTAGCAGGTTTCAGATCTCTTCTGTTATTCCAAGCTTGTTCAGATTGTCATGGATGGTTTGTTGCTGTGGACTTGTACATTACTGGGTGATGGACTTGACTCGCAGTTTTGTCTTAGGCAAGTGTGTCAAGCGTTACAATCAGTATTATGCCGTCTGTATGGACTACATTCGACTGCCCAACTGCTGAGTGTTATGATTCTAGTGTGTGTTATATATTGAATTGTATTGCAATTGCATTTATATAGTACTCAGTACCTGTGAAGCAGTATTGTAGCATTTTAAGCCGGGCAGCACGCTGCTCCAGAAGCCAGACTTAGTGGATGTTTTTGGCTTATTGTAGGTTATTGTAATTAGTCTTGCACTCTTAAAAAATGTGTTGTGCATTTACTCAGGTTTCTATGTAGTAGAATAAATTAATAGGAGTTCGGTGTGATCTTTAGTGGAGGGGGATATGAGAATTCATGCATTGGTTGGTGGTATTAATAGATGAGCTATTGGTTGGTGGTATTAATAGACGAGCTACAGGAGATAAGATATTATTAGTTTT
Organism: Triturus cristatus; assembly: GCF_964204655.1. Classification (NCBI taxonomy): domain Eukaryota; kingdom Metazoa; phylum Chordata; class Amphibia; order Caudata; family Salamandridae; genus Triturus; species Triturus cristatus. The sequence continues at coordinate 757,222,206 of NC_140591.1, forward strand.
CAGGGGTATGACTCATAAAGGAGAGGTTATGATCTTTAAAATGAGGTGCAGAACTTTGTAGAGATACAAGAATAGGAATAAAGGCAAACATGCACGTGACTTGAAGTATGCTGTACTTGGAGAGAGGTGGCATGCAGAGGATGGAAATGATGGAGAGAGCCATTCGAAAGAGAACGGAGAGTTCATAATGGAAGTCTACATGCAGGGTTTTTAGGAATATTGTGGAGCCTTCTTGAGATTGCATGCTAAACTGTAGAAAGAAACAGCATTAAGTGCATGTTTTGCAAGATCATTATAGGCTGTGAGAAAACCACCATCACCTGTGGGTAAATAGATTTAAAATAAATCTGGTTAATGTTCTCATTATTCAGATGGAAGGAAAATGCAAAACAATGTTTGTGCTTGAGATGCTCTTCCCATTTCTTTCTGGCGAGCAGGGTTGGATTAAGGATAACTGAGTCTGTTTTAGTGAAATCGCGTAAAGTAATGCTTCATGGGGCAGGTAGCACTGGGGTTGTCTTCAGTCTGAAGCACCCATAACATAGGCACAATGAAGTGTGAGATCTTGCATCTGTCTGTCATTCAGCCTTCCTGTAGCAGTAATCAGTAGGGGTGGGCGGAATTTGCGAAATTCACTTTTGCAAATTATCGCGAAAATGTTAAAACTCTCCGCAAACACGCGGAAATATCGCGAAGATGCGGAAGTTTTTTTCCCGCCCGTTCGCGGTATTTTCTGCGTGGTCGTGGCTCGCCAACTTACCCATGCGGTTGCTCACGGACGCGGCCATCTTGTTTTCACTTGTCTCGCAGTGCATGATCACAAGAAGAAAGACGTGATCGCGCGACGAGTGACGTTACTGCGGGCGCGAACTGTCGAGAGACAGCGCAAATGGCTACCAACAATCCAACATCTCGTGGAGAACGCATGTATTATTTTACAGCGCGAGCAAGCAAAATATTTCCGGTAAAATGCGGATTGCGGAAATTTTGACATTTTCGCGCTCTCCGCGGAACGCAAAAATGTCAAGTTATCACAATTTCCGCGAGCAGAACGGAATTTAAGCCCAGGCCTAGTAATCAGACACACAAAAGGAAAGTCCCTGACTAGAAGCTTCCACACCTGAACAATATAAACTGCAGTCTTCCCTTTCCCCCTCATTCTTACCACCTATCAACCTGCAGTACTCATGAAAAACAAGTAATCAGCATCCCCTTCTTAACAAGGCCCTCATTGAATTTCTAAAGGTGAACCCTGTCCACACGCTCTCACTTCACTGTCTGATCTCCTCCCTCAAGCCATAGGAATGCAAGCAATGTGCTTCCACTATACAGGGAGATGAATGTATTTGTTTGCCTTGAGTTCAGAAGCAAGGGAACAAGGGGCTCCATTTCGATAAGATTTTACACCATGAACATGTAGAGGTGAAGGCTTCACTCTAAGAGCTTGATCAGCCATTCAGTATCACGAGGTGCAAGCACTTGTTTTCAACAAACTCATAGGGGCATACGTACAAGCCCCTATCGCCATGGGAACGGCACTTTTTGTGATGTTCCCATGGTGCTAGGGGCCTTGCCTTATGTACAAGGCAGCATTAAGCCACTAAACGTGGCTTAACACTGCTTTGTACATATGGCACCCTTTCACGCTATGTTTAACATGAAAGGGGTTGCAGTGGGTGTTACGGTGGGCATTCCACCGCAACACTCATTGTATTTGGCGCTGCCCCCTATGTACAAGTCTGGCATACATAGGAGGCAGCGCCAAAATTAAGACCTAGAAAACTCTGGTTTAAAGTTGGCGAAACAAGGAGAAATGCATTATTTCTCCTTGTTTTTGCTTTATCAATGTGTGCTGCCTTGTGCGGCACACATGGAAAAAGCAAAATGCCATGGTTTGTTTATGTACAGGAAGGTGTCCCTTCCTGTACATAAACAAACCTTCAAAAAAATTTCCATTTTGTAACTTTCATGTGTGCTGCATGAAGCAGCACACATGAAAGTGACAGAATGGCATTTTAGGACTGTTTATGTGCAGGAAGTGATACCTTCCTACACATAACCAATCCTCCCCTGCACGCAGACACCCTTGCACTCTGGTTGTTATACTTAGCACCATCACGGGGGAAACACAAGGCTGCACCTTATTCTTGTAAATATGGTGCAGCCTTGCGTTTCAAAGTGGCAAAGCGTGTCGTTAAGCTCAGGAGGCTAACAACATGCTCCCCCACTTCATTGTACATATCCCCCATAGAATGCTAAAAGCGAGGCAGTGAGATAGATATATGTTGGGGTGCTCCATATTCATTGTAGTGATGCAGTAACAGACATGCCTGGCGATTCTCTTCTTTTCCGACAGTGATGTAGTGTGATAGGCATGCCTTGGGTTGCTGTTTATTTCATTGAAATGCCAGGAGTGTTTTTGTTACCTGGCTGTAATGCCGCAAGAGACGTGTCTGTGGTGTTCTTTATTAATGGAGTGAAACAACTAGAACAAATATGCGTGGGGTTGTTCTTTATCACATCCAGTGATACAGTGAGATTTTAGGGGTTCAATTATGGTGTGATACACTGGGATAGGTATCACATATGCCCCATAGAGCTCTGTACAAAGTTTGGTAAGCTTACTTTACGTTTTCTATTACAAAAAGGTGTTGAAGAGACCTAGCATAAACAGTCTTTACATCAAACACTCTCCAATATGACATTCAACTGATTTTAGTTCTCATAATTTTTGTAAGATGCATTTTGTGGGTATTTCTATATGTTAATAAAGCACTAGCACATTGTAGGTATTCCAGGCCGTGGAATCAATACCCTACCTTACATGTTACCACTTTTTGTTGTGTATAGCAGTACTTTGCTAGCCAGCACGCTAAGGTTGTGCTACAGACTCACCAAATCAAAAGTACACACAAACATAAATACTCTGCTGTAGGTTGCCTACGTTTGGGTGCTTCCTCATTCCCATAGTCAGCCCAGGCTGCTACTACACTTCTCCTATTCCTCCCAGAGGTTTATTACTGCACATCATGAGGACACAAGATTGATAGTGCTAGATTTTGCATTTACACAATATTACTTCAGGTGTGATGGTTCAATTAGACAAATTGAACTATTTCAGGACTACATGTCCCAGTATGCACTGAGTTGTATACATGTTTGAATGGGAGCAGACTGCCAGAAACAAGTCAGTATCTGTACTAAGATATTGAGATCACCAGCTAGAATGAGCATGTTACAGAGGAGTGGGCATATTGAGGGGGTGCTCTGAATTAGGGCCTGTACTAAATGCCATCCTGTGTCAAATAGATATGTACAATTGTGAGTCTTGAAGCGGCAACAAAACCAAGTCAGCAGCCAAAATGTACTGCAAAACTGGTTCTTAGGCTCTTCTAGACATGAACAGGCCAATTCATGCAGCCTTGGGCTCTGTAAGCTCAGAACTTCCAGGAGGGCGAAAGATACAGGCATGCGTGCTGACAACCAAGCTAATTGTGTAAATTGAGTGCTACTAACTGAGCAATCTGAGTTTGTGCTCTTCTGGAGTTTGGAGGCTGGTGGCATTCTTAAATGTTATCATATATGCCACCTGCTACCCTATCTTTTTTAAGCTTGATATTTCTTAGCAGTCTCCCACTCCAGTGGGGTAAGAATAATGTGCCCCACAGTAGACATAACCTGGATATTTGAAGTCCCATAGGAATATCATGACCTTCTCTGGGCAGTGGCACGAATTCCTGTTCCTGTATGTGGATTCTGTTCTCTGATATGATGTGCTGTATACCAATAAATAGTATTAATAAATACAGTTGTATAACGAAGTCTACCATTATTCTGGCCCCTCACATTGATGACGAATGTTATTTATTATTACTCAGTTGAATCTTACTCATTGTATTGAGCTCAGAAGAATGAAAGTCTAAGTAGAACCTCCAGTATTCACATCTGTGACTTTCCCTTTATATGGCTCTGATCTCTACATAGAATGCATTAGGCCACGAGCCATCTTATCCATTCTTGATAACGTATAGGAATGTAGGCATCTTTTTAGGTCTAATGGTTGTTTTTTCCTCAAAGATATCTGTCAGTGATCACAGAAGCCAGTGCCCTATGAAGGTTCATGAAGACAGCATCTGCCGTGCTGTCAAGGCCCATCGGCAAATAACTAACTTGCTGCCTAGATAGTTTCTTCCTGTCACAATGGATATGCAGCTTCAGTGCATCAGCTAGAGTTGTGAAAACAGTAATGCAAAGCACTATTAGCCCCCTGATATCCTGATAGCCAAGCAAATCTTGCTGACCACAGAGTTCTTTTTTCTCATCAAGCTTGTCAAGCATCAGCACAGCAACTATTCTTTGTAGCCACTAGTATCCTATTCAGAGATCTGTAAACCGAGTCTGCTGCACTTTCAGCCACCTTCTTGATTTCATACTAGATGAGCATCAGCCCTCGGGTCAGTCTCTTTATAACAAGATGCACAGCCATCATGTAAACCACAGCAATTCATGGTAGCAGATAGTATTTCATCTGAGGTTGGATTTTTTTAATATCATGCTAGTCAGGCAACTGTTTACTGCCCAGTCAGTGCCCTCTTCATTTCAAGGATGCCAAGCAAAGGCATCAGAAGAATAGTCATGTAGGTCAGCCTTTTGATTTCCAGCCATCACCTAGGGATGGGCAGAATTTACGTAGTCGCGCTATGCAAAGTTCCGCAAAACGGCAAAAAATCTCTGCGAGCACGCAGAATTCTGCGAGCTCGTGGAATTGCTTGTGCCGCCAGAAGAATTGTTGTCTCCAGTGACCATGTGTGTCTGTAACTTTGCCACCGCGCCGAAAGCCGCCGGGGTCCCTTGAGAGAGCTGTCCATCATAGTGGGTAAAGGGCGGGAAGATGTTGCATACCGCTAGTGTGTGTAGGGCGGGGCTTCTATGCGAGTTCACATGCTTCTTGTTTATAAAAGGTCAGAGACCGATCAAAGCAGCAGATGAGGAGAGAGAACCTCCTGGTCACAAGAACTACACTAGGATTGCGCTCGAGAAAGTCATGGATGCAAAGACCTCCATCAAGCATCACAGCTAATTTTTGATGGTAGATATGGGGAGAGAGCACACCTTTATAAAGGGTCAGAGCAGGATCTCAGTGGCAGACGAGGAGAAGGAACCTCCTGGTCACAGGAACTACACGAGGATTGCACTCCTGAAAATCAAGGATGCAAAGACCTCCATCAAGGATTACAGCTGTCTTTTCAGGGAAATGGAGACAATGCACATCTGCTTAGCCACAACCTCGCCCATGAATTTTTGGGCTGTTTAATGCGTTACAGAATTTGAGCTTCCACTCGGGCACCTGCTTTATTTATTTCTGTAAGTGCTTCCTGTTGAGGTTTAATTTTTGTGACAGGAGCATCGTGCCAGAATGAATCCTGCCCTGCATATTTATCCAAGAAGATGCCACTGTTTTGTGAAATACCTCTACTCACCATGCCCACGAATTCCGCTACGCTGCGAATCGCGGACTTTTCGACAATTCCATTTTCCGCGCAGAACGTGGAATTTCCGAAATTTCGCAAATTCCGCAAGCGGAATGGAATTTACTGCCCACTCTTACATCAACATCAGCATGGCTCCAGTATCTTTCTCCATGTAAGTAACTTCTTGCCAACTTTTCCTAACACACTAAACATGCTGAGGGTGACAAGCACACTATCAATCAACACAAGAACTCTACTGGTGATTTGTACTTTTTTCTGTAGAAGTAATTAATTATAGTAAACCTGGGAAGGTCGGCCGCGGCTTCTCTGCTAAGGTGGAGAGCTTCGCCCCACTGCGGGAAACAAAAAGTAAAATGATAACAACCAACGTTATTATCATTTTAGTTTTCCATTTCTTGGTGCCGGCAGGACTGACAGAGCAGGGGCCAGGGGGAGGAGTGGTTTGTCCACTCCAAGTGCACATAAATGTTTGGCCGGCCGTCTCGGGCCGGCCAAACCATCATGCGCACTTTGCATGTTCTCCACCCAGGCTGCATCACAGCCGGGGTGGAGAACATGCTCAGGCTCCTATTCCCCGTATAATCACCAAACCACCATGCTCAGACCAATCACAGCGTTGTGATTGGCTGGGGGAGTCAGGAGCCTGGGTGCTTCCTGGTTCCTTCTGTCGAGGAGTCGAAGAGGAGCCAGAGCCGGCGGCAGCCGGTCGGCCTGAAGGTAAGTGTTTTAAATTATTTTTGGGCTCATTTAGCACCCCCACCCTCCCCCTGCCCTGCCACCCTGCTAAATAGCGGCCGCCACTGGGGAAGGTGCGTTGGCTCCTTAGCTGAGAAAGTATATATACCATATCAGACAAAGGAAGGTTGCCTGGAGAACGTGATCTGCATTAAATAGCACTGTGACCTACATTCTTAGATTGAGTTACATGGTATTCTTAATTTTGAAAACAAATGACGAAGTGGACTTTTGCTAAGTTTTCCCGGCTCATTAACCTTCCCATTATATAAGTTATTTGATATTGATATTGGCTGATTTAAACTTCGCCAGCATATTTTCCAATGTTGTACCTATTTAATACGCTCTAAACCGAGTCTGCATTATCTCAATCCTGCATCTAATACCATACGATACAGAAATGTATGTAGCAGCATTTTCAAAAGGATTTGAATAACTATGTTTGTTTATAGAGCATTTCATTTCCGGCTAAAGATTCTCCAGCCTTTCTGTCTGATGTAACTAACTCACGGTCAGATGTATCACTTCGTATGATGGTACCGTGCCAAATGCCATGCAATAACAGATTCTGTGATGTCACCAGGTCAAAGGTCTTGTGATGTAATTTCTTGGGACTTCACCAGGGGTGGGGTCAAAGGGTTTGTGAAGTCACTTCACTACTCCTGGTGTTTCGGTGAATCATGTCTGCCCCCTTGGTCTGCCCCACAACACAACAACCCCACACTCAGCACTCACACATCTCGCAAATTCCCACAGCCATTCTTACCAGGTGGGCAATCGAGTAGCCATCCACTTCAGTGATATACATTTATTGGCACGACTAATCCCAGCTCCAACTCCTTCTCCGCATATTTAGTATGCTTAGCTTGGGTCACTAAGCCCACCAGGCACAGCTGGATCGTGGGAGGAGCAGCAGCTCAGTCGGATCCCTCAATACCTGAAGTACTTCACCCCAGAAGGTCTCCATGACTGGACACGCCCGCCACATATGTATATAAGTCTCCACAGTTGACCTGCATTTGGGACAGTACTCTGGCTTGGACGGATCCAGCTGGTGCAGCCACTGTGGCGTAACATAATACCTATGGACGCACTTATAGTGTATCAGTTAGAGGCATGCATTCATATCACCATTCTACAGTTGCCCAATGTGGACACCCAATTCATGCTCACTCAACTCCACACCTATATCGCATTCCAACTGTAATTTCAGTGTTCTGATGTGGGTAGCTGTGTGCGGTAACAACAAGGCATAGATCTGTGTAATAAGCCTCTGCTCTCCCCCATATCCAGCAGTGCCTGATTTAAAAGGTATGTCTCCAGCTCCTGTGGGAACCCCACACAATCCTTGCGAACAGCCACAGCTAATGCAGGATACACCAGTAAAAAGCCACCCACCACCTCCCATCTAGCACAGAAATCCATGTTCCCTACCATCTGCCCATCCTCGTAGAGGTCACCCAAGCATCGTGGGATATCTCCCTCCTCCCTGTGCCTTAAAAATATAAGTAGGGTAGGACTGATCTCAGTGAGCCGGGGCACCAACTACTGCATATAGATATACTCCTCTCATTCTCTCCTTGATGTCCGCCCCATATATCCAACAGGGTCCCGACCTGCACTGACAGAACTGCTCTTCTCTTACTAGGGACCGCAAGCAATTCTAGGAGCTCCCGGGGCCAGACCAGGGTCCTGGAATCAAGACTCTGTGTGTTGGAGATGAGTCGCCCAGTAATATGTGTTGCAGTTCAGAGCCTTTGGCCCCGGCTATCCCATGTAAGTTTCAAGACCTCCAAACTGATTTGTGCCCTCACCTGTCCCAAATAAAGCAGCCTGAGTAACTCGTATAACCGGTGGAAGCTGGCCTCTGGTATGTGCAGCGGCATGTGTTGCAACACATATAATACAGAAGGTAACATAATCATTTTACTGATAGCTATACGTCCCATAAGGGTTATCGGGAATCACAGCTATCGGCACACGCTGTGCTCCAACCCATCTGGTAAAGTATCCAATTAGGTTTCAGCCATGTCAGTGCTCCCCCAAATACTTAACCAAAGTTGTCTAAATTTTTAAACTAGGCAAGTTCACACCCGTGGCCATCGTTGCCCATATAGGGCAAAGCACAGATTTATCAGCATTCAGCCAGAACCCCCAGTGCACACCCAACATGTTCACTGTGCCATGCACCGCACTCCATGTAACCACCAGGTCCCTTATGGTCAATAGAATGTCATCAGTATATGGCAAAATGACCCTGCTTAACCCCCACTAGAATACAAGCACCCTCGTGTCTGGCCCGTTTAATCTGAGACAATTGTTCAATGATGAGAACAAATATCAATAGGGAGAGGGGGCCCACCTGGTGGGCCATCCTCTCCACCTGCTGACTGCCCGACACACTGTGGCCTACCTTCACTCTTGCTCTACTGGCGTTGTAAAGTAACTTCACCCACCTCAGGTAGTCTGGCCCTGGGGCGTAGCGGTGTAGAGCGTGAGTCATACATATCCAGTTAACAGTGTTGAAGGCCTTATGGGCATCCAAACTAGCCATAGCCCAGGGTTCCTCGCCTTTCATGGTCTGTTCGATAATGAGGAACACCTCGGTATGTTAGTGTTGGTAGTACGGCCACACACAAACCCCCCCCTGGTCTGTATGAATGATCCCCTCTGCTGCCTTCAATTGCCAGTGGGCCAGTATTTTCCCCAGTAGCTTAACATCTGCATTTATCAGTGAGAGAGGGTGGTAGGTTTCACAATCTGTGGGATCTCTGCACAGTTTAGGCAGGACTACAGTATTAGCTTCCCTCAATGATGCCGGTAACTACCCTTTCTCAGAAGCTTCCGTATGCATGGCCATTAGTGGTACCTACAGTAGATCCACATATGTCTGATAGAACTCAACACAGAGCCCAACAATACCTAATGCCTTCTCATGTTCATATGCTTAATGGCCCACCTTATCTCTGCTTCATCCAATGGTGCAATAAATACCGCCCCCACATCCTCATCCATCTTGGGAAGGCAAGCTTCAGCCGATATAGAAGACATGCCTGCAACAACATTTTCACCCTGTAACGCATAAAGCGCCTTGTAAAAGGCCACAAACCGACTCAAGATATCATTCTGTGCTTCAAGGTTGCCTCATTTGTCCCTTCTCTCTGTTAACTAACCATGGCAATAATTGACTAAATTGATCTCCCTGTTTATGGTGTGTTTCTGTATATGTTTTGTTGGAGTTTTCTATGAAGGTTGGGTGGGTGATACAGCAGAAGGTGGTGAGATAATTTTTTTCACTAAGTTGAGGATCTGCCTTGACATGAGGGAAGGTTTCTTGGCTGAGGGAGAAGGTGAAGATATTGAAGAGAAGTGGGATGTTGGGAGTGTCTCCTCAAAGAGAGTTAACAATGAATGAACGTAGAATGCAGTCTTCTTAAAAACGAGATAAGTGAGTTCAGGATAGTGATGATTTCATCATGCGAGAGAAGGTTCATGGGGCCATATTCTCAAGGAGCTATCGCCGACTTCACGGCACTTTAACGCAGCCAAAGTCGCGATAAATTTACCGCCCCATTCACAAGCTGGTGCTAACAGCCCATATCACCAGTTTTCCGGCGATAGCAGCCCCAAAAAACATCACCACAGATGACCCCGGAAACTATCGCTAATGAGATGCAGAGTAGGCGTTCCCGTGCAAAAAACTGTGACAACACCACACCCCAACATTCTCAACGACCAGCCTGATCTGCGATAAGATCACGAAACAGGTGATAAGGCGGGTTAGCACCAGGAAACTAACACCTGCTCCGACCTGGTGCAAAGTCGGACTACAACCGGCACCATGAAAGAGAGCCCAGCCCAGAGCCACACCTGAAGAACAACAGATGCCATGGAGCCACTGAACATGCGTGCCGGACACCCAAGAGGGCCACAACACCCACCGCCACCACCCCCAGGTCCCCCCTCTACGTCACCCCCCCCCGGCCAAAGACATGCCACATCAAAAACACAGAATCATGTACCAAATAACCCGCATAATGTCGCACATTCACATCTGGTGACATGCATGTGTCGTCACAAAAATGAGCATCACACATTCACCTTCGAAGCAACAAATGAAAATGTATTAAAATAAACACAGAACAGAAATGAAGACACATTGCGGCTCCCCTCGGGCCAATCTGTAGGTCACAGCCTGCAAGACAAAAATCATGATGAGAAGGTGTGCCCTGCGCACATCAAGGGACAGAGAGAGACCGAAGGAGAGAAAGAGAAAGAAAGAAAGAGAGAGATAGATGGACAGAGAGGGGGAGAGAGGGATAGACGGCCAGAGAGGGAGAGAGAGAGACAGACGGACAGAGAGGGGGAGAGAGAGATAGAGAAAAGAAGAGAGGGACAGGGAGAGAGAGAGACAACACTGTGCACCCAGGCCACACTGCTCACCTGCTTCCACCGGTGTGTCTCCAACCATGTGCTGGTATGTAGTGCAGTTCACCAGGTCCCACATCTGAGACAGACCTGTCATCTGAAACAGAGTCCAGATACCTGAATGGCAAAGTACATACAATTGCACGCAACATTATTGCCTGTCCGTCCCTGCGCACCCAGGCAGATGCACCCCAGCCCCTACCACCACCCAGCGGTGCATGCCCGCCCCTGTGCACGCAGGCCTCACTGCTCACCTTCCGCCACCGGCATGTAGAAAGAGTGCCTACCACGTGCTGCTGCAAGCCACAAGCCCGGGGCTCGTAGGCATGGCACCCTCCACATCATGCAGCCCCGCTCAGCAGGCCGCTAGGTGTCACATTTGGTGCTGGGTCTTGATTACTCCATGGCAAAGGACATACCAGTGCACCCGGCATCATCGCAGGCTGCACACCCGCTCAGCCTCATAGGAGCCACTAACTCTGTGATCCAGGAGGCGACGACACGTGGCGGTAGGCCCGAGCTGCCTGCTGGCTCAGGCCTACACTGCGGTCCAACAGGGCACACAAAACATGAGCCTTCCGGACCGCCGGGACGGGGCATCATCGCAGACTGCACACCCGCTCAGCACTTAAGGTGCCCTTACCTCAGTGCACCAAAAGTTACCGGGGCACTGGGCGTGGTTCCGTACGGGCCTGGACAAGGAAGTAACAAATGCGTGTGTCGCTGTTGTTGTGTCGGCGCCACCCGGACGACAATCGGCAATGTTTCACCCTGCGACCCAAGTCCAACGACATGAGCCACATGGACGTAAAAGACATTCATCCATACTACCACACTTGAAAGACCATAGAGACGACAAATCTGTGTGATTCGGAATGTTTAATGCACGTTCAGTGGAGTGTTGCATCTGGAGCACTAAAGGGCCATGCAAACCCCACTTTGAAATGTTGGCCCATGGAGGGCCAGCCAGAGTCATTCAGGGAATGAGAAGTCCAAAGGAAATTGAAGAGTTCAGTCCGCAGTCTGTTAGCTATGTCATTGGCAATCAAACAGAATAGGGCAGTCCATTGCGAGGTCCAAGGTAAGTGTTGCAGAGTGTATCGGGGGACGATGGAAGGTGATGATGCAGAGGGCAGAACCAAGCTGAAACCGGCCATATGGCGGAGATGAATGCTACAGTTTTCTTCGTACCAGTAAGGCGGTTTCATCCGCATCATAGTCCCCTGCTGTTTCATGTGCCTTACGTGTGGGTGGTGCTGGCCTTTCTCCAGCACTGTGTGGCAGTGACACCTCAGGGGCCGGAGGTGGGATGTCTGCCGCACTGTGTGGTACTGACACTTCAGGGGGCGGAGATGTGAATGTAGTGGTAGCAGCAGCATGCATCAGCGCCAGGCCTTGTGGCAGCAATGCCATGAGGATGGTTTTGAGGTCATTGTGGAACCCAGCTACCTCTCGCTGTTATGCAGGCATGGCAGCCGCTCTTTCCGCATAGGCCCCCTCCATGGTCTCCATGAGTCTCCGCATGAGTCCCAACTCCCGGGCGAGCTCGCTGGAGCCACCCTGACTAGACAGTCGTTCTTGTCGCACAGTCAGGACTCTGGCGATGTCAGTTATGGTTCGTTGGAGGGCATGGAGTGGACTGTCGGTGTCCGTTAGGGACTGTGAGTGGTCCCTGATAGGACTTATACACCCACGTATGGCATCTAGTTTGTCTGCCATGCGGTCGAAGCCCACCTGCACCTGTTCAGCCAGCTGCTCCTGGCATCCCAACACACGGCGTTGGAAGGCCATGTGTTCTTCGTGGGGGTCCTGGGAGGCAGCCGTGCTGGTGGGTGCTGCTTGGTGTGTGGTCTGTGCAGGGGGTGGGGTGTCCCCGTTGCAGCTGGGCTGCCCTGCTCCTGGAGGTGGGCTGCGGAGACTGTTAATGAACTCTTGGAGGGTGTCGGTGTCAAAGCTGTGGTGGTCCTCTTCATCATCAGAGAAGAGAGGTTCGGGCTGCTCTGCAGGAGGTGTTAATTGTCCCTCTGCAATGTGAAGGGGAGATGCAGTTTAACAATGTGTTCACATGTGTGTTGTCGCATTGTACATGTTAACATACAGACTGCATGACTGTGTACATCGTAGCTCTTTCGGAGGGGCTGCCCATTTGCTGCGGGTCAGTGGACATTTCGACATCACGGATGTGTGTTTGTACTTGTACAATATCAACTCAGTTTTCCCTGCAATGCCACTTGTGATTGGCCAGTGTCTACACCCAGTCGGCACCAGTTGTGTCCTGTGTTCTGGTGTGGACGTGTTGGGGTTTGTGCCACTTTGTTGTCAGTGTTGATTTGCTCTGCATGTAATGTGTGTGTGCTGCATTGGGCGGGGGGGGGTGGCCCCTGCTGCTCTGTTTTGCTGCCCCTTATCCCTTTCATGCTGTGTGCCTTTGACTTCTGTGCTACTGTATCAACAAAGAAGTGCTCCTTTGGACTTATTATCAGTGCTCATAATCACAAGAGCTGATGCAAACATCACCAAGTCTTCACTCATTCATGCCTTTCACTTTCATAAAATAACCATATGCCCAAGGCTAATACTACAAACAACGATTTTATAGAGAAATATACATCAATTTATTTATAAAAAATACATTTGTCTTCTAGTGTATCGACCAACAGTTATATCATTGTATCGAAACAGTATTAAAATTAAATAAAAGAACAGAGCATTCAGAATCTTTTTATTTTTTTACAATTTCATTCAAAACAATCACAGGTTGAACAGACGAGAGTACATACAACAGACACAACAATATGTCATTTAAACTATACACATCTGCATTTGCTAAATATTGCTGGCTGACACTTCGTACTATCTTAATATGGTGTACTCAATGGCCCCAGTTCCTTCACGGACTATGTTTCTAGTAGGTAGCGTCTACGCGTTTCGATGGAAATATTTAGAATACCATCTTGTTCAAGACAGAAATTTTGACTCTTCGAACCTGATTGATTCCTACTGGAACCTTTCAAGACACCTCTTGTTACTAGCTGGTGGATCTTTTATTAAAGGTGGGAAATTGGGACAGTTGTCTCCATTTTCCTCGCAAGTATGCGGTTTTAGATTGTCTTTCGGGATATAACTTCCATGATCCCTATGGCAGCCCAAGGTCGAAATGACAAGCCTGGGGCTAAAGTGGGTATACTGGTTGTTACCTTTCTGTAAGAGAATATATGTATACTTCCTTATAGGAGTTGTTTTGTGCAGCTGGAACTTGTAGATTGGTTGTACCAGTCAAAAAACACATCTTTTCCCAATTGGGGTTTAGCAGCGTACGGCAGCGTCATGTCAATAGACCAGTATCCTCCTCGATTGGACAGTGATGACATGTAGCATACTTGGGTACATTGTTCTCTTGGTGAGAGTTGGGGTCTGGGACATAGTTTGTCTGCAGGTGTGCTGTGCTTACTTGTGCATGTGTGCCATTGTGCCCATCTTCCCCCGTCCCCCCAGTCCCTGGTCGTCACTCACCCTGGTGCTGTTGTGTCCGGTCCTGTTGAGCAGTGTCAGGTCCCCCAACTCCAGCCACCATCTCCCCACTGATGACTGTGGACAACATTTCCTCCATGTCGTCCAGCTCCTCCTGTGGTACAGAACTCCCACCTCCAGTCTGCATTGCTGCCTTCCAGTTGTTGGCAAGTTTCAGCTTTGTTTTGCACTTGAAGTAATTCCTGCGCCTCTTGACTTCTTCCATTGTCCTCTTCAGCACTCTGACTGCATCCACCTTGTCCACGATGGACTGCCATAGTCCATTTTTTGTTGCCAATGAGACAGTGGAGGTGACGAACAGTAGTTGATGGTGTTCAACCACCTCCGTTATCAGGATCCTGTTTTTCTGCGGACTGAAGCGCTTCTTCCTACTCTTCTTGTCCTTGCCCTTTCCTGACCCTGAGGTCCCAGGCAGGTCCTCTGGGGGAGGGGGTTGTGGGGTTCAGGTTCTCCTCCGTACTCGCTCCGGCGACATCCATTGTGCTTGGCTGTTGTTTGGCATTTGTTTGCCAGTTTTTTTTTCTACTTTAATGGTGATTGCTCCCTCCTGACGCGTGTGAATTGCAGGTCTGTAGCTGGTTTTCGCTGATTTTGGTATGGCGATTGGCCTCATTGCAGCTTTTTTCGCGTTTGCGTTTCTCATTTTTGCGGCGTGGCGTGGATTTTATCGCGGTCAGTTGACGCGTTATCTGATGACTATCGGATGGTACCGCCGTGCTGTGAATTCCTGGTTAGCACGGCGTAAATTTCCCGCAATAGACTGCGATGTTGTAGGTTGCGTTAAGTTACTTTTGCGATGATTATCACATGTTCTTGGGAATATACCACATGGTGTTTTAATTGGGAGTAGAGTGATGAGGGATTTGAGGTTGCTTGGCTTTTGTTTCATATTTTGTGCTTTCACAGTAACTTAAAATGTGAATATTATGCCACCCAATGGCATCAGCGACACAATGTTTAAAGCAAGAAGTAAAGCACAGATATGGGCACAGGGACTTAGCATAATCACCAGACGCAGTCACCATTCATCTCACTTGCACTTGTTGTTTGATCTGGGGCAGCCTTTCTGTGCTCAATGCTGATTAGTAAAGAGGGTTTCCTGGTGCTTTGTGTTTGCATATTTGACCTCCTTGGGCTTTATATAGGCTTCCATGCAGAAAAGGTAAGCACCAGGACAGGCTGACATAAATATAAGGGCATTAGGTTTAGCTATAAACTTTGAGGAAATGCTCAACATTCAACCCAGCCTTTAGGAAGACACCATGGCAAGGACACACGTCTAATTCAGATGAGAGTCTTCAATGAGTCGTCAATGAGCTAGAGGGAGGCTGCAGCTGAGTAGAAACAGACAGGCTACCACAAAGAGTTCATTCTGCAAGTTTAAAATTTCCACCACTCAGGTGGAACCAGTTCACCCACTTCAGGGAAGTAGCAGGATTATAAATCCCCCTGCATTGACTGCATACACTGATAACTGTGTCCCACCCCACAGGTGTTGCCACCACACAAACGTCATTGGGTAAATTACGCAACTCAGATTGTCACTTATGTAAAATTGCAAATTCTTGCAGGAAATACAAAATGGTTTGGCTTGTTAATGACTCTGTATCAGTTTAGATACTTTGAGGGAGTCATCCTTAAGTGAAGGAGCCTCTCCTTCCTAGTCAGACATTTAGTTAAGTTTTTGCCCATTAAAAGGCATCAGTGCCCAAGGTCCTTATGCCAAAATTAGCAAAATGTTGAAGGTTAATGTAGACTGGTGGTCTGGCATCATGCATGCTACTTTCAACATCTGCTTTCCAGATCAATGTTGAGGTCCTGTGTGGTGCCAATATATCCTAAAAGGAAACATGGATTACTCAGAATCTTTTTTCATGATCTCACTACTCTTCTCCTTAATAAAATCATAGAAAGGGTGATAGTCACTAAAACTCATAACTGTTTAGCTGACGGAAATCTTATACATGCTGTACACGTCAGATTTAGAAGAATCTTTTCTATTCAGGATCAAAATGTTTGCTTTAATCATTTGGTAGACATGTACTATTTCGTTATGGACAGCAGCCTATTAGGTGCACTCATTGATTTATCAAATAAAATTGACAGAGAGTAATTTGAGTATCTCTCTGGAAAAAACTAAATCATTTAAACATTATAGGGGGAAAGTTAAACACAATCAAAATGCTCCATTTTGATATGCTTCGTACTATCTACCTGTGGCAGTGCTTCATGTCTAATTTTTTGAGAGCTCAAAATGGCCTCCTACTAGGGTGTGTGCAAGCTTCATTACTTTTTAATATGCATTCTCGTCCCATCCGTGCAAGCAGAGGCAATACCAGAATTTAGAGAATATGGTCCCACATAAATGTACCTTTATGTATCCAGGTGATGCTGCTTTGATAGCTCAGACTGAAAAATCTCAGTGAAACACTGCTTTGAGATAAACAAATATCGGGTAGTATAAATATAAATATCATTATAATTTGTGTTGCTAAATGATAAAAGACTAAGGGCTCAATTCATAAAGGCTTTTAATTGTGCATGAAATAGTACTTCAGGAGTACTACTTCAGCTACTCATAAACGCCTTTGTGAACAGGCCCAGAAATGTCCATCTGTCCAGTAAAAATGCAAAGAAGTCAAAGTCCTTTCTATTTATACTAATTGTGTGTGAATAATAGCTGGATATGTATTCGGGCCATTTCCATTGGAGATGTTTTGGGGTAACTCACAAAAGCCTTTAAGAGTCCGTAAAGTAATAATCCTGTAGTACTTATTCATGTGTTCATGAATGACTGTGAATCCACCCTGTAGTATACATGGTTAGACCAGGCATCCTTGGCGTGGTTTTCCCTGACTTTTTGCCTTCTGACCTCCTGTTTTGTGACTTTATTTTTGTTGGCTTTAGGATTCTGAGCACTTTGCCTCTGCTAACCAGTGCTAACGTGTATGTACTCTGTACTCTCAACATGGTAACATTGGCTTATCCATAACTGCATTTTTAATTTACTCCCTCCTAATAAAGTGCACTACATGTAGCCAGGGCCTGTAAATTAAATGCTACTAGTGGTCAGGCAGCACTGATTGCGCCACCCACTTCAGGAGCCCTGTTAACATGTCTCAGGCCTGCAACTGCAGAGCCTGTGTGTGCAGGTTTAAACTGCCATTCGATCTGGTAAGTTCACATACTTTCTTACACACAAATTTGAGGACTACAGATTAAGCCGTTCCTTGTTCTCCAAGGCAACACACAAAAACTCACAAAGTGAGAAGGACTATTGTGCAAACTAAAGCTCTGAGCATCCCAATTTGGAGGTTCTGAGATGCTATTCTGGTCTTGTGCTATTCATTTAGGGAGGAAAACCCAAAAGGTTGTAAATACTGCCCTTGGTGCAGATCAGAGCTTCCGAATCCCCTCTACTTCCACGGATGGAGTGATCTCGCAGTCACACACACACACACACATCATACGCTGGTGGGGCCCATTACACCAACATTCATCCTACCACTCTATCCGTGCCCTGTATATGGGGAAACACTTCCTGTACCTAACCGATCTGCATATACCTTGAGGTCAATGGCATCAACTAGTTGCTTTTAAATCTAGTGAAAACCCAACATCATAACATTTTCTATATTCAATAAAGCATGACAATAAAATAACCACCCGACACAGTGATTCAAACAGGATAATCGTTTATCTAAAATTGTATGAAAAGCCAATTAAATGCAAAACCATTTCTCTCATATTTACCTATTCTGGCTAAAAGTCAGATCCTAAGTCAGAACCGGTCCTCAGCAAAATAGATTTTCTATCCGTCATGTAGAGTCACCGTCCTCTCCGTCAGCATCGGGACCTCTGATCATCAGTTCGGTAAGAAGTGGCACTAGACCTCTCTAGTCTACTAGTATTTATACTAAAAGTTACATTCCAAATGTTACAAACATGTTATGAAAAATGGATGAACAGCGGAAATAATGTTGTCTTGATACACCAAGGAAAGTTCACACGTATTGATCGTCTCAACAAATGAATAGAAATAAAGATTCCATAACTAATTTGTTACTTCTACGGATGTCTTTCTTGGATAATTTGTATCTCATTTATGGGATCATTATGAGTTCACAAAGTCAGTTTTTCGATTTGGCAACATCTCATGTTCAGGGGCTTTTCTGGCATCCGTCCCAGATTTGTCGTCATGGTCATGGCTTTTCGGTTCACCGCTCAGGCAAGGTCACAAGCAGCGTGAAGCCTTCTTGTAAAATTTTCCATCAACTCAAATGCAGGCTGCGGGTGGTGGCCATTTTATGGCAGGCCACAATGGACAACTTAAGCAAAATAAACACAAAACATAATTACTGCACGGTAATGATTATACAGTGTTATTTCCCTACTAATACCCTTATGTGTATGTACTTATCTAGCCATTTGCGTCATCAAAAGCCATTAATGCATATTAATTATAAGCGCAAAATACAATAACATCACATAAGCAACATCTATTTCTGTCAGTTTGCTCACCAACTTAGTTCACTTATTATTTTAGCCATGCAATAGCATTCCCACGTGTAATTCTTCTGTTAATAAGGTTGGTTAGACTTATCTCGATAAATTTTAATAGTTATTAATTAATCAGTAGTACTTTTAATTTTAACATGCGAAAACGAAACAGATATTTGGTTTTAAAGTAAAAACCCTGCTCCATCAATCCCCCCTTTGGTGATATCTTATCACCACAAAAATCAAAACCCAAAAATCAATTTAGTTTCCCCTTTTGGAAGAAATTCAAAATGTCTTCTTGTTTGTTTTACACCCTTGTCTCCATCTCATCCTTCTTTTTAGTTTCTATATACATGCTTTCTCTTAGCTCTTCTAATTCTATTTCTTGTAGATCCCTTTCTGGTTTCTTCTGTCTCTTTTTAACATTTTCTTTCTTTATAATTTTCTTTTTATTTCTTCTATATCTACAACACATACACCCTAGTCTAAGAATCAATAATGCAACAATTACACATATTAATGGAAATAATATCTTACCAAAAATGGTACTACCTATTTTAGCTATAAAGTTCTTAATAGCAATCATCTTATTAGCCATTTTAGTCCAGATACTTTCAGCTTCCAGTGGTACTAATTCTTCATGCAAATAAAATATTTTTGATATAGACTTTTAGATCTTTGCTTTCGTCAGGAATGTAAGTGCAACAATGCATTCCACAGACTCCACCCTCTTTTGCCAAAAGAATGTCAAGGGCAAGTCGATTTTGCATTGCCATAGCGCGTAAAGCAACCATTTCAGTATTTACCAATAGAAAGCCTCCAGCGGTGCTTGCTGACAAGCGATCCACTACTGTTGACAGCTTCCGAATGCCAAATGCATTCAAAGAAATTCCCACTGCTGGTATTAAAGCTCCTAAAATATCTCCTACAATTTCTGTCCATGTTTCTCTTCTATAGCGTGTTAATGGATTCGTTTGTTCAGCATTGTCTACTCTATCCATGTGGAAAATCTTTGGAAAGACCAGGCCAACATAGCACGTGCCAAACCAATGGTCAGGCAAACGGTAATCAGCCTTGTTCCCACAAATATAATACACTCCCGGAAACACGGGATCTTCTCCTCCTCTAAAACCCCATCCGGTTGCAATAAAGTATGTATCATGGCACTCACTAGTCCCTATGAAATAATAATCATACTGGGATCTCTTTCTGGTAATGCACAATTTGCCTTTCTGTGGTGCATCTATAGCCATAGTTGCCCTGGCTCCATCTTTCAATTCCTTCTCTTTCTCAGTGTCCCACATTGTTTCACTCATTTTATGCCCTTCTGCTTTCTTGTGCATGTTCAACCTTCTTCTCTCAACCATGTCTAGAAAATTCTTCTCTTCTCCTTTCAAACTGCAAGTTAAATTGTTCTTAAAAACATATTCTAAGGTTAATTCTTTAGTTTCTATAAAAATCTCACCTAACGTGTTAGCTTCTTTAGCAGGATTCAGTTCTTTATTCATAGGCAATTGCCCAAGAATATTATCTATGTTAGACATATTATAATCTAATTTCCCTAATTGATAAAATATACTAATCAACACACTACATGAAATTCCATACGTAGCCGGAAGATGATGATAAGTCACTCCTTCCGAAACAGAGGCAGGTAATTGCATGCAAACGTAGCAATCCCTTACTTCCATTGTCTTTACGTATTCATACAACAATTTTGAAAAAACATTGCTAGAAAAATCATTAATTGACCTATCCTTATGAATATGTACATTGCTAGTTCTAGTTGGAACTATCTTCTGTGTACTCTTCCCTATGTTAGTTCTGTTCTCAGTATGTCCTTCTAAAGTGTCTATTGTTACTCTAAAAGAGATCAGTAGAGCAAGCACGCTCCAAAGCAGCATTAACAATCCTGTACAGCAGCAGCACATCTTGCACCATCTTTTTAAGAAGGTACATCTACTTTGATTATTCTCAGTGTTAGCCATCTTGTTAATTTGACCGTGTCTTTTGACTTAGCCTCTTCTACTCCACTGCCGAACTCTTCAGGGCAGCAAGTACCCACCAGATTATTACAATCTATTAGTTCTTAATTTTACTCCTTCACTTTCTTCTTTTGGATTTATTCAATTTGGATTTTCATCACTTTTCACTGTTTCCTCATCATCATCAAACTGTATCAGGTCCTGAACATCCGTCTCTTCTCCAATGTCGGACAAGATAACTCTCAGGATTCCCACAGCTTCTTCTTCAGCAACCACTTTCAGCAAAGCCTCCTCTGGACTCCCTTGACTGTCTGCCTCTTCTCCTTGTTCAGGCAGTGCCACATACGTCCATTCTGGTGACTTATACTTCTGGTTTGGTTTTCTGATTCTTTTAGTTCCTTCAGATAACTTTGTTTCTTCTTCCTTGGTTGGATTTTGACTTGACACTTCGTTCACTTGTTCAGCTTTCGAAGAGTTAACTCGTGTCAGTCTATACCTCAGTCTCTTTATCTTGTTAGGCCAAAGATCTCCTTTAGCATTTCTCTTTTGTCTTCCTTCTTTATTGTTTCTTTCTCCAATCCAAGTTCTCTTTCTCAGAACTCGTCCTTCATGTATCTCATTTTCACTTTCATCAGATTCTGTCTCAGTTGCTTCTTGTTCATCAACAGTTTTCTCTTTTCCAACTGCTTCCTTTTCTCCAGCAGTCTCTTTTTCCACCAATTGAGATTTCCCTACTTCCGTCCCTCCTCGGGTCTCCGACACGCAATCTTCTTGCTGTCTACTTGTCCCTTCACCTAGCTTGTTGTTGATGTTCCCTACACCTCCTCTGGGTTTTTCCGCAATCTGTCTCTCTCTGTCCTTTCCTGTCCCTTCTTCTTCAAAAATTATCTCAGGTGGATCTTGCTCAATTATCTCATCTGATTCAGGTGTTACCTCTGTTGGGATATTCTTTTCTTTTCTTCCTTTCTTTTTGTGTTCGTCACTGTCAGTTGGAACTTCAGGCACTTCTTCAGATTCTGGACTTATCTCAGGAGCTTGCACTGTTCTCTTTAGAACTTCTTCTGGTGGGATGAAGATTTCTCTTGACTCACTTTCCCCACTTTCAGGATTCTTTTTCCTCCTTACTGCCTCACTGTCTGCATCATCACTGGAATCTGATTCTTCAAAGTATTCTTTTCCAGTGTCGTCTCTTGGATTTGGAACTCTCAATGTGTGACTTGCATGTATCCAGTTTTTCACTCCAGCACACTTCACAGCAGTTGTTGTTGTCAGAATGGTAAATGGACATAATATCGACTTTTTAATATCGAAATTACATATTATCGAGTTAATAATATCGAATGTCCCAAAATATCGTCAGTCAGTATATCGAATGGCTAAATATCGTTTTTTATTTTTTATTTTAAATATCGAATGAGAAAATATCGAGTACAAAATATCGAAAGGACAAAATATAGTTATTTTTTTAAGGTAAGAAATATCGAATATGATAATGTCGAATTATAGGAAAAATCAGAATTTTAAATTTGTTACATTTTACCAATGTTATAATAATACATTCTAAATAGTATATGTAATAATAGTTAATAAATATGTAAAAAAGTCTTAGTATAATAAATTTTAGGAGCGGGATGTTGGGTTATTAGGGGATAAGGGTGGGGAGTGTTTTAAAAATATATATATAAATATAATCTGTAAATTATAAATTGTAATTGTTGAGAGTAAAAGTATATTTATGAGATAATTATAATATATTAATTTTTTAGAAAGGTTATTCATATTATAAATAATAGGAGTGGGATGTTGGGTTATTAGGGGATAAGGGTGGGGAGTGTTTTAAAAATATAAAAATAAATAATATGTAAATTATAATTTGTAATTGTTGAGAGTAAATATATATTTATGAGATAATAATAATATATGAATTTTCTAGAAAGGTTATTTATAAAAACATAAATTGGAGTTGGATGTTGGGTTATTAGGGGATAAGGGTGGGGAGTGTTTTAAAAATATAAAAATAAATAATATGTAAATTATAATTTGTAATTGTTGAGAGTAAATATTTATTTATGAGATAATAATAATATATGATTTTTCTAGAAAGGTTATTTATAAAAACATAAATTGGAGTTGGATGTTGGGTTATTAGGGGATATGGGTGGGGAGTTAATTAAAAATATATATATATATAAATTATATGTAATTTATAATGTGTCATTGTTGAGATTAAATATATATTTATGAGATAATAATAATATATTAATAATTTAGAAAGGTTATTTATAATATAAATTATTTGAGTGGGATGTTGGGTTATTAGGGGATAAGGGTGGGGAATTTGTAGAAAAAATAATATTTTATTATATGTTAATATAAATTATTATTGTTGAGAGTAAATATATATTTATGAGATCATAATATTATTAATATATAATTATATTATGAGTCATGATATTTTTAGGAATGTGATGTTGTGTTAATAGTGGGTAAGTTTGTGTACTGTTATCAAAACTTATAAATTTAGAATATGTTAACAATAATTTATATTTGTTGAGAGTTTATAAAAGAAATTTAAATGTAAAGAAACAATTTTACTTTATTCATACAGACATATGTATTTAAAATAGACAGAATATTGTGTTATTTAAAGTGGAGTGGGAATAGTAAATTATATGTCTTTACTATCCATCACCTTCCCAAATATAAAACTGACTGGAGTTGGAATAGTAAATTAGATTTATTTCTTATCCAGCACCTTCCCAAAATAATACTCAGTGGAGTTGGAATAGTAAATGATATTTTTTTAATATCCAGCACTTTCCCAGATTTAATCTTTATTGGAGTTGGAGTAGTAAATTATATTTATTTACTATCCAGCACCTTCCCTAAATTAATTTTGAATGGAGTTGAAATAGTAAATTATATTTGTTTACTAGCCAGCACCTTCCCTCAATTAATATTGACTGGAGTTGGAATAGTAAATTATATTTATTTACTATCCAGCACCTTCCCTAAATTAATATTGACTGGAGTTGGAATAGTAAATTATATTTATTTACTATCCAGCACCTTCCCTAAATTAATATTGACTGGAGTTGGAATAGTAAATTATATTTATTTACTATCCAGCACCTTCCCTAAATTAATATTGACTGGAGTTGGAATAGTAAATTATATTTTTTTACTATCCAGCACCTTCCCTCAATTAATATTGACTGGAGTTGGAATAGTAAATTATATTTATTTACTATCCAGCACCTTCCCTAAATTAATATTGACTGGAGTTGGAATATTAAATTATATTTATTTACTATCCAGCATCTTCCCTAAATTAATATTGACTGGAGTTGGAATAGTAAATTATATTTATTTACTATCCAGCACCTTCCCTGATTTAATATTGATTGGAGTTGGAGTAGTAAATAATATTTATTTACTATCCAGTACTTTATTTGATTTTATACTGAGTGGAGTTGGAATAGTCAATTATATTTAGTTACTATCCAGCACCTTCCCAGATGTAATATTTATTGGAGTTGGAATAGTCAATTTATACTATCCTGCAATTTCTTTAATTTAATACTGAGTGGAGTTGGTATAGTGATTTATATTTATTTACTATCTAGCAACTTTCATGATTTAATATTGATTTGAGTTGGAATAGTAAATTATATATATGTAAGAAAATGATAATATTTTCATCTAACAGTTTAAATATATATATTTAATAGAGTATTAATATTATTAATATGTGTATTATTAATAGTATTAATAAATAAATTGGTTATATTTTAATTATTGTTGTAAAAGGAATATTGCATTTTTATTTACTTGAAGTTAACAAAACATCATAACTGTAATTGTATATTTTTTATACATAGTACATATGTTGAATTAATATTATAAATATTTTTTTTAATAATAATAATATTTACATTATTTAAGTGTTTAGTATTTTGGTATCATCTTATGTATTTATTTTATATTTAGATATGTAGAGTTATTAATGCTATAGATTTTAAATAATAAATATTAATATATGTGTTCTATTATTTATTATTAGTGTTGTACTAGTTTTAATAAATTTAGGGGAATTAATCATTTTTTTTTAACCTTTTAGAAATTATTTTGGTAAAAGTTTGGGTGAGTTTACTGTATGTTTTATAATATTTAAGTGTAACATTTGTATTTATTTAATTCTTTTAGTTGAAGGGGACTATTTTTGTAACCGCTCAGTGTCGTTTTGGGTTATTTCGGCGGGATGAGATCGCGGTTGGGAGCTGTGTCGCTTAGAGGCAGGTAAGAGTTATTTATTATTGTTTAAATTAGGTTTAAAGGTAATTTGGATGTAGTCTGTTGGTTTGCAGTGTATTTAGAGTTTGGTGGTTGTGTTTTTGGTGTAATTTAGGTGTGTGTTACATTGTGGTAATTTTCAAGTAGGTTACGTGTTTTAGGACTCGTGTTTAGGTAGTAGTGTTTGTAGATATTTTTATGTGTATTGTTATTAAATGTTATCAAACCTTTTTAGAAATTGTGTTAATGTACTTTTTGTGTGGGTGGGTATGTTTACTTTTTGTTTTACAGGTTTCTCTTCGACGACGTCGCTTTTTGGAGACTGTTGCCGTATTTTTTTTTTAAGAGGTGTGTATTAGTTTAGTGAACTAATGTTTATTGAACACTCTCTTAATTTTTCGCGTTTTCATAGTGTTTACAATTTTGTAAGCGTTTTCGGGTTTTTGAAGGGTTTGCTAATTGGATTTATCGCCAAATGATGTTTTTTTGGATCAGTTGCTGTTTTTTTTTTGGAGAAGGTGTGTGTTCGTTTTGTAAGCTAATCTTTATTTAACACAGTCTTTATTTTTGCCATTTTCTTGGAGCGTTTTTTACGTTTTATATATTTTCGGGTTTTTGATGACATTTTAAGTTGGATTCATGAATTCGAGGAATTGTTTAAGGACATGTTTGCATTTTTGTATTTTTTTGGGGGCTTTTTTAAAGTTGTTTGGGATACATTGACACCTGGATGGACTTTGAGCTTCTCTTTTATTGGATTTGGTGCTACAACAACTGTAAGTAATAGTTTTATTGGTATGTGGGAGGGAAATGTCATTTATTTCTGTTTTGCTATGTATTGTATTTTGTTAATTATTATTAATTTGTGAATATATTTTTAATCTTTTATCAATTGTATATATTTGACAAATTAATAATGTTTCATGAAAGTATGGAAGGATTTTAATTATGCTTATGTTGGGATTTATATGACAATGTTTTCATTTATGTTTACATTTGAATTAAAGGATGCTTTTTGCAATTAGGGATAAGTATTCTAAGCCTTGAGTTGTAGGATAGAGTGTAACTTGGCTTTGGAGAAGTTCATACAATTTATTTGTTTACTTACTTAGTTTAGGTTTAATTAGTGTAATGGATTGTTGCATCCTTAGTTCTTGGTAGCTTTGCTCTTTTTGAATACTTTGTAGTAATTTTTGAAGTGTGGGTATACCTCTCCCTGTTGTTGCCTGGAAGGCGTTATGCCATCCTTCAACGGCGTTGTTACTTTTTGCTTCTTTGTTTAGGGTGCTGAGGTACACGTTCCACCATGGTATGTGGAACTTTGGTAATCTTCTGTGGCCTGATCGGTGTAGTCTCCCTACCCATGTGTCCTCAAAGTAATCCAGTAGTGGACTTAACTTTTCTTCATTTCTTTTGTAGAATGGACTCTCTATTAGTAGGTTATAGTGTTCTGGTACGTCAGTGATAGGGACATAGGCTAGGGCTATTAGTTTTTTTATATTGTATGCTAAGGTGCTATCTGTCACGTATTCTACACTCAGGTGCCGATTACGATCCGGTAAAAACCGGGTACGAACCGTCGGTCGGAGCGTATTCTCCGTCCGACTCGTACCCGGTTGTAAAACATTACAAACATGGAATTACGATTCGCACGGAAACACCATTTCCGTACGAATCGTAAAAAACACCGACCGACGAAAATATGCATACGAATGTGATCCGGGAATGCTGCGACGTGACGTCGGGACGCTTCCAGGCAGCGTTTCACGACCCAGGAATTACGATTCGAACCGACAGCAGTCCGGACGGCAATATTTTTACGGCAGCCAAAAAGTGCCGGAAATGCGAAGTACGGCGCGAAACGACCAGAGTAGGTGGCCCGGTAAGCGCCGTCCCCCCCCCAGCCCCCGCATGTACGCGCCGTACCCCCCCCAGCCCCCGCATGTACGCGTCGAACCCCCCCCAGCCCCCGCATGTACGCGTCAAACCCCCCCCCAGCCCCCGCATGTACGCGTCGAACCCCCCCCAGCCCCCGCATGTACGCGTCGAACCCCCCCCAGCCCCCGCATGTACGTGTTGAACCCCCCCGTGTATGTACACCCGAGTACGTGTTGAACTGTACATGTCGAACCCCCCGTGTATGTACACCCGAGTACGTGTCGAACCCCCCCGTGTATGTACACCCGAGTACGTGTCGAACTGTACGTGTCGAACCCCCTGTGTATGTACACCCGAGTACGTGTCGAACCCCCGTGTATGTACACCCAAGTACGTGTCAAACTGTACGTGTCGAACCCCCCGTGTATGTACACCCGAGTACGTGTCGAACTGTACGTGTCGAACCCCCGTGTATGTACACCCGAGTACGTGTCGAACCCCCCCGTGTATGTACACCCGAGTACGTGTCGAACTGTACGTGTCGAACCCCCCCGTGTATGTACACCCAAGTACGTGTCGAACTGTACGTGTCGAACCCCCCGTGTATGTACACCCGAGTACGTGTCGAACCCCCCGTGTATGTACACCCGAGTACGTGTCGAACTGTACGTGTCGAACCCCCCGTGGATGTACACCCGAGTTCGTGTCGAACTGTACTTGTCGAACCCCCCGGTGTATGTACACCCGAGTACGTGTCGAACTGTACGTGTCGAACCCCCCGTGTATGTACACCCGAGTACGTGTCGAACTGTACGTGTCGAACCCCCCGTGTATGTACACCCGAGTACGTGTCGAACTGTACGTGTCGAACCCCCCGTGTATGTACACCCGAGTACGTGTCGAACTGTACGTGTCGAACCCCCGTGTATGTACACCCGAGTACGTGTCGAACCCCCCGTGTATGTACACCCGAGTACGTGTCGAACTGTACGTGTCGAACCCCCGTGTATGTACACCCGAGTACGTGTCGACACGTACAGTTCGACACGTACTCGGGTGTACATACACGGGGGGGTTCGACACGTACTCGGTTGTACATACACGGGGGGTTCGACACGTACAGTTCGACACGTACTCGGGTGTACATACATGGGGGGTTCGACATGTACAGTTCGACACGTACTCGGGTGTACATACGCAGGGGTTCGACACGTACAGTTCGACACGTACTCGGGTGTACATACACGGGGGGTTCGACACGTACAGTTCGACACGTACTCGGGTGTACATACGAGGGGAGTTCGACACGTACAGTTCGACACGTACTCGGGTGTACATACACGGGGGGGTTCGACACGTACTCGGGTGTACATACACGGGGGTTCGACACGTACAGTTCGACACGTACTCGGGTGTACATACACGGGGGGTTCGACACGTACTCGGGTGTACATACACGGGGGGGTTCGACACGTACATGCGGGGGCTGGGGGGGGTTCGACGCGTACATGCGGGGGCTGGGGGGGGTTCGACGCGTACATGCGGGGGCTGGGGGGGGTTCGACGCGTACATGCAGGGGCTGGGGGGGGGGGTACGGCACGTACCGGGCACCTGTTTGGACGTCTCCATGGTTGTTATAGGGGTTCGGTGCGGACGGTCTTTTAACCATACGGTTGTACATTCGGACGCCCGGGACGGATCGTGATTCCCCCGTCGGACTTCGCTTTTCACGTTTGTACGGTAAATCGTCCGAGGACGTGTCGGACACTTTTTCCGACCCGAGGACGTGTGGGGAATTATTCCCAATGCGATTCGTATGGTCTTTTTCCCATGCGAATCGTGATTGCCAGTTCGTATGGCACTTGTACGATTCGTACGGTAAAAAGACCGGATACGAGTCGCACGGGGAATTTTTTTACCGGATCGTAATTGGCACCTCAGTGTTGACTTTTGGAGAAATCTCCAGAGGCATTGATTAAAATGATAGTAGCATCCTTGTATAGATGTATGGGGGTATGTTTTTAAAATAGCATGAATCATGGCTATTTCAAAATCCATTATTATTTTATGTGGGAAGTAATCTGGAATTTCTGATTTTATTTTGTTGAGAATTTCTAGATAGGTACTTTGAGTTTTATTTGGGAGTAAGCAGTAGATGAAGGGAATGTTAGTGTTTTGGTACATAGCATGTACTGTGTACAGTTGTTATAATGGCTTAGGACATATTTTAAATGTGCCATCTATCATCCAGGTGTTGCATTGTTGTAGTTTAGTTAAGTTATTTGCAGTGGCAAACATTATAATACGTTTTTCACTGTTTTTATTGGCAAAGAAAATAAATGGCTCTTTATTATGGGTAATGCTTAGTTCTTGTGGGATGTTTACTTCTTGGAAAGTTTTAGGGATAGGTATGGGAGCTGTGGTTTTCTTTTTTTGTCTAATGATCATTTTTTTTAATGCATCAATGGATGGTAATTGTCCAGATGCATGTTGGGGTATTTGTAGTAGCTGTTCTTTTAATATTTCACTAGTGGGTTTTTCAGTGCTAGTGCTTGCTTCTTTGATATTTTCTATTGCTCCTCTAATTTCTATTTCAGTTATATTTGGAGGGTGGTTGTGCTCATTGACAGATAATACAGTAGTTTCTTGAGTTGTGGCTCTTCCGTAGCATTTGCTAGCATAGTACTTGCTACATTTCCAGAAGACTTTTAAATCTTTCTGTCTTTCTTGCGTATAGACATAACCCATGTAACATAGGAGCATTTTTCCTTTTTGTGATTGGATGAATTCAGCGCCTTCAGTCATGGTGATGTCTTTATTTCTAAAGAAAATGTAGATATAATTACGTTAATATCATATCATGAAATAATGTGTTAGAAAGATATATATTTCTTGATATATACTTACAAGTTTGATGTAGATGTTGAAAAGAATTTTCTTTTGGTGGTTGTTGGCTGTTAATTTTCATATAGACTTGGTATATCTGTAGAAAAATAAAATGTAATGTTAATACATTTTCTATTATTTGTTGTAGGTGATAGGGGAATTAGGAAAGGGTTTGTTTTAATTAGTGATTATATCTATTTAGTTTAAAGTCATTAATAGAAATACTTACTTTGTTGATTAGCTTTATTTTTTCTGTTGTAGATAATTTTGGAGATTGCTGGAAGTGTCTGTAGTGGAGATATAAATACATGAAAGCATTTAGTATTTTATTTTAATTTCATAATATTTTTTATGACTTTTTTCTATTATTAATGTTTCATAAAAGAATAATTACTTACTTTTTGATTAGCTGTCTTTCTTTATTTGTAGAGGAATTTTCTTGTGTTTGGAAGTATCTGTAGTGGAGATATAAGTAAATGAAAGTGTATTTTAGTTACATATAAATTGTATGCATTTTTTACAAATAGTTAGTAAATTTACGTTTTGCCAAACATTATTTACTTACTTATTTCTGTTAGAGGTTTTGTTTCTTTAGTATATCTTGTAGTTAGGAACCAATCTGGTAGCGTTTTTCTTCAGTTTTCTTTTAGTTTTGAAGTGGAGAAGAGTAAATATATTTTTTTTTATACTGTTGTATTAATTGGTTCATTCGTTTGATTGGTTGGGTTAGTTAGTCTTCGATTCTGATTTGTTGTTGTGTTCAGTTTGAATTTTTTTTTCTTCGTGTTTCCATATATGGAAGATGCTAATTAAGTAGTAGTCATGTATTTTAAGTATATTTCCTTGTTAGAATGTTTTTTATAAGTAATTAGATGTTGTATATGTTGGTGTTAGTTTAGTTTAGTATATCTATTTATAATATTATAAGTTGTTTTATTAAAAGGTATTTTATTTGGTTTTCATGTGTTTCTAAAATGTATTTATATTAATTAATTATAAGATGTATGTTTATGTTGGGAAAAAGTCAGTTTTATATGCATTTACATGTTGTAATGTGTGTTATAATTAGTCGATAATATGGTAGGGTCGATATTGTAGGCAGTCTATATTGTGATTTTCGATATTATGGTGCATTGTTAGTTAATTGTATGTATATCGATATTTGTATTATCTATATTTTGAGTTTCGATAATGTTAGAAACGATATTTTGTTTAGTCGATATAGTGGGTTCGATATTTTGGTGTATTATTAATTAAGTATTGGTGGTCGATATACTGGTATACGATATATTGTCTTCGATATTGTGTGTAGTCGATATTCTGTCTCTCGATATTAAGTCACTGATCCGGTCAGAATGACTTGTCTTGGCCTTCCCCACCTTGGAACCAGGCAATTCCTTCTTCTGTGGACTTTTATTCTTACCCAGTCCCCTGGGCTCAGATCATGGGCTGGTTTCTTTTCAAGTGTGGTGGCGTCTTCTCCAACCTGGTGAAACACAGAATGAACTGCGTCAGCCAGGCCCTTAGAGTAATCCAAAATCATGTCATCAGTTATAGTCATCAGCTTGTTGACTGGTACAAATGCATGTCTCATAGCACGTGCCATGATAA
The DNA here is from genome assembly GCF_964204655.1 of Triturus cristatus. Taxonomy (NCBI): domain Eukaryota; kingdom Metazoa; phylum Chordata; class Amphibia; order Caudata; family Salamandridae; genus Triturus; species Triturus cristatus. The sequence continues at coordinate 757,253,545 of NC_140591.1, forward strand.
TTTCATGTGGACTCAAACCTGTTGTTCTGTCTGGAGTAGACCTAATGGTCATCAGGACTAGAGGCAAGACATCGGGCCATTTCATTCCTGTGGCTAGGCACATTTTGCCAATTCTGTTTTTGATAGTACCATTCATTTGTTCAACCACACCAGAAGCCTCTGGTCGGTAAGCACAATGTAACTTCTGCTGTACACTCAATGCTTCACAGATCAAACTCATGATTTCTTTATAGAAATGTCCCCCTCTGTCTGATTCAATGGTTACTGGGAACCCATACCTTGGGATGAACTCTCTTAACAGTAACTTAGCCACTGTTATCCCATCATTTCTTCTTGTTGGATAGGCTTCCACCCACCTGGAGAACAAACAGACCACCACCAGGACATACCTCAATCTGTTGACTTGGGGCATTTCAATGAAGTCTATATGCATTCTTGTGAAGGGTCCTCCTTCCCTGCCTATGGTTCCTAGGCTCACCACTGTTTTCTTTCCAGGATTGAATTGCTGACATACCAGACATCTCTGACAGAGACTTTCTGCTATCAGCCTGAATTTTGGACTATACCAGGTCTGCTTAAAGGCCCTTATCATAGCATCCCTCCCCAGGTGTCCTTGGCCATGATACATCCTTGCCATTGTTGACAACAGGCTATGGGGCATGACTGGTCTTCCATCCCTATAGACCCACACTTAGGTGCCAATTAAGATCCGGTAAAAAAAATTCCCGTACGACTCGTATCCGGTCTTTTTACCGTACGAATCGTACAAGTGCCGTACAAACTGGCAATCACGATTCGCATGGGAAAAAGACCATACGAATCGCATTGGGAATAATTCCCCACACGTCCTCGGGTCGGAAAAAGTGTCCGACACGTCCTCGGACGATTTACCGTACAAACGTGAAAAGCGAAGTCCGACCGGGGAATCACGATCCGTCCCGGGCGTCCGAATGTACAACCGTATGGTTAAAAGACCGTCCGCACCGAACTCCTATAACAACCATGGAGACGTCCAAACAGGTGCCCGGTACGTGCCGTACCCCCCCCAGCCCCCGCATGTACGCGCCGTACCCCCCCCAGCCCCCGCATGTACGTGCCGTACCCCCCCCAGCCCCCGCATGTACGCGTCGAACCCCCCCGTGTATGTACACCCGAGTACGTTCGAGTCGTACCCCCACCCGTGTATGGCTACGCGCTGCGGGTACGCACCGTACATACACGGGTGGGGGTACGACTCGAACGTAATTGGGTGTACATACACGGGGGGGTCGACGCGTACAGTTCGACACGTACTCGGGTGTACATACACGGGGGGGTTCGGAACGTACTCGGGTGTACATACACGGGGGGGATCGACACACGTACAGTTCGACACGTACTCGGGTGTACATACACGGGGGGGTTCGACACGTACTCAGGTGTACATACACGGGGGGTTCGACACACGTACAGTTTGACACGTACTCGGGTGTACATACACGGGGGGGTTCAACGCGTACTCGGGTGTACATACACGGGGGGGTTCGACACGTACTCGGGTGTACATACACGGGGGGGTTCGACGCGTACATGCGGGGGCTGGGGGGGGTTCGACGCGTACATGCGGGGGCTGGGGGGGGTACGGCGCGTACATGCGGGGGCTGGGGGGGGGGTACGGCGCTTACCGGGCCACCTACTCTGGTCGTTTCGCGCCGTACTTCGCATTTCCGGCACTTTTTGGGTGCCGTAAAGATATTGCCGTCCGGACTGCTGTCGGTTCGAATCGTACTTCCTGGGTCGTGAAACGCTGCCTGGAAGCGTCCCGACGTCACGTCGCAGCATTCCCGGATCACATTCGTATGCATATTTTCGTCGGTCTGTGTTTTTTACGATTCGTACGGAAATGGTGTTTCCGTGCGAATCGTAATTCCATGTTTGTAATGTTTTACAACCGGGTACGAGTCGGACGGAGAATACGCTCCGACCGACGGTTCGTACCCGGTTTTTACCAGATCGTAATCGGCACCATGATCTTTTTCTCTTGGTGCACAACCTGCTGTCACCCAATCTTTCATTTCCTCATCTCCTGCCTCATCCTGCAACTGCTTCACTTCCTCCCATGTTCCCACTTCATTAGTAAACATTAAGGAACAAGAAGACATTTCTCTTTCTTTGCTCCGATTAATAGAATGATTATTCTTCGCACAATATTGTACAATGACATTGGCAAATTTGTTACCAACTGTGATATAATCATCACCTTGACCATGAGCAGCACATTTCACGACTGCTAGTTCTTTAGGCAGCTGTATCGCCTCTAGCAATTTTCCAACCACTTCAGCATTCTTTATGGGAGTTCCACTTGGGGTCAGGAAACCTCTTTGTAGCCATAGCTGGCCAAAATCATGGACAACTCCGAAGCCATACTGGCTGTCAGTCATCACAGTCACTCTCACATTTCTTCCAATCTTGCAGGCTTTTGTTAGTGCCACCAATTCTGCCACCTGAGCGGATTTATCTCCCTTCAAAGGTGATGCTTCCACAACTTTTGAAACTGTACACACAGCATAGGCAGCACTCAGTGTTCCTTCATCCGTTCTCAAGCAAGAACCATCCACAAACAACACATGATCACTCTTAGGCAGTGGCAAATCTCTTATTTCCGGCCTTGGTTTCGTACAGTAATCAAGCACATCCAGACAGTCATGATCAACCTCATTACTCACTCCCACACATTCAGCATCAGGCAACAGTGTCGCTGGATTCACATTCACACATCTCTCCAGGCTCACATTTGTTGCACCAAGAATGACTTTCTCATATTTATTCAGCCGACTATGAGACATGAACTGGGTCCGGCTCCTTGTTAAAAGGATTGCCACATCATGAGGTACGAATACCCGTACAGGGTATCCCATTATGATTCCCTCACTTTGTTCCAGACTTTTGCATGTAGCAGCTACTGCTTTCAGGCAACCTGGTAAACCCACAGCTACTGGGTCAAGTGTTGCTGAGAAGTAGGCAATTGGCCTTCTCAGACGTCCATGTTTCTGGATTAACACTGAAAGAGCACATCCATTTCTCTCACTACAGTACAGCTCGAATTCCTTTTCATAATCTGGCATTCCTAGGGCAGGAGCTTCACATAGCCTGTTCTTTAGCTCTTTAAATGCTGCCATTTGTTCTGGGTTTAATTCCAATGGGTCTTTCACCTCACTTTTTGTCAATTTGATCAGTGGCTTGGCAATCAGGGAAAAGATACTTATCCACTGACGACAGTAACCAACCATTCCCAGGAACATTCTTACTTCTCTTTGTGTCATTGGAGCTCTCATCCCTCTGATAATTTTAATCCTGTCAATGGTCACTTTTCTCAGGCCTTTCTCAATATTATGTCCCAAATACTGGACTTCTTTCTTGCAGAATTGCAATTTTGCTGGAGACACTTTTAATCCTCCATCTGCCAAGTGATTCAGTAAAGCAATGGTGTCTACTTCACAGGCTTCACGTGTTTTTGATGCCACAAGCAGGTCATCAATGTATTGGACCAAAACTGAATTTTCAGGCATTGTTAGGCTCTCCAGAGATTTCTTCAGCAGTTGATTAAATATCGAGGGGCTCTCTGTATACCCCTGTGGGATTCGGCACCATGCCAAAATCCTCTCTCCAAATCTAAATGAAAAAATCGGCTGGCTGTCATGATGCAACGGGATTGAAAAGAAAGCATGGCACAAATCGATTGCTGTATACCATTCTGCATCATGGGGAATCTGATACAAAATCACTGATGGATTTGGCACAATGGGACAGCATGACACGACAATCTTGTTAATTTTCCTCAAATCCTGTACTATTCTGAACTTTCCATTGGGTTTCTTCAGTCCCATTATTGGTGAATTACATGGGCTGCTCAGTATTTCCCTTAACACCCCCTGCTGAATCATTTTCTCAATTATGGTTGTTATTCCTTCGATTATTTCAGGTGTCAATCTGTATTGTGGAATGTTTGGGTAAATCACTCCCTCTTTTACGGAACTTTTTACTGGATCTACATTTCTCATCAGACCCACATCTTCTCCAGTGAAATCCCAGACCGCTGCTTTTACTGTCTGTTTTAATTCTGGGGGCAATGCATCTGGATTAAACACAGCATATGTTCCCATAGCCTCACATTCCCTGTTATCCATTGTCATCCTGTATAGGACATCCTCATCTGGTGTTTCAAAAGTTATTCCATCTGGAGTACAGAAAATAGTGCAATTCATTTTGCACAGCAGGTCCCTACCTAGCAAGTTCACAGGACTAGTATCACACACCACAAATCGGTGCATTTCTGAAAATTTCCCTATTCTAACTCTTACTGGTTCAGTAAGATGAGTTTTGATCTGTGTGTTGGACACACCAACTACTTGGATTGCTTCATCCGAGAGAGGAAGATTCTTTATATCAGCTGACCTGACAGTTGATCTCGTAGCTCCTGTGTCAACTAAAAAGGTAACACTTTCACCATTGATTTTCCCATCTACAAATGGTCCTGCCTGGTCTATTTCTAGAGTTGCGCCAAGTACGCACTCTACTTCCTCTCTTCGGCACCGTCAGAATTCTCCCTCAGAGTCACTTCCCTCATTCTTCATCCAATATTGAGATACAGCGCTTGCGCGTTTTGGCTTTATTACCTGCTCTTCACCGTAGAACCCCGACTCTTGACTGTACTTCTGGGATCCTCTTCTCTGTGGCAAGGGTGGTTTTGGCACCTGATTCTGCTGCTTATCAGCCTTCTGCTGTTGCTGATGCTGACCACACCCCTCACTCTGCACCTGTGAATTCAATGATGGATTGTCATCATTAGTAGACGGTGGATTCTTACACTCGGATTTCCAGTGCCCTAATTTTCCACAGTTGTGGCAGGGAAACCTTTTCTTGGCTTCCTCTATGTTGCCTCTCCCTTTTCCTGTACCAAACCTGGGTTTATTTCCTGGGTTATTTGCTTGTTCAACCAACTGAGCTTCCTGCCTTTCTGCAACTTTCACCTGTGCCCACATTGCCTTTTCCTTCAGTTTCCTTTGTTTTGCCTCAATTTCATCACTGAAGTATTTTGCATGTCTCAGGATCTCATCAATCTTTTTGCTCTGCCAGTCAACAGTATGCTGCCTTATCATTTCACTGATTTCAGGTCGCTAGCCATACACAAAGATATATACAAAATGGCTCAGATCCTTGTCACCCAGATGTTCCTCTCCACTGAACTGTTTGAAAGCCAGTATTATTCTTTCATAGTAAGCATGGACTGATTCTTTCACTTCCTGATGTGTTCGATCTATTTTAACCCAGTCTGTTTCCTTGGGGGGTATCTTATTTTTCAGGAACGCCATAACCTGTTCGTACTTCTTCATAACCTCTGGGTCTGGAGCTCCTGTCTTTGGATCTCTTGGGTATTCTTTAGTGGGCCAGTCTATGACTATTTTACATTCAGCCCACAGGTCTGCTGGCACAATTATATCAAACAGACTATTCAGGTTGATCCACAGCACTTTCGACAACTTCACAAATCTGTCGACTTATCTATACCACTCGACGGGCTTCTCCCTTAGCCGAGGGAAATCATTGGTAAATGACAAAATATCCTGTCTGGTCCATGGGACATGTACGTACCCACCGCCTGGTATCTCCCTCATGGGGTAGGCTGTCACTACCTTCTCTTTTTCTTTCAGGGGAAATGCTGAGTAAGTTCTGTCTGCTGCATCCTTTCGCTTTTTATACCATCTATCTCTCCATCTCTCCACATCTCCCCATTTTCTCAACAAAGCAATCATCTCCATAATCTGCCCTGTTCGGCCTGCATTGTTCAGATTCTCAATGTCCTTATCTGTAAAATCCACCCGGTAAGGCTTTTGTAAAGCTTTTACCTTGTCCATGTCGATCCCCATTTCACTGGCTATTCCTTTCAACCTGTCATGTATGTTCTTTGCTCTCCAAGTGATGCTCTTGCATAAAAATAAAATCTCCCCTTCCTGATAATTTGTCACTGTTTCTGTAGGGATTGTTCCTACAATCAGCTCCTCCATCTCCATACGTATCCTAGCTACATCAATTCCCTGGGATTCTCTTTCTTTCTTCTGCAAAGCCTTCAGCCAATCATTCAAATCCTCAGCAGTTATTCCCGTAGATTTTTCTGCACCCCCTGATTCCGACACCCTTTGTGGTTCTAGGATTGATCCTCTGTTCCCTTCCACACATCCTGAGTTCAAACTTGAGTTAGTCTGCACACTCAATTCTCCTCCACATATGGTATGTCTCCACTGATTTCCTCCCGTTCTCCACTGTTTGTTCCTCTGCTCTCATTTCTGCCTGCTCTGGAGAAACCATCAATCTATTGCCCACATATGGAACCGTCAAACCACTTTCACCCATCCTCTGCTTGTTGAAAATCGGCATAACCGGACCTATTGTCACAGGCACCGTAACTGCCTCAAGATGTTTAGTCAGTTCCCTGATTTTCTCTGTCAATTCAAAGGTAGTCCTTGCTAGGTCTCCGGTCCGTCATCCTCAACTTCATTCTCCCTTTCTCTTTCTCTCTTCCTCTTCTCTTTCCCTCTTTCTTTTCTCTCTCTCTTTCTCTCTCTCTCTCTCTCTCTCTCTCTCTCTCTCTCTCTCTCTCTTTCTCTTTCTCTTTCTCTTTCTCTTTCTACCAGAGAACAACCGCTTTTCAAACCAGGGGTGATACCTTCTGTTTTAATAATCCGCAGAGTGTCTCTCATTGGGGTCACTGCCGTTCCTACTTCTGGCTCTCGTCTATACGGGGGTGGTCTTTTGTAGAGCATGTCATCTAAGACATCATCTTCAGACTCATTCGCCCCATATCTCCTCGGTTCTATATTATGTTCTTTTTCTGTACATTTTCTCCCTTCTGACTCTTCGTCTGTTCTCATAGGATATAATCCCTCAGTCATACTGGCATCACGCCATCTTCTCATCCGGTCATGATGGGTTTCGCGATCATGCTTTCGCCCAAACATGTTCCCCTCCACTCCTCTGCTTTTCTCGCTCATGCACTTCATCTTCCCATTCTGTCAATGCCTCAAATTGCGTAGGCCTAGGCCGAGGCTCTAGGCCCATCATCCTCTCCCGTAAGTTCCTTATTATGGCCAGATAAAATGAGCCATGCTCTGGGAATGCTAAAACTCCACCCTCTCTGGTATATTTTACCCAGTTATCTAACCAAATACAGGTATGATACCCATATCTTGCAGCCATGAAGGATGCGGGGGTTCTTATTGGAGGAAGTAACTGTCCTTCCCTAGTCACGATATCCTTATCCTTGTCAAACCATGTTTTTACTTTACTAAACAAGGATTTCTTCTTCTTTTCCTCTGCGTGGTAATACATTTTCTTATTTTCCGCAACCCTCTAGTGTTTTCTACAACTGTAAGATCTCCTGTCCAATTTCAGCGCGACTCACACTGACGCACCAATCCTGGAGCATCTACGTCACTGTCTCAGTCCACAATTCCCAGCGCGACTCACACTAACGCACCAATCCTGGAACGTCTACGTCACCCTGTATGTCTCCCAATCGCGCGGTCTTCCTGACGTCAGCAGTCGCTGCAGCAGCTTCTGCTCCTGTCTCCTGTCTCTCTCGTCTAACCCTCCTTTACAAAACTACTCGGTAGACTTTGTTTCAATCTCTACGAGTCTGTTAGTTACAACATACAAACATCTCCATTGTGTGCTTCGCTAGTTACAGAACAGCAAAAGACCTTTCCCACGAGAATTCTGTCTTTCCCGAGAGCAGCGCTTACCTCTGCGCTACTACAGAATCGTTACTTCCGTTGATAAAGTAGCACATCCCTCTACTCTACCCTTCTAACAAGCATCAATTAATTGTTTTCTCCAGAATGCTCCTAAGAGTTTTCACAATTAACCAGAATGCCTTCTCATTCACGCACTTTCATTCCAGAAAATGTAGTAAATTCACACAGAATTCTGTCTTTCCGGAGAACAGCGAACAGTCTGTCCTACTACAAAATTATATCACACGTTAAAGCAGCGCTTACCTCTGCTCTGTCCTTCTAACAAGCTCAGAGAGTACCTATTACCTTCCCGATGTTAAGCGTTAACGGAATGCCAAAAGGATCCCTGATACCTAAGACCAGAACTTCACAGATAACCTTCGCTATCATATACACTTCTTTCACACAGAAAATACGTTTCTAATGGCAACACACGGCGATGATACCTCATCGAACCCAGACAATGCGATGCGCAACTTCAATTGTCACACGTTTTCCCCTGTTTGCGTACAGGGCTAACAATCCCGCCTCTTCCGAGAGCAGCGCTTCCCTCTGCCCTACTACGGAACTGTCACCGACTTCCTACGTCCCAGAAGCATTACACACTACACAAAATTGAATACGACTTCAACATACAGTGTTAGTACAAACATCAATCAATAATCAATAAGATTATGTACACGCAAATTCACCAAATCAAGACAATAGTTAACCATCATTCTGCTACCAAGAAACTGGTGCAGATCAGAGCTTCCGAATCCCCTCTACTTTCACGGATGGAGTGATCTCGCAGTCACACGCACACACACACATCATACGCTGGTGGGGCCCATTACACCAACATTCATCCTACCACTCTATCCGTGCCCTGTATATGGGGAAACACTTCCTGTACCTAACCGATCTGCATATACCTTGAGGTCAATGGCATCAACTAGTTGCTTTTAAATCTAGTGAAAACCCAACATCATAACATTTTCTATATTCAATAAAGCATGACAATAAAATAACCACCCGACACAATGATTCAAACAGGATAATCGTTTATCTAAAATTGTATGAAAAGCCAATTAAATGCAAAACCATTTCTCTCATATTTACCTATTCTGGCTAAAAGTCAGATCCTAAGTCAGAACCGGTGCTCAGCAAAATAGATTTTCTATCCGTCATGTAGAGTCACCGTCCTCTCCGTCAGCATCGGGACCTCTGATCATCAGTTCGGGAAGAAGTGGCACTAGACCTCTCTAGTCTACTAGTATTTATACTAAAAGTTACATTCCAAATGTTACAAACATGTTATGAAAAATGGATGAACAGCGGAAATAATGTCGTCTTGATACACCAAGGAAAGTTCACACGTATTGATCGTCTCAACAAATGAATAGAAATAAAGATTCCATAACTAATTTGTTACTTCTACGGATGTCTTTCTTGGATAATTTGTATCTCATTTATGGGATCATTATGAGTTCACAAAGTCAGTTTTTCGATTTGGCAACATTTCATGTTCAGGGGCTTTTCTGGCATCCGACCCAGATTTGTCGTCATGGACATGGCTTTTCGGTTCACCGCTCAGGCAAGGTCACAAGCAGCGCGAAGCCTTCTTGTAAAATTTTCCATCAACTCAAATGCAGGCTGCGGGTGGTGGCCATTTTATGGCAGGCCACAATGGACAACTTAAGCAAAATAAACACAAAACATAATTACTGCACGGTAATGATTATACATTGTTATTCCCCTACTAATACCCTTATGTGTATGTACTTATCTAGCCATTTGCGACATCAAAAGCCATTAATGCATATTAATTATAAGCGCAAAACACAATAACATCACATGAGCAACATCTATTTCTGTCAGTTTGCTCACCAACTTAGTTCACTTATTATTTTAGCCATGCAATAGCATTCCCACGTGTAATTCTTCTGTTAATAAGGTTGGTTAGACTTATCACGATACATTTTAATAGTTATTAATTAATCAGTAGTACTTTTAATTATAACATGCGAAAACGAAACAGATATTTGGTTTTAAAGTAAAAACCCTGCTCCATCACCCTCACCCGCTAGATAGTGGCATGCTTCATCATTGGGCCGCTAACACACCCTAATGCAGATCAACGCCCAGGGTGGAGCGCATATTTTTTATTTTCAGAGAGAGCATTTTTCTCTTGGAAAGGGTCCCACATGCAGAGAAAAAGAAAACTGTCTAAGTGGTGTGCCCGATTTAATTTTATTCTTGGGCCATCCTTGACAGTGTTAAAAAACGTTTTATCCCTCCTAAATGAATAGAACAAGACCAGTATAGCATCTCCGAACGTCCAAATTGGGATGCTCAGAGTTTTAGTTTGCACGATAGTCCTTCTCATTTTGTGAGTTTTTGTGTGTAGCCTTCGGAGAACAAGGGACGGCTTAATTTGTAGTCCTCACATTTGTGTGTTTAAGTTCATATACTTGCCATCCCAACCCTTCCTTTTTTATTACATGTAAGTCACCCCTAAGGTAGGCCATAGACGGCCTTGAGGGCAGGGCGCAGTGTATTTAAAAAGTAGGACATGCACTTTTAAGTCTGCGAGGTAAAAACGATTACATTAATTTTTCAGTACGGCAAGGCCTATTTCTCCCACAGATTAACATTGGGAGTACCTTGTTACATTTTATAAGTGTGAAGTCGGATTTTAAATAGTAAGTCTGAAAATGTCACTTTTAGAATATTGTGTATAAAGATGGGTATGCAGTTCCTAAGGGTGAGGAGACATATAAGGTCAGCGAGTACTAGGTTCGATATGTAGGTTCAATAAGTGAATCCTATTATTCAAAGTGAGAGGGGGAGACCCCTCTTCGGAACTGGAGCCCTCACACACCCAGCAAGCTAGGTGTCATGCTTCATCATCTGGGCTTGCTCCTCGTCGGGCCGGCGCTGCAATGTCTGACGGGCTCCCATAAATGGGGCTCTTTGTCGGAGATCTTTTGTCCCTGCCGTTTGGTGCTGTGGGGGTGAGGGGCCCAGTAGTGTAAGTGAGTTAAAACAGGTCAATTATTCATTGAATTGTATTTATTCTGGTAGGTAAATTGCCTGATTAAAAGTCAATAGAGTGGCGTAAAGCTAGGGGTTAAGTGCCTAGATGCCTACGTCCTACTCAAATTCGGTCGACATGTTTCTTGCCTCTGTTGTCAGTAAGATCATGGGCAATTCATCAGGACCAGGTTATCAAATGCTATCTACACAAAATGAGAGGGGAAAGCCTACCTCCCACATCATAAAACAGTGGGCAATGTCCCACTGATGTCACGGAACCTACGGGCCTAAATAGTATGGCCTCATCAATTTCCGGCGGAATAAAAGGGACACCAACAGTTAGTGTCCGGAAATCCAGAGATTGTGTGCAGGCTCACCTACCCTCACCGCCGGAATCGGGTGGGTTAACCCCTAGCTTTACGCCACTCTATTGACTTTTAATCCGGCAATTTACCTACCAGAATAAATACAATTCAATGAATAATTGACCTGTTTTAACTCACTTACACTACATCTACACTACTGGGCCCCTCACCCCCACTGCACCAAACGGCAGGGACAAAAGATCTCCGACAAAGAGCCCCATTTATGGGAGCCCGTCAGGCATTGCAGCGCCGGCCCGACGAGGAGCAAGCCCAGATGATGAAGCATGACACCTAGCTTGCTGGGTGTGTGAGGGCTCCAGTTCCGAAGAGGGATCTCCCCTCTCACTTTGAATAATAGGATTCACTTATTGAACCTACATATCGAACCTAGTACTCGCTGACCTTATATGTCTCCTCACCCTTAGGAACTGCATACCCATCTTTATACACATTGCCCTGGGCACGTATGCTGGACCTGAAAAAAGCCCTATTGTCCCTCCTCTTGTTGTTACATACTTTTAGAATATTGTCATTTTCTTACTCTAACCATTCTGTGCCTCTGCCTGTCTCTGAATGCACATCTGGATTGGGTGAAAGTTGGGGTCTGTCCATTCCCTCTAGACAGTCACACACAATGGGAGCTGGGGTGCAGCATCTACATCCTGATGGCCCATCACCAGGCTGATGGGCCTTCCTGAGCTAGATTGGGAGGGAGGAGCTGGCACAACTGGGTATAAGTACTGGACCGCTGACACCACCAACTCAGAACACTGCTGGAACTAAGAACATTCTGCCAGGAAGAAGAACTGCTGTGCTGTTGGAGGGACTGCCACTTTGCAAACTGCTTTGCTGTGTTTGCCTGCTGCCTGCTAATTACTATACTGCAGGAGAGACGGACACTTTGCTACTTGCTTTGCTGAGCTGCTGCCTGCTGCTTCTTGCCTGGGAGTGGGAGTGACTGGACCTGTTCTCAACATCCTTGAACTCAAGTTCTTCAAAGGCTTGCTGGCTTGCCTCCTGTTTTGAAGTCTCAGGGCCATCAAATACTTCCATTAACTATGCTTCAGCTGCTGGATTCTGCCAACTGTGAGTCCTACCATGCCAAGAGGTACCAATTCAGTCCTGGGCCTTGAAAGAGGGTCCTGCAGCTGTTTTTCTACAAAAATCAATTTAGTGACGACTTTGCACCAATTGGATCCAATGCAGTGCCCTTCAACACCAACGGAGCACGGCTTTGAGGACATCCCTACGCGGCTCAGCAATGATGTGGGATCCATCTGCGAGGTTCATCGATGACACAGTGCCGCTTTGAGGACATCCTTGCTCGGCTTGATGACGACGTGGGACCCAACTGCGAGGCTCAACGATGCCGCATCTACCCAACTTCATGGATCGAACTGACAAATCAAGTCTTCGACGCCAACACTTTCTCCATCCAAGGTACTTTTTCAGCAGGACCTGCGTGGGTCCTGTAGTCAGCCTGCCCTCCATTGCGGTTGGCCAGAACTTTGGAATTATCCTGGTCCAGGGTGACCTCGAGTAACCCCTAAGTGCTATTTACTTGTAAGCACTATATTACAGTCTAATCTTTAAAAATTAATATCTCAAGTTCTACTTATTTGATATTTGTCATTTTGGTCTTGTTTTACTCATACAAAAATTCTTTATTTTTCTAAACTGGTGTGGAGTCTTTTTGTGGTGCTTTCACTGTGCTACTGTAATTATATAGTTGCACAAATACTTTACACATTGCCTCTTAGGTTAAGCCTGACTGGTCTGTGCCAAGCTACCAGAGGATGAGCCCAGGTTAATTTAGGCTGTGTATCTGACATACCCTGACTTGTATTGTGGTCCCTACTTGAACAGGGTGCAAATGTCTGCTAACTAGAGACCCAATATCTAACAGCTGAATTATAGAAAAAATAAATATAAAATGTAAAAAATGGTTCTAGATTGAAAGCCTAAATAATAGGCACCCATCCTTACTCTTGCTATGTTGTCCTACAGCTACTCCTGACACTAGGAATGGGCTCCCGCCTAGTCGCGTGGTTCTATGAGGCTCTGCATGGGCTGGTTACAAAACCATTGGATGTCTTTCAGGGCTTGCTGGGATGCTGATTTGGGCCGGGACATGACCGACACTGAAAGGGGCAGGGAGCTTGCATACCCACAGGAAATCTCTTGCCATACACATTTTAAATATATACAATTCAATTACACTCATATGATACAGACTATCTATGGTGGGGAGCCTAGAGTTTGCCCTCATGGTACGGCACCGATTACTGATTTTGCTCACATGACTTGGGGTTGCACTGGTCTCACAGGGTTCTGGGTGGAGGTGATCTTGCGTCTTAACAGAACTCTCTCTAGGTCACTGGCAAATACGGCGACAGTTTGTGTATTGGGCCTGTTTTGTATGCCTAGCCCCAAGAAGGTGGGAATACATTAGTGGACTTGGCCCTGGCTTTGACCAAGTGACGAGTGTCCATGGCCTGGAAATCGCCCAAGGGACCTAGTGTGGAAACATGGGTGACTGAAGTCAAGCGCTGGGCACCGGCAGAGGAAAGGGAGCTACTGAGGGAGGAAACAAGGGGTGGCTGTCACAGACCTATAGAGCTGCTATAGAAGGGGGTGGTTGGCAAAAGGGAGTCCCCTGGGACTGCGGTTGACTCTGAGGAGGGGCAGACTGCGGGGCCAAGTCCTGGCTGCGAAAACGAGCCAAACACTGATAGAACTGAGAGTGCGCGGGTCCTGGTGCTGCTGTAGGTGGAATGGATTGATCTTCCCTACCCCCTCCAACCCACTCCCCCTCCCCTCCGCAAATTATATTTTTGACACATTTTGTGATGAGAGTTAGGCGCACATGGACACGTTATAGTTTGTTTATTAAATGAGTATTATTGATATCTTATGGCGTCATCTCCTCCTTAAAGTGTGTCCATAACCCCATTCTCTTGTGGGTGTTTGCTTGCTCCTGTCTGCATAGTAACCCAAGTTACTGATTCAGTGTTAACATTGCATTGAATTTCTGTAACATCTGAAATGCCAATAAGCAAAAGTATTAATAATAATTTCTGTAGTTTCTGCACTTTCTAGTTCTCAAATTAAGGGACATATTATCAAGCACAGCGTTAAAATTATCGCCGCTTTAGCGGCAGAAGACTGCCGCTAAAGCGGCGATAATGGGCTTGATAATATGCCGCAGAGAATTCCAATAGAAGCCCATGTTGACACCGTTTCTTGATTATATGCCCCTATAATTGTATTTAACCTCTGTGCTTCTGTTTTGTATTTTACTGTACTTTTCTGACTACAGTACATACTGCTATCCAACTCTTGGATTTTAAATAGTGTGCTCCCGTTTTTTATTGTAAATTACTACATTTCTGGTTTGTTAGCATTGTAAGTTCATGGCTATATATTTGCATGTTATCACTTCCCCAATTTGTAGCAAGTCCTAAACCAGCAAAGGGGCAAAGAGTTTAATGAAATAAACAATAAAGAGTAATTTTATTAAAACCACTGCTTCTTCTCATATGATTAAGGCAATTAGTTTACAACACAGTGCCGTAGATTTTACAGTTTCACCAAATTTCAAAAACTCGGTGCACTCTACGTATATAAAGCCATAAATATATAATGCCAAGAAGCCTAGGTTTAGTACTGGAAGGTACCCTGCCACTACAAAATACTATGCTTTGACACAGTATTACACTTTTTCCACTTCCAATATGTGCTGTAAATTGCAGCACATATGCAAAATTGAAAACGTTCTGAGAAAAGAAAATGTTTCTCAAACCTTACACCTGCCTCATTAATGGACTCAAAGACCGGTCTATCTTTGTTAGCAGGTAGGGCTGTGTGGCAAAATCCATTGGTGGTTCCATGAGAATGCTTCAGTACCACCCTTAGAACGAATCCTTGATAAATGTAAATACTAATAGAACACTTTGCACTGGATTTGCATTACTCTTTTTTTAACATTATTTAAGCATATTTTATTCGTATTTCAGAGACAAAAATAAAAGGGCAATGGGGAATGTTCAACACAGGGCATGCGGTGAGTATAGCATAGGCAGTGATAATATCACATAATAACTGCAATAAAGATGGCACATAGGCCTCTGCACATCCCTCCCAGTATTGCCTGTCTATAAGTATCACAGGAAAACGCTGAGCCATCATTACCACTAGTGCCCTTGTGGTGCCAAACTAATAATCTCCTACCCCCAAACCCAGCCCATTCATCACTCAGTAGGAGCTATACAGATGAGTACACATATCGTCCATAGCGCGTGACATACGGAGGGGGCAGTACACTATGGTATAAGAGGTAAGTCGTACAGGGTCTTACACAGAAGTACTATGGGGGTCAGTGGTATGCCAGGGAGCCCCTATGTCAGAGGGAATGTGTGCAATGTCGGGTTACCATAAGCATGTCATCTGGGGTGTATGTGTGCTTTCGTGGTCATGGGCGGCTTGCTGTCTGAGGACGTCCACTAGTCCCTCCCAAGCTATGGCTGTTTCCCAGGGAGCCTTCCCCACTTGGCGTCTCGCATAATGGCCATACTCTCATATTCTGTCCCGCGCTTCGGGTTGCTACACAATTTTACTGACATTGAGCCCCCAGCATCCTTCCAATTCACAGTTATCTGCTTTTTGGCCATTATTAGTGCTAGGTCTACAAATTTAACAGTCACCATGCGCTTGGTCAGTCTTGGGAATAGATGTAAGAGGCACATCAAGGTGTATTGCACAATATGAGAGCCAGTGATGTCATTCACAAAACGTCATTACTTAGGTCCAGAATTGAGTAAGCTAGGGGCAGTCCTCCACCATGTGTATCAGTTCCAGGCTTCCCACTCCAAACTTAGGGTGCGGTGCCTGAGTTGGGAGGAAATATTTGTTGAACTTACCCGGTGTGGGATATGCCCAATGTAGGTAACAGAAGTTTATCATCCTAAATACTCGGGGGGGGGGGGTTGGTAGGCAGCACTTGTGTCCAGTCCTTATCTGTCCACGGAGACGCAATATCTGTTGACCATTTGTCTCGCAAGGCATGCAGGGGAGCAAATGTAGGGTGTCAAAAAGACTCATGACAGCCTTTCATTTACATGATGTCGTGCATATTATGTAGCAACCCATGTATGTTTTGGGTTCAGTCTGACCTTCTCCAGCTGCTGTTAGTGCCCCAAAAAGCAAAAACGGTCCCGGTGGTAGATCATATGTGAGTTGCAACTCTTCAATTGATTGCAATTGACCCCCAGTGGTCACTGAGCATCTCGATACCAAATTCTGCACAGTCCGCCAACCCCGGTCACGTTTCTGCTGGCAAGAAGATCAAGAGTTGAGAGCAGAGCGTCCGTACCAGCGAGTAGAGGGTCCCGGGGTTGTTGGTAGCAGTACCTAGCCAAAAGCATTAACCTTCCAGGTTCAGGTCTAAGTTTTTTAGGAGCCAGGGCAAGTGAGTATCTGCCCTAACTGCTGGTTCTTTCCGAAATCTATTTGCTACTCAACGTGTTACCGTGTTACCCACTGCATCTGCGCTGCCAAATAGTAGGATTCGAAATCAGAGGCCGCAAGGCCACCATCTAGGCAGGGGGCTGAAGTTTCTAAAGCGCCACTCTGTATCTCCCCCTATTCCATTTTAGAACAATAAATAAGATATTAAGGGGCATATCATCAAGGCCAGGTGATAATTATCGCTCAGCGCTCTTAGAGCGAGGATAAGTATCGCCGGCCAATGCAGAATTTTAATGCGCAAGCTGCCAACTGTGCGATTATCGCTGGAAATCCAGCGATAATCGCACAACGTTTGGCGAAAGCTTGCTGATAGGGCAAGGCAGACTTAGCCATGATATCCACCTTCCATAGGATATCATGGCTAAGTCAGTTGAAAAGCAGGCGTAAGGAAATTAGCGATAACCGAGGTTATCGCTACTTTTCTTGCTGCTCTGCAGGTTAGCGTGTGGCTAGATAATAGGAGAAATGTCGCTTAGCGACAATTCTCCCGTTATCTTGGGGTCGAATGCCCACTTTGCATCTCATTAGAGATACAAAGATGGGCATTGGGGGAAAGGGCGATAAGGCAAGGATTCATGCGATAGCGTGACCTTGCTGATAAGGCGATAAAATTATTGCCGCTTTCCGTCAGAAAACGGACGTTAAAGCGGCGATAATTTTATCGCC
The DNA here is from genome assembly GCF_964204655.1 of Triturus cristatus. NCBI lineage: Eukaryota > Metazoa > Chordata > Amphibia > Caudata > Salamandridae > Triturus > Triturus cristatus. The sequence continues at coordinate 757,270,889 of NC_140591.1, forward strand.
TGGCGTTGATGATATGCCCCTAAGTTCTCGGAATTTGCTCGTTCCGATAACTATGGGGAGAGTGGTGAAATAATACAAGAGCCTGGGCAAAGTTACCATTTTCACCAATGCGACCCTAACTCTCACGGAAAGTGTAAATGACTTCCAGAACTCTACATTTGTCCAGAGAGCTGCAATCACAAATTCTATGTTGCCCTCTAGGATGTCAGTTTCGTTTCTATAGCAGTGAACTCCCAAGTACTGAAATAAGGTCTGTTTCCACCTGAGACCTTCAGGGTCCGTGTCAACGTCGTCCACAGGCTGTATGGGGAAAAAGCAGTTTTTTTTCCAATTCACTCGCAATCCCGGCAGTGCCCGAACACATCTGAGAGATGTGAAGCTCTGTCAATATCTACTTGTTTATCATTGAGGAAAAGTAACATGGCATCGGCATATATTGCGATGTGGTCTGTGACTCCTAAAGCCGTTATGCCAGTATAGTGCGTCCCCTGCCTAGCCTTACATGCCAGAGGTTCTACTGCTATGGCAAAGAGCAGAGGGGATAAGGGACATCAGTAGGCATTGGAGATCAGCCTCCCCATTTTTACCAGTGGCACGGGAGAAGCATACAATGGCCTTCTGCAGTTAATAAAACCCGTGCCCAAGCCCATTTTCCCCATCATGGCACATAAATAGGCTTTCTCTATAGACACGGACATAACTACCACTTATGGATTCAAGCGCAGAGCTGCTAGCAGAAGCACCATGATCCTTCAGGTGTTTAGGCCCGTGTTGCGCTTCTGGATGAAGCCTGTCTGATATGCATGAAAAATGCTATGCAACAGGGCAAGAGTTGCATGGCTAAAATCCTAGCCAGGATTTTATAGTCAACGTTCAACATCAACAAGGGCCTATATACAGAGACAGTCATGGTCGGTTGTCCCTGCTTGTGTAGTGGCACAATCAGCACCTCACTAGTAGTAGACGGCAACAAGCAAACCTCCTTCGCTGATTTATACTCTTCAAGAAGTTCGGGCACTAATATTTCAATATATGCAGCATAGAACTCCATCGGGAGGCTATCAGAACCGACACTTTTCCCAGCACCATAGCAGCGATTGCGCATGTTATTTCTTCGATGTTAATGTCCACTCCTAGATGCGCTTTGGTCTTTTGGGCAAGGGAGAGCAGGGGGAGTTGCTCTAGATGTGTGGGCATGGTTATGAATGCAACCTGTTCCCAATGGGCATATAGTGCGTAGTAATATTTCTGAAACAGTTTGTTAATCTCGAATTGCCTGTACACTCTACCGGCCAGCTCATCGTCCAATTTTCGGATAGTGGATCCTTTTTTGGATGGGTTCACTAGCCAGGCCAGCAATGTCCCTGATTTATCATGGTCTACGTGTGTCCTGGCCATATATTATTTGTAATCAAAACACTGGAGTTTTTCCACTAGGTCTGCCAGTTCCTCATGAGCTTTTGGAGAGCGGCTGCTGCTGAGTAAGGTCATCATATCTATTCCATTCCAGTTGCTGAAGGAGGTACTTCTGTGTGAGAACTTCATTAATGAGGGTCTTACGCACCCCACCAGTATGTGCTATGCACCCTTACCACAATTTTAGAGGCTTTCTACTCTGTCAAAACAGAGGAGAGGGTGTGTTAATTTCCACAAAGCATTGTCTAATCCGCTCCCTTATAGCGGATCGAAAGGTTGGGTCCCCCCGTTCTTACTTATGAGGTGCCACGTTGGAATGTTAGATGGGGTCAACATCCAGGCTAGTGTCAGAAGCAGTGTGTTATGGTCAGATATGCTTCTTGCCTAATATTTAGCTTGAGTCACCAGTGTATGCATAGGTGGTATGTAGAGAAAGGTGTCCAAACATACAAATAGGTTGTGAAAGGAGGAATTAAAGAGAAGTCCCTGACTGCTGGGTTTGTTAGCCTCCAAGTATCTAGGAGCCCCGATTGTGCCATCCATGTCCGGAGTTTATTTGCCAATCGGGACACAGAGGAGACCATTAAGGGGGGGGGGGATTCGACCGATCCAGTAGTGGTTCAGCAGTGCAATTAAAATCTCCACCAAGAAAGATAGGGTGGGTCATATACAGTGCTACCACACTGGAGAGCTTATCAAAGAATCAGGCCTGGTCAGTGTTGGGGGCAAATATATTAACTACTGCAACATCTCTACCACCCAGCCGCCTGCTAATGATCACAAAACTGCCCTCCCTGTCAATTTGTTTTTCCAACACCTGGAAGGGTCCCCCCTGACGAACCCATATGAAAGCCCCTCTTACAAAGGCAGAGTATGTGGTGAAGAAAAGCTGGCCGAACACTTCCTATGGAGAGCAGCCCCCTTTGAAGCAAAGAAGTGAGCTCTTGAAGCATAGCAATATGAACTCCCCTATGCTTTAAATAGGCTTGGATCTTTTACCTCTTTGTCATAATATTAAGTCCCTGGTAATTCTATGTTAGGATTTTGTACCCCGTACTGGAACTAGCCATTTGAGCCAGAGGAAGAAAACATGTAAGTGGGTCTCCACCAACAATGATTCCCCCCGCCCCCAAGGATAGTCAGTATTTCATAGTTGGGTAACGCAGGCTGGGCTTCAGCAAAAACATCCCACCCTCCACCCAAGAATAGAGAGGCAACCCCCCCCAACCCATCCAATCCAAATAAAACAACAACTAAGAATTTGTGGACCAAGCACAACGGCAGGGTGACGGGCAATGTTCCCTCTAATTATTCTTTCTTGTTTGTGGAAACAGAATGCTTGCGTTCACACCTTTCTAGGTTGTGTGCACAACCAAGTGATGAGATGTGCAACTAGGAAAATTGACTAGCTACCATTTGAAGATTGATAACAAGCATTAGTAATGTCAATAGGTCTGGCATACATATGAAAGTGCCTCCTTAGTCATTGATGAGTTTAGGCAAAAAATAAGTAAGCCATCATACATGCATTCTGTTACTCCTCTTTGCACTCATGCATCTATTCATCACTGAGTCAATCTTACATTCACTTGTTTACACAACCAGAATAAAATGCATGCACAAACTAGGTAACATATGCAAGAAATTAAAAGAATAAAAACAGAAAAATGAAAGCATGCTATTGCCTAGAAACAGACTTATGCTCGAAATAATAAAATTAAACAAAGCAGCAGGTGTCCATCTTGCAATGGTACTGTACATGGGGGCATATTCTCAAGGATCTATCGCCGAGTTATCGGCCCTTTAGCGCAGCCAAAGTTGCGATAAATGTATCGCTCCATTCACAAGCTGGTGCTAACAGCCGACATCACCAGTTTTCAGGCGATAGCATCCTCAAAAAACATCGTCATGGATGACCCCGGCAACTATCGCTAATGAGATGCAGAGTAGGCGTTTCTGAGCAAAAAGCTGCGACAACACCACTCCACAACATTCTCAATCACCAGCCAGATCGGGGATAAGATCCCAAAACAGGCGATAAGGCGCGTTAGCAGCAGGAAACTAACACCTGCTCTGACCTGGTGTAAAGTCGGACAACAACTGTCAGCAGCCAAGGGAGCACAGCCCATAGCCAAACATGAAGAACAACAGATGCCCCCGAGCAACTGAACATGCAGCCCGGAGCCCCAATAGGGCAACAACACCCACCGCCACCACCACCCCAGGACCCCACCCCCCACCCCCTCCCTTCCTTTGGACAAAGAGAATGCACATCAACACCACGAAACCATGAACCAAACAAATCGCCTGAAGTTGCACAATCACAACAGCTAACATACAGGAGCGGCCAGAAAAATGGAAATCATACATTCAAATCATATAATCCAAATAAAAACTTTATTACAGATGAAACAAAAAACAACAATCTTAAAGAGGCATGGCAGGTCTTCTCTGGGCATTCTGTAAGTCACAGCCTGCAAGACAGAAATACAGATAAGAAGGTGTGTCATGCGCCCATCAAAGTACAGAGAGAGAGAGAGGGCGAGAGAGAGAGAGAGGGGGGAGAGGGGGAGAGAGAAAGAGAGGGAGAAAGAGAGAGCGATTGAGGGAGAGAGAAAGAGAAAGAGAAAGAGAGGGAGAGAGAGAGAGAAATAGAGGGAGAGAGAGAGAGAGAAGGAGAAAGAAAGAGAGGGAGGGAGAGAGAGAGAGAGAGAGAGAGAGGGAAAGAGGGAGAGAAAGAGAGAGAAAGAGAGGGATAGAGGGAGGGAGAGAGAAAGAGAGAGGGAGAGAGAAAGAGAGAGAGAGAGGGAGAGAGAAAGAGGGGGAGAGAGAGTGCCGACAATGCAGACCCAGGCCTCACTGCTCACCTGCAGCCACCGGTGTGTCTCCAACCACGTGCCGGTACACACTGCAGTCCCCCAGGGCCCTCATCTGAAACAGTTACCAGAGACATGAATGGCAGAGTCCATACAGTAGCACACACCATCATCGCTTGCCTGCCCCAGCCCCTCCTGCCGCCCAGCGGGGATTGCCTGTCCCTGCACAACCAGGCCTCACTGCACACCTTCCGCCACCGGTGTGTCTCCAAGAGGGCCCACCACGTGTCACTGGGAGCCCCTAGCCCGGGGCCCGCAACCATGGCAGCCTCCACATCATGCAGCCCCGCACCGCGGCTCACCAGGTCACACACTTGATTCTGGGTCTTGATTTCGGTATGGCAGAGAACATATCAGTGCACCCGGCCTCATTGCAGGCTGCACACCCGCTCAGCCCTAGAGGTGCCACTAACTCTGTGAACCGTGAGGTGACGCCACGTGTCGGTAGGCCCGCACTGCCCGCTGGCTCAGGCCTACACTGCGGTCCAGCAGGGCTCACACTAATGCCACCATTCAGGACCACCTGGATGGCGCATCATCGCAGGCTGCACACCCGCTCAGCACTTTAGGTGCCCCCTGCCTCAGTGCACCGAAATACACCGTCTCGTGGTGGTGTGCCTGTGCCTGCCGCAGTGTATCCAGTGCCACCAAGTCTATGCACCGCAAGCCATGGACCCTTTATGACTGAGTCCCGTGGTGAGGATGCCATCATGTCACCCCCGGCACCGGGCAATGTGCTGTGCCCGGGCCCTAGGCCCTCAGGTAGAAATGATACCCTCATGAAGGCACCCAGTTGGGGAGTGGAAATGGCATCCAGCATGTGCGTCAGGCCCTTTTTATTGGCAGGGTCACATGTCCTGTGACGCCGGTGCTGAATGGGTGTGGTGTGGCTGTGAACCAGCCATAAGGGAGTGACTGTGGCATACTGACAACTACACCTATGAGCAGCATATTCCTACAGGGAAGACCTGGGACATGTAGCGTTGTCGTCGTCCCCTGTAAGCGGAGTGGGTTGGCCTGGCGTATGCCAGTCCAGCGTAAGGGTGTGAACAGTGACCCTGCGGCTCTGGGCGAACTTCCATTCTGCTCTGGAAAAGGAAGTGACTAATGCGTGTGTCTCCGTTCTGGTGTCTGCGCCACCCAGAACGCATTCGGCAATGTGCCACCCTGTGACCCAAGTTCCACAACATGAGAAACATGGACGTAAGGGAGAATCATTGATCCTACATTCAACCATTCCTCCACACTTGCAAGATCATAGACATGACACATCAGTGTGACAATAAATATTTAATGCACATTCAATGGAGTGTCGTAGCTGAAGCAGTACAGGGCCATGCAAAACCCACTTTACATTGTTAGCCCGTGGAAGGACAGCCACGTTCCTTCAGGGAATGACAAGTACATCAGAAGAGGAGGAGTTCAGTCCGCAGTCTGATAGCTGTGTCATTGGTGACCAAACAGAATATGGCAGTCCATGTCGAGGTCCAAGGTGAGTGTTGCAGAGTGCATCGGGTGACAGTGGAAGGTGACAATGCAGAGGGCAGAACCAAGCAGAAACAGGCCATATGGCGGAGATGAATGCTGCCGCTTCCTTCTGACCATGAAGGCAGATTCATCCGCATCTTCGTCCTCTGCTGTTTCATGTGCCTCACATGTGGGTGGTGGTGTTCTGTCTCCAGCATTGTGTGGCAGTGACACCTCAGGGGCCGGAGGCGGTATGTCTGCCATACTGTGTGGCACTGACACATCAGGGGCCGGAGATGTGGATGGAGTGGTAGCAGCAGCATGCATCAGCGCCAGGCCTTGTGGCAGCAATGCCATGAGGATGATCTTTAGGGCATTGAGGGACCCAGCTACCTCTCGCTCGTGTGCAGCCGTGGCAGCCGCTCTTTCCGCACGCATCCGCTCCATATTCTCCATGAGCCTACGCATGAGTCCCAACTCCCGGGCGAGCTTGCTGGAGCCACTCTAACTAGACAGTCATTATTGTTGCAGAGTCAGGACTCTGGTGATGTCACCCATGGTTCATTGGAGGGCATGGAGCAGGCAGTCGGTGTCCGTTAGGGACTGTGAGTGGACCCTGATGGGACTTAGACACCCACGTATGCCGTCTAGTTTGTCTGCCATGCGGTCAAACCTCACCTGCACCTGTTCAGCAAGCTTCTCCTGGCACCCCAACACACGGCGTTGGAAGGCCATGTGTTCGTCATGGGGGTCCTGGGAGGCAGCCGTGGTGGTGGGTGCTACCTGCTGTGTGTACTGTGCAGGGGGTGGGTTCTCCTTGTAGCAGCTGGACTGCCCTGCTCCTGGAAGTGGGCTGTGGAGGCTCTCCACGAGCTGTTGGAGGGCGTCGGTGTCGAAGGTGTGGTGGTCCTCTTCGTCATCAGAGAAGAGAGGTTGGGACTGCTCTGCAGGAGGTGTTTATTCTCCCTCTACAATGTGAAGGAGAGATGCAGTTTAACATTGTGTTTACATGTATGTTGACGCAATGTACATGTTTACATTCAGACTGCATGACAGTGTACATTGTGACTGTTTGTGGGGAGCTGCCTATTTGATGCGGGACAGTGGACACTTCGACAACATCATGGATGTGTGTTTGGACTTGTACATTGTCAACTCACTTTTCCCTGCGATGCCATATGTGATTGGCCAGTTTCTGCCCACAAGCGGCACCAGTTGTGTCTTCTGTTCTGTAGTGGACATGTTGCGGATTGTGCCACATCGTTGTCAATGGTGATGTGCTCTGCATGTGATGTGTGTGTGCAGCATTTTGGGGGAGTCGCCCCTGCAGCTCTGATTTGGCTGCCCCTTATCCCTTACATGCGGTGGGCCTCTGACTTCTGTGCTTATACAGTGCTGTGATGTTGCATACTTGGGTGCATTGGTCTCTTGGTGGGAGTTGGGGGTCTGGGGCATGGTTTGTCCGCCCATGTGCTATGTTTACTTGTGCATGTGTGCCATTGTGCCCATCTCCCCCATCCCGCAGTCCCTGTTCGGTACTCACCCTGTTGCTGTTGTGTCCGGTCATGTTGAGCAGTGTCCGGGCCCCCAACTCCTGCCACCATCTCCCCACTGGTGACTGTGGACACCATTTCCTCCATCTCGTCCAGCTCTTCCTGTGGCACTGGACTCCCACCTCCAGTCTGCATTGCTGCCTTCTGGTTGTTTGCGAGTTTCTGCTTGGTTTTGCGCTTGACATCATTCCAGATCCTCGTGGCCTCTTCCATTGTCCTCTTCAGCACTCCGACTGCATTCACCTTGTCCACGATGGTCTGCCATATTCCATTTTTAGTTTCCAGTGACACAGTGGAGGTGACGAACAGTGGTTGATGGTGTTCTATCACCTCAGTTATCAGGATCCTGTTTTCCTGCGGACTGAACCTTTCCTTCCTACTCTTCTTCTCCTTGCCCTTCCCTGACCCCGAGATTCCAGGCTGGTCCTCCGGGGGGCTTGTGGGGTTCTGGTTGTCCTCTGCACTTTCTCCAGCTAACTCCATTGTGCTTCGCTGTTGTTTGGCTTTTGTATGTGTTTTTTCCTCCAAATTTTATAGTGCATTTTCCCGCATGTCGCGTGGGGATTGCAGGCCTGTGGCTGATTTTCAGTGATTTTTGTATCGCGATTTGCATCATCACCGCTTTTTTCACGTTGGTGTTTCGTATTTTTGGGGTGTCGCGTTGATTTTAACTCGTTCATTTGACGCGTTGTGGTGGGCCTATCGCATGGTGCCACCGTGTTGTGAATACCTTGTTAACACGGTGTTATTTTCCCGCGATAGACTGTGATGTGAAGAGTTTCTTTAAGCTACTTTTGCGGTAGCTATCACACGTTCCGGAGGATATTCCCCATGGTGTATTGTTGTTTTATAATTGTATCTGACTGCTACGTTTAGAACCAACATTTTGACCATCTTGCAATGTTAAAAACATTGAAATCCTATGTTCAATATTCTGCCATGGTGGTGATGTGGCTTAGGTGCAGTGACTCTAAACGTTGCAGTACACTGCAGATGGAGGAGGAGCAAGCAAGCAGCCAGTTAGACCTGTCTTTGGAAGTGTAGCAGGTGTTAATCATGACAATAAAAAGAGAAGAAGGAAAAATATAAAAAGGGTTCTGGAACTAGAACATGGAAAACTAAAGAACTAGTCCACCAGTCTTGGCACTGAAATGCACTCATTTTCAGTTGGCAGTGCACATGTTATCAGACAAATGTCACTCACAGGGCAAGAGAGTCAATGAATGAAGTGGTATATATATCACTGGCATATAAAGCTGTGGTATATAGTTTTTTTTATTACAATTCCTGGCAGACAACTAAGCCTGTCAGACCTTCCAATGAGATTCTGGAAATAATTATTACAGTGCAAATCGTGTACCCTTAAGGATTGTCCAAGGGGCAATAAACACAAAACGTTTGCCTAAAAACGAATCTGTGAGATTTCATGTAACAAAACACGTCTGCAGGCATTTAACAGGGTGCAATAACAATCCAACCTTAATGGCCTATTGCCTTTAACATGTGTGTATCAAAATAAATAAATCAAGTCTGCTGCCTGTGTCAAAACATTTCTTAAGAGATATATCAGACGTATAGCATATGAAATAACTTTTCCCAGCGATCCAATTACATCTATAACTTTTGCCACTGGCTCATCACTGTAATAGAGGTAGGCCAACTGTATTGACCATAAACTTTACTACAAGACAACCATCAATTACATTTGCAAATGTATTCAAAATTACAATTGTCTAAAAAATAAAAATAAAAATCCCAAAACAAGGATTATTATAGTGCAAATATTCTATGTCCACAGTTTATTCGAGTCAATCACCAACACCAAAACCCTACGGGCTTTAGCACAACACCACAACAATCCCCCAGGATAGGCCTATTGCCTTTAACAAACGCTTTTCACAATAATCAAGCCAGGCCTACTGCCTTTGTCATAACTTTTAATAATAAACAGATCAGACATATGGCATCAACGTACCTTTTCCCAGTCAACGAATCATGTCTATAGTCTTTTCCCTTGGTTTCACACCATAACTGGCACAGTGCACCAAAGCTGATAAAAAAGTGTGCTTAATGTTAAAAAATCTGGGGGCATATTATCGACAAACTGCGATAAATATCGCAGAACGCGCTTAGCGCGTTTTTTTCTATTGCTGGATGTCATCGCCGAGATAGCGCGTTATTATCAACGCTTATCTTAGAGGCGATGCAAAATCCAGTGATAGCGGCGAGAACCAGCAATAGCGCGAGAAAACAAGCGCTATTTCCACTGCGCTATAGCAATGCTTGCTAATAGGCAAGTGCAGACTCAGCCTGACAATCCACCTCCCATTGAAAGATGGGTAAGTCAGGTTTTCAACAGGCGTTAGAAACCAGGGATAATCGCGGGTAGCGCGACTTTTGTTATCGCTACGTGGGTCCGGGGCCGGATTAATAATAGAGGGAAGTTTGGTTAGTGACAGTATTCATGTCATTTTAGTGTGGAACGCCCACTTCGCATGTCATTAGCGATAAATATCACTGACATGCAAGGTGGAGAAAAGATGGCTGCTGCCTCAAGGAAACACGCGTTAGCATGTCCTTGATAATAGAGCGATGTTTAAATTGCCGCTTTTCGGCCGAAAACGGCCACTAAAGCAGCGATATTGGGCTTGATAATATGCCCCCTGTTGATTCTCTCTCATACTTGCCAACCTTATTAAAATTCAGAAATACCACTGCAAAGAATTCTGGTACTGGGAGGTTTTCTAAGCATTTGTAGACTATAAGCAGGGACACATAATCCATCATCTGCTGCAAAATCTGCAGATTTGAACAAAAATAGAATTAAGGGCCAGATGTACGACCGCAAGTAATTGCGGCTCGCAATTTGTGGGAAGGTTGAAATCTACATACCAAACTGGTACCAAGATTGCGAGACGCTAATGGCTCGCAACGCAATTTAGCGTTGAGGCTATTTGCGAGTAGGTAAGCGCACGCAAATAGCGGACGCAGCTGAAAAGGATGTTTAGCATTCGCAAAGAGCGAAATCAGCTGAAAAGGCCATTTAGCTCATGCAAATAGCGACCAATGTTAAAAAAATAAGCAGAAACACTTCCTGGGAGAGCAGAAGGACCCCCAAAACAGGAAGTGGTGTCCCTGGAGATTCCTGATCAAAATTGTAAGCACATGGTAAGGTGCAGCAGCACAGATCAACACTGCAGGCAGGCTCCCAAAAACACGACAAAATATCCAGCCAGGCCAGTGAGAATTCAGGAAAAGAGCATCTGCGGAAATGGAAATTCTCTGAGAGGGAACTGGACATAATAATTGAGGAATGCTGCAACAATCACAAGCAGATGTTTGGGAGGGCATCTCACACTGTCCCGGAGTCGGGTAAAATAAATATATGGAGAGAAATGCAGCAGCGCATAAATGCCCTGGGTGTGGCACATAGGGCCATGGACGATATGAAGAAAATCTGGTACGACCTGCGCTCCAGGGCCAAGGAGAGGGTGGCAACACGGCTGTTTGAAGTCCAAGGGACAAGAGGAGGGCAATCCAATGTATCTGTCCCATCCAGAGCAGAGCTGTGGTGGAGAGTACCCTGGAGAGAGAGGCAGTGGTTGGGTTTGGGACCCTCAATACATATCTGACTCCACCAAACCCTGGAAAGTGTGAAATGTGTAACATATTTGCAGTCCAGCCCAAAGCTTTGTCTCCACATGCATGCAACACACCCAAACACACCATCTACATGAATCCAAACTCACAGGTGGTGCATTATGGGAAACGTAGTCAGTGATATATACAGTGAAGTTACGGACTGACATCAGCTGAAAACATAGTAACACCACTGAGACAGTGACTCACATATTTTTATTTTTATTTACCGATTTGCTACATAGATACACCTCTGGGAGGAGAGCAAAGGGCGGATGACGCAGAGGAAATCCTGGATCAGGACCAGATGGAGGAAGGGCAGGATGAGGAACCATCAAGTGGGCCAAGTTGATCAGATGTTCAGGCTACTGCTGCATCCAGCTCAACACAGGCTTCTGCTAGTGAAATCCTAGCATCACAGCAGCCAGCACCATCACAATGCACTCCTGCCACCAGGGTACGGCTGATGCGTCCAACACAGCAATCAGGGAGGCGGCTGCAAGTAAGGCTGCACACTCCCCCCCATGCTAGAACAGCCAATCAGATGGTGTTTGGCGGCCTGGAACATGCGATGCTTAGGATTCAGCGCCTGCAACAGAAACAAATTAGGCTGATGAACATCAAGCTGAGTCAGGGATTCACTAATATTACCCAACAGATGGCTGGGAACCAGGGCTGCATTGAAAAATAATTTGATACCCTTACAGGGGTTATTGGGGAGCTGTGTAAAGAGTTGTCAGAGGAGAGAGGGCAGCAAAGACGAATGGAGCGCAGCCGGGCACACAGGATGGACATCATGATGAGGGCAATCGGGAGGATGGCGCAGGCAACCACCCAACACACCAAGCACACCCTGGATCTTCAGGTAAAGAAGGGTCACTACTGTGGTAATGTGACACATAGGCTCCAACAGATCACAGCAGCAGTGGAGGCAATGCAAACTAACATTTTTGCTAGTGGAGGAGCAACAGAGGCAGCAGATAGCGAGGTGCCCAGCCACAGTAGTGTGTCTGCTGCGGACAAACCAATGCTGCGGGGAAGCAGCAGCCGGAAGGCTCTATTTCCACCTGACAACCCCCTCCATGCTGGACGTAGAGGCAGGAAACGACTTGTTACCACTAACATGCAATTCAGTGGCCCAACTTTTTTGTTTATTTTGTGGTGCTGTAACCCCATTGCAGTTATACTCTTGTTAAGTTATGCAGATGGAGATGGACAGGTTGTCCTAAAACTGTTTGCGCAAGCTCGCACAATAAAGGTAAAGATTCAATGCTGAAATCAGAATTTGTATTGTCATTTTGTAGAGGGTTGTGTGTCAGAGAATTGGATATACCTTGCAAAATAATTGTTGGCTAGGTAGTCCCTGTCCCTTCTTCCCTCTGTGGCTGAGCTTCCCTCCCTTGGCTGTCGGTCGGTGGTCCTGGGTCATCATCCTCAGAGTCTGAATCAGACACATCCATGGGCAAGCCACCCCTGCAGGTATGTTGTGGAGTGTGGCACATATTGCCACTATTTTGCAGACAGTCTCAGGTGCATACTGCAAGGCTCCGCCACTCTTGTGAAGGCACTGGAAGCGGGATTTTATGATGCTAAATGTGTGCTCAATCACGGACCTGGTGCGCCTATGTGCCATGTTGTAACACCTTTCATGTGGGTTGTTGGGATACAGGTACGGTATGAGTATCCATATGAGTATCCATGGCCGCAGGGCATACTCACTGTCACCTGGTAAGGGAAATATGATGGTGAGACAACAAGACAGATATGAAAGTGACAATACATTTCACTGTGGGCATGACGTATGAGTACCTAGTAGGCAAAAGTGCACTCTGTGACACCCCTCCAGCCACTGCAATGGCATTTTGGTAACTACTAGTGGCCAATAGGTGGAGGGAGCGCAACACCTGAACATGTGTGGGGATTGCATTGCTGCGCTGGGTTCTGCTTTCCACTTGTGGTTTCAAGATGTGTATTAGATCTAGGATGACAGTGCTATTCAGCTGGTACTGCTCACATATCTCTTCCTCTGTCTTCTCAAACAAGGATAGCCTGACTTTAAATATCCTCTCGGGCCTCCACCTCCTCTGCTGAGCAGCTAGTATCCGCATACTCCTGGCTATCACGTACAGGGTAGCCATTGTGGAAAGATTTCTGTACATTCTGGGGCAGTTTTTATAGTTTGTGCCTGATTATTACCTGTTATTGAATCATTTTAAATTGCATGTGCAAACGACCCCTATTGCGCATGGTCGCTATTCACCACTGGTCTGTACATTATGATTAGAGACTCACAATTAGAGACTCGCTATTTTGGAAATGCAATTACCAGTCGCTTTATTGCAAGTCGGTATTCAGTCTCATCGCAAAATGGTTTTTGCGAGTGACTGTCGTACATTGCGTATGACTGATTTGGCATGCGCAAATCAATTTGCGACTGATTTTGCACTCACAAAATAGTTGTACATCTGACCCTATGTTTCTAGCTCAAATGGATAAGTTACTAGAAATGCAGAAACACATGTTGTAACACAGAGGAAGGACCTTTGCAAAGGTTGACTGGTCCCCTTTCTGTAGCTTTTTGCTGTATTTAGGTTTTGCACTGGTACTAATAAGGTGATCCTTTGTCCAGATAGTGTTAACCTATGCAAAAATGCCAAAATAAGGAAGCAAAACTATCACAAAATGTGCCGCATTGTGCAGCATAATATGCCTTTTATTGCCCCATAATTTAGTCAACCCTGACACGTAATTTGCTGCTCCCCAGCCACCTAATTCTAGTGACCCTAAGGAAATAGGAATGTGGTTCACTTCTATGTAACCTATCTGTTACTTTGGATGGAAAACCCTGATAACACAATTAGCTAAGTAGTAGGACTGTGAGGATTAATTTTACTGATTATTTTTGAAACTATGAAAATCTGCAACAGTGAAAATCTGAGGAGTTTTGAATTACACTTTAACTTAGGAGCTACCAGATGGTACCCTGCAGACTTGGGTCCTATTTCCACTGCTCCTGCTGCACAATTTCTATCCGTGTTGCCCTTTAAAAATAGCAGGGGCGACTCCTCCATTAGGGTGGACGAGCGTCGCCCCACTGCTTTCTCGCAGTGCGAGAAGCAGAAACATAAAATGGTATTTTATGTGGTTTGCCCAATCCTGTGGGCCCTGACTGTTTGGCCGGCTCTCTGTGGCTGACCAAACCAGTCATGCGCAGTCTGTCTTTTCTCTATTTAGGCTGCATGCAGCCTACATAGAGGAAATGGCCTCCCAATAGGCACCCGGTTGGGCGCCGTCCCCACCAATCACAACGCTGCCATTGCAGTGTTGTGATTGGCTTAGGGGAGGGGAGGGAGGCTGCCTGTGGCTGCTTCCTGTTCAGGAGAGCAGCAGGAAAACGCCGTACCCGGCCAGGAGCTGAGGGGCGTGGGACCCGGGACCCGGGATGATACGTTTTAGTTTATTTTAAATACACCCGTCCCATCTCCTGCCCGGCAAACCCGCGCGAACCCCAACACCTCTCCCCCACCCACGAGTCATGCTGCCGCGACTGAAAAATAGAGAAGTTTCAGCAGTGAAAACACACAGCCCTTCCCGCCGGTGAGTTTTAAAGGAAGGAAGAGTATAGTGTTCTGGGTGTGCGTATAGGAGAGCCCACACTTAATGCTACTTGATTCAAGTTTAAAAGTTACAACCTATTTCACAAAAACATGAATGCTTCAAAAAAGATGTTGGAGCAATCCGTAAATACACAAAGTGCCACCAACAGTTAAAGACCAAGTGCATTACACTATGTCCTGTTGGATCTGTAATCTTGTGGACTTACCATCATAGTTGGTCCTGTCAATTCCTCCAATGTAGCGGAGAATAAATATCTTCCACTGTATGCCCAACAAGTTGGTGAACCAAATCTATTTTCGAAAGGTCCCTCACATATCCAGTGTGAAACCAAGTAACCTGCTACGAGCAAATTTGCCGATGGAGGGAAGGAACAACTAAGTAAGGAATTGAAGATTGTAGCTAGATCCAATATAGACAGTGGTTTAAAACCGAAATCAAAATTCATGCCCCAAATGACGCATCAGAACATTGATTTGTTTAAAGACATGGGCTTGAAAGATTTGTACAAATTGTTTCACAGACGTAGATGTGGGGCTATGGAAACCTACAATCTGACTAAAGGTATTCGCACACCCAGAACACTATACTCTTCCTACCTTTCCCTGTGCTCACTTATGTTCTATTTATATTTGTAGTGTCTCTGTATGTCATGCTTTGTCTGAAAAGATCTGTGCTGTTGCACATGGTCTTTTAATTGAGAACGTTATATGTTGTATTGTGGTTTTATATGTATATTGGTTTATACAGTATACATTTTTGTATGTTTTCACAGCCCTGATGAAGTCCACAGGCAATGGACGAAACGTGTTGGCCGTTTTTATCTTGAAAAATAAAGGACATATGAAAAACAAGATTGTTTTTGAATTGGACTAATTGACTGTGGAAATGTACTCCTTTATGGTCGCACTTCGCATTTGTGGACGGAATAAGTGCTGATAATAATAAACATTTAGGCATTATAAGTCTCTCATTTTCATGTGTACCGTAAGTATACTTTTAAATATCCTAGCTGGGTTTTGTCCCTTATGGTGCCTCCAAGGTATAGACATAAATGTATGTAATAATAAGGATAAAGCCTGCACTTTGATGATGTTTATCATCTCATCCTTGTGAAACTTTTTTTAGTTTGCTATATACTGCTATTCTAGAAATATTTTGTTTATTGGTTTAGAATACTTTCCATGAGCATTATTTGCTATTTTAGCGGAATGGTAAAAACAGTGATGAATTCTTAATTGATCAATAAAAGCATCATTTGATTCTTGTTTATTTGATACAATTCCTTGGGAAAATAGTGTAATCTTTTTTTTTCTGAAACAATAGAAAGGCCAGAGCTGACTCTGAAGTTATTTTTTTTTGTGACAATGTTATATGTGTATCCTCACTAGCACAAGTATATGGCTCGTCACAAGCCAGCTAGAGTAGGGAAGCGCACGCTACACCAGAGTCACCACCCAACTCCTCAAGAGACTACAGACCATACATAACTCAGCCGCCAGACTCATCCTAAACCTCTTCAGACGGACCCGCACCACACTCCACCTCTGGAACCTCTGCTGGCTCAGTGTTCAGAAGAGATTTCAGCTCAAGATGCTGACCCTCGGCTTCAAAGCCATCCATGACCAGGACCCAGCCTACATCAGCCACAGCATGAACTGCTACCAGCCCACTAGACAAATGTGCTTCGCCTCCCGCGCCCTCGCTCACGGCCCCCACATCCACCGGAGTCACACCATAGGTTGCTCATTCTCCTACCTCACCACCAAGGACTCAAAACCCTGCTCTTCGAATAGAGATCCATGAGACATTAGAGCCAGGATACCCTCAGCGGTGATTAGCCGCACTCTGTAAATAATGATTGATTGATTTATTGATTGAAGTATATAATAAGCAATTTTAAGCAATGTGATATTCACGCCTAAGTAGATTATCGTGTACAGTTAATGTGCTACATGATACTCTACATTCTTCAGAGCATCATGCAATATGAAAATGCACACTCCATTTTATTACCGTAAAAATATGATAGTATTGACCCCGGCAATATTACATGAATTGGTGCTGATGGGATTTCACTCCAGGCCCACTGGGGGAACTGCCAACTCAGATTTCTTGCAATCAGTGCACCATGTATAAATGTTCCTTGTTAGGTGTTGATAGTGACTGCCTCAACTGCTGTTCAATAGGATGGATCTGGGTCTGGGGGTCCCTTGCAGTATGCCATTGAGCTTGATAAACCGTTGCTGGGGAAGAGTGTGCAATGAATGATAGCAACTTCCTCAAGAGAGTATCGTCAATTGTTTTTTGCATGTTTTGTCCAATTTTCATCTTTTTGGTTTTGTTGACAGTATTAAACAATTTACTCACATTTTTAATATTATTAGGGGGAAACCCCATTTACTTATCTTTGGCTCCACCCAAGATGGCCTCCCATGTCTTTCCTATTCCCAGCCACCCTCTTTGTGTTGTGTTATTTTGTTCTCACCTGTGACACATTAAAGGTTGCTCCTCCAATGTTTGCTTTGTCATGATTCCTACACATTACTTAAAGCAGTCACCGATTCCAAAGCAGGGAGTCTCTTTCTTGGCACCAGCTTGGTGAATTCATCTTCAGGGACCACCTGTCTACCTCAGCAGAGATCCTTTTGTGCTAACAGCTGGCACACATCGCAAAATACCAGAATATTAATTTGTAGCCAACCAAAAGGAGTGGCCATGTCACGGTATCTCAGAAAAAGGAGCAATTCTTGTTAACTTTTTTCTATCTAAAAGGTAAAAGGTTTCTTCTAAGCCTCAGGCATGTGACCCTTGTCCATCACTGTTGAATTTCACAATCAGACTTTACAATTGGAGAATGTATCAGGGTGACTCCATTTAATCCGATTCAAGCAACATCTCATATTGCCTTAAACACACTAACAATATATGCCTGATCGGAGCAAAGATGGTAAGAGTTCTACTACAGATTCATACCAAAAAACACACACTCTTTAGAAACATTTTGGGTCCAAACCCCATCACTAGTCAACAAGGCCTGGAAACTTGATATGACTTTCCAATCAAGCACACTGCTTCAAACATAATTCAATGTAGTTAATAAAGAAAAGCCCACTGTTATTTCCTTCCTACATTGAAAATGTTGCTACCTTTTACACAGGAGTAGTGGGATGATTTTCCTCACTCGGGACAAAATAGCATTTGTCAGCTGGAGAGCTCCTCGTTTGTTGTGATTTGGTGATACCACTAGGTGGTGCCATAAAGCCCACTTTTTATGTTAAATCTCTAGCCCTACTTCTACAGACAGGTAAAAGGTAGATTAATACACAGACAAACAACTAATATTATTTTAGGACTTTTATCAAGTGAGCTATATATACTTGCAAGCCTTCACTGGCTCTCCACTGCACTGTAGAGAGAATGCAGCAAAGAAGGTCAGTTGAAAATTGAGTTGCATTTTACACAGAGCATATTCTGGGACGAAGGATCAAGCATTGCCAAAAAGTCTTACCGCACTTCGGGGCATATCAGCAAGGACCTGTGCTTATTATCGCAAATCGCGCTTAGCGCTATTTGCATTATCGCCGCCTATCGCTGGAGTACATCGCCGTTTCAGTGGCGTATTATTAACGCTTTGCACAATGGCGATGTACATTCCAGTGATAGACGGCGATATCCGGCATCTGAGCAGGAAAAGCTGCGATAATGGCAGTGCGCTACGGTAATCCTAGTTGATAGGGGAGTGTGGATTTAACATGTCATTCCACCTCCCATTGTTAGCATAGCTAAGTCAGGTCTGGAGCAGGTGTTAATTTCCGGCAATAATCGCGGGCAGCACAGCTTTTGTTGTCGCTTGACCCGCGTTGTTAATAGGGCGGTGTTGTGGTGGCGAGGGATTTCATTCAGGATTAGGTGAGGTACGCCCACTTTGCATGTCATTAGCGATGATTATCGCTGACATGCAAAGCGGGAAGGACACAGGCGCTATTGCCAGTAAGCTGTCGCTAACTGCTGTTAGCGACAGCTTGTTAATTGGGCGATAACAATATCGCCGCTTTAGCGGCGGAAAGTGCCGCTAAAGCGGCGATATTGCCCTTGCTAATATGCCCCTTCATCCCAGCAACAGCACTGAGATTGAGGCATGTGATATTAAGTACTGTATTGTAGTGTACTTTAATATTAATACTGGGCTTATTAGCATGATGTAGGACACAAAAGCTTGTTTTCCAACCAGTAATGCGCTACATGATGGGGGACGGCATGACTGGAAGAGTGCAGTACTAGGGAACATCACCTAGGAGTGTGATGGAGGAAAAGGTCTGAGACAGAGGCACACTGTTTATAATTATAATTGATACCAACAATATAGGTGTTTACACTGCGTAATCCTAGTCAGAAGAGAAGCGGGATGCTGTGTGAGTGCACACCAAAAACAGAAGGGGTAATCTGAGAAGGCCTAGAAATCCACTTGGCATCATATACAAGGCTTAGAGGCTGTCAAAATAGTAAAATGATAGCAACTGAGCAAGAATAGGCCGCAGCCACGCATTTTTCTTTAAAGGCATTGGCCTTGTCTAATGCTGTACAAATACACCTCATGAGAAAGGAGAGCATAATCAAGTTAGACAACCTAAGCAGAAACTGCACAATCTTAAAAAGAGCCAGATTCCATCTAACCTGCTATGCCATAGGAGGCCAAAAAGTTTGGGTGGGGGTTTGTGCCCCAAATCTCCCTCATGCACTGAAGGCTCCCAAAGGCAAGGGAGCAGCAGTCAGGTGAGCTCAATTCGGGCCACGCTTAGACTCTAGCCAAATGGGCAATCTGCACTTTTTAACGATGAGAGATGATGTGCTTGCTAGGTTGCCGCCATGACAGCACAAGAAGAACCTATTGGCATGCCCCAGGTGACTCTTATGCCTTTACCACTCTTGGGGGCATATTAACTAATAAACTGTTGGAGCGCGGCGTTAATCCAAAAAAGCTAATGCCGCACTCCGACAGTTTCCAAATGCAGGAATGCACCATATTCACAAGAATACAGTGCGCCCCTGCCTTTCCCTTAGCGCTGGCGCTACATGTAGCTGCCTAGCGCCATTCTGCAAGGGTGCCTGCGTTGCAGGGAAAGATTGTTTATGTGCAGGAAGGAGTCCCTTGCCTGCTGCACATAAACAATCATCAATGGTGTTTTGTAACTTCTATGTGTGCTGCAGAATGCATCCCACCTAGAAGTTGCAACTCATCATTTTTTTAAATGATTGTTTATGTGCAGGAAGGGACACCTTCCTGCACATAAACAATCAATGGCATTTTACTGTTTCTATCTGTGCTGTACAATGCAGCACACTAGCAGCACACATAGAAACCGCAAACACTAGAAAAATAAAGCATTTCTCCTCGTTTCGCCATGTTAAGACCAGGTTTTCCCTGGTCTTCATTTTGGCTCTGCCCCATATTCACCCTTGTACATATGGGGCAGCGTCAAAATCAATTGGTGTTGCAGCGGAACGCCCACTGCAACACCCATTGCCCACCCCTTTCATGCTAAATGAAGCATGAAAGGGGGCCTCATTTACAAGGCGGCATTAAGCCACGTTAAGTGGCTTAATGCCGCCTGGTAAATAAATAAAATAAGGCGAAGCCCATATTGCCACAGGAACGTCGCCATAGGGGCTTGTAAATATGCCCCTAGGTGCGCCCAATACATTTTCGTATATCATAGAGTCTTTTTGTCTTTCTAGTTGTATGTGAGGGTGCATGCCAAGACTTGAGAAAGCTTCCAGAGGCTTCTTGAAAAATACTTGCACCAGAGTACAATTGCTACAGGGTAAAAGTAAGAAATGACACATAATTTAAGGGAAGATTACCTGAAGTGCAGACATTTCAACAGGTTGTCCTTTTTGGCAAACCATACTAAAGTCATTCTAAATGTAGATGTTTGCCATATCAAAAATCAACCAACTTTATGTTCTATTAACTATCTCGTACATTCTATTGTATGTAACTTGCAATATATAACATCTATGAGAAGAAAATACAATCTAGAGCTCACTATTGCCTTGGTAACATGCTTCCCTTTAAAACAATTAATAAATATAGCAATTGTTTGCAATAAAAAGATGTGCATATAATCGTTTTGCAAAGTACATTATTCAAACTAACTAATTCATCTCATGAAAAGCTGTGCTGCCATGAAATAGCTAACTGAACGTCCGCATCATACATATCCGGGTACATATATTTCAGCCGCCGATGAGGCATGGTATAATAAATCCTGCCATTAATGACTTTCAGGGAAATGTCATGACAGAGAGAATTTGAATCTGATTTGATTAAGCAATCAATTATTGGTTGATGCAATTATACATTTTGTCAGACACGAAATGACTAGCATCTGTCAGTTGCCTGGAGACAGATTTAACCTTCAACAAAGATTCCTCGTGCACCCACCAAGTTGTCAAATACGTTTTCACAGTAGGATTGAATTCAAATTGATTTTTGCATTTGCTTGAATGTCTGTGGGCTTTAGTTTAGAACAATGTTTGACACCCAGGACACCGGAGGACATTATTGTTCTGCAGACCTTCACCAGGGACCAGCAAGCAATAGTTGAATGTCAAATAATAAAGTTGGGAAAAAGTAATGAACTATGAAGAAAAACAAAATAATGGTAAAGAATTCCAAACATCCCTCAAAATATTTTGGTAGGGCATATTTAGGACCTAGTTGCAGGGGTGTCACTCTTGAGGCATGCCCTTAGGCAATCACTACATATAAAATTGGGTGTGTTTTATACTTTTCTCACGGTAAAGTTGCTCTCCCCGCAGTAGTACAGTGTAAACAAGTTTACAGTATAGGCACTCATCAAATGTCAATAACATTGTTATAGTACATAGATATAGTTTATTGTTCTGCAACATAATACAATTTTTCAGTTGCCTATTGGTACATTCTTTAATTTCTTGCTTTGGCTACAGTCGTCATGCTACAAAATTTGCATAAATAAGCCAACATTTGAACGTTGACCTGCGGTCTGGCGGTGTCTTATATCTATTGTCGGCTTCAGTATTGCCTCATAATTGGTTGATTAGCTTGAAACTTGGTAGCCCATCTCCCTGTGCCTCCTTTTTCCATGCTCGACCCAGGCTGGTAAATTTCCATTATGGGCGTGGTTGGAGGCTTCTTTGGAAGAATTATTACTCACTGTCGACTGTTGGGGGGTCAGTCCTTCGGCAGACATCTTAGGGTGCAGGTCATGATGGACTCCTCTGCAGAGTATTGTTAATAAAATGTTAGTTTGTATTTTGTACTGTCTGACCGACTCTTCATTCTTGGGAAGGCATAGCAGGTGGTTGTAAGAAAACCAGAGTGGCCCTTATCGGCCACTTCCTTCAGCGCCAGAGTAGGCACCTTTGGGCCATGCCTGCATCGTAGGTAGGGTTGGTTTTTTGCAGGCACAAAAACAATCCTAAGAGGAATGCAGAATGCGGCACACATAGAAAGAGGAAATAAACGTGGAGAAATAAACACATTGCTCCTCGTTACGCCTCACCTGGGGAGATGTAGATTTTAAAGTATTCCCAGGCCTACCACTAATGGTCAATCTGGGAATGCGCCAAAATACATAGTGGATTCTTGGGAACACCCTTGCACCACCCGTGTAATACCTCTATGGGGCAGAGTAAGGCAAGGCAGCTACTTGCGCTGCCATTCGTTACTCCACAGTTACCAAGTCACGCAGGGCCACGCAAGATGACCTTGCATTGCTTGCCAAATATGATTTTAGATTTTGCGGCGCCCTTGCGCCCCCTTGCATGGTGTCAGGGAAATGCCAACCCTTGATAAATATGTGCCCAAATGACCAATGGACACCTTTCATACCTCATTATCTTACCCTCACATTTAACTAAAAGAAAAACCACACTACCTCATGGCCAATTCACCCAAAACAGAAATAATTTACTTCCTTGACCTGTTTCCTCCATTGCCTAGGTCTGTCCTCCTCTATCGCTTTTCCACTGCCAATGTTGAACCCAGAGGCACAATGCAGAAGGCACAGGCCTTTCAATGCTTCTACTGCAACTGCTGCAAGACTCAACTGCTTAACATCATGAGACATATGTCTTCACCTCCCTCGTCAAAACACGAATTCACTGACCAAAATCAGGTCATGAGCAAGCTGGACTCCTGCAAAAGGTTCAACACATGTTCATATAACAGCTCAGGCATACTATGTCACCCTATTATCTTTCCCAACGTATACCATGCCACACGTTTTGTCACTCCCTACAGTCAGTTAAATAAAACCTCCTTATCGTACTCTAGCACCTGGATTGTTGACTTTCTCTACATAAGACCCAACCCTGAACAAGGTTAGCTTTAATTTTCCTATTCCCTCCCCATCTGGTTATGACGTAATTAGCACTGTAAGTACCATACTGCCTTTCTCTCACATCCATCTTGCACCAGCACCCACTTACTCTTGCCCTTATACAACAAGTGTTTGCAATGTAATAGGACTCGCATTTATGAGAGTTTATGCATTTGGCATTGTAAATGACAATGCCTTTTATTTATTTGTTTTTTTAAAACAGAGAAATAAAAGGCATTGTCATTTACAATGCCAATAGCTTAACCTCTAGCAAATGTGAGACCTAGTATTGCAAATGTGTGCTATTAAATGTTTAAAAGCGTTAGGAGAGAGCGTTTCAAAGCTATTTGAGAAGATATTGCTCGGAGGCTGTAATTAAAGCCTACCGAGCAACAACACACGTAACAGAGCGTGTCGCCATGGGAGGTTACAAAATCAGACAAGGTGGTACTAAGGAGAGACTACTAAGCCTTTTGACCAATGAACAGCCGCAGTTTACAGTGGACAATGACACGAGCCAATGAAAAATGTTGGTGGAGAGTGGGTGGAGCTTGAAGTCCCTACCTCAATGCAGCATGCCTGGCGGAGCAGCGCATATGCTGCCCAGGCTCGAACTAAAAATGGCCATAATTATGTTTCTTATGTACCACAATGCATGCCATGTTCAACGCTTTTGTTTGAAGTGTTTGTCAAATAAATACATACAAAATCATCTAGGAAAATGTAGGAGAAATTGATAAAGATGGTGAGAGTGGCAGAATGCATTCTCAAGGCCTCCCACAGGAAAGAGAGCTAATACAAGCAATAAAAATATATAATAAAGGAAAGAAATCGACCATTTTTCCACGAACTCCTAACCTGCGTTCAAAGCCATCATGAAAGAATGTTTCACGTGAACCTCCACAGAAGATCAGTCGTAAATATTTAAGGGTAAGGGTAACAGCAGTGATCAAATTATTAGGTCTGATAATGGGCACTCCGGGAAAAACGATAAATTAAGACCACCAGATGAATGACTAGGATTCAGATAAAGTCAAAAGGATTGGGCATACATTTAAATAGCCTCATATCAGTTACAAAGAATATACATGGCAAATAGGATGGATAAAGCACAATCACAAAAATGAGCGCTGGCAAGTGGAACCATGGTGTCCAGGAAACAAATAAAAGAGAAATGCACCTCTGTCGAGAAACATTGGTCTCGACCTTTGAATGGACCTTCCTGAATCCATTATGAGCTGATGCCAGCAAAAGGAAGAGCAGAGAGAAGCGATCATGGCACGGGTTTCATTCTAACCCTGGGCAAAGCACTACGCTACGCTCGCGTAGTTTGCGCTACTTCGCACTATGCGAATTGCACGTAGCACAGTGCAAACACGTGTAGCATAGTGTAGCAGTCATTTTTTGCTTGCTCGCGGTCCTCAACATCAAGTTGGCGACCGCGAGCAAGCAAAATGACATCCCGGCAAGACTTTTTCCTTGTTCGCGATCAGCAACATCAAGTTGCTGATCGTGAGCATGGAAAATAAACCTCCCGGTGAGATTCTCAACGCGGAGAGGTCAGGTTTCTCATTGCGAGTGGTCGCGTATACTCGCGACCGCTCGCGATGAGAAACTACCAGTACGCGTTGAGAAAGCTGCCGCTCGAGTAAAAATCTACTCGAGCGGCAGAAAACTACAGCTCGCACTGTGCAAGATGCCCTTTTCAATGATTGCACAGTGCCGGATGCTTGTCTGCACTGTGCAATCATTGAGAACGGCATCTTGCACAGTGCGAACAGGGCCCTACGCAGTTCGTGAAGTGCTACGATTAGCTTGCGTAGTGCGAAGTGCACTTTGCGTAGCTACGCGTAGCGCTACTTCGCTAACTACGCCCAGGGTTATTTCATTCACACAGGTAAGAAAAACCATAGATCATGTTAAGCATTCACACATTGGTCTGCACTGGGTAAGGCTAAAGTGATTTTATTACAGTATGGGATTTGGGTAGTTCGTTTAGTCCTTCACAGGGGATGTGCAGTCTGTAATAAAACAGCTCAGTATTCATAAGTCTTCATTCAATAGAGTTTTTTCTGATTGCTTTTTATGGGATAAAACAAGAAAATCCTTCCCACAACCTGTTCCAAATGCCCATAGTAACAGCATTCCTTCCCCCTTTCCTGAAGAAGAGCGAAGGCAGCAGTTTACCCCTCAATGCCGCCCTTTACTTCTGCTCACTGCCTCTCTGTTTTTTCAGGTTAATATATGGGGGCAGATTTATAAGACTCTGCGCCACCAGTGCGTCACTTTTTGTAACGTACTGGTGGCGTATCCCGCTGCTCCATATTTACATGGACATGAAAAACCACCCTGCGTGGCTTTTCCTGTCCTTGTAAATATGGCCCTTTACACGCAGCACTTTGCGTGAAAGGGGCGTTCCATGGGTGTTGCTGTGGGTGTTCCCACGCAACACCCATGGAACGAGACACATTTCCAGATTTATGAGGAATCATAAATCTAGAAATGCATGTGATTGCTATGCCTCCCCAGTTGAGGTGTAGGGAGGCGCAACGAGGAGAAATGTTTTAATTTTTCCTCGTTTTTTCCACTTTCAATGCGTGCTGCATTCTACAGCACGCATTGAAAGAGGAAAATGCCTGTAGTGATTGTTTTTGTGCAGGAAGGTGCCCCTTCCTGCACAAAAACAATCTCCCCACAACACGGGCATCCTTGCACCATGGTGCAAGGGTGCCTGGGCCGGCGCAGGGCTGCAGCTTGTGCACCAGCGCAGGGGGAAGCACAGAGATGCGACATATTGTTGTAAATATGTTGCATTCCTGTGCTTTAAATGTGACTCAGTGCGGCGCAGCCAAATGGCTTGCGGAATGCACTGAGTCACTTTCATTGTAAATCTGCCTCATGGTTGGGGAGTGAGCAGTGCTTAATTTGAGCCGGTTGTTTCTGGTGCTCGCTACCGGCACTTAATTCTCAAAACCGGCACCATTACTGTCTGCCACATGGTGGTGCGGTTTCTCTTATTTAGAGATAAGCACAACGCCAGTTTATTAATTCAATACACATTAACAGTGACTAATACCTACGACCCAAGCCATTCTTATAGTTTTGGGGGCCTGGAATAGTCTGAATTGTCACGCTTGTAGGGGTGTGATGGTTAGTAGCTGTGTTTGTACTGTCATCGGCAGCGCTGGCAGGGGGAATGAGTGGTGCAAGCTGCAGTGGCCTCCTGACAAGGGCCCTGGCACTTATTTTGATACAAATTAAGCGCTGGGAGGGAGGCGCTGAATAAGGTTCCTTGGGTACATGCCGAGATTTCTGTTGGTTGATTTCCAATCTGAACCTCAAGCCTCACCCACCTTTATAATGTGGCTCCACCTTCTTTTCCCCAGGCTCCTTCAGTATAGTGTGTTTGTGGGCGGGCATCCTTGTTAACTTCGGTTAGTGCTTTGCGTGGTTTAACCCCTGTCCCACTGGCTTGGCTATACCTAATATTGTGGATATCCCTAGTGGCTCCCTACCCTTTTACTTGGGATCCCCACCCTACCCATGGGACAGACCGAACCGCAGCAGCAAAGACTTGCACCCCTGGCACATGCTGTTCATAGAATGCACCCTTCCAAGGGCACAACCAAGAGGTCCCCTCCAACCAACTCCATACACGTCCATCCTGGGTTCCACCAAATCATTCTCACAGACGTGGCAAGATAGTTCCCTAGAACAAGACATGAGCCATCCCTGAGAAAAGGACAGTGTGTTAGAGCAATGGGCCCTATTCACTTTCACAGACAAGTTGAAACCAGACATAGTTAAACAACCAAATTGTCCAGAAAATAGACTATTCAAATACTTTGAAACTGGAAGTTCCTAGTCTTCAGAATATATTAATTTCCTGTATCGGTGAGCTAACACCCCAACCTTCTGGAGAATTAATATCACTGTTTGACACCCTGCAAAACAGACAACTGACCAAAAAGCTACACAGGCGGAAAACCATGATGCTCATCTGGCCTACCTATTAGAGTCTGAAATGCCTGATAGAAACAACCAAGGTTTCAAATATATGGGAGGGAGATTTTCTTCAGTAACTGTACGTCTGGGTGCAAATTGTAGGTACAGGTCTCTAAAATTTTGCAACAGTTCACTACAAAGATAATGAAATTCTGAGAAAAATAACATAATCTAAATAAATATGACCCAGAAAAAATGATATTCCCGGGGTTACATAATATAAAAATAAAGAAGGCTTATTAAATGTCAACAGTAAGAAAATCCACATGGTGGGATAAGGGGACGTGTTAGAAAATATTTTCTATGTGCTATTTCTAAATCCCCTGAACAACCTAGTAAACAGGAATACCATGATGAAAAAGAACTATTTCTTACAAATATTATTGTCTTCCTTTTTTTGTACCATGAGCTAAGGTCAAGTCTTGTTCTCCTGAAGTGGTAAAGTATAAAGAATGACACATTCATAATATGAACAGAGACTCACCAGCTATAATAAACAAATATGGAGGAAAAGAAGATGAAAGTAAAGCAGAGAAAAACAGGTCTATCCATTCAAACAAAGATTAGTGCAACCAACTGTTAATATTGGGTCCACTAGGAAGACTGTGAGACTTTTCAGTTGGATCTCAGCAAAAATGAATCTTACTTAACAGTGTACTTATTCAGATACAGAGTGCTAGCCCACTTAAAAGTACTTTCGGACACCATCTCCTTTCTGGAGCGCACAATATACCAGCAGGGTGGGTCCCAGGGTTTCACCTGACAAGCGGAGAAGCTTTAGGTCACTGGCGTCTCTCTTGATGTTCAGTGATCGATGCAAGGTCTTTGGATGTGCTGGAAGGATTCTCTCAATCGTTTCTCTCTTTCCATCTTTCACAGAGCTTCTCACTGTCTTTTTCACAGGCAGAATCAGCAGAGAAGCTGAGAAATACCCAAGACCTAAGTTATAGCTATACCTTGTTGCCCCTTTTGTCTTTCTCCTTCCGCCCCTTGACCTCCGCCCATTCCTCCCCTCATGTGCTTCCCCCTCTCATTTCCACGCTTCTTACCTGCTCTCCAGCATCATCTTCTGCTTCCCGAGTCATCTTTCTGCCCTTCCCTAGCCACCACCACCTTCGACCTGTGCTCCTTCCCTCTCAGGACCTACTTAACGGCGCCCGCTGCGCGACCCCATTGAACAGGTGCCTATGCCCAGATTCCCCCGTCACTCACCTGGGACTGGTCCTCTGACTGATCTAGGTCCTTTCGACCCAGCCTTAGCGCCTCGAGGCCCTGCCTTGCTCGTGCTGCTCCTCTCACCTTCCAGTTCCCTCCCCTCCAATGCCTCTTGGGCCCTCGGACCTTCTTTTCACACACTCTGTCTTCTTGACTCCCCTTTCTCTCTCTCTCTCTCTCTCTGCTCTGCTCTCTCATGCTCTGTGCCATCTCGGCTACTTTCATGCTCTTTGCTCTTTTTGTGCTCTTTCTATGCTCTTTCTGTGCTCTTTTTGCACACTCCGCCCTCACACTTCACTTCACACTCTTTTTTACTACTTCCCTTCGTCTTTGAACTTTTGCCTTAACTTTGCTTCTTTTTGTCTTTTTTTACCTCTATTTGCATCTTTTGTCTCTCTCCTTCTCTCCCTTGCCCCCAGGGAAGTTTCTCCCCCATCCTGTGTTCTTCGACACTCCTGCCTCCCCTGCTCCTTACCTTCTCTCCCACATTGTCTGCTGCTTCTCACCCTTCCCTAGCCCTGCCCACCTCTCCTTGCACTTCTCCCCCCCAGAACATACTTAATGGCAGCCACTGCGCTGCCGCTCTACTGGTGCGCCAAGGGCAAGCCTGTCTGTGTCCGTCAACGCCTGGACCACGCCCAGTGCCATGAACCTTGGTTCGACCCATTGCCACAGATACACCGGCAATGACCTCCAAGTGCTCAACCTTAACCGCCACCACTGCTGCTTCCACGTCACATCCCACACAACGGGAGAGCCTTTCAACTGCCTGCAATGTCACTTCACCTGTGACTACACTCCTCCACGCAAACATCCCACACAAGCCTCTACATGCACCACTCTCCCGGCACCTCTCCACCCTGCTTGCATGCTTCTCAACAGGCGCTCACTCGGTAAACACGCCACCGAAATCTGCAACCTCATGTAAACAACACACCCCAAACATCTTCTTCCCCACTGAAACCTGGCTCATTCAGGTTTGTCACACGTCATCACCACAACAATCCCAACGGGCAACAAGACAGCACTCCAAGACAGGAGGAGTCCTCGCCATCATCCAGAATGACACAATTAACTGCACCTCATCCGCAGACAAGATTATACTGTTCATGGGACACATGCACTTGAAACTTTAAACAAACGGGAAAACCACCATTAGAGGAACCCTTGCAATCCCCCCCTACCCCCGGCAATGCACCATTTTCTGCAACCTCATCACATCAGCTCAAGTGACTTCATCCTTCTTGGCGATCTCAACTTCCATCTGGATGACCCCAAGGATCCCAACTCCGCAGCCCTGCTCAAAAGCCTCAACATCATTGATCTCGCCTAGCTCCTCCAAGGCTCAACGCACAATGCAGGACACAGTCTACACCCAATATTCACCTCCACCTAAGATCAAATTCAGCCACACCACCCCACTCACCTGGACGGACTACTCTATCATTAACTCCCTCATCAACACACCACCAGGCACCACTCTAACTATACTCAGCCCCACCAGATGAAGATGGAATAAAATAACCGAAGCAGACTGGACCAAAATCCTCGGTACTAACTAACCTATCCCCACCGATGATCTGAGCAACAAAATAACAACTTTTGACAATGGATATCAGGATGCGCCAATGCCCTAGCACCATTCAAGCACGCCAAACAGGAGAAGCAACAAGCAAGCCAGCTTGTACATCCATAACCTCAGAGAGTCCACTGTTACTGCAAACAACTGGAAAGGAAATGGAGAAGCAGCCGGGACACCAACGCTTCAAGGACATACCAAGTCACACTCACATGCTACCATGTTCAAATCAGACAAACAAGGAAAACAGCCCTGGCACTGAGGATAGAAACTAGCTCCAACAACTGCTCAGAGCTTTTCACCATCGCCAAAGTAATCTCCAACCCCGCAGCCACAACCACCAACACACCTTCACAAGAACTCTGCTGCAACCTCTTCAACTTCTTCCACAACATAATCCTAAAGATCTACAGCAACTTCAACCGCAAGCTCAACCCAGAAGACATCATTGACCAACTACCCATCACCACAAGCAAAGACAATCACCTAACTGACTAGGCACCACTAACCAGCAAGGATACTGTCGCAGACATGAAATCCATCCATTCACGAGCCCCCACAGACCCATGTTCCACTACATCTTCAACTTAGGAGAATCCATGATCAGCTTCTCACTCACATCCATCATCAACACATCCATCAAATGTGCAACCTTCCACATCAACTGGATGCACACAGAAGTCAACGCCCTACTGAAGAAACCATAGACCGACCCGAGCAAATTCAGCAACTACAGACTCATCTCACTGCTACCTTTCCCCACCAAAGTGATGGAGAAGGAGATCAACAAACAGTTTTGCTCTACGTATTGGGTCCAGTGATGGAGTGCCACCTTTGATCTTACCCCAGCCCTGTTCCATGACAATATACGAAGATTAAAGGTCACTTCTCCTGAGCCTAGGCAGTCAGATTGCTATTCCTCAATTACGCAGCCCATTTGTGAGCCTGAAGTAGTCGCTTACTATTCAGGACTCGCCAAAGATGAAGTGCCGGTACTGGGCTGCAATCGATCATGCATCTCAGAGCTGGGAAGCTGTAAGTTGGTGGAAAGAAGTCTATGGGATTCCTAGCTATGGAAGCCAAATGCTCAACCTTGCCCATATGACAAACATTCGTAGGGGTTGAGCTATCCTGATGCTCCAGTCAATCACTGATGGCATCTGGACCATCCTCATCTATGGAAACACTGCAGCTCTCATGCTCCTTGATCTCTCTGCAGATTTTGACACCGTTTCTCACCACACCATCGTCTCAAGGCTACACCACACTGGAATAAAAGGACCAGCTCTAAAGTGGATAACCTCCTTCCTCACATGCAGAACACAGAGAGTCAGGCTCTCACAATACACCTCAGATCCTCAGAAACACATCAGTGGATCCCACAAGGATCATCTCTCAGCCCAACACACTTCAACGTTTACATGACACCCCCTGCAGGCATCACCAGAGCCCATAGTTTCAAGATCATATCCCATGCCGATGACACACAGTTCAATCTATCCCTGAAAGATAATGTCAACACCACCAGAAACAACTTCATAAATTACATGACCTTCTTGACAGACTGAATGAAACAGAACTGCTTGAAGCTCAACATAGACAAAACAGAAATACTGATCTTTGGAAGCACATGCTCACCCTTGAACTCCTCCTGGTGGGCAGAATAACTAAGATCCATGCCAGTCCCATTGGAACAAGCCAGAAACTTAGGACTTATCCTGGACAATAAACTGACCAAGGCACCTCAGGTAAATGCCATCATCACCTCTTGCTTCCTCATTCTATGAATGTTTCATGAGATCTTCAAGTGGCTATCAAAAACCACCAGACGCAACGTCGCTCAAGCCCTCATCATGAGCAGGCTGCACTACGGCAACACACTTTGAGACAGAATCCCAACCCACCTCACACAAAGACTCCAGAGCATTCAGAGCACCACTGGCAGACTCATCCTCGACCTCCCTTGCTGCACCCACATCTTGCCTCACCTCAGAGAGCTCCACTGGCTCCCTTTCCAGAAACGCTGCAAATTCAAACTGCTCACCCACACATTCAATGCCCTCCGCAACATTGGGCCTGCCCACCTCAACCACCTCCTACACTTCTACCAACCCACTAGACAACTGTGATTTCCGTCTCTTACCCTCAAAGGTATCCCACGGATCCACAGAAGCAGAACTGGACGTCACACTTTTTCCTACATCATCACGAAGACCTGGAAGCCCTCCCCAACACATCCAGACCTCTCTTCATACTCAACTTCCATAAGAAGCTGAAGAACTGACTTTTCAACTAACCCCTCGGATGTCCTTCGGATGACCCACATCTACTCTCCCTCAACCTACACACCTCCTTAAGAGTCTGGATACCCTCACTGGTGACAAGTGCACTCATCACATCTACATGCCAAACCATAACATACCATAGCTTGCACAGCTTAACTCAAAAATGCTTCCTCACAATGGAAACCCTAGAGCAGAGATTTTGCTGCAGCAGGCCAGACTGGTTTTGTCGTCGTTTTATCTGTTCATGGTATTATTATAGAAGACACACACTTTACAGGTTTTTAGCATTATTTTTGCTCCTCTGCAGTTTGAAATACAGCTTGGGGTAATCTGTAGATCGGTTATTGTGAACATAGTAAAAGACATTCATGTAGACCAGAAGGTCTCATCACTCTCAGTAAACAATGAAAATCCATGCAGATCCCTTACATGAAAGAAACATGAATTCAAAACTCACAGGACAAATGCTTCTAACAACTAGATGTGGCAAAATTGGTAGAGGTTGAGTCCATGGAATTATGCAGAATTCCATTTAAATTCCACTAGATTCAGTGGAATTCCACAACATGGCGGAGTGGGCAATTGGAGCTATTTTCATAGTGCATAATGTACCCTTGTGTGCAAAAATTGATGCGACTACGCATTTTGCGCTAAGATATAGAGCAGCCAAATACCAAATGCAGTGCATACCCCTTGGCACCATTACATACTCTGCAGAGATTACTGCAGAGTATGTAAGAGCACCGAGAGGTATGCACTGCTGTGCAGTGGTTTCTAAACGGTCAGAAGAGGGAGCAGTCCCTCTATGTTTAAAAACTACAGCAGATTAAACTTTAGTCTGCAGTGGATTCTAATCATAAAGGGCCTGCTCCCTCTTCCAGCCGTTTAGAAACCAAGCACTGAAGGTAATTGCGCCGGTGGAGCGAGAGAGACAGTAGTGGCTCCTGGATGGAGTGCTGTGGGGTGGTGGCGCGGGACGGGGGAGGGGCAGGGTGGGTGATAGTAAACTGCGGCATACGGCCGAACGGAGGTAAGTACATAAATAAATAAATAAAACAAATTACATTGCGCACGCTGCAGTGCTAAATGGCGATGCAGCGTGCGCAATGTAATTTGTTTTATTTATTTATTTAAGTACCTACCTCCGTACGGCTGTACGCTGTAGTTTACTACCCCCCACCCTGCCCCTCCCCTGCCCTGCCTCACCGCTCCCTCCAGGAGCCGCTACTGGACAGAGATTATCAGTAATTCTGTGTAACAAGAGTAACGCAGATTTACCAAATTCCTTCAATTCCGCCCAGGCCTACGAACAACCTCATTCTCTCTTTGCAGGCCTTAATCAATGTACGAATCCTCTTATCCCAACACCTATCTCTCACTCACTAGAAATCATCTTTAATATTCAAAAATGTTTCTCCAATAACAAACCTAACATCAAAACTATGTTGACAAACATAGATGAAAGCACAACAAAAGCAATGATTCCCAAAAGTGATACACTCCCAAAGTTTAACATTTTTAAAAAATAGAAATAAACCTCCAAACATGTATTAAAATGTTCACAAAAAACAAACAATCCTATTACACAGTTGACACCTAGGGCTCCACCAATCAGCCTCTCCATCTTAAAAACTGCCATTGTGTTTTTTCCAGCCTACTCCTATTGCACACTGAGCTTTTGGAGCACCGCCTCATTCTAAATTCGACAGGCTCCACTCCTTCTCCATTTTTTAAAGGAGCTAAGGAACTATCAATACAAACATGCCTTTGGTGCACACTGACCCCCAGTTTTGGGGAGAGAATTCGAACTCACGGCTAGACTGCCAACCTTGGAGCTGGGAAATCAAGGTTCGAGCCTCGGGGTCGACTCCACCGCCTGTGATTCTGGGCAAATCACTTAGGGGGATATTCACAAGGACTTACCTTCGATTTATCTCCACCTTAACCCATCAAAAGTGAAGATAGATTTAACACCCCATTCACAAGCCTGTGCCAACTGCAGACATCGCCAGTATTCCCGCGATAACTGCCCCAAAATTTATCTCCACGGTGGGCGCCACCAACTAACCCTAATGAGATGCAGAGTAGGCGTTCCCGTGCAGAAACACACGAAAAAAACACAACACCACTTTCCCAACGAACTGCTAGATCCGCGATGCGAGTCAAAACCACACGATAAGCCGCGGTAGCCGCAGGTATTTAACACCTGGTGTAAAGCTGGACAACTACCTGCAGTAGGCAAAAGACACACAATTGATGGACGGAAGGCAGAAAAAATCAAAACATTAACCCCCAGTCAAGAGATCTGGGTTAAATCCATCATTCTTTTGCTCACCATGCCACCCCAGTTTAGACCTGGCCATATGCAAATCAGTCTTGACCCTGTGCCTCATGGGAACAGTCCAGCTCGAACTGCCAAGCCAGGTCCTCCCTGGACCGGAAACAAGCATCCTAAGACCGGTTTCGGGGTTTCACCCCTCTTCAGCCAGGATTGCTTGATTCCAGTAGCACAGTGAGCCCAGAACCCAGGTCTCGGCATACCTGGCGCACTTAGGGTGAGAAAGCAAAAGACACACAATTGATGGACGGAATGCAGAAAAAATCAAAACATTCACCCCCAGTCAAGAGATCTGGGTTAAATCCATCATTCTTTTGCTCACCATGCCACCCCAGTTTAGACCTGGCCATATGCAAATCAGTCTTGACCCTGTGCCTCATGGGAACAGTCCAGCCTGAACTGCCAAGCCAGGTCCTCCCATGACTGGAAACAAGCATCCTAAGGCCGGTTTCGGGGTTTCACCCCTCTTCAGTCAGGATAGCTTGATTCCAGTGGTACAGTGAGCACAGAACCCACGTCTGGGCATACCTGGCTCACTTAGGGCAAGAAAGCAAACGACACACAATTGATGGACGAAATGCAGAAAAAATCAAAACATTCACCCACAGTCAAGAGATCTAGGTTAAATTCATCATTCTTTTGCTCACCATGCCAACCCAGTTTAGACCTGACAATATGCAAATCAGTCTTGACTCTGTGCCTCATGGGAACAGTCCAGCCCGAACTGCCAAGCCAGGTCCGCCCAGGACGAGAAACAAGTATCCTAAGACCGGTTTCGGGGTTTCACACCTCTTCCGCCAGGATAGCTTGATTCCAGTGGCACAGTGAGCCCAGTACCTATGTCTGGGTATACCTGGTGCACTTAGGATGAGAAAGCAAAAGACACACAATTGATCGACGGAATGCAGAAAAAATCAAAACATTCCCGAAACCGGTCCTAGGATGCTTGTTTCCAGTCCAGGGAGTACCTTGCTTGGCAGTTCGAGCTGGACTGTTCCCATGACGCACAGGGTCAAGACTCATTTGCATATGGCTGGGTTCAAACTGGAATGGCATGGCGAGCAAAAAAAGCGATGGATTTATGCCCAGATCTCTGTACTGGGGTGAATGTATGACATTGTTCTGCATTCTGTCCATCAACTGTTGTTTTTGTACCTGCAGTAGGCAACGGAGCCCCGCACACAGCCACACCCGAAGAACAAACAACACCATGGAGCTACTCATCATGCAGCTCTGAGTCCCAACAGGGCCACAACACCCACCGCCACCACCCCCAGGACTGCCACCACCCCCTGGACCCGCAACCCGCCCCCCCCGGACCACCACAGAGGCAGCGCAGAGTAAGACAGCAGACCTACCGAAAACGCACCACTCTCACAGACCTAACGCCCGAGGAACTCATTGCCCACTACAAGCTCAAAAGGTCAACCATCATCCGCATCATGACCCACATCGCCCACAGGTTGACGGTCCCAACACAGCAGAGAACCAACATCCCTCTGAAGACAAAGCTGCTGGCTGTGCTGCACCTGTTGGCCTCTGGTACCTTCCAACCAACAATTGCCAGAGTCTGAGGGGTCTCACAGCCAGCCCTATCAAAGTTCATCACACCTGTCCTGGATGCCATCATCAGCTTCATACCCCAGTACCTTCACTTCAACCACTCTGCGCAGGAACAGCAGGAGACCAAGCAAGGCTTCTACGCTATTGCTGGATTCCCGGCACTGTTGGGGGCAATAGACTGCACACATGTTCCACTTGTGCCCCCTGCGGATACTGCACACCACTACCGCAACAGAAAGCACACGCATTCCATCAATGTGCAGGCAATAGTGGACCACCGGGGAATGTTCACCAATGTCGTCGCAAACTACCCTGGTAGTGTGCACGGTCCCTACATCTTCCGACAGTCCATCATCAACCAGCGCTTCCAGGATGGCACATATGGAACTGGACTGCTCGTTGGTAAGTGCCAAATCAACACACCACACACCTCAAAGCCACCATCACACAACGCACAACTGTGGGAATGCACACGTGCCCAAGCCACATACAACATGTCAATCAACATGACCACCTACCATACACGGCAACACTACTCCATGGTGATCCTGGACTACCCCTGCACACAATACAGCTATATCATGGCACCACAGCCACACAACAGCTGAACGTGTGGAGATGCGGAATGCAGCCATGTGCGAACGATGCAAGTTAGCCGTGAATGGGAATGTACACAACGACAAGTGAGGCGTGGATGTGCAGGACAGACAGGGGTATGCAAACCACAGATATGTCCATGCAGACCACAACTGCTGGTGACTGGAGAGTAGTGAACAGTGGACGCAACCATGTCACCCCAGGCCGTGGCTCAGACAGCATGTCACTCGCTGTGTCCCCCCCTGTGTGCGTGAGCGTAGTGGGTTGGCCCTGGGTATGCCAGTGCTGCACAGGGGTTTGGATAAAAATCCCGTGGTGCAGAGCGTGGTTCTCTTCCGGAAAGGCCAACGTCACTGACAGGGCGGCGCCTCGCAGTCCGTCATGAGGCCAACATTGTGAGCAGCGACCCTGTGCGCCTGCTGCACCCCAGGACGCTGATACCCAGAACAGTCCTGCCCGCCCGAGCGCTCCAAGGCCGCACTGCTCACCTGCCAACACCGTCGTGTGTCAAAGAGGGCCCACCATGTGTCGGTGCAAGGTCCAAGCCCCAGTCCCGCGACCTCTGCAGCCCCCGCAGACCATCGCTGGCCCCCACGACGCTGGCCTGCATTACTCCTTTCTCAGTGACATACTCCACTGTCGTCCTCTTCATCCAAGTAGGTCCAACTTGTGGAACTGTGTCCTGAGTCCTGAATGGCAGTGACCCCAAGTCCGTGGCAGCGGCCACTGCACCAGACTCCCTTCAATCAGTGAGGAATAATTCCATATCGCAGGCCGGCGACACGTGGGGCCACTAACCCTGTTCAATGCAAGCCGTCGACACGTGGTGCCACTAACCCTGTTCAACGCAAGCCGGCGACACGTGGTGCCACTAACCCTGTTCAACGCAAGCCGGCGACACGTGGTGCCACTAACCCTGTGCGCCGTGAGTGACCGTCAGCCTCCGGCGGAACATCGTTGATGTCTGAGCCTGTGGCCTGGGAGTTGTCATCAGCAACAGGCAGGTATGGACTTGGTGTCTGGCATGAGTCTGTGGCATTCATATCAACCATGTTGCCGGACACAGCTGGTATGTGCCCTCTGCATCATGCCCTGGGGGTAGACCTCCCATTCTCCCCGAGACACTCCGTGGAAGGCACCTACGACACATACGAGACCCTGCTCTGCCCTCATTACCCTAACCCCAGTCTCCCGCAGGTCAGCGTCCCGTAGCAGTGTGCCCGTATCGGCCGCTGTGCATCCGTGGCCACTAACCCTGTGCGACTCAAGTCATCCCCCTTGTTGTTCTGACATTGCATTTCTGAGTGCCTGATGACTGTTGGAGTTGTTGCCAGCTACTCCCTGAGGGCTGGCTTACACTCACCCCACAAACAGCCAGCACAGGCGTCACTGGATTAGTGGGCCTGCCATCACATCCTGCCAAACCAAGTATTGGCTCTTTTCTCCCTGCATTGTAACAGGTGATCAAAGATATGCACTCCGTCCTTGGATGATGACACCCCTCTGAGACCCGAACACACCCGCCCAGAGGCAGTACAATGCGGCCCACATACACACCAGGGGCATCGTTGAATGCACATTTGGCATGTTGAAGTCACGTATCAGGTGCCTGGACAGCACATGTGGAAAGCTCCTGTACAGCCCGGACATTGTGTGCAAGATGATCGTTCCATTATGTGTGTTGCACACTATCTGTGTACGCACCAATGCCCCATGGATCCCAGTTCCAGAAGTGCCGGACGATGATGGTGACGATGAGGCAGGTGGCCCACATCCCACTGCAGCTGCGGGAGAAATGACTCATAGGAACACCATCATTGACAATTTCTTCTCATGAGCATGTCACATTGTGGCCATCCCTGGCAATCATGGGACAGTACAAAATGTCCAAAAGCACAGCATGTGTGAATAAAACATATTTGCAGGTTACAGGTTGTACTTGTACATTGTCATGTCACAGTTTCCTGCTGTGCCAGATGTGATTTGTCATGTTGTGCACATTTGCGGCACCAGTTGTGTCCTGTGTTCTGTTGTGGAGGTGTTGCTGTTTGTACCGGGATGTTGTCAATGTCGAGGTGCACTTATACTTATGTCCGTATGCTGCACGGTGGGTGATTCGCTCCTGCGGCTCTGATTTGTCTGCCACTGGTCCCTTACATGTGGTGTGCCTGTCAGTTCTGTGCTTCCACAGTGCTGAGATGTTGCCGACTTGGGTAACTTGTGCTCTTTGTCGAGTTGTGACTCTTGGGCATGGTTTGTCCGCAGATGTGTCCTTGACGTCAGGGGTTGTTTGTGCAGGTGGTTGTGTCCGAGTGTGACCTGCTCCTTTCCGGTTGTGGTCCGTACTCAGCCACCTCAGTGTCATGCTGGACTGCAGCCATGCTACTCGTCATGTGGTGTCTCTTGCATTGTCAGTGTGGCTGACGTATATGCATGTTTGCTGTGTTTCGCACATGTGCATGTGTTGGTTGTGTGCTTGGTGATGTGTTGGGTGGGTGCCCCTTTGGGCACATGGTGTACGTGGGACTACTTGGTGTTTGTGTGTGTGCTGAAGTGTCCCCTTGGGATCAGGGACATGATCCTGAGTCATTGTGGGTGTGCAGTGTGCTCTGCTTAATTGTGCATGTGTGCCAGTGTGCCCCCATCCACCCACTCCCTGGTCGGTGCGCACCCTGTTGATGTGGTGTCGGGTCATGTTGGACAGTGTCCGGATCCCCGACTCCTGTGACCGTCTCCCAAATCGTGACTGTGGCCACCATCTTCTCCATGTCATTTAGCTCCTGGTGTTCTGCTGGCCCCCCTCCTCTGGGGTGCGTTGCTGCTTTCGTGTTGGCAGCGAGTTTCTGCTTGGTTTTACCATTCACATCAGTCTAGAGCCTCTTGTGCTCTTCCATTGTCCTCCTCTGCCATGTGACGGCATTCACATGGTCCGAGGTGGTGTGCCATCTTTGCCTCTTTGTTTCCAATGACATGTTGGAGGTGACGTACAGTTGGTGGTGGTGTTCTGGCTCACCCGTGGCGATAATCGGGTTTTCCTGGTGACTGTACCCTGTCTTCCTCTTCCTCTTCTCATTGCCCTTCCACGGTCCCTATATTCCTGGGTGTTCCTTCGTGGGGATTGTGGGGTTCATGTTGTCCTCTGCAGTCGGCCAGGGTGCATCCGTGGTACTCCGCAGTTGATGTCGGTTTTTAGTGGCATTTTCCGTCTGCTGTTCTTGTGCTTTTTCCCACATTACGTGTGGGTATTGCTGGCCTCTCGCTGGTTGTCACTGTTTTCTTATCACGTTTGGGCACATAGCGTCTTTTTACGCGTCGGGCTTTGTGTTTTTTTCTCCGTCGCAGTGGTTGTATCACGGACATTGGCCGTGTTTTCAGCGGACTATCGCATGGTACCGTCGTGTTGGGAATTCCAAATTGACACGGGGTTATTTTCCTGCGATAGGCTGTGATGTGTAAAGTTGCTTTAGCACTTTTTGGTGATGTTTAGCACACATTCTTGTGAATATCCCCCTTAATCTCCTCGTGCCTACCAAAAAACAAAAAAATGTGTCCTTCTGTACCGTAACTGGTGCTCATGTAAAGCGCTCCAATACCTTCGGGTCGAGTTTGCGCTGTATAAATCTGCCAAAAAAAAATAAAAAATAGTGGTGCTCACGAACAGAATACTCAGAGCCCCCCTCGGGAAATTTAACCTTATAGCCGTCTCTATATTGTCTGCTACTGCCCAATGCATCACTGTAAACTAAGCTCCCCCACCTTTACTGCTCTGCATCCTAATACTATTCACTGTCCTACCACCACTTTTCTAAAACTGCAGCTTTCAATTGTACACCCCTCCCCCAACTAAAACACTCAGTTCCTTTCACACTAGTGACTTACTATAAAAAAAACATAAAACCTTGCAAATATCTTCCATTCCCAACTCACAATGTGATCAACCTAAGTGCGGCCTCAAAACTGTTTTTCCCAAGAATGTGTATGAAAAAAGATTCATTCACGTAGCTTAAACATAACATCTTCATTAACAATCTTGATATATATATAAATTATGGTATGTTTCTTTGTATAGCACAGCTATTGTTGCAAGAAGATATTTAATGCTCAATTAAAAGTGGCCCACAGAAATGTCACTGCATTAAAACCTAAAGATATAACAAAGCACTAACCTTGTGCTCTGGTAGAGCCTTCCCTTATTGCATTCACCACCAACCACACACAAATAGAATCTGTTAGCCAATAGTAGAAACATAGAATGGGAAATGGTATACAAGGAAAACAGAGACATTGCCCATCACCTCTCTGACTCGTCACTCTGCTGGGCACTGATGTCTGCATGTTGAAGTTGCTGTCATTAAGGCGACACACTTAGCTTTAACAGCGTAAAGGATATATCTTAAAAGTACCTCTATGTAACCAACTCTGGGGCATATTTTCAAAGGCATAGCGCCACCGGAGCATCACTTTTTCTGATGCTCTGGTGGCGCTGTGCCCTGCTCCATATTTAGAAGCAGTGTTAAGCAACTTTGCGTGGCTTAACACCGCCTTGTAAATACGGCCCTTCTCGACGCAAAGGGGTGTGCAATGGGTGTTGCTGAGGGCATTTCCACGCAACACCCATTGGTTTTTGGCACTGCCCCAGATTTACAAGGGTCTGCAAATCTGAGGCAACGCCAAAAACGAACGCCTTTTAAAAGAAAGCGTTAATGTGGCACAACGAGAAGAAATACTTTTATTTTTCCTTGTTGTTTGCTCTTTCTATGTGTGCTGCATTCTGCAGCACACATATAAGGAGGAAGACACCATCAATGATTGTTTTTGTGCAGGAAGGTGTCCCTAGCTGCACAAGCTCAATCATCCCTGCAATACAGGCACCCTTGCACTATGGCGCAAGGGTGTCTGCGCTAACGCTAGGCAGCTTTTTTAGCGCCGGTGCAGGGGAGAGCACAGGGTTGCGCAGTATTCTTGTTAATAAGGGGCACTCCTGCGTTCTTGAAATGACGCAGCTCTGCGCAGCTAAATTGATTGCAGCGCCATTTCATTGTAAATATCCCCCTCTGTGTTCTGAGGTGAAGTTGATATTTCTGAATACTGAAGCATAACAAGACTTTAGTGATTACATAAATGTTAAATAACCTAAGCTGTTGGCGGGTCTGTTTGTGCAACCGAAAAGAACATTTACAATCATCAACCACGTGTGGCCCTGCTGTTAGCAATTTAAGTATTTATCACTTGCTAAACACCAATTATACCTTTGCACAAAATCATATATACATGTCATGAATAATCAATAGTCTTAATGTAAGAATTCTTCACTGTTTCCTCCTGAGAAAAAACCCAGATTTCAGCTGAAAACTATTTATCTAATGTCTTAACTTGACTAAAGTAAACGTTCAAAATATAGTCCAAAAGTTTGTTTTCCCTAAATGACTTGATTTGAAAAAATCCAGGAACAATGTATACACTTGTCTACATGATTAGCCAACTCCCTCCCTGAAACCCAGGATGGATAAGCTTTGCCAATGCCCAGAAATGCAGGCAAGATACAATTTATTGCATTTGTAAACGCTTGTTTATTCATTGATTGTGTTGAGTTTTCTTTATATGTCTCAGGGGGTAGTGTGTCTGCTTCTGTGATAAGTGTTAGGGCCGTGGCCACGTGCTCAAATCTCAGTGAATCACTTAGACTTTAATCTTTATGAGATTCATAGAATAAATAAAGTATCTTGAAAACAATAACCGGTGATGTTTCTATAAATCAATGAATATTTGTGCTATAACCTATTGTTGTTAGTTGGTGCATCTTCCTTATTACTGTTCTGTCCCTTGCTGCTCAGCCATGAATGATGTCACTTGGAATGTTGAGTGTGTGGGACTTGAGGAGATGGCAGTTGGCAGAGATGGGCTGAGCAGCAGGGAGGCTGCTCCTGGTGGGTGAATGCTGACAATGTGAGCCTCGACGCTCCAGAGAAAAGGGAGCGACGCGTTCTGGAGGAAAATTGGAAATTCTGTCTTTAGCAGCCAATACAATTACTATATCGGAGTAGGTTTCAATATGATACCAGATTAGGATATCACCTTAGCTTCTTCTTTTCCTTCTCTTTCCCCTTTTCTTTTTCCTCTTTCTTTCCTTTTCCTCCTCTATTCCTTTCTCTCCT
Source organism: Triturus cristatus (assembly GCF_964204655.1). Lineage (NCBI taxonomy): Eukaryota > Metazoa > Chordata > Amphibia > Caudata > Salamandridae > Triturus > Triturus cristatus. The sequence continues at coordinate 757,313,561 of NC_140591.1, forward strand.
TCCGTCTTTTTTTTTCTTTCTTTATCCTTATTCCCTTTTTCTCCCCCTTCCTTTTTGAAAATTGTAAAGAGCTACTTTGTTTCAAGGTATAACTTTTTAGTATTGCTTTTTCCTCTGGAGTATTTTACACCATTGGTAGATATCTTGTGTTTTTCTTTCCACTATATTATATATTTCGTTTTGTTACTTTTTTGCTATTTTCTTTATTGCACTGCTGTATATCGTGCCGTTGTTTTCTATTTGCTTCAATAAAGCTCTATAAACTTAAAAAAAAGAAAACAATAACCATATGCTATCTACCAAGAGCAGGGCTGAGACCTTTGAGATTTACAAATGCATATGTGTTTGATGTTTGACAATATAGTATCCTGTTTCACTGAATTTATTTTAATTATTACTATTATCAACACATTAGAACAAATTGCCTAGGCTGAGCATCACATAATAAATAAAGTTTAGAATTACAAACATGGCAAATCCAGGAGGAAATGCACTTTTCCTCTTTGCTATGAGCATCTTCCCTGGTTATTTCTCTGCTCCCCAGCAGTTTCACTGACAGCGTAAGTATGGCAACCAAAAGTTTTGAACTTGTTCAAATATTTGAGTGTTAACATTATGCATTGTAAATTACTGATAATGCCTACTAAATTATGAATAAGAGTAAAAAGTCATCCACACATTATTTTGATAATTATATTGATCACACTGAGTTATTGATCAATCTATTTCACTGAACTATAGAAGAATACAGTTTGACAACTTTTCCAAAAGAACACCCAAATATTTAAAAAGTACATAAAATGGGTTTCTTGCTTTGCACACTTAAAAGAGAGCCATTTATCAGGGCAAATGTATCTAGGAGCGTATCAATCGGTCCTTGGCAGAGCCTGGGTAGCAGATTTATAAGCCTCCAGGAGACGTGTTATGCCAAGTGCATCTTCTGCATCGGATGCAGCGGAGTGAGGGCAGCATATGGCCATTCCTCTAGCACTGTCGTAGCCTTTATGTGTCAAATCTGGTGCTTTTACAAAATATGTGGAATGTAGGAGGTAAAGCAAAAGCAACTCTTAAAGTCTGCTATTCAGCCAAACACCAGCAAAATATCCCTGTTGCTGTCCTTTTACAGAAAAGCTGGGAGTGGTGGGGAGCAACACCATATGGGGGTGGGCGCCTGAGGGGGAAGTAGCATATGCCAGATAAAGCTAGAAAACGCAGCCCTATCGTGGAGTGCTGAATGAAAAAGAAAAAAGTAGTTCACTAAAAGTGAAGCACTGGAAGGTTACAAGTCAGCCAATCAAAAGATCGTAAAGAAAGATACAAGTCAGTCAGTCAAAAGGATCGTGCATGGGAGTAGCTTCCCTTGGTGCAGCAGGTGCAGTGGCATTTGGCCCAGAGGCCTTAGGGGGTCCACTGAACCCTGATTACTACTGTATTTTATAATTCAGACATCAGCCGGGGGAGAGGGGGATTTCCTTCCTTGCACTAGGGCCCATGACCCATTGGCTATGCTACTGGGATCGTAAAAAGACTATGCTGCAGGTAAGGGACAAACACAAGAATGGGAAGGCAAGCCAATGAATAAAAAGCAAGCAAATGAGACTGACAATAAAGCCAGCCAATGTCATGCACTTACCTGGTTCCAACCGTGGAGATGACACTGGAGCAGATGCTGGCACTCCTATCCCTCCCGAGGTCAATGCAAGTCAAGGAACCAAACCCTTAGATCTCACACTGTCCTCCTGAGGGGTCTGCTACAACCTCAGTCTCTCTTTGCAGGCCTAAACCAATGTACGCATCCTCATATCCCAACACCTATCTCTCACGTACTAGAAATCAACCCTAATATTTAAAATGTTTCTCCAATAATAAATCTAACATCAAAACTATCTTGACAAACATAGATGAAAGCACAACAAAAGCATTGATTCACAAATGTGATACACTCACAAAGTTTTTTTTTTTCAATAGAAAGAGACCTCAAACATGGAGGGAGCCGAAAGGTTGGGATAAAATATGAAAGGAGAGACTTGTGGTAAGGGATCTGCCCAGAGGCTGTGCGACCCTCATAACAGGATTCGTCACTTCTGAGACCTCTTATGTTTGCAAGGCAGATGTGCACTGGACCAGAAACTCTGGCTTTGCGATGCTGCAATGCACTGGAAATAACAAGAGGAGGCATTTACCATCAGTATACTAAAAGTCTCTACATACAAGGAAACATACATTAGCTTCAGTGGCACAAACTTACAGGTTTCATCAGTAGCCGGCATGTGAGCAGAATAACCAACATCTCAGATTGGAGGGTGGCACTCCTAGGAATACACTTGAAATGCAGATTGGAATTATTGGCACTCCCCAGGATACACTCAGAGCAGAGGTTGGAGTTACTTGCACTCCTAAGGATGCACTAGGAGTTAAGGTTGGACTTACTTGCCCTCCTAGGGATACAATCAAAACACAGGGTGGAGTACAAGGTTGATGCATAAATCAAAGACTCTGAAGTGCTTTCTCTTGGCATTACTTTTCATCAGGGAAATACAGGGCTAAGGGGCACATGTACAATAGAAGTGATGGAGCACGACGTTATCCTTCTTGGCTTAACGCCGCGCTCCATCACTTCTGAAACGCATATTTACAACAATATGGTGCAGCCCTGCATTTCCCCCTGTCCTGGCACTAAATTTAGTTGCCTAGCACCAAAGCAGGCACTCTTGCACCAGAGTGCAAGGGTGTCTGCATTGCAGGGGAAGATGATTGTCTATGTGCAGGAAGGGACAGGTGTCCCTTCCTGCACATAAACAATCTTTAAATAGCGTTTTGTAACTTCTATGTCTGCTGCGTAATTCAGCTCACATAGAAGTTGCAAAATGTCATTTTTTTTTTTTAATGAAGGGACGCCTTCCTGCATATAAACAATCAATAGTGTTTTGCTGTTTTCATGGGTGCTGCACAACACAGCACACTCGGAAACAGCAAAACATTTGGAGAAATTAAACATTTCTCCTCGTTGCGCCAGGGTAAGACCAGATTTTCTCTAGTCTTAATTTTGGCCCTGCCCATATTAATGCCACACTTGAAAATATGGGGCAGCGTCAAAAACAATGAGTGTTGCGGTGGAACACCACCGCAACACACATTGCCCTCCATTTCCACACTGAGGGGCAGATTTATGTTTGACTTGCGCCTCATTTACGCCGCCGTTGCGTCACTTTTGTGACGCAGCAGCAGCGCAAATCCTGCGCCATGGTGCGGGGTATTTACAACGTGACGCATCTGGGAGATGCATCACGTTGTAAAGCCCTGCGCCACATGTAGGCGTTCCAGGGCAGGTGGGGGCGTTCCGGCGCAGGAACGCCTCCTAAAAGTGGCTGAGTGAAATCTACAAGATTTTACTCAGTCACTTTTGAGCCCATGCTGCGTCAAAACCCTGCGCCTGCTTGAAGCAGGCGTAAGGATTAATGCAGCATTGTGCAGATAGGGCCCCCCAGAGCATTGCTGGAGCTGCGTCGCGCTTGCGACGCAACTCCAGCAATGCGCCACTTTTACGGCACAGATGAGTGACGCATCTATGCCGTTTTTGCCCCATGGTGCGCCGCATTATAAATGCGGCGCATCCATGGTGGCGGAGCTGGGGCGCAAAATAACTGGCGCATCCCTGCTGATATGCAGGGATGCGTCAGTTATTATAAATATGTCCCAATGTATAGCAGGAAAGGCTTCCTTATTTACAAGGCAGCGTTAAGCCGCCTTATAAATAAGACGAAGCCCCAATCCGCACCACAACATCATGAAAAGTGACATTGTGGTGGCCATAGGGGCTTGTAAATATGACCCTAAAGTCATTAATCCTTCTCCAGTGATAGTTCTAGCATCAAGGTTGTAGGAAAGGTCCACATAAGTAGCGCTGGAGTAAATTACAGAGAGGAAATGGAGGAAAGGTCTATAGTCTTTAAAGATGGGAATACTCAGTCCAGTTTTACTACTGTAGGTTTAGTGCACACTAACCTGATATTAAGTACTCAGCCTAGTTCTTCAACTTGTCTGAAGTTCAAAGAAGATCTCAAAGCCTTGACCTAGGGTGTTCGGAGTAGCTGTGCAGGAGAGAGCGAGGAAGAAGATGTCGAAGGAGCTGATGCTGCGGGAACCACTGGTTCCGATGGACTTGAATGAGACTGGAGTGCTTCTTGGTTCTGGCAGGATTCTTCAGATGAGTGGGAAGCGTGTAGCTTTTTCCTGAGGGAACAAGGCCAAGCCACGATTTGGGTTTAGGTAGGGTTTATTTCCCCTCTCGGGGGCTCAATGGATGTAGCTAGATCATGTGTGGCATGTTGGGCACATGGCTACATGGAAGGTTCTCAAACCTTGTGGAAATATACGTGTTAGTACACCCTCCATGACCTTACAGAATGGGCAGGTGCAACTTGTTGGTTGGAACCAAATAACCGGTAACAAATGTATCGTTTTCGCTTGATCATTCATAGTAGAAAGAAACACCAATACCTCAGTAACAGCGAGAGCAGGTCTTGTCATTGGCTCATGGGATACTGGGGGAAGTTTGTGGGGATTCAATGTAAAAATATACCAAGGCCCCAGTAACAGCAAGAGCAGTTAATCCATTGGTTAACAGCATTTGGGGAACACTTGTAGGTGTTCAAGCGTAATGGAAATTAATGGGTACCGGGGAAGCATCGTTTAAAAGGGTGCTGGGGAAGCATCAGTCATGAGGGAGTTGGGGGGACATCAGTTATGAGAGATGCTCAGGCGCAGCAGTCGTGAGGGATGCTGGGGAAGTATCAGTTATGAGGGAGCTGGGAGAACATCAGTTATGAGGGATGCTGGGGGCGAATCAGTCTTGAGGGTGCTAGGGAAACATCCGTTATGAGGGATGCTGGGGGCGCATCAGTCATGAGGGAGCTGAGGGAGCATCAGTCATTAAGGAATGCTAGGGAAACATCATTCATGGGGGTGTTTGGGGGACATCAGTTAAGAGGGTGCTGGGGGAACATCAGTCATGAGGGAGTTGGGGGGACATCAGTTATGAGGGATGCTGGGGGCGAATCAGTCTTGAGGGTGCTAGGGAAACATCCGTTATGAGGGATGCTGGGGGCGCATCAGTCATGAGGGAGCTGAGGGAACATCAGTCATTAAGCGATGCTGGGGAAACATCATTCATGGGGGTGTTTGGGGGACATCAGTTAAGAGGGTGCTGGGGGATCATCAGTCATGCGGATGTTGGGGAAGCTTCAGACATGATGGTGTCAGGGAAACATCAGTTATGATATCATAGCGTGCATAGGGCGCCAAAGGGGTAAAGCAACATGAGCCCTGAGCGCTAGACCAGTACGAAGAGAACGCAAGAGGGGATTGTGACAAATAGGGAGCAGGAGGGGACAGTGACAACCAACAGTAAACAAGGGGCAGGCTGTAAACCCACTGTAACTTTGCAATAAAACTTTTGCAACCAGGCAGCAAGCATTGTTTCTTCTGTGAGACCTGAAAAGGGAAGGTGAATGTTCTGTATTTAGTTTTAGTGAAACTGTGCTTTTGTTTTTTTATAGAGAATTAGTGTATGGATAATCCAGCCGAAAGTGAGTGAGACCTGAAAGGTGATGAATTGATTACATTTGTGTATATTTTTATATTGAATGTTCTATATGTACATTTCATTTAGAATTATATAACTGGGAAAAACTATTATTGTTGCATATAAATGACCTATACTTTGTAAAAATAAACCTAATATCCAAGATAAATTGGCTTTACTCCTTTAGACCTTAATTATGCCCATGTTAAAAATTATACAGCTGATTGCCTATTAGCTATATAAACCACTGTATTTCTCACTGTTCTTTTATCCATAACATCTTGCATTGTTCCTGCAAATGAAATGCCGCATTGTTTTACAAACCTGCTGTCGCACCAGTTAAGTTGTACATACATGTTTAGTACCCCTTGGGCTTACATATATCCGAAAAATAACCCTGTAGCGACTAATGCTATTCTCTCTGTAATCTCATGTGACATGCTTTCATGGCTTATAGTGCTTTGATGCATGCCTGGGCTTGTACTATCAAAATACTGCAATACATACAAAATAAAAAACAATGTTTTTACTAATAAATTCTGAAAGAAAATTGCTTATTACCATTTGAATAGCCCTCACTGACGAAGAGGGAGTTCTGTTTAACTACATTTAAAACCAAGACAACCAGTGCAGGTATTTTACTAATGTAAGAGTGATGACATATTGATAGAACATGTCACTACAGTTTGATATTACTAGTTATGAGTGTGACAAGGAAACTGATAGTGGCAGACAGGATGCACATTTCAAATAATGACATTTAATCATTTTGCACTACATGGCAATTAAATTACCTTGTTTTGTTTTATATTCAAACAGCTTTATTGAGTTTTTTATAAAGTAACAAAGCATAACGACAGTAGGACATAAACTGAACACAGTATAGCAAGTGTATCAACAAGTAGCAATAACATAATAAATCAACATTACACACTCAGAAATAAAATAAAAGATTAAGAGTAACAAACATCTGAAGTAGGAAAACTTCAGACAGAAAAATAACTGCATCCAGCAGTTGATCATCAAGGTCCCTTAAGCAGATTTTAAAGGGGGGTAGACCCCAGCGTGCAACCACGAAGAGTGTAGACTAATCGGGGAAGTTCCTACAGTCTACTTCATTTTGAACACAGTACAGCATAATTTGCATTAACCCCTTCAGTGCCACGCCCTTTCCCCCTCCTGTGCCGGGCGTTGCACTAGTGGGTGGGGTTCATGACGAGATAGTCTCGTCATGGGCACAGCGCAACCGTGCTCCATGACGAGACTATCTCGTCATGGGCACTGAAGAGGTTAAGGGAGTTTTGTACTAGCCATGAAATTGTCTAACATGTGCCATATTGATTTGGATCACTTTGTAGAGCGTTGTTGTCTGTACCCCTAATAAAGGAAATCCAATTTAGCCCAAGTGTCAAACTTAAGGTTGGGATCATGTTTCCAGTTTGTAAGGATCAGCTTACAAGCAAGGGTAAGCAGGAGATCTGACAGCTGTCTATAACTTTCATGAGGAATGCGAATGTCAAGGAGTCCTGGGAGAAGATGTGAGAATTCTTCTGTTGGTTGGATTTGGAAAAGTGATTTATTAAATTCAAAGATCTCTTTCCAAATTGTTGAAAGGGTAGGGCAATAAAAGGCCATATGTGGTAAATCATCAATGCTATCTAGGGGCGTAGCTTGGGCAGTAAGATTGGAGCGGTGCACTTCAAATGTCTTAACAATCACGCTGCGTATCATGTTAAAGCAGCAGCGGCTCCTCCGCAATGGCGGAAGAGGGTTGCCCCACTGTTTGGCTCAGAGCCAGCAAATGAAAAATAAAACAATGTTGTAGCATTGTTTTTTTCCCATTTCCGGCTGTTATCAAGCACTGTAGGGAGGGGCGGGGCCGAGGCATGGGAGTGAGAAGAGGCGTGCTATATGGGCATATGTGTTTTGGCCGGCCATCTCAGGCCGACCAAGACACACATGCACACTTAGGTTTCCCTAGCCCGGTTGCATTGAGCAGCCGGGCTGGAGAAACCTCACAGCCTCCCTGACCTGAGCTGAGCGTCTTTTTGTCCCGCTCAGGCCAATCTCCATGCTGCTCTCCTAGGAGAGCAGGGCGGGGATTGGATGGGAGTCTGTCACAGAGACTGCTGGGAAGAGAAGAGGAAGCGCAACGCATCGAGAGTGGAGAGGTGGCGAGGCAGCTGTCGGCTTCAATAAACTTATTTTTTTAATTAATATTTTATTACTAACCTCCCTGCCGCTCAATGCAACTCTTCCCACGTGCCCTCTACCCACCACACCACCCTTTGTTTGTGGTGGCCGCCACTTGGGGTAAAGTGTATTATATGAGAAGCAGGACATGAGGGGGCCTAGGCGGCAGTGTGAAGGGAGAGCAGTGCAGATTGTAGGGGTTACTTAAAAGACAATATGTTGTAACACATCCTACAGTTTTAAGAACTTCAAAACAAAGATAGGAGAGTGTGTGTGCTTGTTTTGGTCTGTTTGTGCATGTAAAAATCCTAGGTACAATCTGACAGCCACTTCACAATACCCAACTGAAAGCACCTGCACCCAACTATTTACTAGGAAATACATTCATTAAGGGAGTGTAACACCCCAAACACCCACCTCTTAAGCTACACCCCTGATGTTATTGTTACAATTCCAGTCCAAAAGGTCCTATGTATTAGCATGTATTTGGTTTGTACCAGGACCAGGTGATCTTACCTGTAAATGGAGATGTCCAAATCTTTGACAAACTAAATGAAACGGCAACTTTGAGAGAGTCTCTTACCCATTTATGGTGTAATTTCTTTTGTAGTTTAGACAATTTAGGCTGCAGACGTTTGTAGATTTTGGGGACTTCATACTCAGACCTAAAACATATTTTAGCAAAGATGGAAGGGTAGGATCTTTATCACCAAATTTATGTTTGTGTAGACATGCTTTTAGTTTCAGGAACTTATAGAAATCAGTGTTATGCAAGGAGTAGATATGTTGTAGATTAGTAAAAGATAGATGGTTTTTGTCCATTCCAAACTGGTTCGAAGTAAAAAGGCCCCGATTTGCCCAGTCAGGTCAGTGAAGTGATTGGTCATCTAGCTGAAGGTTTGGGGTTGTCCAAAATAGAGGTTGATTTAGCGGTACGGGGGTTTTATTATCAAGAAGACAATCAACTTTCAGTATAGCATTTCTAGTGTTTTTCATGATATATTTGGAATGTGAGGTGGATATGATGTTCATGTACAGGAATTAGACTAGGTTTACTAAGGGGATAATCATGTCTTCTATTTCTAACCATAGAGGTCGATATTCATTGCTGTGGATTAGCCTTTGAATCCCTTGTTTGAATAGGAAGGTTGTTTGGTATGCTCTGAAATAAAAAAAACAACATAGAAATCCTTGGGTCTAGAATAGTGAGGCAAACAGTTAGAGATACTAGAAAAAATCACACACAGATAACTGCGGGATAATCCCTTTCAGGACGTAATCTCTCACCCACCGAAGGTGGCATGCTTCGTCATCTGGGATTCTCCTCCTGGCGGAAAACCCTAGTCCCGCCAAGGGCTACAACTCCCTCTCTGAGAGAGAGGAACTCAGGAATGTTTTGTATATCTACTCTACAAAGAATATTCTAAATCCAGCAGATGAGAGGAACAGGTTGCGGTGAGGGCACAGCGCAACAGAAAAAAATTGTGTAGGAAGTGATATTAAAACTAACTAGCGAGAGCAAAATGTTTAATTTATTGGCTTGTTCTCGCTGCCAGGGTTAAAAGCAGTGTACCTGCAGTTACTGCTATTCTAGACCCAAGGATTTCTATGTTGTTTTTGAGTATTGAATCGGGGATATAATCCTTTGCAGGTCTATAAACTTTCCTTTGGACTCTTCTCTATCTTTTTTCGTGAAGCATGCTCTGAAATTAGCCAAGTTAACTCCACCCAATTCTTTCAGGAGTCTTAATTTCTTTATGGAGATTCTTGGTTTTTTGTTTTGCGTTAGGAATTTGTTAATAGGACAGTCTAGTTTATTTGAGAACTCATTAGACAATGTTAGATGTAACATGCTAATTAGGTAATGTCACAATTGGCGTCACCATTATCTTCATAGTTTTGACTCTTCCCCGCCACTTTAGGAACTTGGGGGACCATCATTGTAGCAGATTTGTGATTTTTTAAATTATTGTTGCATCGTTGTGCTTAAAGGTCTCTACAAGGTTTTTGGAGAACTCAAAGCCTAGGTATTTTATATGGTGTGGTTGCTAGGCGAGCCCTGCATTGCCCAAAAACTCCTTGGATCCTAGATTGTTTAGCAGTGTCCCTTCAGACTTGTCTTTATTGAGAGTATATCCATGTACTAGAGAGAAATCCTCAATTGTTGTCATTAATGCTTGAATATATAGAGTTGCCTGTTCGGTGACTATCAAGATATCAGCAGCATAAGCTGCTGTCTTGACCGTCAGATTTCTCTTTATTTAATATTGGCAATATGTATGGTAGTCCTAATATTGTACAGAAGGGGTTCCAAAATTAAAAGAAATGGGAAGAGAGACAGGGGGCAGCCTTGTCGGGTGCCTTGTTTAAGTGGAAAGGTATTAGAGATAATACCCCCAGTCTGTACCCTAGTACTGGGCTCTGAGTATAAAGCCATCACCATTCTGATGAATGATTCGCCAAAATTAAATTTCTGTAAATCTGCTTTGAGGTAAGTTCAATCAACTTTGTCAAACGCTTTTCAGTGTCAAGTGCAATAGCAGCTGTGGGAGTAGAGAGGACCTGGGCTTTATCAATTGTGTGACAGAGTAATCTTATATTATCGCTGGAGAGGTGATTTTTCAGAAATCCCACTTCGGATGGATTCAGTAGTTTGGAAATTTGTTGTTGCAATCTGTTGGTTAAAATTTTTGTATACATTTTGCAGTCTAAGTTGTTTAGAGATATTGGTCTGTAGTTTTTGGTTAGGAAAAGATCTTTGCTTTCCTTAGGGATGATCGTAGTTATGACTTCAACAGGAGTCCCACTCGCCCATCGGAGGCTGCGAAATGGGTGTATAGTTGAAGAAGAGGATTACTAATGAGATCACCGAAGGTCTTATAAAATTGGTCTGAAAAACCATTTGGTCCCAGTGCTTTACTGGATCTTAAGAGGCTGGAAGCTGTCAGTTATTTCTGAGATGGTGATAGGGGAATTAATATCCAGTTTATCGTCATCAGTGAGAGAGGGGAGGGCCATTTTTTCTAAGAATGTTTTGCACTCAAGATTGGTTACCGTTGTGTTAGGGGAGTAGAGGTTCTAATAAAGGTCCCTAAAAGTATCTGCAATCTTGTAGGGATTCGTTTGTATGTGTTTGTTATTGTCTTTAATCGAGGTAAAACATTTCTTTGCTGTTTATATTTTAAGTAAGAGGTGAGCATTTTACCCGCCTTATTAGCTTCGCGCAATTTCAAGCTTTTTTGTTTGTTAATCCAAATCCTTGCTTTTGTACTAAGATCTTATTATATTTGTAGTTTTTAGTCATGAGGGAGGAAAGCAGAAACTCTCTTTTTAATCTCTTTTTATAATGCTTGCAAGTTCAAATTTTCTTCTTTATTCATCTTCGATCTAATTTGTATCAGGATACCTCTAATAGTGGCCGTAAGAGCCTCCCATCTAGTCAATGGGGAATAATCAGATATGGGCTGTCATTTAAATTGTTTGCAATCACCATTTTTATCACCTTTATATTCTCCGATATTGGAAGTATTTCTTCATTCAATCTTGAGAGCGAGTTTGGGGGTTTAACTTCAAATACCGCAAGAGAGAGGGTTATACATGAGTGATCGGGAACTAGATTGAGGTTCAATAGCTATTTGGTCCCTGTTATGAGTTTAAGTTTCCTGAGATCATGATATAATCAATACGTGAGTATGAGTTACCTCGAAAAACATGTATTGTCTCTTGCATCAGGGTATTGTAGTCTCCATGTGTCTTTTAAGTTAAGCTTATCACAGATATTTCTCATCATTGTATGAGATTTCGTAGGTTGATATCTACAGGTAGAGTCTTTAGTAATAGTAGGGTACAATGGGAAGTTGACGTTGCCTGCTAGTAGAAGTAAGGATTTGTCAGGGATTGTTAGAAGATTTTGTGTAAGGTTACACCAGAAATTTGGGTTCTCTCCATTAGGGTCATATATATATAGGCCCCAAAAAATCCCACCCCATTTTTGAACAGTTTGGATATAATCCATTTTCCATCAGCCTCTGTAGTCGATGAGATCATGAGTATCTTGGATGTGTGAGAAATTAGGGTTAGGACACCATATTTTTGTCTACAGCTTAGGAGCATGCAACATCAGAGAAACCGTTAAGCTGAAGGAAAAGGGCCATATTTTGATTAAGGGTGGGCGCAGTGCTCCGCTCCGCCCACAGAGTGTGCGTAGTACTGCCCACTTCGCGCTGCGCAAAGTTGGCATAGCAGGGGCAGACTACGCACACCCCGCGGCGGAGGAGAGTTGCAGCCACCCGCCTCCCTCCCGCCCTCATTTTACAATTATTAGAAACATTAAAGAAAAATTACTTACCTGAGCTGCTGCGTCCCGGCGCTCCATCTTGCTGCTTCCTGGATAGCTTCTTCCTCACGAATGCGCATGCTCGGGCGCCCGCGCATGCGCATTCGTGATGAAGAAGATATCCAGGAAACAGCAAGATGGAGCCCTGGGACGCGGCAGCTCAGGTAAGTAATTTTTCTTTATCTAATGTTTCTAGTAATTGTAAAATGAGGGCGGGAGGGAGGCGGGCGGCGTGTAGTGGGGCTACGCGAAGTGTGCGGGTGGGCGTAGATTTGCCCCCACTCCGTATTGCTTCACGTAGCCTCACTACGCCCACTACGCCCAGGGCTGATTTTGATCAAGTTTGAGTTCTTGCAATAAGATGACATCCCCATGAAGTTGCGTAAATATTCTAGAACTTTCTTTCTCTTCATAGGGTGATTTAAACCCTTCGGGTTCAGGGAGATTGGTTGATAATTCTATAATACAGGACAAGTCTTAAAAGGAAATTCTCACAGTTGAGGCCTGAAAATATGTTTGACCTTGACATTAGAGGCAGCAGACTTAGGGAAATTGAATAACTGGCACAATTTGAAATATTGCTTACAATAATTATGTCTGGAGAAACTCCAAGCATTAAACAGAGAAGTAGCAATGCAAACAAAACAGAATAATAGGAGGGAAACAAAAAATCCCAGATTTAAACAGCGAATCTTCATGCGTCAAATGTATTTATTTTAGTTGGAATGGTAAAGAAACAGAGGGGCCTTCTTGGCTTAACACCGCGCTCCGCCACTTCTGAAACGCAGGGCTGCACTGTATTTACAACAATATGGTGCAGCCCTGTGTTTTTCCCCCTCCGCTGGTGCTCGTGTCAGCTGTCTGGCACCAATGCTGGCACCCTTGCACCATCTTGCATAGTTGAAGGGTGGCTGCGCTGGGTGGAATTATTGTTTATGTATAGGAAGGTGTCCCTTCCTGCACATATACAATCTCAAATGGCAATTTGTAACTTCTATGTGTGCTTCTTTGTGCAGCACACATAGAAGTTGCAACTCGTCATTATTAAAATGATTTTTTATGTGTGCTGTACAATGCAGCACACACAGAAACAGCAAAAATGAGGAGAAATAAAGCCTTTCTCCTCGTTTCGCCATGTTAAAACCAGGTTTTATTTGGTCTTAATTTTGACGTTGTCTTAACATTGCCTTGCAAATAAGGCAAAGCCCGTATCGCCACAGGAACGTCGTAAAAAGTGACATCCCTGTGGTGATAGCGGCTTGTAAATATGCCCCAGAATTACTTGTGTTAATCCATTACAGGTTGTTATTAGCTTGCCTCCCACAAGGGTTGTATGATAAATAAAACTAATGTTTTCACATGTGCAAGTGTACCGAGTGTGTAAATAGTAAAGCACACCAACTGTACAAAACATGCGCATTAGAAGGTACTATGGAGCAGTGAATGTTATAGTGATTATCAGTGACAGCAATTGCTATGGTAAGAACTGGTCCAGAGGGAACGACTGTGGTGGCTATCCCAGGCATAATGGTGCTTATACTTAACATATTGAGGGCTTTCTTGACTTGGTGGTCATGCGTATTGACCCCAACATTTTACATACAGTTGGCGTTCCTGACATAATTATGGCTATCCCTGGCATAATGGCGGTCAGAACCCCTGCCTTAGGATGGTAAACTGTGTTAAGTGATAATGATAGTGAACGGCATGCTATGTTTTGTTATCAAAATGTTTTAAAGCGCACTACCACCTATCAGGCCTCTTGATACTGTAACAGACTCAGTAGCATCTGATGTCATCAAAGAAAATGTTGGTTGAAGGTTTTCAGTTCTTTCCTGAATCTAAAATGAGAAGAAATGGTTCTAAGAATAAATGGCAAAGAGTTCCACAGAGAGGAAGCCAGATCAGAAAAACATGAACTCTGCTCGGTTTTTCCAAAATATTGGAATGTGTAAAAGCAAACGATTTGTGGAATTAAGCGATCTGGCAGACCTCTTTCTGAATAAATAATCAGAAATGAATGTGGGTATTACTCAATAGACTGAGGGTTGACCAAGATCTAATGTCGAGATTTCAGAAAAGGGAACTGGCAAAACTATGGTGCAGGGATAACAATGCGGGCAGCCTGATTTGGAATAGACTGCAAGCACTGGATCAAAGTAGAAGTAATGTCTATGCTGACACCATTGCAACAATATATGCATCTATAATTTATTTCTAAAATACACATATGCTGTAGCTTTGTGGCACCAACAAAAAGTTTTAAAAAAAAAATACTTAAAAACATCAGAAGCAAACACACAATACCAAGAAACGGCGAAAGGAAAAGCACCAATAAGATGGAAAGAATGCCATGTTCATCTTACTACAGAAGGTTAGATACTCGGTGGTACATCCGTAGACTCAGGGAGGACATTCCATAACTTAGCGTCTGTAATAGAGAAATCCCTGCCCCATGCTGATGGTTTGAATGCCCTGGCCATGGACAATATAAAATGGCCTCTGGATCTCAACTGGTACAGTGCAATGTTTTAATATGCGAAAAGATGATGTATCGGTGGCGCAAGGGGATTGCAAATTAGCGCCACAGTTTATTTTCCAGAACTGAGGTGCCCTGCCATGCACATGCGGTGTATGATGGTAACAGCTTTGAAGTGGGTATGCTGCTCCACCGGAAACCGATGAAGGCTGACCAGGACTAGAGATATATGCTGGAGCATAGGCATACCCGAGATGAGACATGCAGCTTTGTTCTGAACTCTTTGCGGGTGAGCTATACACTTCTTGGAAGCCCCCAGAAGGCTGAATTTCCATAATTAAGGTGAGAAAGTACCAGAGTCTAGACAATGAAGTTGGGGTCCAATCAGTGCCATAACAGAGGCAATGCGGTCATTCTCAAAGATATATCGGAGAACTGGTCACATCACAAATTAGAACTAAAATTACATTGTCGATGACATCACTGGGCATGGTGAGGTTGCCAGTTATAGTTACTTCAGTAAACTATAACTGGTGAATCTCAGTGTTTTTTGGGGTTTACAATGTTAAAATGTTCCATGTATCTGATATCTTCACCTAACTATAATGTCACTTTCACATTTTCACTTTCAATATACAATTTTTTTTTAGATATTTTTATTTTGCAAACATTCATGTCTATTTATTTATATTTTTAACTATTTTAAGTAATGTAATTTATTTTAACTTTATTCTCTATGGGGTTTCATTTAACGTCCCTAACTCCATTATTTTCTATAGGAGGGTGTTGCAGTACCAGTGGTTGGCCATGGGTAGTTCTGGACTTTGTGCAAAGTTTAAGTTACTGCAAAAGTACAATTTACTACAAAAGTGAAGTTTGTGATTACAGTAATGTAGTAAACATACTCAAAAGTGTAAACATATTCAAAAGTGCAGTTTGTGAACAGATCCAAAGGTTTCAGAAACTTTAAAAGACCAAAATGAGATACATCAGGACCAGAGCTGGAGAAAGTTTTTTCTGGTGTACCATTTCGGGCCAACCAATTATTTCTATCAACGAAAAAGTTACAGGCGCTAGTCTATCATTGGTGTCATGAGATACTCACAGCAGGCTACCCTGGAATAGCTGAAACTCTAGAATTAATTGAGAGAAGATTCCAGTGGCCCAGACTATGAAAAGATGTTACATAAGCTGTTCAAGACTGTGGTATACTTGCCTATTCCAAAGACAATCGTTCCAAACCTTTAGGGCTGATTCTACCTTTAGAAAGCCCCAACCAGTCATGTGGACACCTATCCATAGACCTCATCACTGCATTACCCAAATAGATCAGAAGAAATATTGCTACTAAAAAGGCACATTTTATCCCATCCCAAGGATTGCCCAATGCTATACAATTGGCCGAGTTACTGGCCCAGTGACTGATGACCCACATTGTATGAATATATGGGTTACTTTAGAAAATAGTTTCAGATCAGGGATCCCAGTTTACTTCCAAGTTTAGAAAGAACAACCACACTTTCCACCAGTTTTCACCCCCAATACACAGGGTAAATGGAAAGGGTCAACCAAGGCTTGAAGCAGTACCTGCCCTGCTATTGGGCAGACATACCAGGTTCTTGGGTAAATCTGTTGTGACAATGTGAAAAAGCATGAACGTTCCTCTGCAGGTTACAACCTTTAGTTTATAACGGATGCATCAATGCTTTCTACCATTTATGGGACCTTTGGAAATTTTCTCTGAAACTGCAGTTGCAGAAAGAGCCTTTGACATTCAGAGAATGTTGCTACAAGAACAGCGGCACTTATGTATAGCAAAAGCAAAATACAAGGCACAGGTAGATAAAAGACGTCGAGCAGGTCCTTCTAACCGCTGTAGATATCATTTTTGATTATCGACCCAGAATCTTTCTTTTCTACAATATGCTAAATGTTGTCCTTATTTTGTTGGGCATAAGAAGATCATACACTCAATCAATCTAGTTGCCTACAAATTGAAATTACCAGCTGATTCACGTGTCCATCCAGTTTTTCATGCCGCCTTACACAAGCCAGCCAGTACGAAGGGCATCCCAAGACCCCTCGCGATTCTCATTTATGGTGAGACATAATAAAAAGTGCAATCCATCCTAAATTCTAAATATTTGAATAGCTGTCTTTGGTATTTATTATCCTTGAAAAGCTTTGGCCCTGAAAATATTCTTGGGAACCCGCAACCAACGTTCAAGCCACAAAGCTAGTAGGTCAATTTCAGTCAATGCATTCCACCACATTGGCCTGATGAAACGGCTTGAAGGAGGGGGTACTGTAATGAACCAGCAAAACTATCAATAAGTTAACCATTTCTTTAGCCATTTCACACACTGAACCATTTAGCAGGACTCATGGATATTATAACAAATGACAAACTATCCACAAACAAGAGAAGATCCCACAATGACACTTCAATGTTATAGCTTCCATTATATCATGAAAAATGCCTCCACCTCTATCCGAAAATTGCACCTTTGATGGTGCGACACAACATCCCAAAATTCCATGGTGGCTGCCACTTTAAGCGACTCCCACTTTAAAAGGGAGCTGCACTCTGGCTTGCACACTTAACATTGAGAATATTCCAGTGTGAGGGTTACAGACCTGCACTCGGTTTGGAGAAGTAATCCATGAACGGTGGCAGATATTCTGAGGCCACCGCCTACACTTTTCAACTGACCCCTAGGCCTCTTTCAACAGAAATGAACAAAGAAACTGAAGTATGAAGCAAAACACTCTGATGGCGGTTCTCTGCCCACAAACTTGCTTGAAACCTTGCTGTAACAACGGCACTGGGGTTGGACTACATCCCCCAGTGCGCAACAGGCTAAGACTCGAACGCACAAGGTTTAAACCCGCTCCAGCCTCCCGCAACATGGGCTACTCTGTTGGCAGTTCCCTGCCCGCAAACTTGCTTGAAACCTGGCTGTGACAGCAGCACTGGGGTGGGACTACATCCCCCAGTGTGCAACTGACACGGACTCCAATGCAGGAGGTTTAAAATCCTCTCCAACCTCCCGCTGTGTGGGATGCACATAGGACACGCTCGGGCCCATCTTCACCAGTCTTTCTTGGGAAGAGGCTGGCTCATCCCTATTGGCTCCGGCTGCCGTCATTGTTGTTGTTACAACCTGGTCTAATCGTGTTACACAAAGATACTGTGTTGTTTTGATATTATGTTTGTTCTCCCATAAAAGGTGTGCTTCTTAGTCTACCCTAGATACAATGGGCAAGCGGAAAGCGCCATCGGTTGCCTTCTCACGTATGCACTCGTACCACCATTGACAGTTTCCTGGCTTTGGCGGTGGATTTCATCTCTAAGGGGATTCAACTGGCTGAAAGAAGACCCTCTATCACAGCAGAAGATGTGATTCCTCTAGTCCTACAACCCCCGCCCCCACCTTCATCCATATCGCCTACCTCAGTGAATCACAAAGATAGTCCTGCAAACACTCATCCACGTCACTCTAGTGCTTGTATTTCCATTGCAGGTACCAAGGACACTGTGGGCAAAGACGTTATGCCAAGTGGAGTGAGAGCCCAAACTAGTGCTATCCTGGACATATCCTCCCCTGAACCGGACCAATTTGCTAAACGTAGATAGGGGGCTTCTAAATCAAAGGCGCAAATTATTAAATCTTATGCTGCAAGTGCAAAATAGCAGACTGGAGTATCTAGCCCCTCGAGTCCTTATGAACCGCCTGGGGGAACATTAGAGGGCCTCTGAGCAAGTTACTTGATCTCAAACGCCACCCACTGTATGATCGTCTTGCTATTATTGAGGTTGTTTTGGGGAAAAGTAGTGCATGTGGGGGGGCGAGGGATGTCTGGTACGCCCAAGGTACCAGTTCAGTATCCCATGCAACTATGGATGAAGTTACAAGCGGGATCAGCCCTAGCGGAACCAACACTGGGGAACAAAATAAAGATTTGAGTAAGCCTGCTCCCATTGTCGCCCGTTCTGCACTGGAATGTAATGGCCAGTCCAACCATGAGAGATTGAGGAAAGCCAGTACACCCCTTGCTGTGGCCATGGACTATTTTCATGGGGAATCCCTCCCAGTTATATATTTACCTCCAGCTTCCTGCCCCTATGTGGCTATTTTAGCCAATGTTCCATGCCTGGCCCCTGGCATCACAGAGTCCACCCTCAAATTAAAAAATAAGGTGATACACTGGATTTATAGGAAAGTGGGAAGTGGGAAGTGGTCGTAATCTTCATGAGGAAATTATCTGTGTAAGGAGAGTTGGGTGAATAGGGCCGCTTCTCAGTCAATAACAAGAAAATTGCATCATTATAAATGTTCGTAGGCCCTTATTAGCAGAGGAAGTCCTTTGTCAAGCTAGCACAGGCACTTCTCAGCCAGGGAATATAACTGTTGTGCAATTGGGCTACTTTTACAAACACTTAGCTCCCAAACCCAGGAGACATGATCAGATTCAATTGCATAGTCGCTTCTAACACATAGACCAGCCGTTGTATGAGAATTGGTTTCAGGTCCTTTCTGGCCTGGAGGACAATGATTGACAACTGGAGGGGAAGTGTGACTGTTTCAAGGTTCTGAACAGTAGGGGACTTGCTTGCCCATTTAACACTCTCCCTAGCATCACCCCTACCCCTTGTGCTCCAGTATGTATCGACAGCTTAAAGTTTACCTAAGAGCGCCTCGTTTTTCCCCCATGTTTGATCTGATCAGTGTCTCTGTGGTTGGTCTTAGGGCCAACTTGATGCAACCACTTTGGTACAATTTTATCGGTAACTATGACATGCCTTTTCCATGAAACCTGGTCTACTAAACCCTTATTTAAAGTGGGGTACTTATCATATTCCAGCTTAGCCAAGTAAGTTTAGGAGGCCAATGGGTGGCCTAACAATATGGGTGAAGTCCTCCCTAAATTGTAAGATTTGTCTATTAGCAGTTGACTGCCCTGATATATTAAGCATTGGAGTAAGTAGGGGCAGGGCCCACTGTGTGATACTTTTGAATATTTATGCATGTGAGGTTAAGGGCAGGGGCGTAATTCTGGAAGCACATTTGGACAAGCTTTGGATATGCTCAAATCTGATCCTCACTGTGAACTTCAACACCACGTTTGAGTCCCTTGACATGAAAGATATTGAAATTACGACAGAAGAGCTGGAGCTTGCCCCAATTAAAAGATGAACCCAGGCCGCCATCCAATCAAAAGCGCTCTCCATTGAAATGGGTGTTAGGGCCACAAACGGGTGCACTAATTCTGATTCTAAGGGGGCATGTACATTTAATAATCATCTGTCCAAAAGATGCATTGATTACATCTTGGTTGGCTTAAGACTGTGCTCCCAAGTCGATGATATGGTTGTACAAGAAAGAGTAGAGAGCGACCACAATCCTTTGTGCCTTATGGTGTTTGCATTGTTTGATAAGCATACAGTTAACCCTTCACCTTTACTAGTACTAGTGATGTTGTATATACATCTGATAGACCGTCGCCTTAAATCGAGCCAAGTTATCACAAAACCAGTAATCCTGTCAAACATTAGGAAAGATGTAAAGGCGACATCGACCACGATCTCAAAAGGTATTAACAAGGAGGGTGACCCCCATAGCCCTAAGTGACTTGCACAAAGTGTTTTTCAAATGATATAGCAGCTTATTTTTTAATTTCCCCACACTCCACGAAGAAGAGAGAGAGAGGAAGAAAGGGAGAGAGAGATAGACGGACAGAGAGGGGGAGAGAGAGAAGAGAGAGAGAGAGAGAGAGAGAGGAGAAGAGAGGGGGGAGAGAGAGAGAGAGAAGAAGAAAGGGGGAAAGAGAGAGAAGAAGAGAGGGGGAGAGAGAGAGAGAGGAAGAGAGGGGGAGAGAGAGAGAAGTAGAGAGGGAGACAGAGAGAGAATGAGAGAGGGTGAGAGAGAGAGTGAAGAAGAGAGGGAGAGAGAGATAGAGAAGAGAGAATAAGAGAGAGAGAGAGAGAGAGAGAGAGAGAGAGAGAGACTGCCACCCCTGCGCACCCAGGCCACACCGCTCACCTGCTGCCACCGGTGTGTCTCCATCCACTTGCTGCTATGTGTTGCAGTCCACCAGGTCACAAATCGGAGACTGGCCCGTCATCTGAAACAGAGTCCAGATACATGATTGGTACAGTACACACAATTGCACAAGACAACATTGCCTGCCTGCCCCTGCGCACCCAGACAGATGCATCCCAGCCCCTCCTGCCACCCAGTGGTGCATGCTCGCCCCTGCGCACCCAGGCAGATGCACCCCATCCCCTCCCGCCGCCCACCGGAGCATGCCCGCCCATGCACACCCAGGCCTCACTGCTCACCTTCCACCACCAGCGTTAATAAAAGAGGACCCACCACGTGCGGCTGCAAGCCACGAGCCCGAAGCCCGCAGACATGGCACCCTCCTCATCATGCAGCCCCGCTCTGCAGGCCACCAGGTCTCATGTTTGGTGCTGGGTCTTGATTTCTCCATGGCAGAGGACATACCAGTGCACAGGGCATCAATGCAGGCTGCACACCCGCCCAGCCCAATAGCTGCCACTAACTCTGTGATCCCGGAAGCGATGCCACGTGGCGGTAGGCTCGTGCTGCCCGCTGGCTCTGGCCTTCACTGCGGTCCATCAGGGCACACAAAACCTGAGCTGTCTGGACCACCGGGACGGGGCATCATTGCAGTCTGCACTCCCACTCAGCACTTAAGGTGCCCCTACCTCAGTGCACCCAAAGTCACCGTCCTGTGGCGGGGTGCCTGTGCCGGCCACAAGGCTTCGGGTGCCACTAACCCTGTGCAACCCCAGTCAGCGCCACGTGGTGGTAGCCCTGTGCCGGCCGCAAGGCCTCGGGTGCCACTAAACCTGTGCAAATCCAGTCATCGCCACGTGGTGGTAGGCCTGTGCTGGCCGTAATGCCTCGGGTGCCACTAACCCTGTGCAACTCATGGGCCCTTTATGATTGAGAACCGTGGAGCGTCCGTCATCCAGTCACCACCAGCAGAGGGGAGTGTGACGTCGTCGGCCCCTTATGTTGGCGGAGTCACATGGCCTGTGACGCCTGTACTGGATGGGTGAGGTGTGTGTGTAAACCTGCCCTCAGGTAGTGGCTGTGACATGCTGACAACTAGACCAGTGGCCTGCACACCACCAGCGAGCACGCCTGCGATGGGTAGCTATGATGGCCCCCCCTTGGAGCGTAAGCGGAGTGGTCTGGCCTGCCGTACGACGGACCAGCACAGGGCTTGCAACAATGACTCGCGGGCTCTGGGCGTGGTTCAGTCCATGTCCGGACAAGCAAGTGACTGATGCGTGTGTCCCTGTTGTAGTGTCCACGTCACCCAGAACACAATAGGCAATGTAGCACCCTTTGACTGGCCTCCCACAGGATGAGCATCATTGACGCACATTAATATATGGTTGATTAAAGACATGACACAGCAGTGCGTTACTGGATGTTTATTGCACATCCAGTGCAGTTTTGCAGCTGGAGTGGTACAGGGCAATGCCAAGCACACTACACAATATGGGCACGTGGAGGGCCAGCCAGAGTCCATCCGGGGATGACAATTACAGCGGGAGAGGAAGGGTACAGTCCGCAGACTGGTCGCCGTGTCATTGGTCATCAAACAGGATATGGCAGTCCATGTCGCTGTCCAAGGTGAGTGCATCGGAGTGTATCAGGGGTCAGTGGAAGGTCATGGGGCCACCAAGCAGAAACAGGCCAGGTGGTAGGAAATGAATGCTTGTGCCTCCTTCTGAACACAGACCCATCCACGTCCTCGTCCCCGGATGTGTGCTCTGCCCCACCTGTGGGTGTTGCAGTACCGGCTGAGGCACTGTGTGCCACTGACACGTCAGGTGCCGGAGTGGATACGCCTGCCCCACTATGAGGCAATGGCACACCAGGGGGAGGAGATGTGAATGGTGTGGAGGAAGCAGCATTCATCATCGCCACGCCTTGTGGCAGCAGTGCCATGATGAGGATCTGCAGGGCATGGTATATCCCAGCTACATTCCGCTGGTGTGCAGTGGTGGCTGCCATCCTTACCGCCTCCATCCGCACCATGTCCTCCATGAGCCTCCGCATGTGTGCCAGCTCACGGCTGGTATCGCTGGAGCCCCTCTGAGCAGACAGGTGTTCTGTCCGCGTCATGACCCCAGAGATGTTAGTCAGGGATCGTTGAAGACCATGGAGTGGGCCTAGACTCCCAAGGATGGCGTCCATTTAGTTAGCCATGAGGTCGAACCCCACCCGCACCTGCTCTGCCGTCTCCCTCTGACCCTCCAGCACACGGTGTTGGAAGGCCGTGTGTTGTTCCTGGGGGTCTTGGGAGACTGCCAGGGCTGTGGGTGCCTACTGCTGGGTGGTTTGGGTGGTGGGTGGGGTCTCCTCGTGGCAGCTGGGCTGCCCTGATCCTGGAGGTGAGTTGTGGATGATGTCAATGATGTCTAGGAGGGCTTGTGTTGTCCTCCTCATCATCAGTGAAGAGTGGCTGGGACTGCTCTGCAGGGGGGGGTTGACGGTGGCCCTGCAATGTGACGGGGATATGGTGTATTACAATGTGTCCACATGTATGTAGCCGCATGGTACATGCTGACATTCCGACAGCATGGCATTGTACATTGTGACAGTCTGTAGATCTGGGCGATGACCCAGAGTCATTGAGAGTGTGCACTGTGCTCTGCTCGATTGGGCATGTGTGCCATCATGGCCATCTCCACCCGTCCCCCCAGTACCTGGTGGTCACTCTCCCTGTTGCGGTTGTGTTGTGTCCTGTCGAGCAGTGTCCGATCCCCCGACTCCGGCCACAGTATCCACACTGATGACTGTCAACAGACTGTCAACACCAGCTCCTCCATGTCATCCAGCACGAGCTGTGGCTCTGCGCCCCCACCTCCAGCCTGGAGTGCTGCCTTCTGGTTGGCTTCGAGTTTCTCCTTTATCTTTCGCTTGATGTCATTCCGTCGCCTCTTGTCCTCATCCATTGTCCTCTTATGCTCTCCGACAGCATTCACCTTGTCCACGAAGTCCCGCCATATTCCATTTTTGGTGCCCAATGACACGTTGGAGGTGATGAACTGTTGTTGATGGTGTTCCATCACCTCCGTGACTATGATCCTGTTCGCCTGCGGACTGAACTTTGTCTTACTATTCTTCTTGTCCTTGCCCTTCCCTGTCCAAGAGGTCCCGGGCTGGTTGTCTGGGGTACTTGTGGGGTTGCGCTCGTCCTCTGCACCTGCTCCGGCTGCCTCCATGGTGCTTGGGTGTTGGTCAGTTTGTGTTTGGGTGTTTTTTCTACTTTTATGGTGATTTTTCCTGCCTGCCAGGTGTGTGTTGCAGGCCTGGTGCTGCCTATCGCTGATTTCCTCATCGAGCTTTGGCCTATCGCAGGTTTTTTCACGTTGGGGTTTGTGTTTTTATCTCCATCGAGGTGGTTGTATCGCGGGCATTGGCCGCGGTTTCGGCAGACTTTCGCATGGGGTCGCCTTGTTGTGAATTCCACGTTGACACAGAGTTATTTTCCCGCGATAGGCTGTGATGTGTAAAGTTGCGTTAACATTTTTTAGTGTTGTTTATCACACATTCTTGTGAATATACCCCTTAGTGTATTTTGCTAGGATCGTGGGTAAAGAAGTCAAAAGCAAAACAAAATTCATGGCATTTAGTAACCACAAAAAGCCCAAGGGCAGCCTAATGCTAGGGGAGAAGACCCTAGAGAGGGTCCATTTGTTTGATTACTTGGACACTCTTCTTTCGTCCAATATGCCCACACATTAATAGGGCTTGTTTAAAAAATAGGCAGATTGTCGGTGCCAATTTAAAGGAACATTTTACATCCTTTAGAAAGCTAGTAGCACCAGCTTTACAGGTATATGAGGTCAAGGCCCCTAGTGCTGCGCTCAATGGCGTTGAGTTGTGGGGCTTTAGTGATGTCTTGGTTCTGGAGTGATCAGATAATAGATTCTTAAGAGATTTAGCCTCCTTCCTGCCTAGCCCTCCGTTGTAGCCTTTGTTTTTAGATATGGAGGATAAAAAGGTAGCCTTTAAGGCACCTTTTCACCCTTTGTTATTTTGGTGTAGAGTATGAGTTACTCCAGCGTTGGCCCACTATGCTGCTGCCCTACAAGATATCATCAAGGTAGATAGCTTCAACAATTTGATTAAAAATGTTGGGATTCTTTAGGCCTCGGTGATTTATTGTTCTATCCCACTGTATTCCAAATCACCTCTAAGGGGGCAGTGAAAAAACTGTACTGTACGTTCACATCACAAAAGGAGAAGAAAACCATTGTAGGCGCCTTATTGGTCGGTAATTTTGTACATTTTAAATCTGTTCCTGGCTTAGAGAAGTATTGGGATCTGATGAGAGTTCTGTTAGATAGGAAACTATACCATCAATTCAGAGTAGGGACACTCCCGTTGAAATCACTTACTGAAAAATGGTAGGGATCTGATTCCGCAATCTGCCTCTTCTGCCCTGGTCAAATCAAGTCTGTGCCGCATGTGTTGTTTGCATGTCGGGCTTATGCCCAGTTTCGTTCATCATGGCTGGCACCCATTTGCAGACAACTGGGCACAGTTAGTCATTGTGCCGCGTTTAGGCTACTGAGAACGGACTCTTCCTCATTGTATGCCTGGGCAATAGCTAAATGTTTGGGTTTGATGTGGGCAAAAAGAAGAACTGCCATTACATGAGTATGACTTTTTATTGATTTTATTGCAGTGATATACTGGAACTTGGCTTGTTATCGAATTCTAAACTTTGTTAATTTTAATTCCATGTGAGCAATTTTTGATTAACCTATGTTTTTAATTGATTCAGGCTACCATATGCGACACTTCCTCACGTACAATGAGTTTTAATTTTATAACTGTATATTTATTGTATTTTATTTGAATTTTTTATAGTTTTGCGGAAATAAAGTTATATTTATAATAAATGACCAATGGAAACAAAGGATGCAAAGGAACAAACGTATTGTTTTCTAGACCGTAAGAGGAGAGTAGCAAAACGTTAGGGTTTTTTCTGACAAAAAAAGCTTATTTTCACACTGTGGGGTACTGCAATTTTGCCATTTCTAAGTGCTGTAAATAACAGAGGTCAGGTTAACCCAGTTTATGGGTTCTCAATTTACTGACCTCATAAGGATGAAGGAAAGAGACTGGATCTGTGATGGAATTTATGACTTGGAGGACTCACATGGATGTCAGGACGATTGTGTAACCCACTGAGCTTTCGTTCCAGCATTTCCACATTTAATGAAACTGTTTATCTGATGCATGTCAACAGTGTAATACAGTTTGCTATCCCTGAATTTTTTTCAGAACGTTACCATTTTCAAGTTTTATGACGGTAATGGTGTTGGTGAAGTTTCTTCAAAACAAACATGATAGCGCGAAACAAATCCTTTTTTATTAAAAACAAATTTCACCCACACCATTTCTGTGATGATACAGGAGAACAGCAACGTTCTGAAAACTTTTAGTGATAAAAAAAATTATAGTATATCTTGTCATAATGCACCAGGATTACAGTTTAATCAATTATGGAAATAATGGTAGAACCATGCAAAATAGCGCTGAGTACTCTACTATGCACTGCTGTGTAAAAAACATTTGTCATCAGCTTTCTCAAGCACAATATTTTCATTTGTGTATCCTTTCAGCAAAATGCTTAAAGCCATTAATATGCGCAAACAAAACAACCACAATACAAATTTGTGTGCTTAATCCTTCATAATCGGTGGCGGCTCCTCTGCTAAGGTGGAGGAGCGTTGCCCCACTGCTTTTCGGCAGTGTAAATAAAGGAAAAATAAAATGATAACTCAATGTTATTATCATTTTTTTTTCTGCTGAGGGCAGGAGAAGGAATGGTGGGCAAAGAGCAGGGGGTGCAGTGGTGGGCACTCTGTATGCGTGCATGAATGTTTGGCCTGCCGCCTTGGGCCGACCAAACAGTCATATGCACTTTGCATGTTCTCCTCCCCAGGCTGTGGTGGAGAATATGCCCAGGCTCCCATACCGCACTTGAGTGCCGAACCATGAATCTCAGACAATTCACAATTCTGCATTTTGGCCAGACACGGAGAGACGACGGAGGAGAGACGTGGCGAGGAGGTACGTTTCTTTTTCTTTTTCTTTTTCTTTTTCTTTACCCCCTACCCTCTGACCCCACCAATCCCGATCCATGCCAGGCACCATTGTTCATAATATAATTTGTGCTCTTTTTACTCACATCGTTAGGATTCTAAAGGTACCCACGGACTGTGGAATCCCCTAAAGGGAAATGAGAAAATTACCAATATATAGAAAACGTTTCCAAGCTTCCAGGAGCAAGCAAAGTTTTAAAAGGAAGCTACATATTTTGCCATAGTTTTTGCATTTTTCTAACTGGTAGTCCGTTTTGTCCTATTTTTTGGGTGGTTTCAACTTACTTGAGGTTTGTGGTGCTAACAGGTATGAAACTCCTGCATGAATCCAAGAAATGTATACGTTTCTAAAAACTAGATGAAATTCTGTATTCAGCAAGGGGTAATTTCTGTAGATTGCTCATAGTGCTCCCATGGAAATTAATAATAGAAATATAAATAATAAAATAACTAAATAACTAAAATATAGTAATTAGTTATGACATTTTCATCTGTAATTTTTTGCCACAATGGTATTTTGTTATGTCTGGCAGACCCTTCTGGCCGCAGTGATGCATAATCTTTGTGGGTTATTATGTGATTCAGAGAGCATTTTGCAAAATGTGCGCTTGTTTGCACACTGGTAGATTTGGGAACCAAAATGGAAATAACACAATACAAGTAAAAATGTGTAACAAAAGCATAGATTAGGTACACCTAGGTAGGTTCTTGTTCTTCTCCTTTTTATTTCTTGTTGTTGAGACAGCCGACATGTGTTTCGTCGCATACATGGGAATTCGTCCCGCGACTTTATCAAGGCTATTGTCTTTTCGTGAGAATTCCTTTATTTGTGGTGATACTTCCAACCCACAGTGGGGTCCGATTCTTGCGACGTCCCAAATATCCAACTTAAATCCAAGGGATCCCACCGTACTCGGCAACACGAGGAGTTACGTCCGTCTTTGGTGACCTGTGAAACTTGAAATAGAACTTGAGCATCTGGGACATACTGGGATCCCTTGGATTTAAGGTCGGATATTTGGGGCGTCGCCTGCCATATCTGCATTGTTTCGGGCCCGAGGGCCAACACAGACAGAATGTGGCCCAGCAAGGGCTAAGAAGGGGATTCGGGCCCTAGCACCCCAAGCTCAGGATCCCAATCCCAGGGGAGAAGATACAAGGAGCACTACCATGCCTCCCCCAAGAACGCCTGTGGGCCACCTCCGTCCCTGTGCCAGTGTCTGAGGTGGCGGAGGGCTGCAACACCTGCCTGCAGGTGACTCGGGCAGTAGAAAAGAAATGCGGGCTCCCACACCAGCACAGATCTATGTTGGCTTGGCAGAGAGCTGGCCTGGCAGTGCAGGAATGGGATTCCCACCCTGCCCTCACAAAATTAGTATTGGGTGCCCAGGTGGGACCGGTCACCCGCAACGAGAAAAGCCCAAAAAAGGAAAAAAAGAAACGCGGAGCCGTGATGCAACAAGAAAATGGCCTGGGCTGAGAGCACCCCGTAATGCCCTGCAGGGCTTACTGGGATTAACAAATAGTTCTCTGTGGTGGTCCCAAAAAGGGAAGGGGCACCACCAACATGTTTAAACAAACATTGCCCAATAGGTATGGCTTTAAAGGAGCATTGCATGGTAATGTGATACATTACAAGTATATAGCATTGGAATAGATATATATTTGTGTGGAAGCAAAGAACTAAAGAAAGATATTGGTATAGGTGACATGGTCAGGTTATTGTTGCACTGTCAAGTCAGACCATGTAAGTTTATGACTGCTCTCCTCCCATCTGTACTGCTGCCTGATGAAAACAACATCATTTTTCTAGCTTTCCAAGACACTGTAATAGCATTCCAATTGCATGTGTGTGCCCTGAAAGTTCAAGCTTAGGGACCTGGACAAATAAACAAAAGGATCAAAGCTGCATGGAGGGCAAGCATTTTTTATGGAAGCACACAGCTTCTGTCTAATCAAAACATGTACTCCTGGCTTTCAACATGTGGGTTAAGCCAACGTCCCTCTTTAGTCAAGCCAGACCATAAAAGTTCCTTGGGGGCCACAGGAGTGCAGGAGCCCAGTGATTAACTTTACCAAAGTGATCCTAAGTTTCTGGAGTCAAATCAAATCAATCTTTATTCGGTAGCCAGAGGCAACCATAAAAGTACATGAAAATACAATTGACAATGACATCTTCAAAGTTTTCAGCATGAAGAAAGCAAAAATACTAGAACAAAAAGAATATATATAAAAGGTACCTCGCCAATGCAATAACATACAAATGTTATCATACAATTTTGTAAGGGAAAAAAAAATAATTAAAAAAAAATAATTAAATTGACATGTCACAGATTCTGCCTATGTCTCACTACCAATTTCAAATAAGTAACTATCTGTTTAGCAAATAGCTCAGTGTCCAATAGTTGCATGACAAGGAAAGCGGGACGACATCTACGTAAGCCCCAAATTTTCAGAATCGGGATTAGCCACTGCTTTCTCAAGTCGTGGTAAAATTTACAAAACAATACTGTATGCAGTGTAGATTGAGAGGAACTCATATCGCAAGGACAGGATTGAAGATGTCTTTCCCAAGATTTAGATATAGGAAAGGTAACCGAATGATGAAAAACATTCAGTCTAAGCCTTGTTAAAAGAGATCTCTCATAATCTGTAATGTTAAATGTCAAGTAAGGCTGGATTGAAAGAGTCGTTTGAGTCAATAAGGAATATTGAACTGTGGGTTTATGGGCTTCGCTAGTTAACCTCAGAGATTCTAGCTGAGCGAGGCACAACTTTTTGAATTGCTTCCTTGGGATTTCAGCGATTTTCAAAGGGAAAAGATAGTACTGTGTCATGCCTAAGTCGCCTAAGAATCTCTTTACATAAGAAATCCATCTGACCTTATGTGCTCTGTCCAAGGCAATACAGTCTTTTATAAACCCTTGGGTAAAGGTAGTATCTTTGGAGGTCCAAATGCGGTGCCATAATAGCAGGGGTTGAATCCTTATTAGATCTGCTACAAAAGGCAGTCCTGCTTCTAAATGACATACATAGATTGAGGTAGTCCGCGGGACTGCCAGGAGGAATCGTAGGAATCTATTTTCTACCCTTTAGACCTCTTCAATCTTAGCGCAGCCCCACACACCAGCCCCATAAATTACACTACCGATGCATTTTGCCTTGTAAATTTCCAGGAGTTCAACAGTAGGTCGTCTACCTAATTTGCTGGCAAAATTAACCAAAGCGGCTGTTGTTCTAGCAAAGGTGAGTTTTCTGGACTCAATGGCACTTTTCCAGGAGCGTGTTTGGTTGAAAACAATACCCAAATATGGGTACATGTTAATGCTCTCTATTTTTTGATGGTCTACAGAAATAGTCATTTTGTTCTTTTTCAATGACCCGAGAGACATTACAAATGTTTTTTTAATATCAATCCTCAGGTCCAAGTTCTCCATGAATGAGTGGTATTTCGTGAGGGAACGCTGCAGTTCAAGCGGAGTTCGCGCCCGAACTACAGCATCATCCGCGTAGAGTAGAGCCGGTATAGAGCGATGGTTTATAGTGGGGAGGTCCTTTGCCCCAAATAACATGGCTTTCTCCAAGCCATTTGTATATAAATTAAATTAAAATGGGGCCAGGACACATCCCTGTCTAACACCGCGCTCCACTCTGAACGGTTTTGTCACCTCACCCCCCAAGCCATATCTCACGTGGGCTGTAGCATCAGAGTACAGTTCGCGCAGGAAAAGTATTAGGGGCTCCTCTATTCCCATATTCTCAAGGATGATCCACAGTTTAGTGTGATTGACACAGTCAAATGCTGCGGAGAGGTCCACGTATGCCAAGTAGAGGGCCCCTCCTTTGGCACTAACATATTTGTCTATCATCAAGGAGAGGTTAAGGGCTTGCTCTGTAGTTCTCAGGCCCTCGCGGACACCATACTGAAGATCAGAAAGAACTTTGTTATCCAGTGCCCATTGCTGCAGACGCTCTAGGATAACTCGACCGGCCACTTTCCCAAGTGAATCTAACAAAGAGATAGGTCGGTAACAAGATGGCAAGTGGCAATCCCCTTTTTTAAAGATGGGGACAAGGATTGATTTAGTCCAAGAATCAATAGGGCCCAATGCACAAGAAGCTTGTAGAACCCTCGTTAAAATTGGAAGCCATAAGTCCATCGTGAATTTAAAAAAATCAATTGGAACCCCGTCGGGGCCTGGAGCTTTACCATTTTTACTAGCTTTTAAGACTTGTTCCACCTCCTCATATTGAATGTTAATTGGCAGAGGGAGATTTGGGGTGTATGATCTAGAAAATGTTAAAGGGTCAGCAGTTAAGGGAAGGCTGAATATCCGCTCAAAATATCCAAGCCAAGTTTGTTCGTCTGTTGCAACCTCGACAGTTGGCTTTGGCGCAGAATCAGTTAAAAAAGGGGACTTCACAACCTTCCAAA
Source organism: Triturus cristatus (assembly GCF_964204655.1). Classification (NCBI taxonomy): domain Eukaryota; kingdom Metazoa; phylum Chordata; class Amphibia; order Caudata; family Salamandridae; genus Triturus; species Triturus cristatus. The sequence continues at coordinate 757,344,754 of NC_140591.1, forward strand.
AGGCAGCGGTGTCCCCAAGGATAGATGTTTTATGTAATTGATCCCAAAGTTCTTTTTTAGGTCATTTTTCCTACGCCTTAGAACTTGTTTATATTTGATTCTGGAGGCTGCAATTTCCTTGCTGTTCCTTACCTTATTTTGAAGGACAGTGTTTAAATTCCTGTACGCTTTGCTACAGGAAGAGTCAAACCATCCCTTAGGTTTTCCATTTTTTAGATTTACAGATAAAGAATCCTTTATTGCAGTCAATAATGTTGCAAAGTTATCCATAATTCCCTCGTTAGAAGTGCCTGGATCGAGACATTTATTGATCACTGGGCCCATTTTTTTAACCAATGATATTGTAGTAGCCATGGGATCAACCTTTTCCCATCTTAGTGAGTATCCATTCAGTCTATCTAAGGTTAAATTGTTTTGGGCTAAAGTTGCCTCAATATTAAACCTCTCTCGAGTCTTGGGAGTTTTTAGAACGAGACTGATAGGGTAGTGATCACTAATAGCAATATCGTGTGTTTTACAGGTGGATAGATCTTTACCTGCAGCCATAGAGAGAAATATAAAATCAATGGTGGATGGCCTGCCTCTTCCGTTAAAAGTTGGTAGCACCGGTATGGGAGGATTCAACATATTATTAGCTAGTGTAAGATCTAATCCGCTCAAGATCTCATTCAAGAGATGTCCAGTTGAAGTGTGTGAAAAGTGAGGTAACGGATCACCATTCTCATCCACTATGCCGCACACTATGTTATCGCTATGATTACATAGATTTTGGTTAAAATCCCCGCCCCAAATTAAAACCAACTCCTTATGGGTTTTTAAGAGTAATTCTTGAAAGTGACCGTGTAATTCCTTAGTTACATTAGCCAAATCAGAAGCAGAAAGATTATTATAAAAATTCACTATAACTAAGGCTTTGCAGGTATTCCAATGAAGGAGAAGAATTTGGAAATTTACATTCAACATTATAGGGACTATTGATGTAAAACGGAGGGTATTAGAAACAAAAATAGTCAGACCCCCCTTGGCCCTACCAGAGGCAGAGGGTAAAGCTGGGGAAAAGTATGTTTTAAAACCCTCGAGATGTATTTCAGTAGAAGCCCATGTTTCCTGAAAGCACAGGATATCAAAGTCATAAATAAAAGCAAGCCAAGTGTCATTCAGAACCTTTGAACGGAGACCAGCAACATTCCAAAATAGAATATTAAGCAATGAGTCATCTTTATAAGCCGCACCGTCGGGGATTGTTCTCAGCGAATCCACATGGTTAAGACACTGAACAATGGGTAGCGAGAGGGGCCCAGACGTTTCAGAGCCCACGGACATACGATCCAGCTCTACACTGGAGGGAGGTGGATTACACATGGGCATAGCTGACAAACCGTCTAAATTAAGTCAATCCACTCTCTCCAGATCAGAAAGCTGATCGTAATGGTTGAAGGTCGGAATATTATAACGTAATCTGGGGGCCTCATTTCTAGCCACAGCTGGTAAGTCGCGGGATTGTGTGTCTAACAAGTGGGAAAAAGATTGGGGATAAAAGAAAGTCAAATCCCTAACTTGGATCTCGGTGTTGGCACTAAATGGAAAAAAGTTACTGATATGGTGGATCACTCGCCTATCCCTAAAATTTATTACAATGCAGTCTCCTGACATATCCTTTGGCCTATGGCCCACCCAACTTAGCCTTCTTGCGAACAAGATTTCTCCAAAGATAGTAGGGGGTAACGGTCTATTCGTGTTCAGCCAATGGGCAACTTTATTTCTTAACTCGGGGAATGTTTCTGTTTTGCCCTGTAGTAATTCTGGTACCCCGACTAAAACAGCAGTATATGGAGTTGATTGTGGGGGTAAATCAATGTGTGGAAAAGACTGTATCGGGGTTGGTTGCGTGGAACGTTCCATAGGGAGGCCTGGAATGTTAATAGTATTTGTTACGCGGCTTACGGGCTTGGCGTCCCTGTGTGGGGCAGCTTCCCCTATTGCCCTAGATTCGGGCATCCCCAAGGGAGCAGATGAAATGTTAGTAGGCGGAATGGACAATACCGGAGTACTAGAGCGAATTGGTGTTAGTCTTTTTTTACCTAAATATGGGTCAGTATTTTGTTTGACCCTAGGGTGTAAGTTAACTTCCGCTTGGCCAAAACTAGTACTAAAAGTGTTCATTATTTTTTCCATATTGTCCATTTTTTCCCCTAAACACTTTACCCTTTCTAAGAGTGGAGACATTAAGGACTTCATAAGATGTTCGATTCTTTCCAGAAGATTCTCGTTTGAAGGGAGAGAAGGAGCTGGAATAGATATTTGATCAGGGGAATTAACTTACAAATCCTTATCCTGAGACGATTTAGCTGCACTCATGGATACATTTTTGACAGCTTTTTTCCCTCTCGTAGCGGTGGATTTCGTAGTGACCTTTTTGTATTTATTTTCGCCAGAGGTGCTTTTCGGTATTTTAACAAGCTTTGCGTTTTTTGTGTTGAGCCCATCCCTAATAGAATGTTTTAAAATAGACCTGGTTTTTTGCCCTCTTGTTATTACCCTCGGAATGTGAGATGATGGACTTAACGGCGGGGGTGACGCCGAAAAAGGGTTAATGGATAAATCACAGATTGGAGTTAGGGGAGGAACCCCTGAGTGGGGAAGAAAATCTGAAGGCAGGTCATTAGAAAAAATAGTGGGGGACTGAGATAATCTAGGTAAGTCTGGGTTTGTGGTAGGAAAGTCAATAGCCGTGATAGATATAGCTGACTGAGTGGTAGGAATAAGATGGGGCCCCGGTAAAGCCACGAAAGACGGAGCCAGGATCGAATCTTGGGAATTAATAGTTAAAAACGATGTATTGGCCACTTGTGGGGGAAGAAGACTACCAGCGGGTAAGGAGAGGCGGCGTTCAGTATTTTCGATTGCGTTGGCAACCACCCCTATTGTTTTCTGTAGCATACGATCAATAGCGGTCAGGCTAGGTAATGGTTTATTTACATTCTCAGTGTAATTTTTCACGTGTGTTATGCCTGGTTGGTTTCTTCTACTCATATTTCCACTATTAGAAACACGCAGAGCAATGGAAACAATAGACAACAAGATGAGCCAACCAATGTGGATGGCCCGACCCTGCCAGTCCGGCCACTAACGACCACAAACGGTCCCGCCCTTGTCCCGGGCTTCTCCCGGCGCGCGACCGCGCAGCGGATGTAACAATCAGTTATATGTCTGGGGCGGGAAGAGGATGCAGCTGATTCAGGTTACGGGGCTGCTGGTCCTCGCAGTCCCGTCCTCAGCGTCCAGCCGCCAGCAGCTTTCACAAGGGTTCTGGAGTCACTCTCAATAAAAAAGGATTCAATAAAATAGGGCAGGCTTCCAAAAGAGTTCACAGGACTCCCACGGCGAACGGCTCCCGCGAAGCGGGGGCCGTGAGGAGTTATGTAGTAGCAGCCGGCAGCGGGGGCGGGAAGAGGATGCAGCTGATTCAGATTACAGGGCTGCTGGTCCTTGCAGTCCCGTCCTCAGCGTCCAGCCGCCAGCAGCTTTCACAAGGGTTCTGGAGTCACTCTCAATAAAAAAGGATTCAATAAAATAGGGCAGGCTTCCAAAAGAGTTCACAGGACTCCCACGGCGAACGGCACCCGCGAAGCGGGGGCCGTGAGGAGTTATGTAGTAGCAGGCAGCGGGGGCGGGAAGAGGATGCAGCTGATTCAGGTTACGGGGCTGCTGGTCCTCGCAGTCCCGTCCTCAGCGTCCAGCCGCCAGCAGCTTTCACAAGGGTTCTGGAGTCACTCTCAATAAAAAAGGATTCAATAAAATAGGGCAGGCTTCCAAAAGAGTTCACAGGTCTCCCACAGGACGAACGGAACCCGGCAAGTTTCTGGAGTCATGAAATGCATGATCCCCAGGTTTTTCAACCTTCTTTTTGAAAGCACTCCTAAGACTGGTGCTTTTGCTTTTCAGCTGGGAGTGTAGTGACCAGTCGCAGGTGGCACTGATCGGGTGTGGTGGGCAGAGGACGGGGGGGGGGGTAACAAGAATGAAAATAATTTAAAAAACGAATTACAAAAAGTTGCCATACCACCGCGTCTCTTCTCCGTCTCTCTTCTTCGTCGTCCTTTGACCAGAACAGGAAGCACACCCAGGCTCCCTGAGCCGAGCACAATGCTTCAATGCAGCGTTGTGATTGGTAGCCACCCAGGCTCCCCTAAGCCACTCACAATGCTGCAGAGCAGCATTGTGATTGGTCTGGGTGCTGCGATTCGGCGCTCAGACAGGGAATGGAAACCTGGGCATGTTCTCCACCCAGGTTGTAATGCAGCCTGGATGGAGAGCATGGTAAGTGCGCATGGATGTTCGGCCGGCCCTAGAGCGCCAGCCAAACATTCATGCGCACTTGCAAAATGTGCTCACCACTCCCCCTCCTCCTGCGTCAGAGCAGCCCCCCCCCCACCTGCCCTGCAGAGCTGCAGCAGCAGGACAAAATAAAAAGATAATAACCTCGAGTTATTATCATTTTAATTTTCCTTTATTTCACTGCTGCACAGCAGTGGGGTGACGCTCCTCCGCCTTAGTGGAGCAACCGCCACTGGTAGTGACCTCTAGTGGTTGGTTCTTTGGTGCATTTAATGTTGCGCAAAGGAGTATAAAGAAGACTCAGACACATGTTATGGTAATTTTAAATGTTTTAATAACAGTATATGGCTGACAGTGATTTTTGTAAACATTTACATGCTTTATTGATATTAGTAATTGTATTTAATCATGGTTATTGATTATGGTTATATGATGATGGGACTGTTAACTATGGTTATTGGTCTTTTTAATGTGGTCACCTTTGACAAAGCCAATAAGCTTGCGTTATATATCACTGTGATACTCGCCAGATAAAGCCAATAGGCCTGGTTCATTTAAAGTGATACCCACCTTATATTGTGAAGGTTGATCTGTTATAGGTGAGGGGGGTACTGTGATTTTTGCTTAGGGGTACAGGACAAATGTGATTGCAGAATGTCACCTAAGGTATTTTCCATCTACCTGATGTATATATTTGCAAATTAATGCAGTAGTATTCACTAGTGTGTGTGTGTGATAAATGTACTTTTTCTTTTCTAAAGAAAAGCACAGACTGGAAAATCATTTATTGAGTGTTGTTATTGCATGTCAGCGAATGGTGATTACTAACTCACACTACCTCCTCTGGGTAGGCCTTAGACTGCTCTGCGTTGCTACCCTGAGAGAGTCAAGAGCTACAATGGGGTGCTTGGTGCCCCATGAAGCTGCACATCCTGCACAACTATTAAGCTATTCTTTTTACAAGTAGTGTGAAAACTCACCAAGCAATGAGCCTGTCTCCAGCACAAGTCTCCCATGATAATGGAAACTTAGTTGGTGTGGGGGAGATAGAAAACATAGTCAGGATTCAGTGGAAGCCAAGCTCGACTTAAAGACTCCGATGCAAGACAGACATGTATGTACCTGTTTAGTTGAGTTAATAAAGACTTTGTGGCTCAAATCTAATTTAGGAAGAAATCATCTTGAAAAACGGTACTTCTTTCCAAATAGGATGGAATAATTTAAAAAAACTACACAAGTAATGGGCCATGCAAGTTAGGTATCCATGCACTAACCCATAAAATGTCTGCTCCACTTCAACAATCAGATTCACAGAACTTTGCCTTTGCATGGTGCAGAGTGAAGCAAGTTGGAAATTAGACGTTAGGCTGAGATGGTCACTGTGGACTGTAATATCTACTCTCCTGTCTCTTTCCTTGCCAAGCTCGATCTCTGCATCTGCAATATCGCCAATTCTTTTGCTCTAGTACAGGAATGCAGTTGGCAAAGTGCTGATCCTGCAGCCTTGCAACGTACTTCACAACAAATGAAGTAGAGGCTACTGTATTCTAAAGCAGTAAGACTTTCAATAATGGCCAACTGAAAGTAAAGGAAGGGCATTAGTCTTCCTGAAGTGGTCTGTGACAGACAAAATATGCCTTGTTGCCAGCTGGATCAGGAGGGTAGCAAACTTCTTATACCACATGTGCGTTTTATGTCTCGAATTATACGGTTGAAGACCCTGGTCATTTTTATCCACTCCATTCATGAACTTGTTGTGATAAAATATACAGGCGGGCTTGTGGACTTCAACCAATTGACCTCAAACCGTGCCTGGAGAAGTGCTGTCATCGTGAAGTGCAATGAGCACATACACTTCCCGTGTATCTGAGAATGTGAGAGCAAGCAATTTGTGCAATGCAATGCACTGCTCTGGCCTTTTTGGAGCTGCTAATAAACAAGTTCTTGAGGGGATTCTTTGTTGTGCTTCTGAATTTTTTCATAAGTCGCAGTAGCTGCTTTGTTCAGTTAGCTGAACATATGGACTTCTTACATAATGGTTCAACACTTGAGAAAGCTAATCTGTAGTATATTAAACTACAAGTGAAACTATTTGTAGAGTATAACATTTTCCTTGTGAAAGTAATCTCCTTTTTGTTCATTGCTGCCTGATATGATGTGAAATTGGGAATATTGATGCAGCATACCTTTATGAATCCACTGGGATTGATGCCAGATGGTGAGCAATGGAAGTCACTGTACTCTCTGAAGCCCATATAAATTGACAAAGGCGTTCCTTTAAATTGGTGGCTTTTTGTAGGGAAGACGATTTATTTAATTGAGGTTGCCATGTATATTTGGGATTTGGCTCCTCATAACAATAACCTAAAAGAAATGAGGAAGCAGAGCATGATAGAAATTACAGTATCGTTGTAAGCTTTGTATGAGGACAACTCATCTTTTTTTCCAGCAGAACTTATTGATAGTTTTCTCAATAACCAAGATATATCAGAGCAAATATAGGCAGTATATTCTAGTCCCCATTCAGGGAGCGTCCACATAGAAACAGAAAACAGAGTCTGCACAGAGGAGAGTAAGCCAGCACTTCAATGCGTTCAAATGTTGAGCACGCACACTGTGGTACAGCCAATCAAGCATTATAACTCCCCCCAACACTCCCCAACCCATAGCTTGGTCTGTTAATGCAACCTTTATCACATGACAGCAATACTGGTGGAACCTAACTCACAGTGACAAGGAGATGAGAAGGAGATGGGGAGGGGTAACCTAAGCAGACAGGCCCAGTGTGGGAGACAACAGCATTTTCGCAGGAGGCCCCTCCAGAAAGAGCTTTTATCCCCAGTCAAGGAGGGGAAGGGTAATTGTGGATGAAGTTGGGTTGCATAGGTCAGGAAGGTGGTACTACAAAGGAGACCCCCGGGTGGGTGGGTAAGCCCACATTGAGTGGGGCTCTTTCAGTAAAGCATCCCAGGTCCTGGCCACCTTCTAAAGGCACTGGCCCCATTTGCACCCTCATAATCCGCCCAATGAATGAAATCCACTCTCTTTTTTTAAATTGTGGTCCCCTTGCAGATTTCAAACTAAGTGTGATTTGACATTTCACCAGAATCAGTGATAAATCAATAAACCAGGAAGTAACCTTATGTTTAGCTGGTGTCAGGAACACACTGCAGGGGAAATGGCCAGACTGCACTCAGTAACATTGTTGACAAGGGCTACCGTCGCCTCCCAGAACTCCCTTAGGTGAGGACAGCCCCATACCTTATGCTACATACCCGTCCCCACCAAGAAATACTTGGGACACCTCAAGACGATCCCTGTATAAAACCTGTTCATTCGCTTTAGAGTGAGATAAGCACTGTGAAGATAATGAAAATGTATCAATTTAAAGCACACATTGTGGAAGATTCGGGGAACCCCGGCTAAGATTTTATCCGGGTCTGCATCTGTAATAGGAGTATATATGTCTGTAGCCTAGGTTTCCCTTAGGGCATCAAGAAGCACACTGGTGTCAGCTTGGAATGCCACGTGTAACCCTGTTATCGTACGGCATCTGCCCGATGACGTGCAGAGTGTATGAATGCCCTGTAAGGTGGTTGTCTCCTCCTGCCCACATCTACATCTCTGCCTGATCATCGCAGTTAGTGCGCCATAGAAAAGACAATGACCCACTGGTCGATCATTAACCACCTGCATATCCTCAAAGAATCTCAGGATTCCAGATCCAAATTGATCGCGTATAACTTCCAGCCCGAGGCCCACCCACTCCACTAGCAGATGAGTAAGATCCACCTGGAGGAAACAAGCCAGCCATTGAAGGGGTGTGGCAGGGGAATAAGGGGCAGACACCCCAGCTCTCTGCATATATCTCACCCGGAGTGCTTTGCAACTAGTTGGAGGATATAAGGCTCTGCCCGGACTCACCTAGGGTCCAGCAGTAGGTAGGTCAGCCATGGTAGTGGGGAAGTGCCTTCCACCTCCAGAGGGCTGCCCCGTGCCCTACTGTCCACCCACCTATTGACCCACTGCAGCTGGGCCACCAGATAGTACGCCTCAAAGTTGGGAGACACCAGGCCAACACCCTGCACAGGGCGCAAAAGTTTTACAAGGGCTACTCGGCACCTCCCCTTCCTCCAAATAAGATCCGTAAGCATGGAGTGGATCTCACAAAATTTGCCTCTGGGGGCCACAATGGGGAGGGTAGTGATATAATAGAAACCATTCGGGCAAAGCTATAATTTTGGCTACCATCATGCACCTACCCCCTCGGAGATGGGGAGAATCTTCCAAAAACTGATCAAACCTCAGAGCACTGTAAGGGTCCTGCTTACATTTCTGCTAAGCAAAGTAGCTTCAATTCTGTATAATTGGACACCAAGATATCGAAAGGTGGTATTTTCCAATTGAAGACCCCACAGGTAGACGGTCCCACAGACCTCCTCTATACTGGGAACATGCTAGTCTTCATCCAGTTCACGCTCAGGTCCAATAGAGCCCCAAATTCCCTTAGGGGGCGAGTGGCCCGGGACATCCACTCAGTGGTCATGTAGGAAGAACAACATGTTGTCCGCATAAAGTGAGACATGGTCAACACCTCCCTAGAGCTCAGTTACCCGGTAATAGGTGCCATCTCAGGCCCTGCACGTTAAAGGTCCTATCGCAATGGGAAACAGGAGCCAAGATAAGGGACAACCCTGGTGCATATCCTGTTCCATTCCATAGGTTTTCAACACTATCCTCACCATTCTCACCCGCGCAGTAGGGTCAGCGAATAACAGCTTGACCCATACAATGAACCCCTCTCCTAGGCCCATGAGGAACAGCACTACATACAGATATTTCCAATCCAAGCTATTGAAAGCTTTCTCAATATCTATGGATATTACTTCAGCGTGCTCGTTAATTGAGGCTGCCACAAGCAGTATTGCAGTTACCCACCTAATTGCCTATTGCATACATAATAGGGACACAGAACACCTGGTCCTCCAAGTTCTCAATTCAAAAGCGCCAGCTGGGGATACAAGTACGAGCAGGAGCCCACGCAAGGATGAGAAGAATTGGATTATTATCGGGCAGGGTGCGGGCCAGGTATTCTGAGTTACCCATCTGTTTGTGTATGACTAGAGGTGTCCACCAACCCCCCAGTGTTGAACCCAATCGGTGAACCTATTTGTGGTCTACTGGACTAAGGAATCTTGCAAAGGCGGGTGTGATCTATCCAAGGAGGTGTCAGCTGCGCAGTTGAAATCCCCACAATAAGAATTGGGGCAGTCATAAAGGGTGCCAGCACCAAGGACGTCTTGTCTAAGAACCTAGGCTGGTCCATATTGGGGGCATAGATGTTGAACAGTGTTATGTATTTGCCCCTCAGGCAGCCACTTATTGCCACATATCACCCCTCTTTATACACCTGTTCCTCCAACACTTGGAACTGCGCCCGTTGCCTGACACATATGAGAACTCCCCTAGCAAAAGCCAAATAGGCGGTGTAAGTCAGATAGCACGTTCAGCATCTCTGAAATGCCTCTTTAATTCGGCCTGAACCTTGTAGAGCTTGGACATGCTATTAAGTCCCTGAACATTCCAGGATAGTACCTTATAATCATTCCATGCACACACCATTGCTAAACTCATCCACTGGCAGCCCTATCCACCAACAGCACCCTCCCCTACACCCCATGCTCTCAGAAGTCAGTTCAGACACAAGCATCAAACATCTTTCCTTTGTCCCCCAGAACAGACAGGCAACAATCCCACCATCCAAATACTCTGTGCGTGAATCTCACAGTTAGCTAACGTGGGGTGGTGGTTGCCTCTGAGGAAGAGATGTCCCCGGGATCCAGCATACCAGTCCGGCTATGTAGGGCATATGTCAAGACAAAGAAATGCATGCACCAACAGGCCACCCAGCCCCCCTCAGTGTCCTACACAGCTACCAATTGCACAGTGTCCACAGTTCCAAGGCCTTAGTCACCCCAGGTCCTCAGCCGTGCAAAGCATAATTCATGGCAATTCAGCATCAGAAGCAGTGTCCCGGGGAGAGACGAGTTGGTGTCCGAATCGGGGGGACCGGAGTCCTTAGCCTCCGTCTGCTAAGACGCTGCCCATCCTGGATCTTCCAAGACCTGTCACCGCAGCTATCGAACTCAACAAATCCTTTAAAGCCTGATCCTTGGAGGGACAGTTAGGTAAGGCAGGTTCAGAGCAGTTGCACCGTTGCACCCTCTGTGTGGAGCATCTGGGCTTATGGGGCGCTTCTTTATCCCTTGGTTGCACCTCTATCCAGGCCCATACATCATTTGGGTCCATGAAGAACCGTGCGCCGTTGTCTGCGAGTACCTTCAATTTAGCCGGGAAGAGCATGGCATATTTGACTCCCAGCTGTCTGAGTCTCGCCTTGGTTGCCATGAAGGAAGAATGCTGCTTCTGGTCCGCCATCAAGTTGTTCAGAAAACCATCACTCGTTGATTCTCAATGAGGAGATCTCCCTTGTCTCGTGCCGTATGAAGGATGTAATATTTGTCACTGAAATGGAGCATGTGCGCTACCACCGTTCTCGGTGGGGCACCTGTAGGGGGTGGCCGAACCAGCACTTGATGCACTCTGTCCAGGGAGAGAGGCCAGTTGGGGCTATCTCCTTTTTAATTCACTCCTCCAAGAACAAAAACATGATCTGCACCTCAATGTGCTCCGGTAGGCCCACTAAGTGCATATTTTTCTGATAAGCTCTGCCCTCCACCTCTTCCGCCCTGTATTACAGGGTGCGTATCCTCCCCATCACTACCCCTATTAGGGATGTGAGGGTGCCCACTGCTGGTTGTATGTCAGTGACAGTGCGCTCGGTTGTTGTCAGGCCAGCATACGATGGCGTCTCATAAGATGCTCAGATGAGCCACCACCATTTCCATTTTTTTCTCTGGAGCCTCCTTAGTGTCCTTAATAGCCAATCTGATGTGGCAGAAGAGAGCTGGATAGGGTCTGAAGGGCCAACCTCCATGTCACTGTGAGATCCAGAAGGAGGGCTAGCACTCCCCTCAGCCCCCTTCCCTCTTGTGTTGCGACTCATGGCTCCATAAAAGATGGAAATTAAACCTGCATGAAAGCTAGCACCTGCCACAGGCACCTCCCTGCCATACCAATGTCCTTGCAGTGGTCAAATGTCTGTCCCACCACTAATGGCTCAACAGTGACCAAGTGTCCAGTCCACCACCAAGGTGAGCTACATCTCAGAACTCATAGAGCTCAGCAGGGAATGCAGGAATTAGTACAATGCGCATGGAGGAAGTAGGAAGTCTGCGTGCACATCACCATGTGCTTTAGGGCCCATACATTAGCAGTGTAGGCCACACAATTGTGCTCAGCAGTGCCCTCAGCCTCCAGAAGGGGAATTGGCCAGTTCAAGTGTCTCGCGAGAGGCATGCAAAACCCCAACATGGTCTCCAGGATTACACCAGGAGGCAGGAGCTCTTAAACCGACCGCCCCCACAGGGTTCCAGGACGCCACTGCAGAGGATCACCCCTCTTTTACCCCCAAAGTCTACTGGCATCGCAGTACAGTTCTCTGGTTAGGCGTCTCGATATAGAGGTCCTAGTCACAGGTGCAGGCCTCTCTTATTCTAGTCCATCAATGGGCTGCCGCTCCTTGCAGGTCCCCAGTTTGATAGGGGCAAGGCCAAAAATTCTCCCCGGGTTCTGTCTCATTGGGCAAGGAGGGTCGATGGGGTTGACCACTCCCGATATCTCCCGTAGAGCCCCCAGTAGCTTCTCACTGCAGTTGTGTGGGGCCTTTCAGACGGGGCCTTGCATCCACACCTCTCCCCTGTCCCCCGCACCTCGGGCTCTGAGCTCACCCTACCATCTGGGACCCCCACAAGGAGCCTCAACAGTGTCTCAGTGAGGGTTGCTGCTAGAGAGGCTGATGCCCGCACCCATCCCTGAGTGCAGCGTCACTACCACGCAGCTGCCGAGCTGAGTGCCAGGCTGTGGCACGCAGCCACTTTGGATGCCGCACAAGGGCGCCACGCAGAAGTTTTGAAAACTATTGTTTGCAGCCCCCTAAACTCACAGAGAACATTGCTGGCACTCGGGGGGCCAACACATAGGACCCTTCCAGTCAAACCAGACACCGGTGGGATAGCTAAGCTGCAGGATGTTGCTGGATGGTGGCTATGCCTTGGTAGCCTTCAGGCGCAACTGCTCACTACATCGGTTCCCAGGTCAGTCCCCTCTGTGGACAATTCACCTTAATCAAATCTGGGTTGTGATTTTTTAAACAAATATAATTTGGAAGGATTTATGTTAAAATTTGTTAAAATGAAACATGTGTCTTTTTGAATTTTTGTCAACTTTTTATTTGCATTGTCTAGAATTATACATCATCCCTTAAAACAACATTCAGTTAGATGATAAAATACTGAACTATTGAATATTTATGTCCTGAAGATGATGGAGAGAAAAGTAACTACCACCGAAACACTGCAGAAACACATTTTATGCGATTACTGTCGACATGTTGCATGATCATTTTTATAAAAAGCGATGTCTAATTTGATGGATCAGAGTGTTTGAAACAGGATCAAAAATAATTTTGATTATTATAATAAATTATAGAGGCATAACACAACATAGGATATTTGATGCGAACTCGCAGCGCTATGTGTTTCATGATCAATACAGATGATATGTCCATTTACGGCCACAAGTTAATACACAATGCCTCCTCAATACATTGTGCAGATATCGTATGTCCCAAAAAGTTCTGATTTGTAGCATAGCCGCTTTAGACAGCCTTATGATAGACTATATTTCAATGGCCTGGCATGATCGTAATTTCGATCCTCGATCTAATTTACAGATTCTGCACCGCCGGCGATACGACATCCCGAAGCAAGCGTTTCTGTTCAAACAGGCATCCCCATTATTCGACAGGTATTTTTAACAAGTCAATACGCCGTGGTTGTAACACTCCACCCACTGGTATTTTCAGGGTCCGTTTCTAGCAGTTTTTATCCTTCATTTCTTTCAGATTAATGTGTTCAATTCACGAATTTAGGACTTTGGCACTCCCTTTGAGAGTACGTGTAGTGAGAGATACTATCCTAACGTCCAAGTAAGAATATTTAATTTCATTTTAATCTGTACATTATTGACCACCAACCGCGACTTTTGGGTGGTTGTCTCTTACACGCATCTTATCCTTCCAGGTGCTCCTTTTCGCTTTCATATATGTCTGGAGCCAAGGAGGCCTACATCTCTCCACCAGCCCCCTGAGTGGGGCCATTTATGGTAAATATAAGGAACTGCTGCCCCCCTTTTTCATTTGACATTGTTCAGACTTTGATCTTTCTGTGGACTAAGTTATTTCTTTGTAATCAATTCCTAGGTGCCCTCCTCCCCTCCCACCACAGCCCTGAGGAAGACCCCCCTTTGTAAGGATTACAAGAGCCTACAATATTTACTTGGGGTCGAAACATCGACATTCTGTAGCTTGCCAGTATAATCGACAGTTACTATGTCACTGTGATTTTGCACCTTCTTGTCTACAAGGCTGTATTACATATGGACAATTGAACTGTGAAGTTGATGGCAAAGTGATGCGCCATTATTCTATGTACATTATGAAAAGTGATTTGCACAATATTCTTGCTTCACCCATCCCCGTTACCCTCACTCAAATCACCGACTATTCCTCTTAACTCTTTTTCCCCACATCTTCTGGGCACCGCTATTAGTACTGTATAAAAGGTTTTTGTAATGAAACTTTCTGATGCACAGTGTGATTAAATAACACAGTCTAATTATACAACTGTCTCCTTTAATTTGTTATTTTCACTTCTTTTATCGGCACTGTTGAATGTAATTTCATTGGGACCATTCATCACTGTACTGTTTTAAACCCAGGTCCCAGTGACTGTTTTGGATATACCCCTTTTTGTAACTAAGACCGCATATAAGCAACACTTTGGTCACTCACACACACAATGCAAAATCGCTTTCCACTTGTACCTTACTGCAAACAACACTCTGCTGACCAAGCACTCCTCCAAGAAGTAACGTGCCACCCAACAGTAATGTCATATATAAATATAATGGAGAGTTATGCATCATGATAGAATGGGTAAATGTGTTTTGATTTTTGAAAGTGCATGATTTCTTTGCTACGTTTTTCTAAGATTATTTCACAGGAATTTTGCATCAGACCTGCATCAAGCTATTAGCCTGAACTTCCCTTGGGCATGAGTGCATCCTCGAACACTGTATTAGCAAGATTAAAATGAATTAGGCACGGATTGCTAGTTTCTTACCAATCACTGGCACGGATTTATCCCCATGAAATCTGAAAATACAGGCTCTTAAAGGTTAATAGTATGAATTAACTTCCTTTATTTTCCTTCATCAGGTACCATCAAAATTGTAATGTGGTCCGAACATTAATTACATGGTTATTTCACATCTATTTCACATATATTCAAATGATCTGCAGGAAAAGCCCAAGACTGCTGTAATTAAGGCTAAAATGTACACGTACGTAGCCTGCAGAAGTCTCAAACATTTCATCATTCTTAGGGAGCCCATAAAAAGTAATAGGGAGAAATATCAGGACCTCAGTGGAATTCACAGGCAATCGAAGGCAGCATTAAATCAGATTCATTTTTATTGAGCACAGGGGAGTTCTAGCATTAGCATCAAAATAGCATCATGCCTTTTCTGTTTCAACAGGTTAAGTAAAAAACATTTAGGGACAGATTTATATCTTGGCAGAGAGGGAACTCTATCACAACGGCTACGGAGTTCACTTCCCTCCAAGACTATTGTCGGCCAGTCCAATTTACATGCGGGCAGACTATGGGGCATATCAACAACAACCGGTGATAATTATCGCTCAGCGCACTTAGCGCTAGGATAATTATCGCCGGCTAGCGTTGATTTTTATCGCTGAGATAGCGTGCTATTAGCAACGCTTATCTCAATAGCGATAAAAATCCTCACGCTAAGTGGCTAACGTGAGATTATCGCTGGAAACCCAGCGATAATCTCACGTTAGCTTGTTGATAGGGACAGACAAACTTAGCCATGATACCCTCCTTCCATAGGATATCATGGCTAAGTCAGAAAAATACCAGACGTAAAAAAGCAGCGTTAACCGTGGTTAGCGCTGCTTTTTTTGTCTCTAACAGGGTTAGCGACATTCTTGATAATAGGAGAAATGTCGCTTAGCGACATTTCTCCTATTATTTTACTCTGGAACGCCCCCTTTGCATCTCATTAGAGATGCAAGGGGAAGCGTAGAGTAAAAGGGTGCTAACATGCAAATTTGCATGTTAGCACCCTGTTGTCCATAGGGTGCTAGTTTTATCTCTTTTAAAGCCAAAAAAGCAGAGATAAAGCCCTTGTTGATATGCCCCTATAGTTTGATGGCATCAGAGCTGTTGGAGGTTTGGATGTATGTCCGCCCTCTTAATTTAGAAGGGTGGACATACATCAGTTTTTCAATGCCTGTCATCACCAGGAAAAACTTGGCAGGAAGGGTAACTTAAACGCGTGCAATGCTCCCCTCGCCATGGGAGATACCTGTTTTCTAAAAGAAAATCCTACTTTGCGATCTGGAAATAATATTTTTTTTTAACTTTGACGTACTCTCCGGCAAAGTTACAATGCACTGTTGGAACCACCTTGATGGCGATTCCTGTCAAAGCTTTAATTGTTTGTCAGGCCAACAGATATTTCAAAATTTGGTGGGCGGCACCTCCATCAAGGCGATGAAGTTATTTATTCAGTCCCCTGGCGGAGGAAGGTCTGTCCAACAATTCAGCTAATTGCTGAAAGAAAGTTTCACAGAGTAGAATACACTGATTTTCCATTCTGTTATAGAACAAGAATTGGCAAAGTCAGATGGCCTGAACAGTGTTTTTTGAATGAAAGTGCACCTTTGCTTTTTGGTGAGTTAAGTGGGTGTGGTTGTGTTGATTGGCGAGTTGGTCAAGATTAGAATAAGTCATAAGGTGGATGAAGACAATGGTGAGAGAGGGAGTGGATGAATGTTTTGATGAGTAATTGAGATCGTGAAAGGATAAATGAGTGTGTGATTGTTTGCATTGTTGGATTGGATGGACAGGAGTGTGTGCCCGAATAATAACAAGGTAAGTTAACACATGGATGGCATAGTTTGTGCATGGATAGATCAAAGCATGATTGATGCATGTGGTTGAGGGTAGGATACTGGGGTGGCCATGATCCCAAAGATGGGACGAGAATGGTCTGCCCTTCCACCGCGGTTGTCCGCTCATCTATAAAACGACACATCCATTCGTCCAGTGGTGCTGGAACAATTTTCAGAGTAGGGGTGCTGCCGTCAATGTTACATCACTGAACTCATAGGAATTGTGAAAAATCCAAGCGTTACACAGAGTGTAGCAAATGAGCAGTTTGTGGTAAGGATGTAGTATGTCGCTTGTTGGTGCATTTTAAAGCACACTGTCACATTTATATCACTAAAGAATGGTGTGGCAGGTCACTGTAATTTTCTGACAGCACATTCTCTATTGAAAAGGCACCCAATTTGCAAAGACATATAGATAAAATTATTATAGCACACAAGCAATAATGTGCAGAAAGTGGGATCAGCGAATATTTGTCATTTGGGCATGACCAAGTAAAGTAACAAAATTACAGAAAAATTAACTGCAGATGTATTTCGAACTATATGTACAGTTTATATATAGTTATTAGAATTTAAATGTTGTGCGTGTTAGAAACATTGGCATCCTACAGCCTTTTCTTTCATACTCGCCGTACCCAGCAAGATTGTCAGATAGTTCATTTTACAAACTCCTCTCATTTAGCAGCCAGAGAAAGAAAAGTAAACACCAATCTCCATGTTAAAAGAATAAGCAGTAATTTGCCAGAAGGCACAGCCTGGCATTTTACCTCGGTCTCTAATATACAGCAAATGTGACAAGATAAAACAAAATGTGAAGTTATCTTTCGTGCTCATTCACCTTTGAAACTCTATCATGGTTCTTGTAGGGGTGCTTAACCTCCCCCACACCCTTACTTCCAGCGCTGTGGTCCAGTTACTCACTTATTCATCCACTCATGCGCTCACTCATCCACACCAAGCTTCCACTCTACGCCACTGCGCCAATCAGGGAAGGAGTATTTACAGCTATATAAACACTTGAATTTATGACTCTGTCATAGTTCATAAAAGTACTGTCACTTTCTTTGATGTGAGGCTTTTAAATTCATCAATGGTCTTGCTAGTGAAATTAGAAACAGTGTGATGCTTACCAGAAACAATTACAGCACTAGAGAGTTTCAATGGAATTTAGGCTCACATGAAACTTAGCAACTTCAGTAAAACGTCTTGGCAGTGGTCCGCCCTGTGAGAAGTTGGCCTGATGTATGATGTCACTAGTTATAGTGTACACCTTATATCAGTCCAAATACCCTTATGGTGATTGGTTGTAAAGTCAACCTTATAGACCAGCTATCCTAGTGGTAGCATGGACAAGAGCAGTCTTAGGCTAAACTCTGAAAGGCATGTGAAGCCAGCTGTGATACCATATATAATCCCTTGAATACCAAATGAAAGGACACCACAACAGATATATATATAAAATAAAGTGTATTTATTCTAAGCAAACCCTCAGCACTCTTTATGAGATTAGAGGTAAGTACAACACAGTCTTATTTATGCATACAGTAAGTCACACAGGTAAGTAATACAGTTAGGCCCTAGGGGCCACGCAAACCATATACTAAGTAAGTGGTATAAGGACCACTGTCACGGAAATAGGATAGGCCTAGGCCTAGGGAATCGCTGGGGCTACACTATACTACCAAAGGTTAGGAAGTGGGAGGCCCACGGGATTCGTATGCAGAGTGGAAACACTCACGCGTAATGCGTAAAAGTCACTAGCAATAGTACAGTTTAGAAATAGATAGATTTAGGACACTTCCGGAGTAGCTAGGAAGTTGAGACTTGAAACTTAGACACTAGGATAGTCACTATCCTGATGAGCACCGGAGTACCCAAGTTACCTAGCCCACAGGCTGCGGGTGCATAGGGGTGAAGTTGCGTCGGGTTTCGTCGTCGACTCCTATGGATGCCTGAAGAAAGATGCTGACAGGCAGTCAGTGAAGAGTGTCCGGTGGATCCCAAGGCTGGGATCAAGAAGAGAGGAGACCTGCAAGCAGAGGGGACAGAGTCAAGGTCACTAGCCAGTGACCACGTGGAACCAGGAAGGAACCAGACGATGTCGTGAAGAGTTGCAGGTGAAGGTGAAGCTTGTTGCTGCAGCCAGGAGGACCAGGAAGCGTCGAGGACGACCAGGACCAGGAGGCGAGCTGTCCCACAAAGGCTCTTGCTGTCGGCGGCGTCGAAGTTGGACTAGGACTCACCAAGCCTTGGCAAGCGGAACCCACGCAGAATGAAGGACTTGCTTCTGGTGCAGACCAGGAAGGTCTGGGGTGCTTCTCTTTTTCAAAGGAGCAGGAGCCAGTCTGGAGGAGCCAAACCAGCGGTGAAGATTACGGGATGCGTCGTCACAAAGGCCACTAGCCAGCGGGCAAGCAACCGGACAGACGCGGCAAGCAGGAAAATGCTGAAGGGCCCCACGCAGGACTCGTTGAGTGTGGGGGGCTGATCTTCGGTGCAGATGGTGCTTGGGGGTGGGGCTTCTCAATCCCCGGTGCACAACTTCGAGGGTGCCTCAGAAGCTGCACTTGAATATACTAGCCACTTTTCCCAGGTAGCCGGTCCCACGTCGCTCGTCGCCTCCACGGATCTCAGCTCTGCTGTGGATGTGGATCAGGGTCGGAGAAGTCTGGAAGTCAAGGCTCTGGTCGGGCTCTGCAGTCGGTTCCTCGTAGAACGTGGGCAAAGCAAAGGGTAGTCTCTTGATGGTGCCTGTTTGCACAGGGTAGCCACTCCTTGGCCACAAGGGAGATTCTTCAGTCTTCTTCTTTCGTCGAATGTCGAAGGTCCAGAGTTTCTGTTCAAGATTGCAGGTTCAGGATAATCTAAAGTCTTGAGGCCCAACTCCCACTCTTATACTAATCTGGGGGGCTGGGATACCTGCTAGGTCACGCCTTATGGGTGGGACCTGGGAGGGGGTGGTTACACCCACTTCCCTTTGTCCAGTTTCGCGCCAGAGCTGGGGCTGGAGTGCCCCAGCGCCGGTTTGAACTGGACTATGCAAGGAACACCTTGTGTGCCCCAGGCATGTCTCATTCTTTTCAGCCCACCCTGCCCCAATACACTAAAGGCTGTCTGGGGAGGTGCTAGCACCTCCCCAAGCAGGAAACCTATTGTCCAGGCCTCCCTGGCTGGGATCACTCCCAGCTGCAGGAGGTCAGACTTGTGTCGTGGCAGCAGCATCCATTTTGTGATGCTGAGGCTTTGGTCAGAGTTAAACAGCAAAGTAGGATTTTAACATGTCTCTCCCTCTAGAAGGGAGGAATAATATCCTCATCACCAGAAATGGTATGGGGGTATTATTCCAAAGTGTTAGACACCTTACACGACATGTTTTGATAAAGCCAAACCAGAGTTACCATAACCGTTTAAGATTATAAGGCACTTTAAGAGTATATGGTAGGCTATATCATAGAACAGCTATAAGGACATGGTTCCGAAAGCTGCAGACGGGCTCAGCTCATGCTAGAGCACCATCTCACATGTTACCAAGCACTCTGCCTCCAGGATTGTTAAGGCCTGCCATAGGAGTGGCTGATAGGTACACATGTGTCTATATATAAGGTAGATATAGATATACTATATCTAAGCAAGGGGTGATTACACGACCTTGCCCCAGCTGGGTGATCAGCCAGTTGTGTCTGATTGGAAGGCCAGACCAGGGGTGGCATAATACATGCTGCAGCCCCTGGGAGGCCTAGGGTACACCTATGCCCTGGGTACCTAGGGTACACTGTACAGGGTCCAATAAGGTGATCCTTACCAATTGGTTATGTACCTAGGGTACATGGAGTCCATTTTAAAGAGAGAGCAGACAGCCTGAGACCCTGAATGGCAGGATCTCAGGCCAACTAAGTCGAAAAACCAGCTAGACACTAGGCAAAAAGTTGGGGGTAACCATAGTCAGATATCCACCTTCCTACACAACCCCCCCCAAACGAAAGGAGATAAGGCTGGCCTTGATAAGGTAAGCCTCTATTGCCTAAGTGGCCATATAAGGAAGAACCAGCACTGGCATGGTTACCCCCTGTCTCATGGTCCACTAAGCAATCCCTCATCCTAAAGGTATCATAGGGTCTCCACCATAGGGAATCTCTACCTTGGGTGTGTCTTTGCAAAGTAAAAGGCTGGTGTTGAGATGGAGTACTGAAGTGAGTGTCCTCAAACTGAGGCCTCAGCTTCCTCCAATCATCCTCCACCATGGATGCCTTTCTTTCTTTAACTGAGTTGCACTGTGCTCTCAGGGTCAGCCTCTGGCTACCTAAAGCTGGAGGCTGGGTCCTTTTTGTGGGCTTACTGGAGGGACAGGTCAGGTTTGGGGCCCTAAGGTCCCATGTTTGCCTGTGCCCAACAGAATCCCTCTGGGGGAGGTCCCTAACTACCTGTAAAGGGGATCCCTCAGGAATGTTTTTACCCATCACCTGTCTAGGGCTACTAGCCAGGCAATCCTCATTCTTTTGATGGGGGGGTTCTTGTGGACAGGGGCCCTCTTGGGGTCCACTGGCCTCCCTGACCTCTGCAGCCCTGGGCTGACTGAGGCAGGGTAGAGAGAGGCAGGCTACCTGCACCAGACTGGGTCCCACCTTGGAAGGGGCCACTGACATCAGAGGCTCTGCCAGGCCAGGCCTGGCTACCTCTGGGGCAGTTCCTTCACAAGGGGTGAGGTCAGATCCCTGAGGAGGCTGACCTTTTCCTAATGTCTGGGGAGAGGGGGACTTTTCTTCCTCCCCACTACTCTCTGTTTGTGTGGAGTGATCCATCGTTTCAGGCTTCACTACACCTATGTCAGTCTGAGTATGGGCTGAGACCATTACAGCCTTGCCAACCTTTTCAGGAAGGCACTCAGTTTGTGTTTGAGCTGTGACTGTCACAGCTCTGCCAATCTCTACAGGGGAGTCTGTCTGTGCCTGGGCTGTGGCTACCACTGCCCTTCCAACCTTTTCAGGGAGGAAATCTACTTGGACAGGGGTTGTGGCTGGCACAACCCCACTACCCTTTTTTGAAAGGCCTACCATTTTGGAATGGGTGTCTTGTTCAACTCCAGCCCAAGCTGAGAGTTCTAAGTCATTCCCCAGCAAGCAGTCCACAGGCAAGGTTGGAGACACTGCCACCCTTTTAGGGCCAGTGACACCTCCCCAGCTGAGACATACCTCTGCCATGGGATGACTGTTCTGTTTGCCATCAATGTTAGTTACCTGGTATGAGAAACCAGGCAAAATCTGCTCAGAGGGAACTAGCCTATGGGCCACCATAGTGATACTAGCTCCAGTGTCTCTGTAGGCCTCAGCTTTTCTACCATTGATGTAGGGCTCCTGTCTGTACCTACCCAATGTGTTGGGACAGGCAGTGAAGTTGGCAAACCCCATGCCACCATCACAGACAAGAGTAGCTGCTGTAGGGGAGTTGGCTAAGCCAGGATCCCCCTGTGTTCCCCAAGAAAACCCAACCAAATTTTTGGGGGCACTCCCACCACCTGGGGGATTACTGCTGACAGTAATAGGTGGTGTGACAGGAGTAGTTGGAGGAACAGTTTTGTTTTTAGCCCTTGGGCAACTGCTGTCAGTTTTCCAATGCCCAGGAGTTTTACACTCATGGCAGTAAGGCTTTTTAACTGTGGTAGAGGAGGGAGCTTGGGACCCACCACCCTGTGTGGAGTTTTGGGGCCCTGAGGAAGATTTCTCTTTTGCTTTATCCCCACCCTTCTCTTGAGGCTTGGTGGTATCTTTCTTTTGGTCACCACCCTGATTTTTAGGCCTAATCCTGGTCCTGACCCATTTATCTGCCCTCTTTCCCAATTCTTGGGGAGAGGTCAAATCTGAGTCTACCAGGTGTTGATGGAGAAGCTGGTTCTGACAATTACTAAGGATCTGCTCCCTCATAATCAAGTTGTACAATCCTGTATAGTCCTTAACCTTATTTCCCATTAGCCAGCCCTCCAGAGCCTTAGTGGCACAATCTACAAAGTCAGTCCAGTCCTGAGTCTGTGTCTTCTGGGTATCCCTGAACAACAACCTGTATTGTTCAGTGGTTAGGCCAAACCCATCAATCAGAGCACTCTTCAGGACAGTGTAATTATCTGCATCCTCATCACTAACTGTGAGGAGCTTGTCTCTTCCTTTCTCAGAGAAGGAGAGCCACAAGATAGCTGCCCACTGACTTTGGGGTACCTGCTGTACTTTGCAAGCTCTCTCCAAAGCAGTTATCCATTTGTGGATGTCATCCCCACACTTGTAGGGAGGGACAATCTTGCTCAGGTTTCTATTATCATAGTGCCTGTCTCTATCTCTAGGAATGTTGCTGCCACCAGTGGGTTCTAACCCACTTAACTTTTGTTCTCTAGCCAGAGCAAGCTTCTCTTTGGCAAGGGCAAGTTCTTCCCTCTGAATCCTCAGATTAGCCTCCCTCATTCTGGCTGCATGCTCCTTTCTCTCAGGTGAAGTCATTCCCCTGTGAGAGGAAGCATTAGAGATGCTAGAGACATGGGAGTGGATGGATTCCCTTGAAGGGGATCTGTCCCTCCTGCTTCTCTGTGTAAGCCTACTTGTGGGTCTGTATGGGGGGACCCCATGCAAACTCCCATGTAAACTTAGGTTAGCCTGGCTAAGTCTTCCTACTTGGCCCTGGCTGTCTACCTCTCCATCTGAAGCCCCATCTGACTCCTCTGTGGTGGGTAGACCCTCCTCTGTACCTAGGGTACCTGCCTGAGAGGCCCTAAGAGTATCATACTCCTCTAGGAGTTGTATTAACTGAAGGAGGGTAGGGTTTGCACCCTGTTTTATTCCTCTGGAGGTACACAAATGTCTCATCTCCTGGAATGTTAAGGTATCATATCTAGAGGGGGTCTTCTGCAGACCTGCCCCTCCTGAGAGAGCATCTCCTTGATCTCCTCTCAGAGACATGATCTAGTGAGGGTGTGGTGTGTGCACCTACCTACACTAGTTGTTTCTACTAAACCTCTCTAGTAGTTGTAGTCAGAGTGTGTTATTCCCTTCAACCTACAACTACTAAGTCCAGTAGGACTTAAGTATTATAAACTATGCTATATGTACCTAGACAATATCTGTGTGATCTTTCAATTTAGTATCTTAAGATTACAATGGTATTACAACAGCAAGCTCAGATCCCAACCGCTGCTCACCAATGTGAGAAGTTGGCCTGATGTATGATGTCACTAGTTATAGTGTACACCTTATATCAGTCCAAATACCCTTATGGTGATTGGTTGTAAAGTCAACCTTATAGACCAGCTATCCTAGTGGTAGCATGGACAAGAGCAGTCTTAGGCTAAACTCTGAATGGCATGTGAAGCCAGCTGTGATACCATATATAATCCCTTGAATACCAAATGAAAGGACACCACAACAGATATATATATAAAATAAAGTGTATTTATTCTAAGCAAACCCTCAGCACTCTTTATGAGATTAGAGGTAAGTACAACACAGTCTTATTTATGCATACAGTAAGTCACACAGGTAAGTAATACAGTTAGGCCCTAGGGGCCACGCAAACCATATACTAAGTAAGTGGTATAAGGACCACTGTCACGGAAATAGGATAGGCCTAGGCCTAGGGAATCGCTGGGGCTACACTATACTACCAAAGGTTAGGAAGTGGGAGGCCCACGGGATTCGTATGCAGAGTGGAAACACTCACGCGTAATGCGTAAAAGTCACTAGCAATAGTACAGTTTAGAAATAGATAGATTTAGGACACTTCCGGAGTAGCTAGGAAGTTGAGACTTGAAACTTAGACACTAGGATAGTCACTATCCTGATGAGCACCGGAGTACCCAAGTTACCTAGCCCACAGGCTGCGGGTGCATAGGGGTGAAGTTGCGTCGGGTTTCGTCGTCGACTCCTATGGATGCCTGAAGAAAGATGCTGACAGGCAGTCAGTGAAGAGTGTCCGGTGGATCCCAAGGCTGGGATCAAGAAGAGAGGAGACCTGCAAGCAGAGGGGACAGAGTCAAGGTCACTAGCCAGTGACCACGTGGAACCAGGAAGGAACCAGACAATGTCGTGAATAGTTGCAGGTGAAGGTGAAGCTTGTCGCTGCAGCCAGGAGGACCAGGAAGCGTCGAGGACGACCAGGACCAGGAGGCGAGCTGTCCCACGAAGGCTCTTGCTGTCGGCGGCGTCGAAGTTGGACTAGGACTCACCAAGCCTTGGCAAGCGGAACCCACGCAGAATGAAGGACTTGCTTCTGGTGCAGACCAGGAAGGTCTGGGGTGCTTCTCTTTTTCAAAGGAACAGGAGCCAGTCTGGAGGAGCCAAACCAGCGGTGAAGATTACGGGATGCGTCGTCACAAAGGCCACTAGCCAGCGGGCAAGCAACCGGACAGACGCGGCAAGCAGGAAAATGCTGAAGGGTCCCACGCAGGACTCGTTGAGTGTGGGGGGCTGATCTTCGGTGCAGATGGTGCTTGGGGGTGGGGCTTCTCAATCCCCGGTGCACAACTTCGAGGGTGCCTCAGAAGCTGCGCTTGAAGATACTAGCCACTTTTCCCAGGTAGCCGGTCCCACGTCGCTCGTCGCCTCCACGGATCTCAGCTCTGCTGTGGATGTGGATCAGGGTCGGAGAAGTCTTGAAGTCAAGGCTCTGGTCGGGCTCTGCAGTCGGTTCCTCGTAGAACGTGGGCAAAGCAAAGGGTAGTCTCTTGATGGTGCCTGTTTGCACAGGGTAGCCACTCCTTGGCCACAAGGGAGATTCTTCAGTCTTCTTCTTTCGTCGAATGTCGAAGGTCCAGAGTTTCTGTTCAAGATTGCAGGTTCAGGATAATCTAAAGTCTTGAGGCCCAACTCCCACTCTTATACTAATCTGGGGGGCTGGGATACCTGCTAGGTCACGCCTTATGGGTGGGACCTGGGAGGGGGTGGTTACACCCACTTCCCTTTGTCCAGTTTCGCGCCAGAGCTGGGGCTGGAGTGCCCCAGCGCCGGTTTGAACTGGACTATGCAAGGACCACCTTGTGTGCCCCAGGCATGTCTCATTCCTTTCAGCCCACCCTGCCCCAATACACTAAAGGCTGTCTGGGGAGGTGCTAGCACCTCCCCAAGCAGGAAACCTATTGTCCAGGCCTCCCTGGCTGGGATCACTCCCAGCTGCAGGAGGTCAGACTTGTGTCGTGGCAGCAGCATCCATTTTGTGATGCTGAGGCTTTGGTCAGAGTTAAACAGCAAAGTAGGATTTTAACATGTCTCTCCCTCTAGAAGGGAGGAATAATATCCTCATCACCAGAAATGGTATGGGGGTATTATTCCAAAGTGTTAGACACCTTACACGACATGTTTTGATAAAGCCAAACCAGAGTTACCATAACCGTTTAAGATTATAAGGCACTTTAAGAGTATATGGTAGGCTATATCATAGAACAGCTATAAGGACATGGTTCCGAAAGCTGCAGACGGGCTCAGCTCATGCTAGAGCACCATCTCACATGTTACCAAGCACTCTGCCTCCAGGATTGTTAAGGCCTGCCATAGGAGTGGCTGATAGGTACACATGTGTCTATATATAAGGTAGATATAGATATACTATATCTAAGCAAGGGGTGATTACACGACCTTGCCCCAGCTGGGTGATCAGCCAGTTGTGTCTGATTGGAAGGCCAGACCAGGGGTGGCATAATACATGCTGCAGCCCCTGGGAGGCCTAGGGTACACCTATGCCCTGGGTACCTAGGGTACACTGTACAGGGTCCAATAAGGTGATCCTTACCAATTGGTTATGTACCTAGGGTACATGGAGTCCATTTTAAAGAGAGAGCAGACAGCCTGAGACCCTGAATGGCAGGATCTCAGGCCAACTAAGTCGAAAAACCAGCTAGACACTAGGCAAAAAGTTGGGGGTAACCATAGTCAGATATCCACCTTCCTACACAACCCCCCCCAAACGAAAGGAGATAAGGCTGGCCTTGACAAGGTAAGCCTCTATTGCCTAAGTGGCCATATAAGGAAGAACCAGCACTGGCATGGTTACCCCCTGTCTCATGGTCCACTAAGCAATCCCTCATCCTAAAGGTATCATAGGGTCTCCACCATAGGGAATCTCTACCTTGGGTGTGTCTTTGCAAAGTAAAAGGCTGGTGTTGAGATGGAGTACTGAAGTGAGTGTCCTCAAAGTGAGGCCTCAGCTTCCTCCAATCATCCTCCACCATGGATGCCTTTCTTTCTTTAACTGAGTTGCACTGTGCTCTCAGGGTCAGCCTCTGGCTACCTAAAGCTGGAGGCTGGGTCCCTTTTGTGGGCTTACTGGAGGGACAGGTCAGGTTTGGGGCCCTAAGGTCCCATGTTTGCCTGTGCCCAACAGAATCCCTCTGGGGGAGGTCCCTAACTACCTGTAAAGGGGATCCCTCAGGAATGTTTCTACCCATCACCTGTCTAGGGCTACTAGCCAGGCAATCCTCATTCTTTTGATGGGGGGGTTCTTGTGGACAGGGGCCCTCTTGGGGTCCACTGGCCTCCCTGACCTCTGCAGCCCTGGGCTGACTGAGGCAGGGTAGAGAGAGGCAGGCTACCTGCACCAGACTGGGTCCCACCTTGGAAGGGGCCACTGACATCAGAGGCTCTGCCAGGCCAGGCCTGGCTACCTCTGGGGCAGTTCCTTCACAAGGGGTGAGGTCAGATCCCTGAGGAGGCTGACCTTTTCCTAATGTCTGGGGAGAGGGGGACTTTTCTTCCTCCCCACTACTCTCTGTTTGTGTGGAGTGATCCATCGTTTCAGGCTTCACTACACCTATGTCAGTCTGAGTATGGGCTGAGACCATTACAGCCTTGCCAACCTTTTCAGGAAGGCACTCAGTTTGTGTTTGAGCTGTGACTGTCACAGCTCTGCCAATCTCTACAGGGGAGTCTGTCTGTGCCTGGGCTGTGGCTACCACTGCCCTTCCAACCTTTTCAGGGAGGAAATCTACTTGGACAGGGGTTGTGGCTGGCACAACCCCACTACCCTTTTTTGAAAGGCCTACCATTTTGGAATGGGTGTCTTGTTCAACTCCAGCCCAAGCTGAGAGTTCTAAGTCATTCCCCAGCAAGCAGTCCACAGGCAAGGTTGGAGACACTGCCACCCTTTTAGGGCCAGTGACACCTCCCCAGCTGAGACATACCTCTGCCATGGGATGACTGTTCTGTTTGCCATCAATGTTAGTTACCTGGTATGAGAAACCAGGCAAAAGCTGCTCAGAGGGAACTAGCCTATGGGCCACCATAGTGATACTAGCTCCAGTGTCTCTGTAGGCCTCAGCTTTTCTACCATTGATGTAGGGCTCCTGTCTGTACCTACCCAATGTGTTGGGACAGGCAGTGAAGTTGGCAAACCCCATGCCACCATCACAGACAAGAGTAGCTGCTGTAGGGGAGTTGGCTAAGCCAGGATCCCCCTGTGTTCCCCAAGAAAACCCAACCAAATTTTTGGGGGCACTCCCACCACCTGGGGGATTACTGCTGACAGTAATAGGTGGTGTGACAGGAGTAGTTGGAGGAACAGTTTTGTTTTTAGCCCTTGGGCAACTGCTGTCAGTTTTCCAATGCCCAGGAGTTTTACACTCATGGCAGTAAGGCTTTTTAACTGTGGTAGAGGAGGGAGCTTGGGACCCACCACCCTGTGTGGAGTTTTGGGGCCCTGAGGAAGATTTCTCTTTTGCTTTATCCCCACCCTTCTCTTGAGGCTTGGTGGTATCTTTCTTTTGGTCACCACCCTGATTTTTAGGCCTAATCCTGGTCCTGACCCATTTATCTGCCCTCTTTCCCAATTCTTGGGGAGAGGTCAAATCTGAGTCTACCAGGTGTTGATGGAGAAGCTGGTTCTGACAATTACTAAGGATCTGCTCCCTCATAATCAAGTTGTACAATCCTGTATAGTCCTTAACCTTATTTCCCATTAGCCAGCCCTCCAGAGCCTTAGTGGCACAATCTACAAAGTCAGTCCAGTCCTGAGTCTGTGTCTTCTGGGTATCCCTGAACAACAACCTGTATTGTTCAGTGGTTAGGCCAAACCCATCAATCAGAGCACTCTTCAGGACAGTGTAATTATCTGCATCCTCATCACTAACTGTGAGGAGCTTGTCTCTTCCTTTCTCAGAGAAGGAGAGCCACAAGATAGCTGCCCACTGACTTTGGGGTACCTGCTGTACTTTGCAAGCTCTCTCCAAAGCAGTTATCCATTTGTGGATGTCATCCCCACACTTGTAGGGAGGGACAATCTTGCTCAGGTTTCTATTATCATAGTGCCTGTCTCTATCTCTAGGAATGTTGCTGCCACCAGTGGGTTCTAACCCACTTAACTTTTGTTCTCTAGCCAGAGCAAGCTTCTCTTTGGCAAGGGCAAGTTCTTCCCTCTGAATCCTCAGATTAGCCTCCCTCATTCTGGCTGCATGCTCCTTTCTCTCAGGTGAAGTCATTCCCCTGTGAGAGGAAGCATTAGAGATGCTAGAGACATGGGAGTGGATGGATTCCCTTGAAGGGGATCTGTCCCTCCTGCTTCTCTGTGTAAGCCTACTTGTGGGTCTGTATGGGGGGACCCCATGCAAACTCCCATGTAAACTTAGGTTAGCCTGGCTAAGTCTTCCTACTTGGCCCTGGCTGTCTACCTCTCCATCTGAAGCCCCATCTGACTCCTCTGTGGTGGGTAGACCCTCCTCTGTACCTAGGGTACCTGCCTGAGAGGCCCTAAGAGTATCATACTCCTCTAGGAGTTGTATTAACTGAAGGAGGGTAGGGTTTGCACCCTGTTTTATTCCTCTGGAGGTACACAAATGTCTCATCTCCTGGAATGTTAAGGTATCATATCTAGAGGGGGTCTTCTGCAGACCTGCCCCTCCTGAGAGAGCATCTCCTTGATCTCCTCTCAGAGACATGATCTAGTGAGGGTGTGGTGTGTGCACCTACCTACACTAGTTGTTTCTACTAAACCTCTCTAGTAGTTGTAGTCAGAGTGTGTTATTCCCTTCAACCTACAACTACTAAGTCCAGTAGGACTTAAGTATTATAAACTATGTTATATGTACCTAGACAATATCTGTGTGATCTTTCAATTTAGTATCTTAAGATTACAATGGTATTACAACACCAAGCTCAGATCCCAACCGCTGCTCACCAATGTGAGAAGTTGGCCTGATGTATGATGTCACTAGTTATAGTGTACACCTTATATCAGTCCAAATACCCTTATGGTGATTGGTTGTAAAGTCAACCTTATAGACCAGCTATCCTAGTGGTAGCATGGACAAGAGCAGTCTTAGGCTAAACTCTGAATGGCATGTGAAGCCAGCTGTGATACCATATATAATCCCTTGAATACCAAATGAAAGGACACCACAACAGATATATATATAAAATAAAGTGTATTTATTCTAAGCAAACCCTCAGCACTCTTTATGAGATTAGAGGTAAGTACAACACAGTCTTATTTATGCATACAGTAAGTCACACAGGTAAGTAATACAGTTAGGCCCTAGGGGCCACGCAAACCATATACTAAGTAAGTGGTATAAGGACCACTGTCACGGAAATAGGATAGGCCTAGGCCTAGGGAATCGCTGGGGCTACACTATACTACCAAAGGTTAGGAAGTGGGAGGCCCACGGGATTCGTATGCAGAGTGGAAACACTCACGCGTAATGCGTAAAAGTCACTAGCAATAGTACAGTTTAGAAATAGATAGATTTAGGACACTTCCGGAGTAGCTAGGAAGTTGAGACTTGAAACTTAGACACTAGGATAGTCACTATCCTGATGAGCACCGGAGTACCCAAGTTACCTAGCCCACAGGCTGCGGGTGCATAGGGGTGAAGTTGCGTCGGGTTTCGTCGTCGACTCCCATGGATGCCTGAAGAAAGATGCTGACAGGCAGTCAGTGAAGAGTGTCCGGTGGATCCCAAGGCTGGGATCAAGAAGAGAGGAGACCTGCAAGCAGAGGGGACAGAGTCAAGGTCACTAGCCAGTGACCACGTGGAACCAGGAAGGAACCAGACAATGTCGTGAATAGTTGCAGGTGAAGGTGAAGCTTGTCGCTGCAGCCAGGAGGACCAGGAAGCGTCGAGGACGACCAGGACCAGGAGGCGAGCTGTCCCACGAAGGCTCTTGCTGTCGGCGGCGTCGAAGTTGGACTAGGACTCACCAAGCCTTGGCAAGCGGAACCCACGCAGAATGAAGGACTTGCTTCTGGTGCAGACCAGGAAGGTCTGGGGTGCTTCTCTTTTTCAAAGGAGCAGGAGCCAGTCTGGAGGAGCCAAACCAGCGGTGAAGATTACGGGATGCGTCGTCACAAAGGCCACTAGCCAGCGGGCAAGCAACCGGACAGACGCGGCAAGCAGGAAAATGCTGAAGGGTCCCACGCAGGACTCGTTGAGTGTGGGGGGCTGATCTTCGGTGCAGATGGTGCTTGGGGGTGGGGCTTCTCAATCCCCGGTGCACAACTTCGAGGGTGCCTCAGAAGCTGCGCTTGAAGATACTAGCCACTTTTCCCAGGTAGCCGGTCCCACGTCGCTCGTCGCCTCCACGGATCTCAGCTCTGCTGTGGATGTGGATCAGGGTCGGAGAAGTCTTGAAGTCAAGGCTCTGGTCGGGCTCTGCAGTCGGTTCCTCGTAGAACGTGGGCAAAGCAAAGGGTAGTCTCTTGATGGTGCCTGTTTGCACAGGGTAGCCACTCCTTGGCCACAAGGGAGATTCTTCAGTCTTCTTCTTTCGTCGAATGTCGAAGGTCCAGAGTTTCTGTTCAAGATTGCAGGTTCAGGATAATCTAAAGTCTTGAGGCCCAACTCCCACTCTTATACTAATCTGGGGGGCTGGGATACCTGCTAGGTCACGCCTTATGGGTGGGACCTGGGAGGGGGTGGTTACACCCACTTCCCTTTGTCCAGTTTCGCGCCAGAGCTGGGGCTGGAGTGCCCCAGCGCCGGTTTGAACTGGACTATGCAAGGAACACCTTGTGTGCCCCAGGCATGTCTCATTCCTTTCAGCCCACCCTGCCCCAATACACTAAAGGCTGTCTGGGGAGGTGCTAGCACCTCCCCAAGCAGGAAACCTATTGTCCAGGCCTCCCTGGCTGGGATCACTCCCAGCTGCAGGAGGTCAGACTTGTGTCGTGGCAGCAGCATCCATTTTGTGATGCTGAGGCTTTGGTCAGAGTTAAACAGCAAAGTAGGATTTTAACATGTCTCTCCCTCTAGAAGGGAGGAATAATATCCTCATCACCAGAAATGGTATGGGGGTATTATTCCAAAGTGTTAGACACCTTACACGACATGTTTTGATAAAGCCAAACCAGAGTTACCATAACCGTTTAAGATTATAAGGCACTTTAAGAGTATATGGTAGGCTATATCATAGAACAGCTATAAGGACATGGTTCCGAAAGCTGCAGACGGGCTCAGCTCATGCTAGAGCACCATCTCACATGTTACCAAGCACTCTGCCTCCAGGATTGTTAAGGCCTGCCATAGGAGTGGCTGATAGGTACACATGTGTCTATATATAAGGTAGATATAGATATACTATATCTAAGCAAGGGGTGATTACACGACCTTGCCCCAGCTGGGTGATCAGCCAGTTGTGTCTGATTGGAAGGCCAGACCAGGGGTGGCATAATACATGCTGCAGCCCCTGGGAGGCCTAGGGTACACCTATGCCCTGGGTACCTAGGGTACACTGTACAGGGTCCAATAAGGTGATCCTTACCAATTGGTTATGTACCTAGGGTACATGGAGTCCATTTTAAAGAGAGAGCAGACAGCCTGAGACCCTGAATGGCAGGATCTCAGGCCAACTAAGTCGAAAAACCAGCTAGACACTAGGCAAAAAGTTGGGGGTAACCATAGTCAGATATCCACCTTCCTACACAACCCCCCCCAAACGAAAGGAGATAAGGCTGGCCTTGACAAGGTAAGCCTCTATTGCCTAAGTGGCCATATAAGGAAGAACCAGCACTGGCATGGTTACCCCCTGTCTCATGGTCCACTAAGCAATCCCTCATCCTAAAGGTATCATAGGGTCTCCACCATAGGGAATCTCTACCTTGGGTGTGTCTTTGCAAAGTAAAAGGCTGGTGTTGAGATGGAGTACTGAAGTGAGTGTCCTCAAAGTGAGGCCTCAGCTTCCTCCAATCATCCTCCACCATGGATGCCTTTCTTTCTTTAACTGAGTTGCACTGTGCTCTCAGGGTCAGCCTCTGGCTACCTAAAGCTGGAGGCTGGGTCCCTTTTGTGGGCTTACTGGAGGGACAGGTCAGGTTTGGAGCCCTAAGGTCCCATGTTTGCCTGTGCCCAACAGAATCCCTCTGGGGGAGGTCCCTAACTACCTGTAAAGGGGATCCCTCAGGAATGTTTTTACCCATCACCTGTCTAGGGCTACTAGCCAGGCAATCCTCATTCTTTTGATGGGGGGGTTCTTGTGGACAGGGGCCCTCTTGGGGTCCACTGGCCTCCCTGACCTCTGCAGCCCTGGGCTGACTGAGGCAGGGTAGAGAGAGGCAGGCTACCTGCACCAGACTGGGTCCCACCTTGGAAGGGGCCACTGACATCAGAGGCTCTGCCAGGCCAGGCCTGGCTACCTCTGGGGCAGTTCCTTCACAAGGGGTGAGGTCAGATCCATGAGGAGGCTGACCTTTTCCTAATGTCTGGGGAGAGGGGGACTTTTCTTCCTCCCCACTACTCTCTGTTTGTGTGGAGTGATCCATCGTTTCAGGCTTCACTACACCTATGTCAGTCTGAGTATGGGCTGAGACCATGACAGCCTTGCCAACCTTTTCAGGAAGGCACTCAGTTTGTGTTTGAGCTGTGACTGTCACAGCTCTGCCAATCTCTACAGGGAAGTCTGTCTGTGCCTGGGCTGTGGCTACCACTGCCCTTCCAACCTTTTCAGGGAGGAAATCTACTTGGACAGGGGTTGTGGCTGGCACAACCCCACTACCCTTTTTTGAAAGGCCTACCATTTTGGAATGGGTGTCTTGTTCAACTCCAGCCCAAGCTGAGAGTTCTAAGTCATTCCCCAGCAAGCAGTCCACAGGCAAGGTTGGAGACACTGCCACCCTTTTAGGGCCAGTGACACCTCCCCAGCTGAGACATACCTCTGCCATGGGATGACTGTTCTGTTTGCCATCAATGTTAGTTACCTGGTATGAGAAACCAGGCAAAAGCTGCTCAGAGGGAACTAGCCTATGGGCCACCATAGTGATACTAGCTCCAGTGTCTCTGTAGGCCTCAGCTTTTCTACCATTGATGTAGGGCTCCTGTCTGTACCTACCCAATGTGTTGGGACAGGCAGTGAAGTTGGCAAACCCCATGCCACCATCACAGACAAGAGTAGCTGCTGTAGGGGAGTTGGCTAAGCCAGGATCACCCTGTGTTCCCCAAGAAAACCCAACCAAATGTTTGGGGGCACTCCCACCACCTGGGGGATTACTGCTGACAGTAATAGGTGGTGTGACAGGAGTAGTTGGAGGAACAGTTTTGTTTTTAGCCCTTGGGCAACTGCTGTCAGTTTTCCAATGCCCAGGAGTTTTACACTCATGGCAGTAAGGCTTTTTAACTGTGGTAGAGGAGGGAGCTTGGGACCCACCACCCTGTGTGGAGTTTTGGGGCCCTGAGGAAGATTTCTCTTTTGCTTTATCCCCACCCTTCTCTTGAGGCTTGGTGGTATCTTTCTTTTGGTCACCACCCTGATTTTTAGGCCTAATCCTGGTCCTGACCCATTTATCTGCCCTCTTTCCCAATTCTTGGGGAGAGGTCAAATCTGAGTCTACCAGGTGTTGATGGAGAAGCTGGTTCTGACAATTACTAAGGATCTGCTCCCTCATAATCAAGTTGTACAATCCTGTATAGTCCTTAACCTTACTTCCCATTAGCCAGCCCTCCAGAGCCTTAGTGGCACAATCTACAAAGTCAGTCCAGTCCTGAGTCTGTGTCTTCTGGGTATCCCTGAACAACAACCTGTATTGTTCAGTGGTTAGGCCAAACCCATCAATCAGAGCACTCTTCAGGACAGTGTAATTATCTGCATCCTCATCACTAACTGTGAGGAGCTTGTCTCTTCCTTTCTCAGAGAAGGAGAGCCACAAGATAGCTGCCCACTGACTTTGGGGTACCTGCTGTACTTTGCAAGCTCTCTCCAAAGCAGTTATCCATTTGTGGATGTCATCCCCACACTTGTAGGGAGGGACAATCTTGCTCAGGTTTCTATTATCATAGTGCCTGTCTCTATCTCTAGGAATGTTGCTGCCACCAGTGGGTTCTAACCCACTTAACTTTTGTTCTCTAGCCAGAGCAAGCTTCTCTTTGGCAAGGGCAAGTTCTTCCCTCTGAATCCTCAGATTAGCCTCCCTCATTCTGGCTGCATGCTCCTTTCTCTCAGGTGAAGTCATTCCCCTGTGAGAGGAAGCATTAGAGATGCTAGAGACATGGGAGTGGATGGATTCCCTTGAAGGGGATCTGTCCCTCCTGCTTCTCTGTGTAAGCCTACTTGTGGGTCTGTATGGGGGGACCCCATGCAAACTCCCATGTAAACTTAGGTTAGCCTGGCTAAGTCTTCCTACTTGGCCCTGGCTGTCTACCTCTCCATCTGAAGCCCCATCTGACTCCTCTGTGGTGGGTAGACCCTCCTCTGTACCTAGGGTACCTGCCTGAGAGGCCCTAAGAGTATCATACTCCTCTAGGAGTTGTATTAACTGAAGGAGGGTAGGGTTTGCACCCTGTTTTATTCCTCTGGAGGTACACAAATGTCTCATCTCCTGGAATGTTAAGGTATCATATCTAGAGGGGGTCTTCTGCAGACCTGCCCCTCCTGAGAGAGCATCTCCTTGATCTCCTCTCAGAGACATGATCTAGTGAGGGTGTGGTGTGTGCACCTACCTACACTAGTTGTTTCTACTAAACCTCTCTAGTAGTTGTAGTCAGGGTGTGTTATTCCCTTCAACCTACAACTACTAAGTCCAGTAGGACTTAAGTATTATAAACTATGTTATATGTACCTAGACAATATCTGTGTGATCTTTCAATTTAGTATCTTAAGATTACAATGGTATTACAACAGCAAGCTCAGATCCCAACCGCTGCTCACCAATGTGAGAAGTTGGCCTGATGTATGATGTCACTAGTTATAGTGTACACCTTATATCAGTCCAAATACCCTTATGGTGATTGGTTGTAAAGTCAACCTTATAGACCAGCTATCCTAGTGGTAGCATGGACAAGAGCAGTCTTAGGCTAAACTCTGAATGGCATGTGAAGCCAGCTGTGATACCATATATAATCCCTTGAATACCAAATGAAAGGACACCACAACAGATATATATATAAAATAAAGTGTATTTATTCTAAGCAAACCCTCAGCACTCTTTATGAGATTAGAGGTAAGTACAACACAGTCTTATTTATGCATACAGTAAGTCACACAGGTAAGTAATACAGTTAGGCCCTAGGGGCCACGCAAACCATATACTAAGTAAGTGGTATAAGGACCACTGTCACGGAAATAGGATAGGCCTAGGCCTAGGGAATCGCTGGGGCTACACTATACTACCAAAGGTTAGGAAGTGGGAGGCCCACGGGATTCGTATGCAGAGTGGAAACACTCACGCGTAATGCGTAAAAGTCACTAGCAATAGTACAGTTTAGAAATAGATAGATTTAGGACACTTCCGGAGTAGCTAGGAAGTTGAGACTTGAAACTTAGACACTAGGATAGTCACTATCCTGATGAGCACCGGAGTACCCAAGTTACCTAGCCCACAGGCTGCGGGTGCATAGGGGTGAAGTTGCGTCGGGTTTCGTCGTCGACTCCTATGGATGCCTGAAGAAAGATGCTGACAGGCAGTCAGTGAAGAGTGTCCGGTGGATCCCAAGGCTGGGATCAAGAAGAGAGGAGACCTGCAAGCAGAGGGGACAGAGTCAAGGTCACTAGCCAGTGACCACGTGGAACCAGGAAGGAACCAGACGATGTCGTGAAGAGTTGCAGGTGAAGGTGAAGCTTGTCGCTGCAGCCAGGAGGACCAGGAAGCGTCGAGGACGACCAGGACCAGGAGGCGAGCTGCCCACGAAGGCTCTTGCTGTCGGCGGCGTCGAAGTTGGACTAGGACTCACCAAGCCTTGGCAAGCGGAACCCACGCAGAATGAAGGACTTGCTTCTGGTGCAGACCAGGAAGGTCTGGGGTGCTTCTCTTTTTCAAAGGAGCAGGAGCCAGTCTGGAGGAGCCAAACCAGCGGTGAAGATTACGGGATGCGTCGTCACAAAGGCCACTAGCCAGCGGGCAAGCAACCGGACAGACGCGGCAAGCAGGAAAATGCTGAAGGGCCCCACGCAGGACTCGTTGAGTGTGGGGGGCTGATCTTCGGTGCAGATGGTGCTTGGGGTGGGGCTTCTCAATCCCCGGTGCACAACTTCGAGGGTGCCTCAGAAGCTGCGCTTGAAGATACTAGCCACTTTTCCCAGGTAGCCGGTCCCACGTCGCTCGTCGCCTCCACGGATCTCAGCTCTGCTGTGGATGTGGATCAGGGTCGGAGAAGTCTGGAAGTCAAGGCTCTGGTCGGGCTCTGCAGTCGGTTCCTCGTAGAACGTGGGCAAAGCAAAGGGTAGTCTCTTGATGGTGCCTGTTTGCACAGGGTAGCCACTCCTTGGCCACAAGGGAGATTCTTCAGTCTTCTTCTTTCGTCGAATGTCGAAGGTCCAGAGTTTCTGTTCAAGATTGCAGGTTCAGGATAATCTAAAGTCTTGAGGCCCAACTCCCACTCTTATACTAATCTGGGGGGCTGGGATACCTGCTAGGTCACGCCTTATGGGTGGGACCTGGGAGGGGGTGGTTACACCCACTTCCGTTTGTCCAGTTTCGCGCCAGAGCTGGGGCTGGAGTGCCCCAGCGCCGGTTTGAACTGGACTATGCAAGGAACACCTTGTGTGCCCCAGGCATGTCTCATTCCTTTCAGCCCACCCTGCCCCAATACACTAAAGGCTGTCTGGGGAGGTGCTAGCACCTCCCCAAGCAGGAAACCTATTGTCCAGGCCTCCCTGGCTGGGATCACTCCCAGCTGCAGGAGGTCAGACTTGTGTCGTGGCAGCAGCATCCATTTTGTGATGCTGAGGCTTTGGTCAGAGTTAAACAGCAAAGTAGGATTTTAACATGTCTCTCCCTCTAGAAGGGAGGAATAATATCCTCATCACCAGAAATGGTATGGGGGTATTATTCCAAAGTGTTAGACACCTTACACGACATGTTTTGATAAAGCCAAACCAGAGTTACCATAACCGTTTAAGATTATAAGGCACTTTAAGAGTATATGGTAGGCTATATCATAGAACAGCTATAAGGACATGGTTCCGAAAGCTGCAGACAGGCTCAGCTCATGCTAGAGCACCATCTCACATGTTACCAAGCACTCTGCCTCCAGGATTGTTAAGGCCTGCCATAGGAGTGGCTGATAGGTACACATGTGTCTATATATAAGGTAGATATAGATATACTATATCTAAGCAAGGGGTGATTACACGACCTTGCCCCAGCTGGGTGATCAGCCAGTTGTGTCTGATTGGAAGGCCAGACCAGGGGTGACATAATACATGCTGCAGCCCCTGGGAGGCCTAGGGTACACCTATGCCCTGGGTACCTAGGGTACACTGTACAGGGTCCAATAAGGTGATCCTTACCAATTGGTTATGTACCTAGGGTACATGGAGTCCATTTTAAAGAGAGAGCAGACAGCCTGAGACCCTGAATGGCAGGATCTCAGGCCAACTAAGTCGAAAAACCAGCTAGACACTAGGCAAAAAGTTGGGGGTAACCATAGTCAGATATCCACCTTCCTACACGCCCCATGGGTGTGTTGCTGTTTTCTTTGTACCTCTGATACAGAGCTCACTGCCACCAGACCATCCACAACACCAGAGTGCTGTGTGGCCTGCTGAGAGGTTCTTTAAAGTCTCTGTAAACCCAAACAGTTACACTGTGATTTAATGTCACACAAAAGAAGGGTAGCACGGTCTACAAATATAAATCTTGGATGTGGGAAGAATGGATCCAATATTACCAGCTGGAAAACCTGGTGTGCATGCATTTTTTTGCTCTCTTTTGCATGTGCTGCTTTCTTCTTTGCTTCCCCTCCCCCTCCCCCGATATAAACGCTGTTTCCCCTAAATCTTCTGATGTTCCCCCACCATGCCTGCCTGTTCTTTTTTTTAAATATTCCCTTCTCAGCTTCCTGCTCCTCCATTGTTCCCTATCCCTACTTCTTAGTGTAGGAAAGTATCCCTTTTTTCATGGTTGCCCCCCACTTTTTGCCTGATGCTGTTGCTCTTTGGCTAAGTGTGCCCTGGGTCCCTGCCAACCAGGTACCCAGGACCTATGTTCTTTTCCTGAATCTGTTCCCACTGAACCACCAATTGGGAACTCTCTGGCCACATAAAAGTCCATTGCACAAGGTACCATGGGTACCAAGGGCACTGTGACCAGGGAAGGCCTCTAAGGGCTGCAGAACATATTGTGCCACCCTTAGAGGCTCTGTACCCTGACACACACACACACACACACACTGTATTGGTGCAGAACAAAGTGAAGAGTCGACATGGTACACATCCCTCTGTGCCATGCCTGCAATCCACGGCCTAGGGCATAGGTCAGCCACCCCTCTGGCTGGGTGCACTATACCAATGGTTAGGGTACAGGTGCATAAGCCCTGTATCCCTACAGTGTCTAAGTACATTCCCAGACATTGTAAGTGTAGTAAAGACATAAATAGTATATAGTCTTGGGGCTTGTGATTACGAACTCCACAGCACCATAATGGCTTTACTAAAAACTGGGAAGTTTGATATCAAACTTCTCAGCACATTAAACCCACACTGATGCCAGTGTGGGATTTTAATGAAAAATGCACTCAGATGGCATCTTAGAGATATCCCCTGAAAAACGATCTGACTGAGTGGCTGCTCACCAGCTGCCACCTCCAGACATGTTTCTAGACCCCTGGGTGGAGAGCCTGCTACACTCAGGGTCCTGAAACAAAGCATATCCTGGGTCGATGTGTCAAGCCACCTCCCCAGGATGGGCAGGGTCCACGAAGGGAAAGCTTCAAAGGCTTGCTGCTTTTGTAAGCTGAGCCAGCCATTCGCTGCTCCATGCAACTGGCCCTCACTGGTTCTGACCCCCACTTTTGGTGGGCGAATCGGTGGAAAAACCAAGACAGGAGGAAAGGTGTGACCACCTTTGCCAACCCCACCTCTCAGATGGGGGAGGTGAGAAGAAGCACAGCTCTCAGTCCTCGCCATCTTGAAGATAGGGGGACTCAGCCATCCAAAATGAGGCTTATTCCCCCCTCCGACTGGAGGGTGGTATAATAAGGGGTGTACCCACCCCAAGGAAGGTATCCATTGGTCCCAACTTGTACCTACCTGAAACACCCTTAAATTTAGAACCAGAAGACGAAGGACCAAAGAGCCGTGCTGAAGGAAGAAGAGGAGGACACCAACTGACTTGGCCCCAGCCCTACCAACCTGTTGTGACCTCGACCTACTCCAGCGCAATCCCTGTGTGTCCAGCAGCTAGCAGTCCCCCAAAACCCAGAGGACCTGCCCTGCCTTCCCCAACCAGTCTTTGTCTCCTGTGAGCACCAGATTTGCTCACCAACATCCAGCCAAATCAGCGAGTCTGCACCCGACGCCCACGGCCCGAGTTCGAGTGGCCCAACACCATGAGGAGGTCTCCCTGACGATCCTGACCTGGGATGTGGTGATCCCTGACCCACCTCAAGTCTGGAGGCAATGCCTGCAGCTTCTTTCTGGAGGAAATTTCCGACCGCCACCGGAGCCGGTAAAAGAAACCCGATGCCAAAAGACACCCCTGCACTCTACGCCCCGCGGCCTTGGGTGGCCCAACCGACGGTGTCCCAGCATCACTCGACATCCCGACTTACCTCTCCAAGCGGTGGTCGCCTCCAGAAAATCTTTGTGCCCGAGCCTCCAGTGTTTGTTGAAACTGGGGAATCCCCATAGAAAGCAACAGGGCACCCGGCGCCAAAACAGCACCCTGCACCCGGCCGGCCCTGTGCCGCTGTATGTACCCTTTTTGTGCTAATTTGAACCCCCCCTGTGCCTGAGCCTAACCCCAGGAGCTTTGCTCCTTCAACCTTGATGCTTGCTCATGAGCAGCCACCAACCGGAGGTCCCCTATCCCCCTCTGGATAACATTGGGTCTCAGCACTCTGCACTCGGCCACCTTAGTGCCGATCAGGGTGCTTTGTAAGTGCATTATTGACCCTGGGGGAACTCTTGTTCTAACCCCAGAAACTCAACCTTCAAGACCGTTTACTTACCTGCAAAACGATAAACCCATTTACCTCCATAGGATTGCATTTACTGTTTACCTCTGAAAAAGTTGTGTGTTGAGGGTGTTTTGTATGGAAACCTAAGAAACTGTGTTCTTATAAAAACTGTTTTACTCACCTTTTATCTAGGAAATGTCCCAGTGTGATATCTAGGCATATCACACTGAGTAGAAAAAGTAATCTGAAAAGGAACATAAAAAGCAATCACATTGTAATTGCAAAGTAACTGAAAAGTAATTTCAACTGTTTCTGAACATTTGACCTACCTGTATCTACATTCAACTGCATTCAGCTGTATTATCAGAAAAGTACTATTTTTACTTAACTGCACCAAATCTGGTTTGGTTCTAAAAACAAAATACAACAAAGAAATATTTTCATAACAAACAATTGGTCAGAGTTCAGTCTATGAGTGTGTGAAATAATTTCTTGCCTGAGTGTGTATAATAAATGCTTAGCGATACTGTCTGATAAAGCCGTACTGCTCGCCACACACCACCACAAACAGAGAGTAAGGTATTATCTACATTTACCTCTGCCTACCTTTGGGAGATCCACTGGACTCTGTGCACACTATGCCTTACTTTTGTATAGTATATTCAGAGCCAGCTTCCTATATTTAGCACCCCATGCTCTGTCTATCCTCTGCTGCCCGACTCTTCCTCCATACTGCCTGACGCCATTGACTTTCCCAGTATGGGGTGCTCCTAAAATATGCCGGCTTTGGGAAAGCCAATATGAAAGACTGGCCCTCCTAAAATCATAAAAATATTTTTTACTATACTTTTTAAATGCATGACGCAATGTGATAATGCAATGCTTAGGCCGTCTGAAAAGTATAGAACACATTGAGGCATATTTACTAGGAAATTGAGCTGCGCTGCGAGCAATTTAGCTCTGCTGCGTCATTTAAAAACGCATGTATGCGCCGTATTTACAAGAATACGGTGCACACCTGTGTTTGCCCTTGCGCTGGCACCAAAAAAGCTGCCTAGCACCAACACAGACGCTCTTGCATCATAGTGTAAGGGTGCCTGAATTGCAGGGATGATTGTTTATGTGCAAGAAAGGACACCGAACATAAACAATCTTTAAAGGTGATTTGCTCTTTCTATCTGGGCTGCAGAATGCAGCCCTCATAGAAACGGAAAAAATGAGGAGAAATACAATTATTTCTCCTCGTTGTGCCAATCTAAAGCCTGCTATTCAGTGGAATTTTTGGTGCTGCCTCAGATATACAGATCCTTGTAAATCTGGGGCAGGGTCAAAACACAATGGGTGTTGCAGCGGAACGCCCACCTCAACACCTACTGCACGCCCTTTTCTCGCAGATACCTGCGAGAATAGTGACAATATTTACAAAGCAGCGTTAACGCTGCTTTGTAAATATGGAGAATGACATTGTGCCCCCAGAATGTCAGAAAAAGTGATGCTCTGGTGGCGTAATGCCCTTGTAAATATGCCCTAATGTTTTATAGACTTTTAAGATGACCTCCAAAGTGATGACACAATGCCATGTTCTATGATTTAACATGGCGACTATTTTGAAAGTATATAATAAAATGGGCCAGAGTTGTTGGATTTTCATACAATGCAGAAGAACAACCTAATTTGCTTAATTGCATTGCACAAGGGAGAAAACACACAACAGAGCCGTATCTAACACAATAGAACTGCTGCTGCTGTCTTCCCCTCTGCTAGCTCACAAACATGCTGCCTTGCATGATGCACTATGTCACACCATGGTGCAGAGGTAGTGTGCGCTGTTTAGCATAGGAGTTTCTACTGAAGCATACCATTCAGTTCAAGTTTCTATGGGTCCGATTCACAGAACTAACTTAAGACAAAATCTTGGGGCCCGATTCACAGAACTAACTTAAGACAAAATCCTAAACGTACTACTTTTGGTATTCACAGAAGGCATTTAGTAGTAGTAAAGTTAGGATTTTGTCTTAAGTCTGTCTTAAGTCTGTCTTAAGTCTGTCTTAAGTCTGTCTTAAGTCTGTCTTAAGACAGTCTTAAGTCTGTCTTAAGTTTGTCTTAAGTCTGTCTTAAGTCTGTCTTAAGTCTGTCTTAAGTCTGTCTTAAGTCTGACTTAAGTCTGTCTTAAGTCAAACTTAAGACAAAATCCTAACTTTACTACTACCAAATGCCTTCTGTGAATACCAAAAGTAGTAGGACAGACTTATGACAGACTTAAGACAGACTTAAGACAAACTTAGGACAGACTTAAGACAGACTTAAGACAGACTTAAGACAAAATCCTAACTTTACCACTACTAAATGCCTTCTGTGAATACCAAAAGTAGTAAGTTTAGGATTTTGTCTTAAGTTAGTTCTGTGAATCGGACCGCTAAACTTACTACTTTTGGTATTCACAGAAGGCATTTAGTAGTAGTAAAGTTAGGATTTTGTCTTAAGTCTGTCTTAAGTCTGTCTTAAGTCTGTCCTAAGTTTGTCTTTAGTTTGTCTTAAGTCTGTCTTAAGTCTGTCTTAAGTTTGTCTTAAGTTTGTCTTAAGTCTGTCCTAAGTCTGTCTTAAGTCTGTCCTAAATTTGTCTTAAGTCTGTCTTAAGTCTGTCCTACTACTTTTGGTATTCATAGAAGGCATTTAGTAGTAGTAAAGTTAGGATTTTGTCTTAAGTTTGACTTAAGACAGACCTAAGACAGACTTAAGACAAAATCCTAACTTTACTACTACTAAATGCCTTCTGTGAATTCCAAAAGTAGTAAGTTTAGGATTTTGTCTTTAGTTCTGTGAATCGGGCTCAATGACTATAATGTCACAAGAATCACACGCATTCCATGTGGGCTGAGCACTGCAGCACACATGCAATGCATGTTTTTTTAAATAAATAAACATATTTCCACTTGCTAACATCTGCTTCACGGAAGTGTTAGTTTGGATGTAATGCCCTGTATGGCTATTTTAGTAGATTGGGCTTTGCATTAAAACCTCTGAGTAGTTGTACTGATTCTCTCCTATAATGCCCCAGTAACGCCCTGTGACACAAAGTGATGAAGATTTTGCTACACTTTGTGGTGACTTGCATCTCTCTGCACCAGGGCAAAGCTTTAGTAAATCTGGGCCACGTTGTTTTATACTTTCGGAATGGCCGGTCAATGAAGCCAAGCTGTAGGCTGGTCTCTGAGTGTATGTGATATTTGATGCTCAGTGTTTATTGTTTGAGTCTGT
This sequence comes from Triturus cristatus, assembly GCF_964204655.1. Lineage (NCBI taxonomy): Eukaryota > Metazoa > Chordata > Amphibia > Caudata > Salamandridae > Triturus > Triturus cristatus. The sequence continues at coordinate 757,388,790 of NC_140591.1, forward strand.
GTTGGTTCTGGTACATGGCTGTCTCTGCTAGCTGTTTCTTTGGGACAGTGCATTGTATTTTTAAAGAGCCATCAGACCCCATTCGGTGAGCCACAGGACAAGCAGGGGTTGGGGGTCATTTGCCTCTGATGTCCCAGGGCCTGTCCTACATTGGCTCTGCAGACTGTGACAATTGCTATGCAAATACATTTCAATTATAATTCTCAATGGTAGCAAAGATGAGCAGTTATACACTTTTCAGCGATATATAGGGGGGGGTGCTTTAATCTCAGAACTCAGGCATCACCCATCAATGCGTGACGTTTTGTCCTCCCTTTGCTTTACTTTGTTAAAGAAAAGTACTTTACTACACACAGAAAATTCAGTGCTACACAAGAGGGGCAGCACAGATGAGTGCTTCACTGACGCAGGATAATTGTGCTTGGGCTAGTGTTACCCTCCCCTGCCTCTCTCTCTCCCCAGATACAAGTTCTGTCTGGGGACAGTGTCAAGCACATGTGCAGATTACCCCCTTTTACTTGTTTGTGCTTGCAGTTTATTTAGGAGGGCGCGGGTGTCATTTTCTCACCACAGTGGAGTCTGTCAGTTCGTCCTGTGCAGCTGGTAGGGACCTGCAGCATTCATTGGGCTCACTCCGTCTTCCAGGAGGAGACATGCCAGCCGGAGGTGCTGCCTCACTTGGGCTGCAACTGCAGCAGGCAGCGATTGAGGTCACTACCTGGAGTCTGTGCAGGCATGCAGGGTTCCAGTGCTGTCACATGTCTGGCTGGTGACATGCCTGATTCTGGGCATTGTGTGAAATCAGCCCATGGCCCAGGGGTTTAAGGGTCAAGGTGCTGCCTCGATGCAGTTCTCTTAGTGGGTCACAACACAATTCACTGATGTAGCAGATCAGTCAGCTCATTCACAGTCAGCTCGGGCAGTTTGTCATTGGAGTCCATATGTGCACAGGTCACTGTTGCAGTGGCATGATCTGCTAAGTCATAATTTGTGGTTGAAACAGAACAGTCTGCATGGGTAGAATATGTAGATGCCATGGTACAGTCTGCTGGGGCACAGTTTGTAGATGTTGTGGTTCCCCATTGGAACCTCTTGCATGGGAAAGCTGAACTCATGTTCCCTGGAGCATGCAGATTAGTCTTCTCAGTCCTCCTGGGTGGACAGACCCTCACTTGTCTGGGGTCAAGCAGCTTCTGGCTCTCCTATCACAATTATGACTCCAGAAGGATGGTCTTGGCAGGCTCCTTCCCTTTCTCAGCAGATAGGTTGGCTTCCAGGCACTTCAGGATAGTGCGGCAGATTTTGTCTACCACATGAGACTCTAGGTGATATCTCCTCATCTCTGGGAAGCTGGCTGTCAAGCAGACACCAGCTATTGTTGCACAATAGTCTTATGAGTATTTTATGTAGCACTCCCTTCCTTGGTCAATAAGAACTTGGACCTGGAACAATGAGTGGATAAGTGGCTCCCACGTTTATACAGAGATGGGATGTGGATTCTCTGTCTGCCCTTTCAGAACCAACTTGAGGTGGATCTTTTTTCACATGCCTTCTTCAGGCGGTTCACCACACACAGTCCTGTGTACAGAAATGCTCCTCACAGCATGAGTGGATTACCCCCAGAAAGGCACAAAGATATGTGATCTTTCTGCACCTGGCGATCAACAGCTACACTGAATAGTGATCAGAAAAGAGACAAAAGGCTGGTCCCACCCAAAAGACACTTCTCACTTTGAGCAGCAGAAACTGCAGTCCCACTTTTAAGTCTCACCATCCCCCAAATGGCAGTACCCAAGAGGACTAATTAGCAGCCCCTCTCAGCAAAAGGGCCCAACTGAATTTCTAAAGGAGTCTTGTCTCCTCTTCCCCACTCTAGTGTTTATGTCTTCTGCCTACAGCTTCAGGGATGTTAGTAATACATTTCCACTGCCTGGAAAAACTTCACCTCCATCTTGTGCACTGGAATAGGCCAAGTGCTTCTAAAATGGAACACACAGGCCTTCCTTACTCTAGTTCACTCATACACAGAATGCATGTACTACAACGCCACATACATATTCATGCATAACATTCACTCAGGATGGTAGAACTAGGATCTGTATTAGCACATAGAATTGGAACTTTACATGAGTGGGCCTGTAGCCATCCACTCTTGTGACACAGATAAAAAGGTCTGGTCAAAACTACTGATTCACAAAACACAGTACACTTTCACCACTGCTCTACATGCTAAACCTGTGACAGGGATGATAGTCCACTTTCTGATAAATTAGGGCATGCTCCCTCCTGGTACTGGACAGGCCCAGGATATCACTCATGTTAAGGGACAGGCCTAGGCCTTTGTGCATACACTGGAATAGAGTGAGGCTGTGGTCAAATCAAAACCAGGAAACCAGATATAGATAGTTGGACACTAGAGGCAGGGGAACATGACTGTATGCCATGCAGCGAACATTCTGTCCCAACAAAAGACCCTCCCAGGTCAGAGAGCCTGGCACCATTCTCCACTGTTAGAAATGTCAGTTCATCAGATCAGCAGAATTGAGGGAAAGTTGATCTGCATACCTGTGGTGCAATCCGGCTTTATGCTCCACTGTGAAATCTAGTCTTTCCAGTGAGATAGGCCATTGCTGCAACTCAGGATTTTCCCCCCTTAATTGCCATCAACCACTTCAGTGGTTTGCTTTCTGTCTGGACCAAAACCTTAGTACCAAAGAGATATGGCCGGACCCTTCTCATAGTTCACGCTATAATAAAGTATTTCTTCTCAACGGCCAGCTAGTTCTGTTCCCTGGATAGTAACTTACTGTGGTATTTAGGTTTGTATTTTATGTATGTTAATAAAGCTCTGGGGAAGGTTAGCAGTACGTTCCATCATGTAACATGGAATGTGGAGCTTAGAATGTGAGGTAAAAGAATTGGTGGCTGATGAGCGGTTGGTTCGATCGCTGTGCCCCGTTGACCGGTATTTGTGGTTTATCAATAAATACCTTTTTTCTACAAACATCAACTGAGAAGCATCTTCACAGATTTGGCGATGAGCTGGGATAATGACTGATTTTGGTTGAACTATCCTACTTCCATAAAGACGGAAAGAAGTAACACGTTATGGGAATTGAACTCAACATAGGGTACTTTTGTCTAGTAGGGCCCAGGGATCGAGTGCTTGAAGTGTGCTTCGCTGCGGAACTCTCTTGTATTGCTGTGCACGTTTTGAAGTCTGTGCTTTGACTTGCGTTCACCGGTTTTAAGTAAACTAAATTTACGGGCACTCGCTCGAGTCACTGAGCGCGAGCCTCATGTTATGGCAATCTGCGCATGAAGTCAAGCAGTGTCATGAAGTGCGAGCCTCACTCAGTGTCGATCTGCGTGTGAAGTCATTCAGCACATGTGGGAAGGCTGAATATGTTGTAATGACATATGCACACATGCATCAAATCAGCGCATACTTCTAGTGTACTCTCACCGTGTTTAATTTCAGCAGTGTTTATCAGCTGTCTTTGGTTTCAATTTTTCTGAGTCCCGTTTCAAGCTTTAAACTTGCCGTTTCTGCGCTGCATGCTCCGTTTGCCTGACCATCGGCACACTTCCCAAATGCACGAGAGGAGGCTACCATACAGTAGAAGCTCAACGAGAGGTTTCTCTGGCAATCGCCTACAGCGACCCCACTGATCTACTCTGGTTTTACTCACAACAGCGATTGGCACACTTTATAATCGTGTCAAACGATTCCAGCTGTCTACTATGTGTCAACAGCGATTTGCACACTTACATAATCTCATTCCATCTCAAGGTGTCTAGCACGTGTCAACAGCATTGGGCACATTTGGTGCTTCTAGGGAACTTTGGATTTTGCTGAACTTAGAACCCCTATATTTATTGGGGGGGGGGGGTATTTTCTTCCTTTTCTTCTTCAATGTCTTACTTGGCCTATTCTTGTTTTATTGTGTGATTGAATCTTGTGCAAAATGCAAACAGAAACTCCACCCAGTCCGTTTTTATAAGAACCTAGTGAACCACAAATAAAATGGAGGTTATGGTACAGGTAATTTAATGCATATCTAGGTGCTATTGATGGTCTGAAATTCAAACCAGAGAGTAAAAGAAGTTTACTTTATTACTATCTGGGAGTTGAAGGTCAAAATTTATTTACCAGCATACACGGGCCATGACACTGAGGATTTAGATGAATATCAACTTGCTATAAAGCAATTATCTATCTATTTTGAGGTTAAGGTTAATCATGTAGTGCACAGACATATATTTTTCACTCGGTTTCAAGCTCCTAATGAATAGATTGATTCTTTCATTACTGCTTTAAAAGTATTAGCAGAATATTGTGATTTTGAAAATGTTACCTCACAATTGATCAGAGACCAGTCTCTAGGTGTAATTCTAAACAAATATAACAGAAATTGTTATCTTGCAAGAATCTAATGCTGGACGAAGCCATTGATATAGCGAAGAGCATAGAGTATTCACAGTTGGATTCTAAGCAATTGGATAATGACATTCCGCATATAGCTTTGTTGATTCACAAAGTGACATTTCAAGTTTTATCAAGAATAACAATACTTCAGGAAGGAGTGGTAAAGGGGTTGTTGCTTCCATTAGTAAACGAAGTAGAAATGTTACTACCAGAATGGGTCAGGCAGGCAATGCCCACAATCCTTCTAAACTGATTTGTTTTAGATGTGGGTCCACCACTTATGTGTCGAATTTTAAAAATTGTCCAGCTATTTCGCAAGAATACTGGAAATGTAAATTGTTGGGCCATTTTGGGAAAGTTTGTAGGGGTGGTAGGCGCTTTACTGTGAGATCTGTTCTTGACCAAGAAATTGGTGATAATTGTGAGAGCATATAGAAAAAGAGTAGTGGAATTGGTACTTTCTTTGGATTGTGTAGAAATTAACAACATACACAGAAGGAAAAATTGTAATTTTCTACCCATTCCTATTCAAATTGAGGGCACTATTATTCCCCTTCTTGTGGATTCAGGTGCAAGAGTCATAATTATTTCTGTAGATAAGTACAAAGAGTGTTGGCCACTGAAATTGCCATTGCTCCCGGATGTTGTAACAAATGCATTTGAAGGCAATAGAATAGATTTATGAGGATATTTCTAGGGAGATATTGAGTTTGAAAGTAAAATTATACATTGCAAAATTTATGTTGCTCATAAAGGCATAAACATTTTAGGACTTTGGCATCAAGCTGAGTTTGGGATGATCATTAAACCTGGACAAAAACAGCCTGTTTCATTAATAAATGTGGTATGTGACAAAGTATATTGGAAAATGAAATTTGAGAAAGTTTTTAAAAACAAAATTGGTCAGATCAAGGATTTTGTTCACACCATTAAGGTCAAAGAATGTGTTTTTCCTGTAAAACTTAAGGTAAGGAATGTTCCTCATAGCATAAGAAAGGAACTCTCAAAAATGTTAAAATACGTGCAGAGTGATGGTATTATTGAGAAGGTAGATGCTACATTATGGTTGTCACCAATTGTTTTAGCCAATAAGAAAACTGGTGAATTGTGATTATGCATAGACACAAGGTCAGTCAACAGAGCAATTTGGGTAGAGAATTTTGCCTTACCACGTATTGATGACTTGATCACAGCTGTAGGTCAGTCCAAATGGTTTTCAAAATTAGATTTACGTGCGGCGTATCATCAAGTTGTGCTGCATGAATGATCTCGTCATTTGGCTGCATTTGTCACACCTGATGGTACTTTTCAATTCTGTCACATGCCATTTGGTCTCAACACGTCGGTCTTTAAAAAAGTAATGAGCAATATTTTACAATGTCATAGTATTCCAAGATGATATTTTAGTGCACACTGATACAGAAGAACAACATACTGAGGCTGTGGAACGTGTGCTCACTATTTTACAAAATAGTTGTGTACTGTTAAAGATGATAAATGTATTTTATTTTTCGCAGTAAATGGAATTGAATATTTGGGTCAAGTTCTCTCTAAAGATGGTGTCAAACCCAAACCAAGTATTGTTGAAGGCATTATTAATGCTCCTCATCCTGTTGACAAAGATCAGTTACGTTCCTTTATCGGCATGTGTGAGTTCTATGCTAATTTTATTTGAAGTTTTGCAATTTTAACAGAGTTTTAGAAGCTTGTTAAAAAAGGAGCGGATTTTACATGGATATCAATTTGTCAAAAACATTTTCAAATTATCAAACAGAGTATTGTAGCAGCTCCTGCACTTCAACCATATGTTGAAGGTAGCGATGTGTATATGACAGTGGATGCTAGTCATTATGGTGTGGGTGCTGTTTTATCACAGTTGGTTGATGGTAAAGAGGTGACAGTAGGATTTGCATCCAGAAGATTGCAGGAGGTAGAATTGAGGTACTTGAGAAAGAGATGTTAGCCTGTGTATGGGCACAGAGAAGTTGACATCTTTTTATTTTTTATTTTATTTTCATGGAATTTTTCTTTTATACTGCTATATTTCTAATACCGTGAACCTCCCACCATGACGGCGGGTAAGATTTGAGTATGTGAATATATGAAAGATTCAATGCTGGAGAATTGACTTTAGTTACCAAATTAAGAAAAAGTTCTTTACTGATTATGGGAAGCTCAGTCAGGGAATGAGGATTCCTGAGAGCAATCAATTGATTACCAGGGAAGGTACTAGCGGGCATACTGGCTTTAATGGCAATAAGCTTGTCAGTGAACAAAGTACTACGCTTGTTACAGAAAGATTGAGTTGGAGGTAATTTTATTGTTACTCTGTCACAGTTAGATAATTCAGAAACAATCACAAATATGTCTTTAGATTTGTTTGGTGAGTTCATTCTTGTTAGAAAAATAAGTGGCCTTGGTTTGTAGGACAGAATTTTTATAATGCTTAAGTTGAGCCTGATAGATATCTTTGTTATCTGGAAAATAATTTCTTCTCCAGTTGCGTTCAGTGCGGTGCAGGGCTAATTCTTTAAGTTATAAATCTTCCGTGAACCATCTCAGAGAGTCATGATGCCTGGCCGTTTTGTCTTTCCTAAGGGGAGCATGGATGTTGCTGGCATCTGCCAGCCATATTCTGATATCTCCTTCATTTAGATTGATATCGGAATGTTTCATAGGCATGGTGGATGCTAGAGAGTTGCAGAAGGCATTGATGTTAGAGTGAGTCCAGTTCATAGCTAATAGTTCCGCCCTAGCTGGGGTTTTGGAAATGGTCAGATTGCTAAGGGTACATTTTATTAAGAAATGATCAGACCAAGCACAAGGCGAGGGCGTTAGGGTAGACACCATGAGGTTAGAGGTCCAAACTTGATCAAGGGTGTGTCCTTTTATATGAGTGGGCAATGTCACAGTTCAACAGGTAAGTTAGTTCTAATGAGCTTGGGCCACCCATCTCATTGTTGGCCCATTAGTTAAAATATCCAATAAGTAACATTTTAGCATGGTTGATTACTAAGTGGGATATTTGTTCCCCTAATACATGGGGAGATGAGGAATGTAGTGAGGGGGACTGTAGATCAGAACACAAATCAGAGGGGTGAAGGAAGAGTCAAGTTTGTTGACTAAACCCTCTACTGAGGTAATGTCTAGGGCAGTGAGTTTGATAAACGTCAGATCCTGATGGATTATGGCAGCAACCCCTTTGCCTATTTTTCTTGTAGCCCAATTAGTCTGAAGAATGTAGTAGTTACTTGAGATTGCTGCGAGGATTTCTGGATAGGACTCAGGGGAAAGACAGGTTTCTGTTAATAGGAGTATGTCCGGTTTTACAGAGTCTAGTAAGTGAAACATTTCTAATTGATGTATCACCAGTGACTGTGTGATCAGACAAATGATTGTTAATTAAGTCATCCTGTGGTTAGCCTGCTTAGGGGTGTTGTCTTCAATAGAACACAGTAAATTTAGTTTGGGGATATAATCCCAAATGTTTAAGATCCTTGAGTTAGCTAATCGGGATGTAGTAGTGGGGATTGAGTGAGTAGTCGGTATAGTAACAATGTCTCAATTCGAACGAGGAGTAGGTGAAAATTTGGGCATAGTGACTAGCCCCTATCCCTGGACAGCCACGGATGGGCGCAGATGGGCTTGCCTTTGGCGCGGCCGCTGCGTGCGACCGCTGCACGTGTTTGCTGCGCTCCCGCACTGCATCTGGCATTAAATGGCCATGTACTGCTCTAAGCTCACCACCAATAATAAGTGGCATATTGCCTCTTTTAATCACTTCAGAAGTAAAGATAGACCAAAATTTATGTTCATCAATTGTTGGACCATAGACATCAATAATATGAAAAATGGTAGTTACAATTTGAATTTTTGATATAATATAACGACCTTCTGTTGCTGAACATTTAGATAGTATTTGAACGTTTAACTTTTTTGTAAAAAGGATAGCAGCCCCGTTCTTTTTATTAACTGCACAAGAAGAAATAGTGTTACCCGTCCACCGTTTATTCATTTATGATAAAACTGAATCATCTATATGAGTTTCTTGAAGTAGGCAAATGTCAGCTTTATATCTGGCTAAATAATCAAAAAGTTTAGTTCTTTTAACAGGGTGTCATAAACCTTTAACATTAAACTAAGCAACTTTAGTTCTATTAATATTATCCATAAACAGCAAAAAATCAGCTAGAAAAGAGAAAGATAAAATATAGTTTAAGGGATTAAAGAGTAGCTCCAGAAGAAGATGATAGGGTAAAAAGGAAAAACAAGGACAATACATATAAAAACAACATAGAAAACATAAATAATGTTTTAGAATCGCAGTCATGCATATGCAAGATTGACTTGCCTAGACAATGCCCTCATGATGAATATCGACAAATAGGCTTTGAATAATATTATACAAAAGTATGAATGTAAGAAGAAGTGTTACTCATTTCCTTGGATAGCACAGAATGCTGATCTAAAAAAACGCAAATATCCTCAGGGCTTTGAAAAGATTTTGAGATACCATCCTTAACTTTTATTGAATTGTCAAGAGACTTTCATTGAAAGACTAGCCATGTCTTTGTGAATATTTTTAATTTCTAAAACAATGTTGTATGTATTTGAGCGTACTGCTAGTAATTCAACCAATAAACTAACTAAAGAAGGCTTATTGGAATCAACAATTTTTGACTTTACTGGTGGGGGAGAAAATATTTGTTTACGTTTGTTAGCTGTAATGTGCACATTTTTTCTTTCCATATTAATATCTTCCTTGCAAAATACGTATAGATGACGTCAAACTCACTTCATTTTTTTTTTTCATTTTTTTTTATTGAGCATGATCTGTAGTATTCATTCAAACAATTTCTTTAAAATAAAAAAAAAAGAATAAGTTCTTAATGAAACAAAAGTACATCAGGAAAAAGAACGGAATCATTACAGCACAATACATATGCACAGCTGATATAAAAGATAAAAGATACAGAGTGGAAATTTACACAGTTTTACATCGTCAAATCATCAAATCATGTCGGCCCTTCTCTTATCAGGGGGGAGATCTTATATTGGAGTACCAGTTGGAGATTGGGGCCCAGATCTGGGTACCCCGGGCTCTAGCTTTCCTACCTCTTGTGCTATATATAGCTATCTCCTGCTTATATGCGGCAAGAAATCGACTAAGCCACATCTGAAAGGTGGGTACATTGGGATCTTTCCAACAAGCCACCAGAATGATACGAAAAACGGCAGTGCCCAGGAAGACAATCCTCTGTTCCTCCAAACTGCACCCTAAGGATTCATCATAACCTAGAAGAAATAGGGTAGCGGAGGATCTAAAATTCCGCCCGAATATTTGAGTCCAAAATCCTCCAATCAATGTTTGTAAATTATCTAGTTTCGGACATTCGGCAAACATATGAATTAAATTTGCCTGTCCCTGTCTACATTTGGGGCAGCAATCATCTACTCGCATTCCCCAGGTGAAGAGTTTAGCCGGAGTAAAATACAGGTTGTAAATAGTTTTAAAATATTGTGCTTTAAGGTTAGGTGCTAAAAATAATGTTGTGTAAAGAGTTAGGGAATAGTCGATATCTACATCTGGGTTTCCGAGTTTTTGTGCCCAGGATCTCTCAACACGATCTAAATCGTCATTAGAGGATTGAGAAAATATATCATATAAAGTACCTATCCTAATAGCTCGCTTCTCAATAATAGAAAAAAATAAAAACTATCTAAATTAATATTAAGTTTAGAGTTACGGATATTGGTAAAGACTTGGAAATATTTTAGATAATCTGTGGATGGAATATCAAATCTCTGTTGTAGTCCCTCAAAAGATGGAATAACATTCTGTACAAAAAAATGACCAAGTGTATATATGCCTAAATTCTCCCATCTCCTAGAGACATTGGTGCCGATCACGATCCGGTAAAAAATGTCCCCGTACGACTCGTATCGGGTCTTTTTACCGTACGAATCGTACAAGTGCCGTACGAACTGGCAATCACCATTCGCATGGTAAAAAGTCCATACGAACCGCACTGGGAATATTTCCCCACACGTCCTCGGGTCGGAAAATGTGTCCGACACGTCCTCGTACGATTCACCGTACAAACGTGAAAGGTGAAGTCCGACCGGGGAATCACGATCCATCCCGGGCGTCCGAATGTACAACCGTATGGTGAAAAGACCGTCCGCACCGAACTCCCATAACAACCATGGAGACGTCCAAACAGGTGCCCGGTACGTGCCGTACCCCCCCAGCCCCCGTAGGTACGCGCCGACCCCCCCCCCCAGCCCCCGTAGGTACGCGCCGACCCCCCCCAGCCCCCGTAGGTACGCGCCGACCCCCCCCCCAGCCCCCGTAGGTACGCGCCGACCCCCCCCCCAGCCCCCGTAGGTACGCGCCGACCCCCCCCCAGCCCCCGTAGGTACGCGCCGACCCCCCCCTAGCCCCCGTAGGTACGCGCCGACCCCCCCCCACAGCCCCCGTAGGTACGCGCCGACCCCCCCTGTGTGTACACCCGTGTACGGTGCGTACCCCCCGTGTACGTTCGAGTCGTACCCCCCCGTGTACGTTCGAGTCGTACCCCCCCCCGTGTACGTTCGAGTCGTACCCCCACCCGTGTATGTACGGTGCGTACCCCCCCGTGTACGTTCGAGTCGTACCCCCACCCGTGAATGTACGGTGCGTACCCCCCGTGTACGTTCGAGTCGTACCCCCACCCATGTACGTTCGAGTCGAACCCCCCCGTGTACGTTCGAGTCGAACCCCCCCGTGTACGTTCGAGTCGAACCCCCCCGTGTACGTTCGAGTCGTACCCCCACCCGTGTATGTACGGTGCGTACCCCCAGCGCTACGCGCTGGGGGTACGCACCGTACATACACGGGTGGGGGTACGACTCGAACATACACGGGGGGGTTCGACTCGAACGTACACGGGGGGGTTCGACTCGAACGTACACGGGGGGGTTCGACTCGAACGTACACGGGGGGGTACGCACCGTACACGGGTGTACACACAGGGGGGGTCGGCGCGTACCTACGGGGGCTGGGGGGGGTCGGCGCGTACCTACGGGGGCTGGGGGGGGGTCGGCGCGTACCTACGGGGGCTGGGGGGGGGTCGGCGCGTACCTACGGGGGCTGGGGGGGGGTCGGCGTGTACCTACGGGGGCTGGGGGGGGTTGGCGCGTACCTACGGGGGCTGGGGGGGGGGTCGGCGCGTGCCTACGGGGGCTGGGGGGGGTACGGTGCGTACCGGGCCACCTACTCTGGTCGATTCGCGCCGTACTTCGCTTTTGCGGCACTTTTTGGGTGCCGTGAAAATATTGCCGTCCGGACTGCTGTCGGTTCGAATCGTAATTCCTGGTTCGTGAAACGCTGCCTGAAAGCGTCCCGACGTCACGTCGCAGCATTCCCGGATCACATTCGTATGTATATTTTCGTCGGTCGGTGTTTTTTACGATTCGTACGGAAATGGTGTTTCCGTGCGAATCGTAATTCCATGTTTGTAAAGTTTTACGACCGGGTACGAGTCGGACGGGGAATTCGCTCCGACCGACGGTTCGTACGCGGTTTTTACCGGATCGTATTCGGCACCATTATCTATCAAAAATGATTAAATGATCTTACTGTGCCAAAGAGAGGTGTATCTTGTTATTTTAGGTATACCTAGTTGTTTGGAGGCAAGTTTCCAGATTTTCCATGCGTCTCCAATCACCTTAAACTTGGTCGAATGAAAAACAGTCTTGGAGGCAAGATGGCGGCGGCCTGTTAGACCGCTCTGAGGCAGCTCCCAAGCCAGCGCTCTAAAGTAGACTAAGGACGAAAGAAACAAAGATGCCTTGCTTTAATTAAATAATAATGATGAAAGTAAAAGGACTTACCCCATTCCTCGCTGCTTTTTAAAGTCCCAGATTGCGATCCTGGTGTGATGTCTGGGAGAAGAGTGGAGGATCGACACTTGGTGTCTGCGCCGGACCCGAGTGCACTACAGCTACGTTTCTCGTTTTGTACCTCTTTGATTGGAGTACTTGTGTTGCGATTAATCGCCCGTATTCAGACCAGCGGGGCAGCTACTCGAGTGAAGCAAGACGGACCCCTAGAGATAGATCAACCGGCTCCGCCTTTTCGGAGTGTCTCCTGTGTTCCCTCTGGCATGGTGCCTAAAAACGCCGCTACGATAGCCGCTGCTGCAGCCAAGACCAGAGCAGCGAAGCAGGCTCTTCGAGACAAGGAGTTGGCGGTGAAGCGAGGCGGCACACGTTTTGAGGGCAGCGGCGATGTTGCAGATCTCGATGCGGGAGTTGGAAAATCAGCGGGGGCCCCAAGACAGCAGTCGAATACGCCCGTAGCTGGTCCATCCGTGATCGAACTGCTCCGGAGGACTCCCGCTCCAGTGTCTGCTCCGGCCCAGACCCTGGTCTTCCCATCACAGAAACCAACAGCTTTTCCAACCGCGGATATCCTGAGAGCTATTCCCGGGTCTACAGCGACACCTAGTGGACAAAATCAGAATGGCAAAGTCAAGGACAGGCAAATAGTGAATACTAGCACAAATGCTTCTATAATTATAGGAGAGGACAGCCCTATGATATACAAGGAGCCTACAGCTGCATTGGCAGGAATAATAGACTCTAAGGCTGGGGCAGACCCTAATGCTGGAACACAAGGTATGGAGAATCTTTCCTTATGTGATACTCCTGTTTTTTCTACTGTCTCATTAGCCTCTTCAACATCATTGACACAGAACACTTCAGCAGGCTTACTCGCGTCAGCACCAGTAACAGTACTTGAAACTATACCAACGGTCCGTAAAACTCCAATGACTGTGGCTGTGCAGGAAGGGCAAATACTGCAATACCAGCCTATATGCAATGTGCTAGAGAGTGATCTGGGGACAGCAGATTTTAGAGCCACTTCAAAAAATCTGGGAGATTTGCTGGAGGGTCCTGATGGCAAGCAGAAAACCGATGGAGACGAGATAACCCCCGATCCTACCGACACTGACAGGGATCCCTCAGACTTCTACTCAATATCAGAAGGGATAGAAGACGCGAGATGGTCAGATGACTCTGAACTTGACATTGAAACTAACACTGGTTCCGAGATGGAGAGTGACCACGAGGTGAGAACGGCAGAATCCAGGGAAAATAAAAGAGCTACCATACGGAAGAAAAGGGCCCAGGGGTTGACTTGGGATTACTCCCCCCCTACTGCATTGGGGTCTCAAGAACATGCCACCGGCTCCCGACCGACGCAGCGGTGCTCTCCAAATCAACAGGATGCTACGCTCTCCACGGTGATGGATACAGTCCTCCAGGCTATCGCCTCCCATCGAGAAGAGACATCAAGGGATGGACGTAAAGCACAACTAGCTCTACATAAGGTTCAGGGTGTAGTGCGTAAATTGTCAAGATCAGTTAATACCTTCAACACCAGAATGACAGAAATGGAAGACCGTGTAGTCATTAATGAGGCAGAGGCTACAGCCACACAGGAACAAGTTGAACTACATGAAGCAGAATTAAGTGACGTCAGATGGAAGCTCGAGGACATGGAGAATCGCTTACGACGTAACAACCTACGCGTCCTCGGAATACCTGAAAATATTGAAGGTACTGATATTCGAGCCTTCATCATCCAACTTTTTAAAGATACACTTCCTGAGCTCTCTTCATGGAACTGGGAGCTTGAGGTGCAACGGGTGCATAGAATTCCAATCACCTTGAAACCCACCAGGAAGCAAGAAAATTATCCACGAGCAGTCCTTGTATTTTTTGGAAACTTTCTTCTTCGACAAGCTATTTCAGATAGAGTCAGGCCAGAAGCTCGACGGACTAGGGACTCCATTTCCTATTTTGTGAGACCGGATTTTTGCCACACTACGGTGGAAAGGAGGTGGCGCCTGTGACAACTTATCAAACCCTTTATGGAGAAGAAAGCACTAGTCTATCTTAACAACTCAGCCAAATTGAAAGTTCTATACAATTTCTATGTTTTCAATGTTATTTTTCAGTCTAAACCTGGTTTGGGAGCGTCTCTCCATCACTAAAGACTCTTATAGAGTCTAATTGCCTCACATTACGGGTGGGGGAGGGTGGGGGGTGGGTTGCAGGGGTTTGTAGGGAGCGGGAGGGGGAGGGGGAGGGGGAGGGGGGTGGGGAGGGGATAACGGGGGAAAAAAATGCAGAAATGAGCTTGATCTGTAGCATAAGAAACTTTAAAGGCTTTTTGGTTACTTTAATTTCTTTAAGTGATTGGAGTTCTATATTAATTATTTTGATTAATCAGAACGGGGAGAGGAATATCAATGTAAATATTGAATTTAAAGTTGCCTGGTGGTGGTGCAAATTATTTAACATTGATGGTACCGGTCCAATGGGGAATAGTTTTGAATGGGGAGAGTAAAATTGCGATGTTGGAACGTAGCGGGTCTCAATGATGGGAGAAAAAGGGCCCAACTTTTTCAACTATTACGTCAGGACCCTGTTGACATCCTCTGTATTCAGGAGACCCACATAGCTGGATGTGATAAAAATTTATTAAAAATTCCTGGATATAATTTGATAGCAGCAACATCTCAAACGTCTAAAATACGGGGGGTCGCTATTTTGGCAAAATCAGGTTTGGGGAGTCCTAAACGCCGACTTGTCGACAAACATGGTAGGTGGGCTGTGGTTCAACTCGAATTGGATATAACCATTTGTTCACTCTATGGCTCTAATTTGGATGACCCACAACTCTTTATCGAACTTGAATTAGAACTGGCTTCTTGGGCCGGCCCACTTATCCTGTGTGGGGATTTTAACATAAATATTGAAAAACTAGTAAACAACAGACTCCCACAGAATTATAGTGGCCGGAAACCCAAAGTCTATAGGGCAGTATCCTGTCTGATGGATAGTCATGACTTAAGGGATACTTGGGACATTTTGAGGCAGAATGATAACGGCTTCACCTATTATTCCTATCCCCATAACAAGTATGTTCGATTAGACTACATTATGACATCAATACATAAGACAGCCCTAATAGACATAATTAAAGACCCCAAAACCATTTCTGACCACAACGCACTTACGTTAATTTTTGAATTGGATAGCTTTAATAGACCTAATATACAATGGTCATTTGACCGGAAGCTTTTTACTAACCCAGATTATATTAATCATATTACATCATCTGCTCAATCTTTCTTTGATTGCAATCAATATAGTGCACCTAGATTCAGTGTATGGGACTGTTTTAAGGCAGTAATTAGAGGAGAGACTATAGCGTTTGTAGCTAACCGTAAGAAAACTCAGGATAGTATTAATAAACAACTTAATGCGGAACTTATTAACCTGGAAATAGTACATGCTAAACAAATCCAGCAAGGAATATCAACCTCTGATACACTGCAAAAATTATTGATTTTAAAAACAGAAATTAATAGCTCGCTAACGCAAAAAGCAGCGGAAATATATCAAGCCAATAGAAATAGAATTTATGAAGCAGGGGAAAAAGTAGGGAGGCAATTAGCTCTTAAAACTAGACAAAAAGAAACATACAATAAAATAAAGAATATCGAATATGAGGGTCAACAGTACACCTCTCCTCAAGATATTGTAGATGTCTTTCGAAAATATTACCAAAAACTATATCAAAATGATAATGAGCACCTATCTACATGAGACACGAAAACCTTTCTAAGTGAGTGGTTGCCGGAACCAGAGCTATCTAGAATACTCGATCGAGGAGGTAGAGAAGAATTAGAGAAAGAAATTACAATGTTAGAATTAGAAACTGCATTGGCGGACCTAGCTAATGGGAAGGCGGCTGGTCCTGACAAGATCCCCCTAGAGTTATATAAGGTGTTGGGCAAACAGATACTACCCTATTTATTAGACCTGTTTCTAGGGATACAACATCACTCAGCTACACCAGAGTCTTGGAAACACACTAATATAGCGATATTTCCAAAAAAGGGGAAACCCCCCCAGCTTCCATCTTCATATAGACCTATCTCACTCATAAACTCTGACTCAAAGCTATACTCCAAGATACTTGCAAACCGAATGAGGGGGGTCATCGAACATCTGGTATCCCCATGGCAACACGGCTTTATCCCTCGGAGAGGAACAACTGACCATACCCGTAGAGCCATTGTCTTATTTGACATCATGGGCGCCACGGGGGGAGAGATGTCGATGGTCTTACTCGATGCCGAAAAGGCATTTGATCGAGTGTCTTGGCGGTTTTTATAGGAAATTAAGGAATACAATAACTTTGGCCCAGGCTTCATCAAAGCCCTAAAAGCCCTGTATATCAGCCCTAGGGCTAAATTATCCATTGAAGGCTTTGAGTCAGAGTTTGTAGAGGTACAAAGAGGCACTAGGCAGGGCTGTCCTTGTTCCCCGATATTATTTGCCCTAGTAATTAATCCTTTAATTTTAAAGCTTCTTAACTCCCCCCAAATACAACCAGTTAAGGTGGGTTCATATTCTACTAAAATATTGGCATACGCCGACGACATTGCCGTGCTTACAACTAAACCGGATGATGCAGTAGCAGAAATAGAACAAATAACCCAGGTTTTTGGATTCTATTCTGGCTACTCACTTAACAGAGACAAAACCATGGTTTTATGTACAAATAATACTATATATGACAGTCCCTATAAAGTCAAAAACGCAACCTATCTCGGTGTAAATATTTCTCCTGAGGTAAAAGAGATCAACCGGCTTAATTATGATCCTTTGATCATGGTAGTAAAGACAGATCTTAAGAGGGTAGATAACCTACATCTTTCAATAATAGGGAGAGCGAATTATATTAAAATGAGCATTTTTCCTAGAACACTCTATCTATTCCGGGCTATTCCATTGATGGCCGACGGTAGCATTGTTAAAATCTTTGATTCCACAATATCTAAATGTATATGGAACTATGGTAAAATAAGGAGAGCATTACCATTATAAACCCTCCCCCTACATAGAGGTGGCCTTGGTATCCCGAACTTGACATTTTATCTCTGGGCGACATTACTCCAACAAATGGGCCTTCTCTTTAAAGTCAAACCGGCCAATCTACCCAACACAGACTCCTATATTCCTTCTATTTTTGAACTTGGATTAGGTGATAAATGTCAAGGGCTATTTTTGAAACAACTTGAAGCGTCCTATTACAAAGAGAAGTTGACATCTTATGTATGTGGCAGGAAATTCTGGTTAAGAACTGACCATAAACCTCTGGTTGATATTTTATCAGGTATAAAAATAAAAAAAGCTATGGCCAGATTTGCTAGGTTGATGACAAAACTACTAGAGTTTAATTTCACTATTATACAGATTGAAGGAGGTAAAAATGTTAAGGCTGATTTTTTGTCAAGATTACCTGTAGTGAACATTGAAATCGAATTGAAAGAACAAGAGGACATAGAGGAATGCATCATTGCACAAGTAGAGGCTAGAGTGATTTGCGAAAACATTGAAGAATGGTTGTGTGCGTTGGAAAGTAATGCTGTTTTAAAACAAGTTAAACATTATGTAATTACTGTTTGGCCGAAAGAAAAAACACTTGATGTAAATCTACAACCATATCATAAAGTGGCTGAGGAATTATCTTTGGAAAATAAAGTGTTAGAGGAGACAAATTGGTGCCTCCGAGCTGTTATCGACAAAGGATAATGGAAACAGCTCATTCAGGTCATCTGGGTATGACAGCAACCAAACGCAGAATCCAAAATGATTTTTGGTGGCCTTGTGTGGATAGAGAGGTAGAGATGTTTTAAGGGAGTGTGTACAATGTTCTTATAGTGATAAGCATCTTTCCACCACTACCCCGTGTCCTAGACCTGTGTTATCTCCTGATAAGGTGTTGTTAAGAGTATCCATAGATTTTCTAGGTCCATGTCACGTTTTGCCAAATAGTATGAGATATTTTGTTGTCTTGTTTGATCATCCGTCTAGATGGGTGGCGGTAAGAGGTGTATCAGAGCCCAACACCAAAGTAGTTATTTGTTTTTTACAGAATATGTTCAGCAGAGAGGGAGATCCTGAGAAATTACTATCTGACAATGGAGTACAATTTACTTCTTCTAGTATGAAGGAATTGTGTATGAAAATGAGTATGAATCATCTACGCACTCCGTTGTATCATGCTCAAGGCAATGGAAAAGCTGAAAGATTTAATAAGGTTTTGGTAGAATGTATTCAATGTGCTGTTAAGCAAATGTGGACTGTGAAGTTGCCTTCAGAGAGGTTGTGTGGACTTATAGAACTTCTAGAGTTCCCCTGATGAAGGCTTATGCCGAAATGCATTGGGAATATATAATTAATGCCATAATCTTCGTAATGCGTTTGAAGTGAAAAAAACGCTCATGATGAATTCGAAATAACAAATAAAGTTTTTCAACATTGAACATTGAAGAATCAAGTATAATCTTTTGAAACCCATTTTGGAGGACTAGTTACGCGCCTGGGGGACACACCCCAAGTTGTTGGGGGGTGCTTTTCTACAGACTTATAGAACTACCCCGCATTCTGTCACTGGTTCAAGGTTCAATACCATTTGAGTTATTGAGAGGTAGGAAGGTTGTGTCAACTTTGAACCCATTTTGGGAACTTCAGATGGTGGGAGGTGAGTGTGAAGTGTTGCAGGAATCCATGAAAGCTAAACATGCAAGCGATAAGTTTAGTTGTGTTAGATGCGAGAATGCACATCTTCTAAGGAAAAGACAAAATGTGAAATTTTCTGTTGAAGAACTTGTACGTATCAAAGAACCTCTAATGTTACAAAAAGGAAAATCTAAGTTCAGAGAACCAATTCGCAACATTGAAATCAGAGGGCAAGCTGTGAAAAGCTGGTCAATGGTGGAATATTTCTCGTTTGACAAAATATACAGTTGGAGACTTGACTAGAAGTACAGAAGATCAAGAGACACAAGTGTTGCGAAGAAGTACAAGAAGACATTTTCTTCCTAGAAAATTCAATTATTAAGTTATGTTTTGGTCTCTATCTGTTGTTGTTTTTTGGCATGTTGCTAGTGCATCTTGCATACAGTTTAAGTTAGTGTATTCTGGTTTTTCACATTTATCTGTTTTTGTAAAAAAATGATTGTATTAATCTTATTTTTTATAAAGGGGGATATATGTGGTGTTTAGGTTTGTATTTTATGTATGTTGTATTATTTAAGGTCTGGGGAAGGTTAGTAGTACATTCCATGATGCAACATGTAATGTAGAGCTTGGAATGTGAGGGAATAGAACTGGTGGCTGACGAGTAGTTGGTTTGATCAGCTGGGCCCCGTTGACCGGTATTTGTGACTTCTCAATTAATATCTTTATTCTACAAACATTAACTGAGAAGAGTCTTCACACCTACAACTAAGAAAGGCCGCTGGATTCTCATGCCCTTTGTCATTTTGTTGAGCCAGTAACACACGAAGGCCCTTGTGTGAAGTAACCATCTGTACCATGAAGGGTTGACTGTACTTGGGACCCTTGAGTTCAGGTGCATTGCACAGTGCTGTTGGTTCCTCGAAACCTTCTCACAGTCCTAAATCCAAATTACCTTTTTAGGCTGATTCTTAAATGTCAAAGCTGCCAAAGGGGCAACTATAGTTAACAACAAAGTTCATTTAGTAACCAGTGGGTCCTAAAGAGTCTCTCATTTGTGTCTGAGTAGTGGCCACCTTCAACTTGTATACTGGCTGAATCTTGGCATCCAAGTGGGCTAATCCTCCTGTACCCACCTGATGCCCTGGGCAGATTATAGTGAATTTTTCTACCTGGCACTTGGTTGATTTGATGGTCGAATTCTTCACCTTATCCAGACCAGTGTCTGGTTCAGGTGCTTCTGATGGTCCTTAGATGAACTGATGAACACCGCACTATCATTGGGGTAGACCACACAAAAAGAACGTGGCTTACCAGGTACTGGAAAGTGCAGGAACATTTTGCAACCCAAAGAGCATTACCTTAAAATGGTATGACCTATGTAGAGTAGGAAATGCAGTCTTTTCCTTGGCAATAGGAACTAAAGCAATTTGTCACCATCCGCTAAATAGATTGGAGGTGGCACTTTACCAGTTCAACAGATCTGGGAATTAGATGGGCATGTGTGTTAGTGACTTCACTGAGGACTCCATAATCCACACAAAAGGGCAAGTCTGTAATACCTTGATTGTATATCAACACCAATGGGCTTGCCCAAGGGCTACAAGGTCTCTCATCCCAAGTCCAACATCTTGGCCACCTCTGCCGTCATGCATTTCTGGACCCTGTCAGTCATGTTTGGGGTCTTGCTTTTGACCGGCAGACTATCTCCTGTGTCAATCTCATGAACATAGACAGGTATTTACACTGGAGTCAGTGAGCACAGGTTGAAAAATCATCCTAGCACCTTCCTGCATTCTATCTGCTTCTAAGGCATCAACTAAGGGGCAAGGTGTGGCCCTACCCCAAATCCATCCCTCATGTCATTATGCAGTACGTCATTAAGAGGTTCATTATTTTGCTCAATTTTCTCTGCATAGCCGTGATGTTTACTACTTAATCTCTCTGGGGATAAGATTTCAGATGGTTCACAGAACACTATTCTGGGTTCTCATATATTGTCTGTGTTAACCAAGTAGTTCTCCTCAGATACTTTCTGAACTACTTGCTATGCCCCACACTAGTGATCCACTAAAGCTCTGCGACAAATTTGCTCCAGAACCAACACCTTTAATCCTCCTGGTATCCAGTCAGCTTTAATTTCTGGTTTAATTTCTGGTTATACTATTTTACAATCAGCTTCTAGCTAGCCTACAATTTCCTAGCAGACCAATGTATTTTGCTATCAACTTTCTGAGGCCAATCACATAGTCCACATAGATTTATGGTGACTCAGAAATAACTTCCCAACCTTCTCTGATCAAGGATGAGCAGGGCACACACTCAGTAGGTGCCCAAAGCCCAAAGAGGAGATCAATGTGCTGCAACAACAAATGATGGACAGTCTGGACTGTTCCAATGAGCAGCAGGGTCAAGAGGCATTTGCATATCGCTGGGTCTAATGTAGGATGGCATGGTGAGCAAAACAATGATGGGCCCAACCCAGATCTCTTGACTGGTGGCGAATGTTTGATTCATTCAGCATTCCGTCCATCATTTGTTTGCGTAGCACTTTTCGCCCTAAGTGGGATGGGTATGCCCAGACGTGGGTCCCTTGCTTACTGTACCACTGGATTCAAGCTAGCCTGGCTGATGAGGGGTGTTTCCCGGAAACTGGTCTTAGGGTGCTAGTTTCTGGTCCAGGGAGGGTTTGGCTTGGCAGTTCGTTCTTGACTGTCCCCATGAGGAGCAGGGTAAAAACTGATTTGTATATGGCTGTTTGTAAACCCAGGTGGCATGGTGAGCAAAAGAACAATGGATTTAACCCAGATCTCATGACTGGGATAGAATGTTTGATTCATTCAGCATTCCATCAATCATTTGTCTGTATAGCACTTTTTGTCCCAAGGGGGATGGCAATGCCTAGACATGGGTTCCTTGCTCACTGTGCCACTGGATTCAAGCTAGCCTGGCTGATGTGGGGTGATACCCCGAAACTGGTCCTAGGATGTTTGTTTCTGGTCCAGGGTCTGGACTATTCCCTAGAGGAGAAGGGTCAAGACTGATTTGCATTTGGCTAGGTCTAAAATGGGCTGGCATGGTGAGCAAAAGAACAATAGATTTAACCAAGATCTCTTGACTGGGGTGAATATTTGTTTCACTCAGCAATCTGTCCATCATTTGTTTGCATAGCACAAACAGGAGATCAAGGCACCAATTCCCTTATGTGTAACTTTGCAGTAAGTAACATGTCAGGAGAAATTCCTCTTCCTTTTGAGGTTCTCTGTCAGAGTTCACATCATGCTCTTAAGGGTCTTGTTAATCCTCTTCACTATCCAATCAGTTTGTGGATAGTACACAGTGGAGAAGTGATATGCCACATCAACTTGCTCCTATGTCTCTCTTATGTAGGAGAATTAAGGCGGGGGAGTTGTAATTTTTGATTACACAGACTATGAAAAGAGAATGAGGAATCTCCTTAATGTGAGGGAGCATTATCGACCCATCCGCCTTACAGCCATAGAAAAATTAAAGACAGATGTGGATTCCCTTTTAAATCAGGGACGAGATGGAGGATGGATTTGTGATAATGAATACAAATATCTTCTTAATATGCACCCTATAATACCGGCCATTTATGGTCTACCGAAGATACACAAAAACATTGAAGATCCCCCCATGAGGCCTATCGTCAGCAGTATAGGCTCAATATTAGAGCCCTTGAGCAGATATGTGGATCATTTTTTGAAACCTATAGTACAGAAACAAAGATCCTACATCAAAGACACAGCCCATGCTATCTCGATGTTTGAAGGGCAAGGCTTCAACAGGGTGACCCAAATTTTAGTCACCCTTGACATCGAAGCCTTATACACTAACATTCCCCAAAATGACACCATCGGGGTAGTCTCTAATATTCTTGAGGGTGAAGATCTAGCGGGTGCTAATAAAAACTTTATTGTGTCATGCATTGAAATGATCCTAAAAAACAATATATTTTTATTCAGGGATGAGGTATTTATTCAGGTCAAAGGGACCAGCATGGGGGCTACCTGTGCTCCCAGCCTGGCATGCCTCTATGTAGGTAATTTTGAACAGAAACACATTTTTAATGAGATGGCCCCATATTTTGAGAATATCTTAGGCTGGCACCGTTTTATAGACGACATTATCTTCATCTGGAATGGAGAAAGTGATGACTTAGAACTCTTTTGAGAATGGATCAATCTGGGAGACCCAAACTTAAAATTTACAGCGCATTTTAGCAACTCCCATGTGGAATTCTTAGACATAAAAATAAAAAATGTGGCAGATCTATTACAAGTTGAGCTCTTTTCAAAACCAACGGATAAAAACACTTTATTAACGTACAACAGCAATCATCCACGATCTCAGAAGGATAACATTCCCTTTGGGGAGTTTCTGAGACTGCGACGAAATTGCACCACATTGTCAGATTTTTACCATCATGCGGAAATACTCACTAACAAACTAAAAGCTAGAGGGTATCCAAAAAAACTTATTAAACACTCATTAAAAAGGGCAAGATTTTATAATCGAGATAGTTTACTAGAGACCAACAAAAAGAAAAAGGACAAATCAAGTGGCAGAATTGTGTTTGTCTCACAATTCTCAAATATGAGTAACCAAATCAAGAATATAGTTAACAGAAATTGAAAAATTTTAAACTATGAAGCTAACAACAAATTAGAGAAACCGCTATTTTCATTTAGACGTAATAAAACTATCCGTAACTCCCTAGTGACGACATATAAACAGATACATGACACACAGACCACACTAACAGGAGAGAGAGCAAAGGGTAACCACAAATGTGGTACCTGCTCTGTCTGTGCACAATGTATCGAGACTAAATGTATAACACATAACAACAGGAAAATGTGGGCAAAATCATTGAATAACTGCCGCAGCAAAAATGTAATCTATCTCCTGATCTGTCCCTGCGGATTGGGATACGTGGGGGAAACAGGCAGAGAACTCCGCATCCGCCTGTTGGAGCATAAGTCTGCAATCAGGAACAAGAAAGTAAATGCTCCACTCACTGACCACTACGAGCAATTGAAACATGACTGCGAGCAATTTCAATGGTTCATACTGGAAAAGGTGACAATAAATAGGAGAGGGGGAGATGTGAATGCAAAAAGAAAACAACGTGAGAAATGGTTCATGTGTCAACTTAATACAGTGGACAGGGGATTAAACTCCAAGGAAGATTGGATGAGCATCATCACAAGATAATGAATATATTATAGCAGTTACACGGGAGAGCAAAATAAGGAGTAGAATGGAAACATACATGCCAATCCTAGCAGCATGTATTTGAGGACATGGAAACTAGGTGAGTCCTCAGGACATATACAAAAAGGTGACAACGACCGTCATAACAAGCTGAGTTAGCCACGTGTGAGTGCTTCATCTTGTTTAGGAAGAGTTACATGCACACATGAGATGATGGCGGGCATGGGGCTCATGTTGAATGGTGGGAGCCAAGTGGTTGCCTTTTCTTACTATCCGAACAAGAGGGAGCTCAGAGCCAAAAAACCAATCCAAGCACGCTATTTGGGCTTGTGTTTGAGTTCGATGAACATTAGGAGTAGGGAGTGGGAGAAATAATACTTGATGACGTGATGTATAGAAAACATACGCGGTATCCATTGGACATTTGTCTATATAGACTGTGGTCCAGGTTAACATTAATTACAATAAGTAACAGAGAACATAATGATTTGGGATAACAAATATATAATATAACGCTTCAGAACAACTAGAGGAGATCACAATCCGAGTGAGATCTATGGGGTTATAATAAAGCTTTGAATGTGATTGACGAAATAAAAAAACAATGAAGAGAGGTAAAGACATTAAGTAGTGTAACTGCCATGAGTAAGCTATCAGTTGAAAGCTCTATTAGTATGTGGAACAATGTGTTGCAATAGAGTAATTCCAATAGCAATGTCTCCCAATAGGTATAACAAAATAATAAAAAACTGTTGGTAACTGGAACGTAAAAGATAGGGATTGGCTATAAACAAGCCAGCACCGGCCCGGAACGAGTCACGTGCACAACAGGACCAATCAGGAATAAGGTAAGGGAGAACAAATAGGAGTACGCGACACAGCGCTGCGTAAGAAAATAACGAGGAAACATCTCTGCACGATAGAAATTACCTGCACGCCATAGGTAAGCGGGAAGAGAAGAAAGAGACAGTAGAGTAGCGCGGTGAATCGCGCTCACTGCGTTTAAATTTAGGTAATAGCACGTCGTGCTAAACAAACGCTTGGACAGCGGGAGACAGCATCCATTTAGAAAGTCAAATATAATCCTTAATTCTCTCGACTTAGGAGAAGGTGGAACAGGGAGAGAGGTGAAGCGCGCTCACCGCGTTTAAATTTAGTTAACAGCACGTCGCGCTAAATAATCGCTTGGTCAGCGAGAGACAGCATCTACTCATAGAGTCAAATATAATCCCTAATCCTCTCGACTTAGGAGAAGGTGGAACAGGGAGGAGCATTGTATATTCAGAATCTGTTCCCCCTGTGAGAATTGCGCTTACCGCGTCCAAATTATTTTCACAGCGCGTCGCGCTAGATAAACGCTTGGTCAGCGAGAGACAGCATTCCTTCACAGAGTATAATATATTAAAAAAAATATTTTCTTTCCAATCCTCTCGGCTTAGGAGAAGGCGGTTCATAGAACAGGGAGGAGCACTGTATACTTGGAATCGGTTCCCCCTGTGTCCGGAGTACAACACGAATCAAAATAAAGAAAGGCGGTTACAACACCGGCACTAATTCCAAGGTAGGCAATGAGTGAGGAAAATATAGGATCAAATGAACGAAGTTGGGAAGGATATTTTTAGTTTGAACATGATAAAGAATACATATGTTTTTTTAGATTTCAGCAAAACGTGTAGAAAGTTTGGACGGCTCACCGTAATCATAAAGGAAGAGCGAGTATATACTCATAGCAGACTTACCCAGGAAAAGAAATAATTGAAAGCATAAGAAGGTGAGGACTATGATATAAAACATATATGAGCCACCCAGATTATCATATAGAAAAAGGCAGTGGGATAAGAGTGAGACATACATATATCACATTATGTCTCAATATAAAATGGGGAGTTTCTAATGCTAGCTAGGGCCACCCAAGAAGTTACGACATTAAGGAGAAAGTAATAAGGTCCCATGGGGAGTACTGATTGATATCATTTATTTTATCACAGGATTGAAACATTGAACAATGAGTTTGAAAAAATCCTCATCAATGGTCTTGAGAAAGATAGTGGCAAATAAACAAGCCCATCGAAACGCGTCGACACAAAAAAAGCACAATTCAAGGAACGGGTACCTACCTATAGAGGCGAATGTATGAATATCTCATAAGTGGTACAATCTTAGTTTTGTTCAAGAGGATGTGCAATATATGACAAAGTGTACTGTCTTTTCATGTTGTGTTTTCTCGGTTATGCGGGCCCATAACGGGATGTTTTTATTATTTGATTACTGTATAAGAACTTAATTTGTGCCTTTGGGTCTTCCCTGTATATTCCCAATTGGTTCCTTCTTGTTTTACCAAGGAAAAATTTACTGTTTAGACTACTGTAAAGAAGGTACTAGATTGTGTTTTTAAATGTGATGTATTACATGTTTTTTTTTATACAATAAATATTAATGTTTTCTGTAATAGAGTGTTTGAATACAACTGTCAAATAACGAAATTAGACACAAGGGACTGCTAGTTGATTCTCTTATGTAGGAGGACATGTAATTAGTACCACAGTCATAAATAAAAGTCTTGGGAAATACAACCCTAAAAAAGATCCCTGAAAGAGCTGTTGCTACCACTTTTGCGGTCGTGCTCCTCAGGGGTACCACCTCTGGATACCTGGAGCTTGATCCACCACAACAAAGAGATACTTGTTACCTGACTCCACCGGGGACAAATGGACGAATAATGTCTAGTTACACCTGCTCAGATGGAACACATACAACTGGCAGAGGCACAAATAGAGCCATAGCCTTTCCACCTGACTTACCACAGGATCTGCAAAACCTCTCTGTGTCTCTGCACATCCATGGCTAGTTGAGGAGAGCGTCCAACTTATTCAAGAACTTTCTAATATCCAAGTCTGCTGCTAAGGGCACTTTGTGGGGCAGTGACAACAGAAGGTTCCGGTGCCCTAGTAGAACTGTGTTCTCTCACTAGCACCTGGCTCAAGATTTACAGACTTACTATACAGCAACCCATCCTCCCCGCCAGCATAATTCCTTCTTTACACTCCTTTGGTGACCTGCTCTTCGGCTTCTGTCTTAAGTACCACAAGAGTAAGGAATCAAATTGTGCCCTGAGAAATTCCTTCCAGGTAGGTCCATCAGCAGCTAGCAGCTGCTATTGTGCTGCTTGGCAGTGAGGTTAATTCTCCTTGTTGGACACATAACCTTAGTAAGAAAAGGAAGAGAGGCTGGATGAAGAGTGCAATAAATAGGCAACAAGCAATGCAGCAGCAGCACAATCATTTAACTAGAGAATGGGATGAATGGTTTGCAGCCTATTACTTTGAAATTTACTGACATGACTGCGAATGTTCACCTCCAGACTTTATTTTTGTGTCAACAAATCAATCAAAATAGCAACCTAACAATAGCATCAGCGACTACCATAGAGTGAGAGACAGCAAGTGCCCGGTCTGGGTCAAGTGGTCAGTTGTCTAGTATATGTTTCCTTTCCTTGGTTCTTCCGTCAGCCATTTTACCTTTATCCGTACATCTTCTCTATCTGGTGAACAGAGGGAAAAGATCTCTAGCAGTCAGAGGCCTGAGAAGTGGGTTTAAGGTGGAGTGGGGACAATGTTTTGAATGTGAAGCCTTCCACTGCTTGCTTGAGAGCACTCTATGTTTTCTTTATGAATCAGCACCCAATGGTGTGTGCTTTCTTGCTCTACACCCTGAATGTAACTCTTTCCTCACGTGCTCTCTTTTTGCACCCTTCTCTCTCCACTGCTCAGTGATGCTCACCTTCTCGCTCCCCAGCTTCTTTATTTAGATATTTTTATATATTTATTTATTTTACGAGTGCCAAGGAGCTGCAAAGTGCTCAATTCCTTTTTTTTTTGCTAGCCTTTCACTTTTTAAAATTTTAATTTGCTGATCCAACATGGCCATCTGCCATTTTAGACTGTAAATTAAAATGACAAAATGGCCACCATGTGTCACAATGCATGCAAACACATGCAGGATTGCTGCCCATGTGTGCACATGCATCATGATGCATGCGTTTGCATGTGACTGCCCCAAAAAAGCATTGGCAAATCCAGAAGCCAAGCCTCTTAAAGCCAAGAGGTTTTGTTAATGCCAATGTTTGTAGGATTCAGGTGCAAAAACAACCTCAACCTCAACCTCATTCACAAACACAGGTGCTGGCCGTCCAGAATTCAACACCAGAACACGTAAATAAATCAATGTCTTTTAGAGTACTGGATATCATTGTGAAAATAGTTTTGGGTGTGTGTGTTTAAGAATTCCTTCAGGTTAAGAAATCGGACACTATCAACCTAGAGTGGAATAAAAAGAAAATTGTGATAATAATCTCCAACATAAAACCTGAGAGCTTGTGGGGGTTGGGGGGGCAGACTCAAATGACTGTCTTTTGTATTTATCTCTGTCTTTTTGCCTTTGAAAGTTACTAATGCTTGGGTTGGCCTGTGTAGTTCTTAGTGCGATATTGGAAGCCACTGGTTTTCGTGAGGTGTAAGCCACGGGATGGAGGCCTGGGTCCTACTGAAAGTCTCTATATTCCTGTAACACAAAGCATGCTGCAATGGGGTGGGGGGCATGGAGAATGGCTGCAGGTGGCAAGCTGCCTTTTCTCTACCTGTACAGGTAGGGCTAGGCAGAGTCCTCCTAGGCATCTCAAGTTCAGCTGCGACCCGTCCATGTAAAGAGCGGTGGGGCCGTGTGGGGGGTATATCAATGGACGAAGACGAGGGGAAATTAAATAAATAACTAGCTTTCCCTTGTCATCGTCCATCAAAATACCTCCCAAATGGCCCCACCGCCTCACCACTCTTACCTGGACGGGCCGCGACTGCTCAAGTTGTTTATTTGTTCCCGTACTCGATTGCCACCCTACCTATGCTTTCTCCTCAGAAACCTCATTCAGGCTTGGCCTTTGCTTCCTCCTCAATTACCTCTTCCAATGCTCTATCCTACTCCCTACCGTATATGCTCCATGCCTACTCTTTCCGAGCTCCTCTTATTTCTTGCATTGCTCCTGTAAGCTTCCTCATGTTACCTGCCCTAGTGCAGCCCTTTCCTTCCTACACAGTGACCACTTTCAGTGCTGCCCTCCAGTGTCTCTTCAGTTACTTCTTCCAATCCTACACTACAATTCCTTCTGAGTCACCATTGCTGGACCATTCTGCCTCCTGGGACACACTCCCAGTGCTGCTCCCTCCTTCCTACCCTGTAGCCTCATCCAGTGCTGTCATCTGCTCCCCATCACTTTCTTGTGCAAGTGGCAGCATGGCTCTCTCCTTCCACCATTATATGCCCCTATGATGAGTCCTCCCTTCCCGCTGGTTGCTCACCCCAATGATCCCATCCTGTTGCATCCTCAGGGTGTATTTTTGTATAACACAACTTTCATCTTGTGAAAGACTCCACATGCACCTGCACAAGTCATAGATGTTGTTTTAAGGCATGGGCAAAGTGGGCTATTGCTCAGGGCCCTACCTTGCCAGGGCACCCTTTAGAAACCAAACTTTCTGTCTATTACCCTTTTCTATTTCTGTATGTAACCTTTCTATTTTGTGCCTTCTTCTGCCTCTAAGTCTAACTCTGTCTCTAACTCTTTCTCTACTTACCTAGAGTCATTTTAAGGATTCTGAGGACCTTGGCACGGCATATTTCTTTGTGTGGTTTATTAGCACTTTGTATGTGTTTTAACTTATTTACAATAGGAACAGTAAGCATTTTCATCTCTATAAAGGCAAGGCAAAATTTCAGCTGTTTTTCAGTTCCTCTTTTTCTGAAAGTTTGCTTGGCATCATGCAGGCTTGAATTAGTATAAAATGCGTAATAAAATTCAAAGTTTTTTTCCATCAAGGTATGTCTTGACCATTGGCCCAAAAATTCCAAACATGACACTGCTGCACCTATGTCTTTTCACCCAAAAGTTCAACCACTGTTGGTCTCTTACCCATAGGCACTCACAACTCTTTCTCTTCTGTGACTCAGGAGGACTCCTCTCCAAAGCTGGACCGAACAGCAGACCTCTGCGTTTCCTGATTGGCCAGATGCATGCAGATCCATCCTGTGTGTGCACACCCACAGCTTCTGCCTGAGCTGGTCTACTGTGTGAATTATGTCAGTGGGGATGTGTCTTTTTACTGCTTTTTACAGGAGATTGTTTATTCTTGATTCTTTCAGAACACTTGCCATTATTCTGTTTGTTTGCTATTAAAAGGTTAATATTAGTTCCACATGTCTCTCCCCCTTCCCCCCGGATTTGTTACAGATTTCCTTCTTTTGAAGGTTCTAGTAATAGAAACCCGGGATCCGTAAGGCAGCATCAGCACAAGTCGCGGAAAGCTGTGAAACATGCTGTTTATTGCGCCTCCAGCAAATTCCCGAGGGAGCCCGTAATAGGACTTTCTGAGGTACTTTTGACCTCTGTTCAGAGAAGCAATCTCAGAACTAAAACTAGGATTTGGACAATATACATCTCCCTCACACATTCTAGGTCCTGATGAAAGCCCCCCGACCCACATGGGCAATTAAAGGGCTGAAACATGTCGACCATCACTCTGGACTAATCAGTGCAGTGGGCTCATAGCACATCCCACTATTTACAACGCTGTTTTTACCTATTCCCATGCTCCAAACTGAATAAAGATTTAGTTTAGGTGGCATGAGGACTGTCTTTTTAACCAACTCACTTCACTTGAGCACCCTCACTTATTTTTTATTCCTGATCACTACTGAAACAACCAGTGGTTCCCTCCAGGTGGAGGAAGCATAAAAGAAACCCAATGATGATGCGGTCACGTATATGACTAAGGCGGAGAATCAAGATATACCGCCCATCGACCTGTCTACGTGAATGAGGGTTTTCTAAGATGGACACTACTCCTGAACCCTGGTAGCAGGTACAAATGATCCATTACCCTTGATTATGTATGTGGGTCTAGTAATACACCAACCAGCCTGCAAATGCAAAGTAACAGTTATCCTCGAAGAAATGGGAATCTGGTTATTTTGTATGCAATACCATTAAAGGAAACCCTGTATCGTGTTCCTACATATACATGTCTTAAAGTGCTTGTCCTACACCTTTTTGCAGAAATCAGCAGAAAATGTAGCAGGTTGCGATTGTAAACGAAAGGTAGAGTTTGAATGAACTGTTTATGTATTTAAGTAATCAAAGTTCTTTAAAGATAGTGGTTACATTGTCTTTCAACTGCTTCACAGCACTAACAAGGATGTTTAGGGGCAGGGCATGAAAGATAATGTTGAAAAACCTTTCTAGTAATTCCATTTCTGTGAGCCTCAAACTTCTTGTTTCATTTCTTACTGATTAGGCATGTCCACCTTCAACAGACAGGTAGACAAAGTTCCAAGAAACAAAATAATGTTTCCAACCCACTCATCCTGGGTACAAACAGCCCTGCCTCCCCTAGCACGTCCTACATATACCAACCCAGAAGAGAACCTAATGCAATAATAATAGTTTCCCTCTCTACATGCCATTTGGACTGCATCCTTAACTTAGGGAGGTAGATTGTGTCTGAAAGGAGGAAGTATGAACTCAGAATAAAGGAACAACGAGTAAGAAATGTATACATTAACTCTTCATCCTCCTTCTCTTTTTACTCCACATTAACGAGGCATACACAAGGTAAAATCTGGACAAATTACACTTATCACAGAATAGTGTGTTGGAAATCAAGCCATTTAATAAATGCCTTTTCCTCCCTTATGCTCAACATAATCTTTAATAATAGATGGAATGGGGAAAGGGAAACAGAAGTACGTTTGGCCACAGGCAAAAGGAAGCATCTATCCCAAGACTTTTTTTAACATCCCCCTAGAAAGGAAATTTGGGAGAAGATCATCCTTTTGGGTTCCATACAGATCCACAACTGGAAACCCAATTCCAAACAGAGTGCCACGAAGATGCGAGGAATGAGACAAATTCTGGGCCTTAGTTATGAGGCCTTGCGACAGTTTTGTGCTGCTGTTACGTCACTTTTGTGACGCATCGGTGGCGTAAAACATGCCCCCTGTTGCGCCCTATTTACAAAGTGACGCACCTAAGCAGATGCGTCACTTTGTAAACCCCTGCGCCACATTATACCTGCATCAGGTATAATGTATGCAGGGGGGAAGTTCCCACGCAAGTAAGCCTCGTAGAAGTGACACAGTGAAATCTCTGAGATTTCACTGCGCCACTACTAGGACGCAAATGCATCAATATCTTATGCCTGCCTCACAGCAGGCGTAAGACTGACGCAGGCTCTTTCACATGGGACTTGCCCATGTGAAAGGACACATTGCTGGAGTTGCGTCACTTTTGTGACACACTCCAGCAATGCGTCACTTTTGTGCCTACAGATACGTCAGAAATACTGACGTATCTGTAACTCCTTGCGACATGATGCGTCATACAGTAAATATGACGCATCCATCATGTCACAAGGACGGTTGCACAGAGTAGTGATGCATTGATGCCTTCACGCAGCGATGTGTCACTTATCAAAAATGAGGCCCTTTGAGAATACATAAACTTAGTGGCTTATTTATGAGACCTTGCGTCACTTTTGCACCGCCGGTGCGTCACTCTTTGTGACGCACCAGCAGGGTAAAAAATGCGCCATGTTGCGTCCTATTTACAAAGTGACGCATCTAGGTAGATGTGTCACTTTGCAAACCCCTGCGCCACATTATACCTGCGCCAGGTATAATGTATGCAGGGTGGGTATTTTGACGCAAGTAAGCCTCGTAGAAATGATGCAGTGAAATCTATGAGATTTCACTGGGTCACATCTAGGACACAAATGCGTCAATTTCTTACGCCTGATGCAGGCACATTTGAAATGGGACTTGTCCATGTGAAATGACCCATTGATGGAGTTGCGTCACTTTCGTGACACACTCCAGCATTTGCGTCATTTTTGCGCCCACAGATTCGTCA
Organism: Triturus cristatus; assembly: GCF_964204655.1. Lineage (NCBI taxonomy): Eukaryota > Metazoa > Chordata > Amphibia > Caudata > Salamandridae > Triturus > Triturus cristatus. Next base: position 757,422,002 of record NC_140591.1, read on the forward strand.
GGAATACTGACGTATCTGTAACTCCTTGCGACATGATGCGTCACACTGTAAGTATGACGCATCCAGCATGTCGCAAGGAGGGCGCAATGAAAAGTGATGCATCGCTATTTTCACGCAGCAATGTGTCACTTTTCTTAATTGAGGCCCTTACTGCTTAGACTGTCCGTTAACAAATTTTGAATTGAGTAGTCTGAAACTTCTCTGTCTACAGGAAAATAGTGTCGCAATTTTGTTCAAACACAAAGAACGAGTTCCCATCATCTGATTATGTATGGCTTGGCTGTCTTCTAGTCTGTCCTGATCAGTGCTGATGCGCTCACTGAAAAGGAGCAAACCCCATCAGGGCTAGCCAGTTTGTCCCTAACTCTTTCCAATGGGAAGAGTTTTGAGTCTGCAAAGTAGTGCATCTGTTCCGGCAGACTCACATATGCAGAGATCCCAAGACCAATTGTGTCTATTGGATTATCCTGAGCTCAGCTACTTCAGAAAGTTGCTTCTTCACTGCTACCCTGTGTTTAACCTCACCTACTGGGATCCTGTAATCATGTGCAAACCTTAAAGACTATTCCAATGCCCCCCACAATATTGGGGTACACAAAAGACAAAGCCACTGAACCAAACTATTAGTCCTAATAGAAGAGTATGGCTTTGTAAAAGAGTGTTCCATTTTCTCTCCATCCTTCACTTGTGGGCATCTTTCCCTCTGCCTTTTTATTGCATTTAACGTCTGGGTGGGAAGCATTTCACAAACAAACCAGAACCTGCTGGCACCTCGGGATCTAGTGCAGATCCTCTTGTTACAAGCCCATCATGCACCTTTCATGTCACCCCCTCCACAAGAACCCTGCATGAGGAGAAAGAAAGAAAACCCCTGTAGGGGGTATCTTATGGTATAAAAACTGTGAGTTCTGTGATTCCATTTCAAACTGTTGAGTGTTCGCTTTCTGCTGCTTATAACCTGTCTCATGCTACAATCAAGCATTCCTCAGATTTTAACATGGGCACTGATTTTTTTCTATGTATACCACTAACTACAGACTCATGGATAGATCCATTTCTACAAGTATGGCATGGTAAACTACGAACCAAGGCAACTAGATAATAAGAATCTGCTCTATATTTGGTGTCTGGTCTTACAGGAATGGATCTCATACTCACTGGTGTTCTCATCCTAATCATGTTCCTCCAAATTAAAAAAAAGGCATCAACAAAATTACTCCACCTGTCCATTTCCTTAACATCTGTGTTAACATGCCCTTTTTTGGTTAGCAGACTGCAACAAACTGTCACCCTGGAAAACTTTTAAGAAAGCTGTTGAACCCCAATGTGGCTAACAAAGCCACTGAAAGCTATCACAAGGGGATAAGAGAAGGCAGTAGGAGGAAAGGTGACTGGTGGAGATCATGGGGCAGATTTACAGTAACTGGCACATCCCTGCATATCAGCAGGGATGCGACAGTTATTGTGCGTCACGGCTCTGCCACCATGGATGCACCGCATTTACAATGCGGCGCACCATGGGGCAAAAATGGACAGATGCGTGACGCATCTGCTGCCGTAAAGGCGGAGCACTGCTGGAGTTGCGTCGCAAGCGCGACGCAGCTCCAGCAAGGCTCGGGGGTGCCCTATCTTTAAAATGCTGCGTCAATCCTTACGCCTGCTTCAAGCAGGCGCAGGGTTTTGACGCAGCATGGCCTTAAAAGTGGCTGAGTAAAATCTTGTAGATTTCACTCAGCCACTTTTAGGACGCGTTCCTGCGCTGGAACGCCCCCCGCGCCTCCCAGATGCGTCACGTTGTAAGTACCCTGCACCATGGCACTGGCTTTGCACGGCCGCTGCGTCACAAAAGTGACGCAACGGCAGAGTAAAAGAGGCGCAAGGGGCTTGTAAATCGGCCCCCATGTTGGTAACTCGACCATAAGGATCAGCCCAGCTGTAATGAAGCTGTCAAGAGGCTCCCTCGTCTGGTCCCTTCCATTTCAGGCGTGTCTGCTGTCGAGCTCCCTACAGCCGATGGGAAGGGCAAAGAGGCCTGGGATGAATTGAGAGAGAGGGCACAGTTTGAGGGCTTTTTATGCTTGGTCTTTCTTTGGTTGACATGAAGGAGGCTGTGAGAATTGTGCTAGCAGGGGTAGTGTTGAAGGGGCCTCACCAGGACAGCCCCTTTGACGTAATTGCTGCTGACGTCAGGTCTTCATAACAGTGTTCTGACATCACAACTGGCAAAGTTCTTGTGTTCCGTTGGTTGCTAGGGATAATGAACCAGGTCCTCTGTCGATGCTAGGCTAGGACCGCAGTTAGTGAGTAATGTTTATGTTTCGTGTCATCGACACAGCAACGAAAGAGCTCTGTATAAGTAGCTTGTTAACATGGGCACGGAGGCTTGTTGAGAGCCCAGCCTATGTGTGAAAAGAGGTCTAAACGTTTAATTTAAGAAGTGCAGCATGGCTTTACAGAAATATTTCTTTTTAATTGCTGCTCGTTAGAGCCCAATAAAATGCCTGGGTTTTGTAAGTGTGACCCAAAGCATGAAGTCAGCTTTCTCAACATGAGGTATTTTGTGTGTCTGTTGGCTGGAGTTTCAGGAAGTTTCAGTGCTGGGGTGAAATCCCTTGTGTGAGGGCTGCTTTATGAGGTGCCTAGCACAGCGATGTGTGACAGGCTGTGAGCACAAGTCTAGTCATCTAGAAAGGGAAGGCAAAGACAAGGGAAGCTTGTACAGATGCTGCCTTTTCTGGAGCTGTTATCTGTGTGAAAGGCAAGCGTGGTCTGCTGCCTGTGCTGTATGTTTTCGTTTCCTTTGTGTTCGGGCATCTCACTGCTGCTTTCCATGTTGTACATTGTGGTATCCTATCATCTCTCCTAATCTAGTGTGGAATGTTGTACGACTGGGACCCAAAAGCCGCCCTGGCAAAAATGTTCAAACAAGCCCCGCTCCCTTCCTCCTTTCTTATTTCTCTCTGCCCTTTACTCTATCTTTTTACTCTCTGTCCTGTCTAAAGCACCCACTGTGCCTCTTGTAATTTCCTGGGTAACTCCAGAAAATGGCAGCGGCACTCAGTCCTCAATAACCGGCCTCCAGTAGGGACGTGATGCAAGCCCCTGCAGCTCCTGAGGCGCGGGGGACCCCCAAACCTCCAAAGGGCCCCAATCCTTTAAGGGGGCCCTATTCAGCTAAGGTCAATGAATATCTTTGTTATATGGGAGACTCAAGGGCCCTTTATCACTTTCTGCAGGGGGTTCCCATCATTTTTTGTTATGCCTTCTTGCCTCCAGTGGCTCCAGTCCACCGGAAAAATGACCGGCGGATAAAACATGTAGTCTAGGCCTGCAGCTATGGGCTAAATTCTCACATTACAGCTCCTGGTTGGTTTCCATGTATGTACCTTGCTCCTGACTGGTCCCTTACTGCCTTCTGAGTCTCCTTACCAGCGTAGCAATGAGAGAAAACTAAGGGACTTATTACGAGTTTGGCGGTCCGACCGCCAAAGGACCGCGACTGCTAGGAGACTGCTTTGCGATTTGCCATCTGACTGCCGTTTTACAAGTCTGCTGAGGGGCCGGTGGTGTGGCTGCGGCGATGGGCATTGTATTTTAATATATATCGAAGCCTGTGTGTACATTCAGAATGCATATTTGTCGAATATACACATATACATGATATATGTTGAAAAATACCACCTACCCAATGCCGGAGTGCGACCAATATGTGGGCAGTTCCGGTAATGGGTATATAGTACCAAACGACATACCTGTATTTCATCGCAGATGGGGTCGTATTCCTCATGGTGAAGATGCTGCTGTGTAGGGGTGGGCCTGAAGAAAGGGATCTACCTCTAAATCTGTTGCAAAGAGCTGGAAAGGGGTGAGTACGCACCCCGAATCCTTCATCTCCGCCGACCTTTAGCCAGCGTTCGGACCACCACGGTCGGCTCGTGGGTAAGGCAACTCGTAATAAAGACGGTGGTGTAGCACCTCTGTCCGCCCGGGAGGCTGCTTTCCCACTACCGCGACCTCGGCGGTGTGCTGGCAGTGCTGCGGTCCAGCGGTGGTCTCTGCACGGGCAACATTCCCAACCTGTAATAAAGCTGACAGTTCACAGCTGTCGGGCCGCCCTTGCTGGAATGGCAGTCCACAGACCGCCAAACTAGTAATAAGCCCCTAAAGCTGTTTGAGAGAGACCAGAGCTGAGATCGGTGTAACTGCCAACCTGAAGAAGGAACCCACCAGGACCACTAGATCTAGCCCACCACAACAGAGTTCAGCTGCTGTGTGAACAGTGCCCAGCGACCCCAGCATCAAGCACAACGCTGACTGAATGAGCCCTGAATAATATGCTTCCATTTACAGTGTGAAGAGATGCGATGAGTCTTCCAGCGCAGCACCAGAGTTCAGAGCACACCTAAGAAGGTCTGGGAGTCATAAAGAGTGCTGGGAGGGCAGCACCCTCTATCAGCCCAGGATCACAAGAGGAGTCAGCTCTCTTAAATTTCAAAGGTTGGAATCTGTATTAAGTAATGTTGCAATATTTTGCGCGACCAGTACACAATGCCAGTAGGCACCAGTGTTTTACTAATATCTGTCATGAGTACTTACAATGCTCACTCTAACTAGAATAAAATTAAGTAGGAAGGAAAAAATTGTTGCCTTGGAAGTAAAATGCTGAGCAGCATGACTAAATGCCAGTGCTGTTTTTATTTAAGGGTGCGGTCCTTATGGTGGTTTTTTGTTAGGGGAATCCAGGGGGCCAGACCAGTTCTTACAGGCCAACTGGACTAATTGGCACCTGTGAACACAGCTGGGCAGAACAAGCGCTAAATATAATTTTAATTGCTTTGAAAAGGCAAAAAACAAAACGCACTGCATTGTTTATTCCCCATTGTTCTTTCTTCTATGACTAAATCTACAATTTGACTCACGTTTTATTTCTGAACCATCTATCTTCCCTCCCCCATCTCATGTTCAAGTTAACGTCTAATTGAAATTTAGGTTACAAACTAAATAAATACAGCCTTCACTCTAGGGTACATAACAAAAATGCAGGTAAAATCAATTTCCAACTAAAATTGTAATAAATAATTGCAACAAAATCCAAATGTAAATGTTGACAGACCGACGAGCCCTACATCCAAACAGAGGCTCAAGCATGTTAATCACTGTCTGGAGGTGTCTTCATCTATTTTATGGAAGCCTTATATTACAGTGCAGCCGATTATTTTATACATATTGTCACATTTAATCTCAATTACAACACACTTCCGTTCTTCTACTACTTCTACTATGGTAGTTCCTTCGCTATTTATGCTTTATTCCGTTTATAGCTTAATTAAGAAAACAAACTATGCTCAATGTAGTGTCGCGGTCTAGTGGACGCGCGCACTACGTAATGATGTAGATGTGCGTAGCGACCGTTTGGACGCTACTGCGCATGCGCGAAGTATAGCGCGCGAGCGAGAGACGCGATCGGAGCGTGTTGCCCGGCGCTCTCTCTGTAGGTGACTTATATAGTGTAATAAAGGTTCCTTTTTGCAGCAGAACGTTTCCTGAGAGTCTGTGGGGGAAAGTAACATACAGCCTGGCACCCAACAACATTACAGTGGCGACGAGGATGGGACAAGAAGAACCCTAGGTGCAACAGGTGGAAGGTGCCCCCCAACCTGCAGCAGAGAAGAAGCCCACCAGGGAAGATACCACCCTACGCGGTAAGAAGACCGGAAGGACCAAGGGCAGACACCTACAAACCGGGAGAGCGCGGCAGAGGCAGATAGAAGCCGGGGAGTGGCACGTGGGCAACGGAGGAGCCAGCCACGAGGTAGAGGATATCGCAGGCGGACAGCGGAACCGCAGAGGAGATCCTGGCGGAGTCAGGGGACGACGGAGCAGCCAGCTCGAACGCGGTCCCAGGTACCCGAAGCAGGGGAGCGGGGACGGACGCACCAGGTAGCCCAAGGAAGCAAGTGGACGCCAAAATGAGTGCACAGTGATCGACTCTGACGACGCCGATACCTTTCCTACCACGCCCGGGAGAACCCATAATGAAGTGGGAAGACTGGAGGGAGTACTTCAAAAACTACCTGGAAGCGCTAGAAGATGAGAACGAGGAGGCGTTCTCTAGTGCCAGGAGGAAGAGGATACTCCTACACAACCTAGGACCAGAAGGGATACGAGTGTTTCAAAATCTCACACCAACCACCAGACCTGTAGGGGACACAGATGTGTTCACCCATGCCATAGAAGATTTGGACAACCACTATCGACCGGCAGTGTGCACCTCCATCGACCGCTATAACTTCCAGCAGAGGAAGCAAGAAGCGGGGGAATCCGTAGATGACTACGTGGCGGCGCTGCGGAAGCTGGCGATGACGTGCAGGTATGGCGGACTGCAGGACGAATTCATCAAGGACCAGATTGTCATGCACACGACAAGCAAGTCAGTACAGGACAAACTATGGGCGAATGGCGATGCGACGCTGAACGAAGTGATCGCCATAGTGAAGAGAGCGGAGCTAACAAAACGATGTGCGGAAGCAGCCAAGAGAGAACCGGCCCCCAGACTCACAGTCAACAAGGTAGACGACGCGGACCACCAGACGCGGGGGAAACAAACGACGGGGGAGTACAGAGGAGCGGCCACAGGGAAACCAAGACCCGGACCGACATGGAAACAAGGGAAAGGCGATGCCATGAAATGCTACAGGTGCGGCAGCTCGAACCATGCAGCGCACGACAAACGGTGCCCCGCGTTCAGAGCCAAGTGTGCGTTCTGCGGCCTAGTTGGCCATTACGAAAAGGTATGCCGCAGAAAAGGAAGACAGCAGGCGGTGAAGTTCGTGGCACAGGACGAGGGGGAAGACGCAGAAGACCGCGAAGAAGACGAAGAAGTCCTGTGTATTGAAGACCAGGTACTGGGCATAGAGGGGAGAAGAACGCGCAAACCCCAGTGCGACATGATCATAGGAGGCATACCCATCACCATCGTGGCGGACTCAGGATCTCCTTACACGATCATTCAACGTTCAGTATGGAACGAGAGGTTCAGACCCACGTGGGGCGCGCGACTAGAACCCCCCGACATTCGACCTGTTACTTACACAGGGGACCCAATCCCGATGGTAGGGTTCAAGACTATGAAGTTCCAGTTCAAGGAGCGGAGTGCGCTCTGCAAGCTGTACGTCGCGGAGAAGGGACCGTCAGTCCTGGGCTGGATGGACCAAGGAGTGTTGGGAATACAGCTGAACCCAGGAGGGGACACCCAGGTGATGGTGACTCTGGACGGAGAGGAGTCGACGGCAGAAAAATGGCGGAGCGGGCACCCGAAGGTCTTCGGCGGGAAAATCGGGAGACTGGAGAAGTTCTCCCACAAAATCGTCCTCAAAGAAAACGCCCGGCCGGTAGCGCACAAGGTACGGAACATCCCGATTGCGGTAAGGGAGGCGGTGCAACAGGAGCTCCTCCGACTGGAAGAAGGGGGAATCATTGAGCCCATTGACAGCGCGGAGTGGTTGGCACCATTGGTGGTGGCTATGAAACCGTCAGGCAAAGTGCGCCTCTGTGTGGACCTCAGGGAGTTGAACAAGTGCATAGTGGTGGAAAGGTTCCCCTTGCCACGCATAGAGGAAATGTTGGCCCGCACGAAAGGAGTGAAATGGTTCTCCACCATAGACTTGCAATCGGCATACCACCAGGTAGCACTACATCCGACAAGCAAAAAATTGACATCGTTCATCACGCCGTTCGGCTGCTACCCATTCTGCCGCATGCCCTTTGGTCTCGCCTCAGCAGCGGCGGTGTTCCAGAAGCTAATGGCCCGCCTATTCAAAGACATTGAGGGAGTGCAATACTTTCAGGACGACATCCTAGTGATGGGGACGGAGCTGGAGGACCATGACAGGAAACTGTCGGCAGTATTGAAGATCCTGGAAGAGAAGGGCCTAACAGCAGAGTGGGAGAAGTGTCATTTTGGAATGACATCAGTCACCTACCTGGGACACGAGATCGGGGCGCAAGGAATAACGCCGAAGAGAGGGAACGTAAAAGCCATCCGCGAAGCACCGCCGCCCACCTCCAAGGAAGAAGTACGGTCGTTTCTGGGGATGGCAGAGTACTACAGTAAATTCGTCCACCACTTTGCCACAAAAACCCACCACATGAGGCAACTCACGAGGGACAAGACGGCGTTCATATGGACGGAGGAGACGCAAAAGGAGTTCGACACAGTGAAACGGGAAATTGGCGGAGCGATCCCGTTGCAAGGATTCGATCCCCAGGGGCGGTCAATATTGATGACGGACGCGAGTGAAAAGGGGCTGGGAGCGGTGCTCATGCAGGAGAGACCAGAAGGCGGCACGGAGACGATCAGCTTCGCGTCCCGGACGCTGACAGCATCGGAACAAAAGTTCAGCGTGATAGAGAAAGAGATGCTAGCGGTAGTGTGGGCCATGGCGAAGTATCGTCAGTTCCTGTGGGGAACCAGATTCCAGGTGAAGACAGATCACAAGCCTCTCGTGAAAGTACTGACATCAGATGGCCATGCCAGTGCCACGCCCCGGATTGCGAAAATGACACTGAAACTCCTGGAGTACAGGTACGACGTGGAGTACATCCCGGGCTCCAGAAACAAAATAGCGGACTACCTCAGCAGGGCATCTGCGATGGACAGCGCCTCCGACGACAGGGAAGACGACGACGAGATGGTGGCTCTGACGGACGATCCGGAAAAAGCCATCAGCAGGCAGGAATGGAAGAACGCGTATGAGGCGGATGAGGACATGGAGGACGTCAAGACGTACATCGTGCGGGGATGGCCGGACAGAAGGAGACAAAGATCAAAAATCAGGCAGTTTTACGAAGTCAGAGAAGAGCTGTCGGTGGGCAACGACGGAGTGTTTGTCTACAGGGGTGACAGGGTGGTGCCACCGGAGAACATCGTACCCACCCTGCTAGCCATACTTCACGAAGGCCACCTGGGAATCGTGAAGACAAAGGCCAGGACAAAACAAACTTACTGGTGGCCAGGGATGGACACGCATGTAGAGAGGCTCGTGAAGGACTGTGCGCAGTGCCTAGGGGCGGACAAGACACTCAAACCAATGAGACCACCCTTAGGGAAATTCACAAACCCCAGCAACCCGTGGGAAGAGGTAGCAGTGGACATCCTGGGACCGATACTGGACGACCAGGGGATCCCCAAATATCTATGTGTACTAGTGGATAAATACTCAAAATGGCCAGAAGTGCACATCAACGAGATCATGGACACGGACGAGATACTACGCTTCCTCAAGGCGTTGTTCCTCCGGGAAGGCATACCCAGGAGTGTTATCAGCGACAATGGCCCCCAGTTCATCTCCGACAAGTGGGTCACGTTTGCGAACAGGAACGGCATAATACTCAAACACACCTCAATATACCACCCATCCAGCAATGGACAAGTAGAGAGGTTCAACAGGGTGCTGATGGGCTCCATACAGGCGGCCATCACAAGAGGCAAAGACTGGGAGAAAGAGGTGCTCAGCACGATATGGGCCTACCGCATCACCCCCACTGGTACGGGGTATAGTCCCTTCCAGATCTTACGGGGACGACAACCCTTTACCAGAGACAATGTGGCGTGGCAGGAGAAGACCATCACCAGCAAATGGTCTCCAGCGGTGGTGCAGCACAACCTGCAGAAGGCACAGCGCATCTATACGGAACACTACAACAGCCACAAGAGGACAAAAGAAACAGCGTTGGAAAAAGGGGAGTGGGTCAGAGTGAAGCTGGCAGTCCTTAAGCGGAAAGGTGAAAGCAAGTACTCCCCACCCCTCAGAGTAGAAGAAGTGTATGACCGGGCGGCACTACTCAGTGACGGTGACGTGTGGTCACACGAGCGCATGGCCAAATGCAATAAGATCTTACAGTGGCCCCGAGAGTGCATGGAAGGGGAAACCCCGGCAGAAGGGCCGATAATGGACACAGAGTCATCTGAGGGAGGCCATGGAGAGGACACGAGCGGTGAGCAAGAGAGAGAGAGAGACAACTCAGGGAGAAGACCCTTGGGGGAGACCACTAGAGAAGAGGGCGAGGTAAAGAGAGGGAGAGCCAGGGCTCTCCGAAAGGTACCGACGGAGGCCCGGTCGCAGAGGGAAGCCGAGAAGGACATTCCACTCCGGTAAGACACACCCGGGGGGGAAGAGCAGTGGTGAGACCATCCAGGTTCAGAGACTTTGAAATGGACTGACCTCCGGGTCGAGGACTTTGTGTGTGTGATATGAAAAGGGGGAGATATGTAGTGTCGCGGTCTAGTGGACGCGCGCACTACGTAATGATGTAGATGTGCGTAGCGACCGTTTGGACGCTACTGCGCATGCGCGAAGTATAGCGCGCGAGCGAGAGACGCGATCGGAGCGTGTTGCCCGGCGCTCTCTCTGTAGGTGACTTATAAAGTGTAATAAAGGTTCCTTTTTGCAGCAGAACGTTTCCTGAGAGTCTGTGGGGGAAAGTAACATACAGCCTGGCACCCAACAACATTACACTCAATAGCAATTTGTTAATGTGGAATTAAAACATTTGAATGCTTCAGAAATAGTGTGTTTAGTTTCAGATCTTTCGTCAAAACGCGATCCCTAATATTTGCAGGTGCTGACCAAATACGTAGCAAATGGCCTACAGATTCCAAATCTTAACCACATAGGCAGAGCCACGGAAATTGTGCAGAAGGTGAGGACAAATTTATGCAGCAGGGTTGCATAAATTATGAGGCAAATAAAGGAAAATTATGCTGTGTAATGTGCCACATTTGTGCAGTATGAACTCACTATTCTGCAATTTACTGCATATACTAACTCTGTCTAGTCAAATGTTTCACCACATTAGTGTCCGTTTCACACCTAAAAATAGCAATCGGCAACTGAAAGAAGACCAGTTCACCTTTATAAAGGACATGCTGCATTACGCTACTTTGCTTCGGGTAGGCGTTACATGGGTGGATTATGGGCGTTACCGTGAACTCACCCATGTATTTTGAGCCAAATCCAGATTTGCAAAGACTTGTAAACCTAGATTTGCTCCAAATTAGCGCACCTACCCTACAGAGGTGTAATGAGAAGAAATATATTTATTGCTCCTCGTTACTTCCTCTTTCCATGCGTGCTGCATTCTGCAGCACACACAGAAAGAGGAATATGCCTTTAAAGATTGCTTTTGTGCAGGAAGGTGTCCCTTCCTGAATATAAACTATCCTGCCCGTAAAGCTTGCACCCTTGCACTATGGTGCAAGGTTGTGTGAATTGGCGCTACGCAGTGCAAGGTGAGGGCAGAAATGTTCCACATCTTTGTAAATATAGAGCATTTCTGCTCTCTCCCTATTATGCAACGCAGTGCAGCAAGTTCCCTTGCTGTGCTGCGTTGCATGAAATATTAGTAAATGTGTCCTTGGATGACTATCCAGGTTAATGTACTGTGCCCTAATCCAGCTACTTCCTCGTCAGTTCTCAAAATGTCATATTCCTGCCTGTTATTTGTTTTCAAACTATTCCAATAAGGTTTTGCATCCACCTACAACATCTTAAAAGGAACCCCATCTTACATACTGACACATCTACTACATTTCATATGTTAAATACTCCAGACTGGCATGCTGTGGGACAATATATTTATCTAATTGAGCACCCCCCATACTTGAGTCAATGTCAGGGGCTCCCTGTTTTAATTCCTCTCTCTGTATCTGCTCTGTTTTCTTCACTACCATACCAAGTATTTATACGAATTGATGTTCCACAGACAACCGTAGATTTATGGCTCCTACCAGCTCTGGAGCATCACTTAGTCTGAGCGGTTCCACCAGCAGTCAATCCACAACAGTCCCGAAATTGAAGCCCTTTCACAAACTATTTCTGAGCTTCTAAGAGTGGTTCCATCAGAACGAAGTGTTCTCTCCTACCTGAACAATGTTTTGCCAGAGGCTCACTCTCCTCTTATGGAAGCATCCAATCAATCAATCAAATGATCTTTATTCGGATAATTTGAAAACATCCATAAAAGTACATACAAATGCATCACTCATCACTATACACATTAAAAATTACATCGAATGTGCAAAACAGCCAGATAAGTGCAAATAGCAATGTTCAGATTATACAAGGATGCTTCCAAATATAGTGGGCCATGTTCATTTCGTTCTACATCAGGAATAAGAGAAAAAATAAAAACGATAGCTCTATAAAACACATCCATTTAAATATATATAAAACATTAAAAGTCATCCCAATGACAGTAAAACAGATCTTGTTAATCAAAGCATATCTAAGGGAACACCCATTGTGCAAAAAAGCAATGTGCAATTTATGATACAGACTATCAGACCAGAGACAATACGGTGTATAAGCACCCATTATGCAGAATGTGCGGTGTGCAGATGGTACAAGGTCACAAACACCTATCAGGCCACATTCATTGAGGCGCGGGAACGGACAGCAGTTTGAAGAAAGTGACTAACTCTGAAGATTACATCGTCAGTGCTTAACATCAATAAAACTCTGAAAGCCTCATTAAAATCCGTCAAGGCACTGACTCTAAAATAGGGGATTAGGAAGTGTTTGGTATATTTTGCATAAAAGCCACAAAACAATGTAAAATGCAGCAAACTTTGCTTTCCACCCTGGTTACAAGGACAATCTAAATTCCCCAAGTTGTGGGTATAACCTAAGTATCCTATTTTTTATGAGGTATGGTCCAGGATTGGAAACGGTCTACATGGTGAAACCCCTGAGAAGCAGGAGGAACATTCAAGAACCTCCTGATCAAATGTAATCCTTCTCAGCTTGGCAATCCCTCTAAAATACCAAACTCAAATCTCTCTCCTTATAATCTTCATCTCTCGCACAGTCAATTCGGGTGTTTAGACATAATATCGGAAACAGAAATATCGTGGGCCAAAATATTGTGTTGAGAATATTGAGCACCAAAATTGTGATGATAAGTTTCTATAGGTAAGCAAAGTTTTACTATATAGGACTCCAAATATATGTACCATGACAATATATATATATAGTCAAGGTACGTAGATGTAGAGTTAAGAATAGTAAATCTACATTTCCTATTTGCACTTACCTTCCCGATATTTTGGTCTTTGATATTTTTGACACAATATTATGTCCACACAATATTTCTGTTTCCGATATTCTGCCAGTGATCCTTCAATTGATGGCTGGGCAAAGCAAGACTCAAGCCTGGCTAGGTCTAACTGTCTGTTTTTTTAGTGTTATTTAGAATGTTATGTGTGTTATTTATTGTTATTATTTTTGTTTGTTTTTGTTAATTTGGTTTTATTTGAGTTAATTAAAAAAATTAAAAGTAAAACTTTTTTCTTAAAACGTTTAACTCTTTTCAAAAACTTTTTGAAATATTTTTTTAGTAGTTAGATGGTGGGCTATTAGGAGATAAGTGTGGGGAGCTGTATATATAATCAAATAATGAAGTTAATTATTTTAAAAACATGCACATTATTTTGGGGACAATTTAAAAATATATTTTACTATAATATTTTATTAAATTTCATTTTTATATTAAATAGTTATATTTTAATGGCGTGTTTTCAAGTATTATTTAATTAAAAGTTTTGAAAAAAATACATTTTGTAAAATAAATTTGTATTAAGTAAACAAATAATTTTTAAATGTATAAATCTTTTAAAATAATGTTTGAAATATTTTTTTAGTAGCAGTATGTTGGGTTATTAGGGTATAATTTAAACATTTAAGTGAATTATTTAAATATTAAATAATAAATATATTATTTCAATTGACCTATTTATTAAAATAATTCTTAAATGTAAAAGTTTGGAATATATTCTTTTTTTTAAAGAAATCTGCATTAAGTAGTAAATTTGACTTTTTGGGGATGTTTACATAACAAAATATATATATTCATTTTTTTTTTCCCCAGATCTTTTTATTTTATTTTTCCCTTACAAACAAAAGGGAACCGAGGTCCACATTGACACAGCGTTAAGCCTACAACCCAGTTAGGGCCGGCGGCGTTTCATTCAAGGCTCCTCAGGATGCTTATATGAAAACAGTATAGAACAATTTTAAACACAGCATGCCGCCTACAACCCATGTGGGACCGGCCGCGTATCAAAGCATATGGCAATATAAAGGCGTTATGTGAAGCGTCGGGACCCTTTGCAATACAAGAACAAAAACAACAAGAACGCGGGTACGGGGCCCGCCAAAAGTTGATAGAGAAGACTAGATAGAGGGAGGCCAGACAGAAAGAGGGGAAAGAAGGGAAGAGAAGGACAGCAGCAGTAGTGGCTAGGCAGACGGACAGGAGTGTGTACGCAACAGCGCAGAACTTGAGGCTTGCTGGTTTTGGGGCTGGTCGCATGGGCCGTCTCTGAGGACTGACCTGATCATGCGAGGAGTCTACTGGGATCTGACGGAAGTAGGGCATCTTCAAAAAGGCGTAGTGCTCTAAGCTTGGAGGGTAAGTAACGCGCATGTTCTATTTTACAAAGGTACTGAACTAGGGGCCGCCAAACAGCAGTGAAGCGTGTGTCACGCGATTGTAATCGCACTGTAAAAAGTTCCATACTTAGCACATGCCATAAACACGTGTACCAAGCCACTATTAGGGGAGTGTCCATTTTTTTCCAGTACAACGCTATAGTCTGTTTGGCCGCCCCTAGCATATGAAGTGCTATAGTCCAATCGCTGCGGGTTAGGGCTTTCAAACTGACAGGCTTAAGGCCCAAAAGGATCACGGTAACGTAATCAGGCAGCGGAAACCCCAGCACCCCCTTAATATGGCTAAGGACTTCCTTCCAGAACAGGGTCAGGAGCGGACACGCCTACCAGATGTGCATGAAATCTCCAGGAGCCTTCAAACATCTCCAACACTATGAGGACACGCTAGGGAACATTTTGTGCAGGCGAGTAGGCGTATAGTACCATTGCATCATGATTTTATATGCATTTTCCCTCTGCGGGACACTGCGACAAACCCCAGGAATATCCTGCCAAAGACGATGCCACTGCGCTGGGGTGATTTCCGTGGCTGAGAGCACCTGCCATTGGCACTGGTAGGGGTGCGGAGATAGGACTGGGAGATGTTGTAAAATCTGGTAGCGGCCCTGTGCATCTCTGGGGAGGACACCCAATGCCGCAGCTGCGCGTACTGCAAACCCGCGTTCATCGGGAGTCCAAACGTCTTAAGTGTGCCTCCCTTGTACACATCACCAATCACCCTACATCCCCCCTGTAACCAAATCGCAAAGGCTGGCGGGTGACGGGCCGGGGGAATAGCTGGATTACCCGATATAGGAGTGTGGGGGGAGGGAAAGGTCATTAAACCCCTACGTACTGCAATCGTGTCCCATATATCCAGAACCGTTTTGGTGGGAACTGCCATGTAGGCACTGCGCGAGAGTGCCAGGCAAGGTCCCAAATTGAAGGTCCAGATACCGTCCTGTCTATGTGGAACCACACCCTTTCACTCTCAATGGCTATTTATTCCGACACAAAACGGCGAGGCCCAATAGTATTCCAAGAGGTTAGGACACGCAAGGCCCCCTCTGTCGCACGGTGACATGAGGGTCCTGTGGGAGAATTGCGGCCTGCGCCCGCCCCAGATAAAGCGAATGAGGTCGCGCTGTAGGCCCTGTATTTGGTGTTGCGGTATTGGGGTGGGGAGGCATTGAAATAAATATAAGATTTTAGGGAGTATTGACATTTTACAGCATTAAGCCTACCCAACCAAGAGATCGTGAGGTTTTTCCAACCCCTCAGGTCTTCCAGAACAGTCCTCCGGCACTCTCGCCAGTTCACCTGTGTCCATGTGTCCAAGGTGGGGGTCAGTTGGAGGCCGAGATATCGGATGTGCTCCGCGGCCCATTGCTAAGGAGCGAGCATTTTCAGGACCGGCACCTCGTCTGGCAGAATCGTGAGATTCAGATCCCAGGATTTGCCATGATTAATTTTGAGGCCCGAGACTTTCTCAAAAGACTGCAGAAGGGTATGGAGCGCCAGAAGAGATGTATGTGGGCGTGACAAGGTCAGGATAAGGTCATCCGCGAAGAGTGCTACCTTGTTTTGCCGGCCCCCAAGGTGGATCCCATGTATGTCCGGATGCTGCCGAATCATCTCCGCTAGGGGTTCTACCACCAGGGCACACAGCAGAGGTGACAAGGGACAGTACCTCTAGACATTGAGAAGGGGTCCGTAAGATGCTCATTAACTCGAACCCGAGCTTGCAGAGAAAGATAAGGGGCCATGATCATAGAGATCATATTCTCACCCAGTCCGACCTTTTGTAATACCGCTCGGAGAAAGCCCCACTCTACTCGGTCAAACGCCTTCTCCGCGTCCAGCGAGAGAAGTCATGCTGGTATTTTCCAATGTCGGGCTTTTCCCACCAGGTGCGCGATTCTACGCACGTTGTCTGCCCCTTGTTTGCTGCGGATGAAGCCATTTTGGTCCGGTTCCACAAGCCCGGGCATGTGGGGGTCCAAGTGTCTAGCGAGCATTTTGGTGTAGATTTTAAGATCCGTGTTCAGCAAAGCTATAGGGCGGTAAGACGCGCACAGCGTGGGGTCCTTGCCCGTGGGGTCCTTTCCCGGTTTAGGAATAAGGGCTATTTCCGCCATACCCATAGAGGACGACGGCCCCTCCGCACCCGAGAAGGAGTTATACAGCCGCAAGAGAAATTGCTGGAGCTGCGGCAGAAAATATATTCATTTTTAATCATTTAAAATA
This sequence comes from Triturus cristatus, assembly GCF_964204655.1. NCBI lineage: Eukaryota > Metazoa > Chordata > Amphibia > Caudata > Salamandridae > Triturus > Triturus cristatus. Next base: position 757,438,738 of record NC_140591.1, read on the forward strand.
AATTGAAATATACAGAATAATTTGATCATTTAAAAAATGCTGATTATTAATTGAAACAATTCAAATAATTAATTATTTTGTACAAAATTTGTATTAATCATTTTTTATAATTGAAAATTATGCAATTAGATTTTGAAAAGTGTAAGAATGATAGTAAATATTAAAGGACATTTTTAATTTTACATCAATTTTATAATATACAGATTTCCTTTTTGTGTATTTTTTTAATATAAAGGTTAGTCGTTTACAATAGTTTGTTGGAATAAAACGTTTTTTTCATTTCCCGTCCCACCAAGCATATTGCGGCATCTAGACCGCCAGGGATCTCTGGTGTTTGCGGCGGTACCAGTGTGGCCCAACTGCCATGGTCATAATAGGGTGGTCCGAAGACCACGATTGCCTGGCCACAGTGAGTTTAGCGGTCTGTGGACCACCAGACTCGTAAAGAGGCCCTTAGTTGTCAATCACGGTGGATGAAATCACAAAAGTAGAGCCACAATTGTTTGAAACCCAAGTCCAACATACTGATGTCAGTAAGAAAAGGAAACTGGGGTCCAGAATAGTCGATCAGTGAATGCTATTGCTACCACCCTGCACACACAGGAAGAAATTGGGAAGAGGTGGAACGACCTGAGGGGAAGGTGTATTCCATTTCCTCCAAGCAACACCTAGAGGCCCAGAAGACTGGCGGTGGTCCTCATAGCGCCCCATTTCAACTCTTTCCCAGAGAGGAGAAGGTCTTGTCCATTCTACATTCTGAGGGCTTGACAGGAATACCTGGGGGCGTGGAGTCTTGTAAGTTACACCTCACTAACTGTCACAATACCTCAATGTCCTGTTTGTTCTCAAATCAGCTTTTTCCATTGTATTTTGTACCTAGTTTCCTAGCATGCAATCCTCAAAGTTTCAGAGATGCAGGTTTGTCTGTGTGTTAATGTGTGTTGTTACATATAAGATCGCATGTATCAATCTTCATCACATGCCACATGTTGAATGCTGTCTGTTAGTGTATTACTATAAAACATCATTTCAGGACCCATGATACATGTTAACAACTAAATGTATGGTCCATTCCAACTGTATTTTGGCAACAGGTATATTACGCCACCCATTTTGTTATTGTTGTCAAGTAGAGATTGAGCAGTGGTTAATTTGTAAAAACCATAAGTGGCGGGGCTCTCACCTGTAGGCAGCCTGCACCGGCCCAATTCTCATGTTAGCGCCACCTAAAACAGAACTAGCTACTCACCATGAAATTGTGGAGAGCATGTGGCATAATGACCAGAGCTGCCGACTTCAGAGCTGGGGAACCATGTTTGAGTCTCGGCTTAACATCCCTTAATTTCCTGTGCCTAGCATTAATGAATGTGTCCTTAACTTGTGCTCATAAAAAGCGCAGGTGTTGATGATTGAGTACTGGTGCTGAGCACCCAAAACCACAGGCTCAAATTAAGAACTGAATTGTAGTGATAACAACTACTATAAGGCCTTGTTTCTGTAACTCAAATCAAGATGGAATGCGATTTTGCCCATTCTCACTTTTCTGACATGTTACAACTGATGTTCATTTCTCATTGACTGAGCAATCTACATACAATGCTGTACTGAGAGACTTGACTGCCTACTTAGCTTTATGTTGTCCTGGTCTCCTCAAATGAAACTATTGATGTTGTGAGTTACACTATAACAACTGTGTAGCTCAAGTACTTGTAATGCATAAAGGTAACTCAGCTGATTAGAAGTGGCAGGTGACCCATTGACTGTGCACTGCTCACATGATGACTAATGCTAAATGTACAGCCAAGTTGTGTGATCCCCTATTTTGTAAACACCTAGACCTTGGAATGGTCAAATACACATGTTACCTCCCAACTGTGTTGTCTTAAATGTTCGGGAGATGTCATGTTTATTCCTTAATCCAAAATGCAACATCCTAGGACATCTAATGAGCTACTTAATTTAAGTACATGCATTTAATGTCTTGTTAACAAGCTCAGTACCACTGAAATATCACATTAGTAATCTCTACTTTTTTTGTTTTTCTTAGGTTTCTACTTACTGTGTTACAAAACAGTTGAATGGAGATACCACACTTCTACCAGTAGCAATATTTTCTATTTCACAACAGGTCAATCTGGCAGAGCACCTGGCCAGAGCATGTCAACCGAAGAGACTCCCGTTCCACCCCAGGATCGAGCACTCAATGATGACAACACTCCTGGGGATCTGGACATGGATGACCTTGCTGGTCCATCTGGTCAGCCTGGGCAGATGGAAACAGTGAGTCTCAATGTGCCCACACCAACACCTCCCAACCAATTTACAACAGTTCAGCCAACCTCAGTCCCCCCAACCTGTGTACCTAGCACAGCTACATTAACTATGTGCCACACATTCCTGGATTCTAAGATGACAATCATCAGCACAGCTAGAGAGGTTCCAGGACCCAGTAGGAGAAGACACCCTGGTCTAAGGGCACAGGCTTTTAGGGGTAGAGGTTGAAGGAGGGGTACTATGGGCCAGCTGAGTGAGCCCACTGGGGCCACTCACACCCAGGCCACCATCGACCAAGACTTGGGAGCCTATCAGGACTTCCAAGGCATGATGGGTCAGGTACTAACCAATTTCCAGGATATGAGGCAGTTGCAGAGGGACATACACTATGAGATGCAGACCGATAACACCAACATGGGCTCCCTCATAGAGGTGCTGCAGGACATTCACACACACCTGTGCAAGGCTTTCTCAGCACCATCTACTTCTTTCTTTGGCACAACATTGGCCCCATCAACATCTGTGGCAGCCTCAGGAAGGGAGGCACTGCCAGAGGAAGACACACCTGCAGAAACCCTTGTACCCACAGCTGCGGATCCCCCGCACTGCCAAGTGGGGACGTCCATGCAAAATATCCAGGAGATGCAGATGGCAAGACCTCCACCACCGCCAGCAAGAAACATTGCACCTAATTGTCTCCAGTGTGTGTAAGACATTCACTCCGTGGGCTATTTCTGGACACATTTACCTTTCTGATGGGCATTGGACTTCCAACAATTTGGCATCTACAACTATGATTACAACTATGATCTCATTCACCATGACTGACTTCTTCACTTTGGGTTTTCCCGTTTTGCACAATGTTTATTTTCTCCTTGTACACTGCAATAAATACACTAGTCAGAAACTCATTGCCTGCTGTAGTATATCACACCACTAGCAATGTATATATGTACTTCCATCTGAACTTTACAATGCCAAAAATATCAACTTGTGTAGGCATGGATATGTTGCATGTACACAATTTCTAGCTTAGAATCCAAACCATGTCTCACCAACACATACAGACAAGTGTATTCTTATATACATCTTTATTCCATTGTTCCAACAATAGGCTGACGATATATCAGAAAAATTGCAAATCACACATGACTCAAATATTCTGTGCCAGTAATTACATTTTCAGTTGCAGACCTATTAAATAGTCAAAATAAAATTTGTCAATGTCACCAGATAGAGCCATATCGCCTAGCATGATTTGCCCCACAACATTTTGTTGGAGCACATGATGGCACACATATTTCATTAGGACCACCTCACGACAAGGTACAAATCAAATGGATTCCTCATAACTTCCATCCTATCACTGTGCAAACTCTCTTGGTGCAGAATGTGTACACCCAATGTCTGTGACAGTCATTCCCAGGAACAACCCATGTCCCTTTTGTACTTCCAAACAGCTTCATACACCCACCAATGTCACAACTATGAAATGTCTAAATGAAGATGCCATGGTGAAGGTACGTAAAACATTAGCTTTCAATCCATACATATAGGACAATTCACATAGCCAACTTTTGGAGAATACAGTCCATGGTATAAAGCGAAAGCTAAACAAAGCAACACAAACAAAATGACCATGTGTCAGATTCTTCCTCAACAAACACTTTTCAGCTGGATTTTCCAGAGCTTGACCTGCCTAATATTTTACCTTAACATGCACCTCACATCATCAAAACAAGAGTTGCTGTAACAGTCAAAGTCATGACATTTCAAAAAATATTTACACTCATAAGAAGAAGTTGTCGATCTTGACACAAGTCAGCTCCTTCCTCTTCATCACTATCATCATCATTTGCCATTTCAGGACCTCACTTATTGGCACTTCATGGTCTCCATCCTCAGCAATATAAGGGATGTTCCATGGCAGAGTGATGTGTGGAGCATGCAGCAGGCTACAGAGATTTGCCACACTTTCCTAGGTGAGTAGAGGAGGGATCCCCCAGTCACCTCCTGACATCTAAATCTTGCCTCTTTTGGCCCAGTGTTTTTAATCCAATATATATAAAATGTATATATATATTTTATTCTTTTTATTTTTCCATCCTATGTAGCATTCACCTTGGATTGCTTACACATTAAGAGGCGTTCTCTCTTAGACTTGGTTCGAGTGGTTTCTGGATTTTTGAACTCCTGGTATAGCAAATAGGTTTGTTCCCTTTCCACAACCTCAGCGAACAACAGTACACACCTACTATAGTATATTCACCTATTACTGCTTCAATTGGGCGTTTATTGACACCATGCTCATTTTGGAAAGTAAAATGACCCTAAGATGAGTAACTTTGACACAGTTTCCATACATAGCGCCAAATCGAGGATACCGCAGTACAAGGTATTTTGGATGCCCCGAGGGGGTTTTTTCACACCGTTCAAAGATGGCCGACATGGTTTCTCCTGTTTTTTGAGCCTATGATGTTTTGAGTCGCAGGTGTGATTACGCGCAGGTACCAGTTGGGGGACGGCCCCGCCCGCTTCCTGGAGCCGGTGAATAATATCTGCACACACTGAAGCTGATTGTAGCCATCCGGTTCCACCGGCAGGGGAGTAGGTCTCACATTTGGATTCCTTGCTAACCAGGTGAGCCTTAGCTTTTTCACGAGCGGTCCCGGCCCTTATTGCAATGCCACTGAGGTTCTGGCTTTGGGTGAGAGGCGGCTGTATATGGTAGTAAGCAAGTGCCTTGATCCATGAGTTAGCCACCCCGAGTACGAGCCGCGAACACAGGGAGAAGATCCTTCCGCACCCTTCATCCTGGAACCCAACATAGTGGTGTTTGTTAACTATTAACTGACAGGGGTTGCGGTGGCTCTCCTGTGTTCCGACTTGGTTGAGGGCTTTTGTTCAACTCTTCTCAGGTTTTGGTGTTATGCTTGCATTACGCTGCCCTCCCCGCCACCTACCTACATTTGTTCTTCTACCACAGGTATTTTCCTGAATTTATTGGTGTTTGCAATTAATTGGTGATTTCTTCAACTATTTTGTCCCTATAGGACACTACATGATAGGTGTCCTAAGACCCGCCGGAAAACTGCTGAGGCATGACTCCTACAACAGTAGGTGAGTCCTTTTGCCACCATCCCCTTGACTAGTTTGAGTCCTGTTTTTAGATTTCTTTACCATGAGCTCACTGTAAGCCTTTTAAGAAACATTGGCACTTTAGTTATGCAACAATGTGAAGTATGAATGCTCATACTAAGGGTCATGATTATTAACATCAAATAATTGGAGTGTTGAGAGAGTCGTTACTGTTACAATGTCCAGACAGATATAAACAAATATGTTTTTGAGAATTTATTGTTGCTCTTCTATAGGTCGTCCTCCATCGCTGTGGTCACTTTTCCCACAGTGTGATTATTTGGGAGGTAGGTGTTTCCACCTCACCACGATGTGCAGATGCAAGTTCTTTGGTCCTGAAGAATTGCCATTCGATCCTCCTGACGAGCGAGGCAAGAAACATGTTGACCTGTTCAATTACGAGTAGAGCATAAATATTTTGATTTATCACAGTCACATATACACCACTCTACCTTTATTTTAATGAGGCAGGGAACCTATCTGAATAAAGGTCTCTTATTGGATTCCCTTACCTGTTTTAATCACTGCACACACTTATTCACCATATTTACTCACATTGGGCCCCTCACCCCCACTACACCATACGGCGTGAAACAAAAGATCTCCGCCAAAGAGCCCCACATTGGGTGCCCGTCGGGTATTGCAGCGCCGACCCGACGAGGAGCAGGCCCAATGATGAAGCATGACACCTAGCTGGCTGGGTGTGTGAGGGCCCTAGTTCCAAATGGAGGAATTCCCCTTTCACCTTGTAATACTAGTTGGACCACCCCCATAGTAATAGTTATCTTGGCTCTCTCTGCTCAAGACTCTCATAAGGAACTTCATACCCTCTTGTTCTATCTAAATCTGGCCTTCAAGACCCCAAAAGAAACCTCACCAAAGCAGACTTCCCCTGGCGTTGTTGAATTCCACAGCAGTGCCAACAACCATGGACAGTTGGGATATTCTGAGTCTCCTAGATTGAAGACAGCCATAAGTGCAACAAAAAGTTACACACTTTCTGATTCTTCTACCTGGCATTACCCACACAAAGTTAGGACAGATCATACTTACCAAAAATCTAGGCCCTCTCTGGCAGTAGTTCCGCAGTACAAAGGAATCATGGGTTGATCCTGGGAACCGGGCACAGACGTTTGAGATATACAAATCTGATAAGTATATAACTCTGACGTTGATAGAATATCAGTACTTCCTGCTACAGTAAACTTGTTCCCTGTCTTGCGGTGGTATTAAGGCAATATGGGTGCCATTAATGGCTCAAACCACATGTGGGAGGTGACCAAATCTAAAAAAGTCAGCCTTCACAGTGGCTAAATTCTCACGTCTGGGGAACTGAGTGTAGCTGTCAATGTGTCTCATTGCTGAAAGCATGTCTTGTAGTACACCACTTAAGATTGGTTGCGACATATCACCAGATATAGCCACAGTGTATTGAAAGGAAATGCAATACAGCCATAAGTTTCACAATTGGTGGGATACATGTAGGATTAGTGCTTTTCAGGAAGATCAGGCTCCAACTGATGACATAAATCCAGTACGGTTTGCCTATTCAAACAAAACTTCTTGATTGGATCCCTTTCTTCCATGGTCTGAAGGTCTGGAAATGGGCAGTACACTGGAGGTGTCATCTCCTTCCTCTCCCAGGGTACCTATGTGTGGAATGAAAACAATTTTGAACATTGGTCACAGTGTCCAGAGTAACATATATGAAGAATAAGCCAAAAGTCATGTACCAAAACATAACTGGTTCAGAAAGCATTACACATTATTCACATAATTGTCTACTGTTCAACGTCCAACTATAATCCCACTGTGTCTGTAACATAAATATGCACATTACAAATCTAAAAATGGATTCTGGGCACCTTAATACTGTAAAGTTTGAACTTTTCTTTCAAAATTCTGTCACCGGCGTTGTTCAGTGCACCTCGCTAATATAGCGTTTATGCACAGTAATACACTACACAGATGTTTGCGTAAAGGAAATTACATGGCAATGGAGTAGTACATGTGTAAACATGTAACACCTCATTTCGAGTGATGGTGATGCACTTAACAGTCACGATACTGTACTTCCAACCACTAAAACGGCTGATGCCTGATCTAGCATATTGTACATTCAGAGCCTGCCGCCGCTGGCAGAAGTCGACCGCTTGGTGGGTGTTTTCATCCACAACCGTTACAGCCATAGGCTAACACTGGTGATTGTGACAATAGATGGCCAATGTCTGTGTCCGTCTACACTGATGACTGTGGTTTGAAAAATAACTCACTTGCCTCCTGACACTGCTGTTCTCAAGACCTCCCCCACTTTATCTGCTGTTTACCAAGTCTGGGGGCAATCATGCTGGGCCAAGCAGGTGAGAGGGCCCCTGCATTCTCTCCAGAGGAGCTGGAGCAATTGGCTGAAGGGATCCTTCTCCTGTATGCCAGCTCTACCGCTCACCAGAGGAACAGGTAAACCGTCTTACATATATATATTACTATGTTTAACTCCATCATTTACATTCTCACAGGCTACAATGTGCCTCTAAGTTCCAGAGTGAAGTCTGATTACTGTTGTAACATTTTGTGGTCCCTACATTGGGTAATCATGGAATGGATTCTTGAGAACTGTATATTGTGTACTAAACATCACCATTGCGATGTGCGATGTGTGGTAAGCCCTAGATTCTACTTGTGGTGCATGCACTTATCTATGCATTTATACATGTAATAGTACCCATGATATATTTACTAATCAGATCATTGTAAATGTGCAAACAAATGTATAGCTTTTACAGCATGAGCTGTGTATTTATACTGTAAGAAGCAGTTTAGGATGATGTTAGCTATGTGTACAGTCCCCAATATCACTCCGGCCAGATTAGGGCTTGCCAATCTGTTGTCAGGGAGCTAGTTAAACCTAACACACACCTTCAGAGTGCCCCACGACCTTGAGGTCATGTATTAGATGGCCACATGATATACTTTTAAGTATTGAAGTGGTGAAAATTTGATGTTCATGTGGGATCAGTATGCTCAGCCTGCAGAGAGCAAGGACTGACAATGAGTTGTGTCCAATCTACGCCATTGCCCAAGCTGGGGCAGAGTTACTATGGCTATACAACTGATGTAATTTTCCTGCAGAATTGCAGATCCTTGGATGTTCCCTCAATGAGGTTTCAGACCTAATAGTAATCTTAATTGCTTTTTTATGGAATACATTTGGAATGGGGCTGAGGTAACCCACTGACCTGCTACTTCTTTCCATTGACCCACGTTGTCAATGTGTGCCATTTGCTTTTGACAGGTCCCTTACTCCCACAGGTCTGTTTCCACTTTTCCATAAGTCAGCTTGCACTATACAGCCCTATTGCACATGTGACACATTAACAGTGCATATAGTTGGTTACTTCAGAATAGATTTTGATATGTGAATCAACTTTGTTACATTCAACCAATCAGACGAGAAATACAATGTTATGTTGATATCATCCCTGTAATGGTGCCACATATGACAAAAGGTGTGTCCTGTGATGGCAATGCATACCACAAAAACTCAATCAGACTTAGTATAATATCCCATTAACTAGTCCACATGTCCAAACATACCCAGAAAGGAAGCTATCAGTAGAACACATGGGAGCCCTTTCATAGTAACCTAAGTCTTAGGATGTGGTCTATACTATGGTAACACCATGCACAACTAGTTTACCCTTCAGAAGATCACAATGGTTTGTCGTGTTTCAAAGTAGCTCACATCACAGTACATGTAGGATGGCCCTTGGCTACATGATGTTAGTGGGCTGGCTTAGTCAGTGTAGGGTATGACCAGAGATGAGGATACAAAAGACACACAATTAATGGACGGAATGCAGAACCAATCAAAACATCCACTCCCAGTCAAGAGATCTGGGTTAAATCCATCATTCTTTTGCTCACCATGCCACTCCAGTTTAGACCTGGCATATGCAAATCAGTCTTGGCTCTGTGCCTCATAGGAACAGTCCAGCCCAAACTGCTAAGCCAGGTCCTCCCTGGACTGGAAACAAGCATCCTAGGACTGGTTTCGGGGTTTCACCCCTCTTCAGCCAGGACAGCTTGAATCCAGTGGCACAGTGAGCCCGGAACCCATGTCTGGGCATACCCGGCGCACTTAGGGCAAGAAAGCAAAAGACACACAATTGATGGATGGAATGCAGACGGGGGTCCTGTGCTCCCCATGCCACTGGAGTCAAGCTATCCTGGCTGATGAGGGCTCAAAGCAATATACAAACAAGGGGCCAGATGTAGGACCATATTTTGCGGTCGCAAATGGGAAATCGGCTTCTTTTCAACCGCAAAATATGGTCCTACATCTGGCCCCTTGTTTGTATAGGTCTGGTAGTAGGTGCCTGATGATTTGCTTTGCCTTTTGTCTTTATGACCGTAACACAGCAGAGTCCAGTCCACTACCAACTTACACTCTTTAGCAGACACATGACTCAGTAAAGTGATAAATCACCTCATGTTATTTGATGTTCTGGGTGACAATTGTACCAAACAGGCCACTTGTCTTCATTGTGTAATGAGTGATGCTCCCTCACTACTGTCTCTCGAGTAATGGTAGCCCTATTACAGTTGACATGGCATACAGTGCACTTTTTATGAAGTGGCTGAACAACACTTCCTATTGGTAAGTTGGGATTGTACAGTGAAATGAATGTGCAAACATCAATGGTGCCATCAGCATTAGTGCCTACATGCTGCCCAGTGTACCTTTCCCTGTTGTTCTTTCATCTGCAATACTGTTTCAAGATGCATTCACTGACTGGTCACATGATCAGGGCGTGAGATGTATAAATGCACAGATCATATGTGAGTGTGGACCCTCAGTCTTACAAGGCAATTTGTGTTTGCTACACCAAAAGGTGCTGGGATGTGACATCCCATTAGGACTATAGTGATCCCATCTCTTCATGTCATAGATATTCATTGACACACAACAACCTTCAAAGGTGTATTGGCCTGTAGCACTACAATCTAAGAATGGTGTTGTCACCAGTACCAAGCAGGTTTGGGGATGTTCATAGGGCTATACGAAGTCTTATACTGCGTGCATTTGGAGTATATATCTCTCAAAACTTTGGCTGGCCCTCAAAGTCTTCAGCCTACTTTTCTATGCTACATGTGATACGTAGGAAAACTACTTCGAAACAGCTTTCATTATTTGGAAGCGGCGATATGATGAGGTTTCAAGTAAAAAGTGTCATCAGTGTGCAATGAGCAATTGCATGTGACATGATTTCTGCTACAGCAAATATTGCTAGTACATTGTTCTTTAACTTGACCTTCATGACATCATGATGTGGTTTGGGGTAAATGAACATTTGGTGAATTCGGGGCCTTGAATGAACAGTGTGGTAATGTATATTTTTAATAGCCATCCTATTTGGTGACATCAGTATACTAGGGTATACTATATGGGCCAAAGTATACAAGGTGATCAACTATCCTAGTATGGACATAAGGATGGATTGTAGACAAGTCCATCAATGCATTTTGAGCTGTCTGGGTTTATGAAATCACTGTGCCCAACTGTTTCCAGGTCATGTAGCATGCATGCACATGCTCATGCTAATGTTGAAGCCTATATAGTAAACCATGAATTTGGTTTGATCTGTGCACTACATAAATGTTTTCTGTTGATATCTGATGGTCAGGTGTGGTAACGCAGTTGCAATAAAACTATTTTATATGTCATTTCAGATGCATCCCGGACAAGCGAAGGAGATGGGGCCAACATCGTTGGCGACAAAGCTAGTCACAGTGGTTATGGTTGTGACAGTACAGACACAGAAGGACCCAGTGACCAAGAGAGTGTGGGGAGGGAGACAGAAGAAGCAGGTTCAACTTTGTAATCTACAGAGGCATGCTTGAGTGGAAACTCCAGAGGGATGGCGGGCCCCACAGGATATGTTCCACCTGCATCCTTGTCCATCACTCCAAGATCCATCACCTTCCTCCCTGTTGCTCCCCAACCAGTTGGCTGGGCCTGCTCCTGTTAGAGGGGAGCCGTTTCCTGCGCTCCAAGCACCTGATTGATTGATTGATAGGAAATTTATAATGCGCTACTTTGCCCAAGGGCGTCAAGGCGCAACTGATGGAACAATCAGCCAGATCGAGAGAAAAAAGAACATTAAGGATAAGCTTCAGAGAGGAGCAAAGTTTTAAGTGCTCGACGAAACAGAGTAAGAGATTCCTGATTCCTAAGATCAGGGGGAAGCTCGTTCCAGAGTCTGGGGGCAAGGGCGAAGAAGGCCCTACCTCCCCACCTTGCTTTCGCAACGCGGGGGACGGTTAGCAACTTCAGACTGGTGGATCGCAGGGCCCTGCCTGGGGTGTAATAGGACACCAGAGACCTAATGCCCTCGGCCCCTGCATCATGAAGAGCCCGATGGATGAAGATCAGGGTTTTGAATTTTATCCTGGCATGCACCGGTAGCCAGTGAAGATGTTTCCTGATCGCGGTTCCAGAGGAGCGTCTAGGGGCATTAGCAACAAACCTTGCTGCCGCGTTCTGAACCACTTGTAGCCGATGGACCAGTTTATTGCTCATCCTGAGATAGAGGGCATTACAATAGTCCAAGCGCGAAGATAGAAGGGCAACCGAGACTTGTTTCCGGGCGTCAGGCGTGAGGTAATGGGTGAGCTTTCTCAACACCCTTAAAGCCCCACAGCAGGTGGAAACGGTCCTATTCACCTGCTTGTCAAAGGCAAGTGAGGTGTCGAATAGGACTCCCAGATTGCGGGCAACGAGGGATGGCTGGGGGAAAACTCCCAGAGTCGATGGCCACCAATCGGCTGACCAAACCTCCTTGTTACTCCCGAACACCAGGATCTCAGTCTTTTCCCCATTCAACTTTAGGAAGCTTGACGTCATCCAACTTGCCACGGCCTCCATACAGTTCCTAAAGTTTAGGGCCGTAGACCCGACAGATTGTGACAGGGAGACCATGATTTGGGTGTCATCGGCATACGAGAGTACTTCTAATCCAAAAGATCTGACAAGCCTGGCAAGTGGGGCCACATAAACGCTGAAAAGAGTAGGGCTCAAAGAAGAGCCCTGAGGGACCCCACACTGCAAAGGCTTGGCGGTGGAGAGTAGGTCACCCAGTTTAACCCTTTGCTCCCTGTTGTTAAGGAAAGAGGTGAGGAGACTGAGAGCCAAACCCTCCACCCCCATCTCACTGAGACGGGAGGCCAAGATGGTAGGGGACAGGGTGTCAAATGCGGCTGTAAGGTCGAGCAGGATCAGAAGCGTAGTCTGACCCCTGTCGACCTTAGCGCGGATGTTGTTAACCACCACTGTAAGGGCTGACTCAGTGCTATGCTCCTTTCTGAAACCATGCTGAGATGGACCAAGCAGGCGGGTTTTATCAAGAAAGGTGCTGAGATGGAAATTCAAATGAGCCTCCAACATCTTGGCCGGGGCAGGAAAAAGGGAGATGGGACGAAAGTTCTTTAAAGTCCCAGGGTCCAAAGTGGCCTTTTTTAGAAGGGGCTTCACGATGGCTGTTTTCCAGGAGGCTGGGAAAATCCCACTGGATATAGCCCTGTTCATAACTGCCAGCATGGGGGGGATTAAAGTAGCCCTACAGTTTTTTAAGACTTTGAGCGGACAGGGGTCAAGAGGCGAACCTGACTTAAGGGAGTCCAAAAGTCTCTCTAGTTCCAAGGCCGTAAGAGGAGGAAAACTGGAGTAGGTTTCAATAGGGAGAGTCGTATTCCCCAAATCAGAAAAGAAAGGCCGTGTAAGATTATCTGCCTGGAGGGCTGTTTTAGTATGGAAAAAGGAGGAAATCTGATCACAAAGTTCTTGTGAAGGAACTATGGGGTCTGGGTGATGGATAAGGGATAAGGTGTCCACAATTTTAAACAGGTCTCCAGAGGAAGTAAGAGAGGAAGTAAGGTTGGAGAAATAAGATTGCTTTTCAACCAGCACCGCCGCTTTATAGTTCTTAAGGAGATTTCTGTGTTTGGTCCGGCCTTCAGCATCGGGCTAGGTTCTCCAGAGCCTTTCTTGCCTCCTACACGCCTGCCTCTGAGTTCTAAGGGAGTCAGAGTACCAAGGTGCTGAGGGACGTTTCCTGGCGCTATATACTGATTTGAGGGGGGCCAGGATGTCCACTGCCTTTGCGATAGTGTTCGCAAGTTCCCGTGCTGAAAAGTCGATATCCTGTGAGGGAAGAGGCTTAAAATTGGCAATGAGGGGACCCAGAGATTGATCAGTCAGGCCCCGGAAATTTCTCTTCTGCACCCAGAAGTTTGTATCTTTTCTAAGGGCGAGAGAGGCACAGGGAGTGAATTCCATGGAGACTGCATAGTGATCGGACCAGGAAAGGGGAAAGAGTGGACCCAGCTCCAACCTAGGGTCATTCGTAAAGACTCCATCTAACGTATGACCGGCAATATGGGTGGGAGATAACACCTTTTGAAATAGATTGAGGGAGGCCAGTGGATCCACAAGGGATAGCGTTTCACTGGAGTTACTATTTTCCAAATGGAAATTAAAGTCCCCGAGAATAGTAAAGGAGGGCCTATTTAGAAAAGGCTCTATGACTTCCAAAAGATCGGGGCAAAACGAGGATCTGGGGGTCTGTAAATAAGAATACCAGAAACATTTTCTAGGGGAGAGGAACTAAGGGAGAAAAACATGGCCTGAAAAAAATTATGGGGAGAGGGAAGAGACTCCATACGGCAGGTGAAAGCGTTCTTATGTATAATGCCAATTCCGCCCCCTTTACGGCCCTCTCTATCCTGTCTTACCATGGTGTAGCCGTCAGGGAGAGCGTTTAGCAAATCAGGGCCTGCTGAGTCCGAGCCCCACGTTTCAGTTACAAAGACCCAGGAGGGTTTCCTTTGAGATACAAAGTCTCTGAAGGCTACATTGTTTTTGATCAGGGAACGGGCGTTGATGAGAAAGCCTAATTCTTTCGAGGGGAGTGGGGGCTCTTGTGTACCTCTTTTCGTGCGGAGATTAGTAACAGGAGCCGGGAGGGCTGTCCCCGACTCCTTCAGACATCTGCAGTGCACACTACGACGCAGCTGCCCAGGAGTGAATTTGTAATGACATTTTAACAAGGGGGGTCTGAGAGAGTTAAGAGTGCTCTTTGAATACAGCCGGGTACAGGATGGGGAACAAGAACGCCGGACAGCATCCCTAGCCCCTAGCGCCTCCTTTGCGCTGACGGGCACAGACGGGCAGGACTCTGGCATGACTCTGGCATGACTCTGGCATGACTCTGGCATGACTCCGGCCTGAGTCCGGCCCGTCCGCAATGCGCGTCCGCTGCGCGGAGAAGACGTCATCCCCTTATGAAGAAGACTAGAGCGGGTCCGCGCGCTCCATTACCCCCAATATGGCCGCCAAGACCAGTTTCGCCTCTCCGGGACTGAGCTCTCAGCGTCGATGCTCAGCTGAGAGCCGCCCAAAAGCGACTGGTCGCGGAAGCGAGGAAGCACCTTGAAAGGTAAGACGAGCAAATTGTAGTATCTGGGGAGATTTTAAACACCAGGCACCAAAGCTAATACAGACGTCTTAATCCAAACAATAGGATAAAAGCTTGTTGAGTCAAGCGAGTCAAAAAAATAAGTTTAAAAGTACTCAAGGCAAGAGTGCAAGGAAGAACCTCCCGGCTTGTCGCCTCAGGAGGGGAAAGTGCGACTGGCTCAGCCCCTGCCCCCTCTGTGCAGAGTGAGGAGGCTATTGACCTCATGAGAAGCATCTCTATGGGTCAGACTGCACTACTGCATGCCATCCAGGGGCAAGGCAACCATCTGCAGCACATGGTGACCTACCTGGAAGGAATTCACAATGCAATGGCTGGTCTACAGAGATCATTTCAGGCTCTGGTCACCTCTTTCAGTGCAGCCTCCCATCCCCCCAACCTAGTATCCCTCCCCCGCCCCTTGCCCATACCAATACTTTATTCCCAAACCTATCCAAAGCACATGCAAACATTTGCACACACCCGCTCATATGGACCCAACTAGCACATCCACAATAAGCAAAAACCTTACAAAAAAGCATGCACGCATCCAAACAGGCAGACACCGCACCCCCACCCCCACCCGATCACTTCCACAACCACCACTGATAACACCACACCCACATACTCACACCACTCCCCATCACATTCTCAAATAGTACAGATGATAGCACACACACATGCAAACACAACACCCCCACCATCACATCCACTGCCAGCACAGACACCACACTCACCCCCAATCACTATCACTTCTATACACATACTACAGACAACCACACCCACTGCCACCACCACATCAGCATGCACAACACCCTCACCCAACATTTCCACTCCCGCACCAATCACAGCTACACCAGTCACATTCTACACACCCAAGAAATACAGACACACACAATCAAGCACTCAACAGATACCACAAAAACAAGACCCAACCCTACTTGTAGCACTTACACCTAACACACATGCATCTGCACCCACAACAGACCCCAGCACATCACACATAGTCACTCCTTCTACCTCCAAGACCCAACTCCTTCCCATTCCCACTCCTAAGTACCCTATCGAAGATCCCACATTTTCCCTCGCCATCATCCCTCCAAAACCTCCAACCACCACTTCCAAGGCCCTTACTATCCCTCCCACAACAAGACCACCACTTCCACCTCAAAATCCACCCCTCTTACCAACCCATCCACCCCTTCCAATTCCCAAAGCACCTCTACTAAAAGTTCTTCTAGTCCCCATTCCCAAAGTCCCCCTCCTAAATGAAGTCCACCCTTTCCTCTTCCAAAACCACCACTTCCCAACTCAAGGACACCTCAACCAAATCCAAACATTCTCATCCCAAGTAACATCTTAGAAGTGCCTGCCTGCCCAATGTATGTCCCTATGTGAGGAGGTTACCGTAACAGTGTCAGTCAGGGCACGTTTCTTGGCACTGCAGTGTGCTACGCCACACCATTTTACTATGGACTGGACATTGGCCTTTGGTTATAATTGGTCCCTGTGTTTATTTGGATTAAGTAAAGTCTGGTTTACTTGCGTACACATTAGTTCTGGCACTACTTTCCCTAGCTATTTTTGGGAACCTAGCAATGTTGCAGAGGTTAAATTGTAATGCAATATTATTGTGTTTACACATTATGGTAGGTTATACCACAAATATCTTTAGAGTGTCCTTTGGTTTGTACATGCACAATTTGATATGGTATGTGATGGTGATTGTTTTTTATGGGCAGGCATTCTTTATAGTGTTGACCACTTGCACCATCTTATTGACGTGATTTGAAATGCTGGAATGTGTGCTTACAGGTGTGTTTGTTTCACCCTGATTGGTGACCAATATGAACAGGTTTGTATATTTAGAGCTTGGAACCAGTGCAGGAGTCACACAGGACAAGGGGAAATGTTGCATGGATGGATATGTTGGATGATTCCAAATTGGGCCAGACATTGATTGGGGTGTTATTTCGCACGGTAAGGTTTAACCTTGTCTTGAGCAATGTCTACATCATTTTGCTTGCACTTCTCCCTGTGATGTATGTTGGATATGTGTTTAATGTGTGGAAGTTAGTTATTTGTTTATTCACATCTGGAGGCTGGTTAGTTGTCTTACCTTTTTTCGTTATGTTTTAGACATGTGTCCATTATTTTGTGTGTACCATGCACCTACTTTAGCTATATGAATAGAATGCTGTTACTGATGTATTTGTTTTAATATCTTACACTTACACACATATGCATGGCACTTGGTGAGGCCATTGGTTATCCCTGATATATCTGAAGCACTGAGATGATTAGAGACATGAGAAAAGTGGGCTCTGGCCCAGGGAGCCAGACTTTCAGACTTTCAGAGTGTCCTCTGACTAAGCCAAATCTGTTCTGCCGAGAGTTTTGCCATGATGATCTTAAAATACTTATCTACACAGATTGGTTTAATTAACATTTACCAAAACTAGTTTTTAATGTGGGTGATGTGTGAGAGTCTATTACAGTAAATTTGTAGAGAAGGTGTGTTTCTGTTTCATGCAGCATTCATACTTTTTTTTTTATCAAGTTATTGCCATTTTGTTCCTTTATACACAATCGACATTTATCTTTATTGCATTACATTTGTTACATACTCATTGTCTCTATCTGCGTCGTCTATATGTGTGCCATAGTGGAACTGGGATAATATTCCCATGATTTAGGAGCTATACCTGTCTGCGCAATTACTGAGGCTGTGGCATGATTTCTCGTATTTGGTGTTGCGCTCCCTTCCTGATTGAGCCATTTTTTTAACTACCGGCTAGTTTCCTTAACTGCTAAGTTTGGAGTTTAACTTCGGTGACTGTTGGGGGTCGGTGGGGGTATGTGCAGGCAGGGGTCCTCTGCTTGACTGTTCATGTGAAATTGGCGTTCTCTGTTTAGATGTGTGGGGGGCTGCGGTCGCTTCTACTGGTCATGCAGCATTTATACTTAAGTTTATTTCTCATCAACACAGGCCTAGCATGTGAATAATGGGAAGGTATCACAAAGGTTATTTGATGTAATGTTAGTGAGGAGCTGCTGATGTGCTGCAATATTAAAAACATACATCACTATCCATGAATATTAAATGTAAACACATTTGGAATTCGGACGGGTGTGACTGTGCAGTGTCAGTGACCTGGCCAAAGACGGCATCAAAGAGGTGCATTTAGATCATACATTCAAAGCTATTCCAAACAGGGACCCACAAAATAGGTTTGGGCCAGGGAACCCAAACACCTCGACATTTCCCAGCCTGTGCATCTGTTAACTGGGAAGTCAACGGAAACAGAGTAGATTGTGACTTACATCCACAACGGTGGCAGTTTTGGACGTTATCAAGCAGTAGCAGACAACAGGAAGTGTACGATTGGCTCCATGGCGGCACAGGACATGTGAAGCTGAGTACAGGTGAGTTTCAGCCTTATATCCATCACTTTCCGCCAGCTCAGTGGTGGCGTTTGACTGCCACAGTCATGTCGGCAGGAAGGCACACCCTGATCGGGCTGATGTTAACACTGGTGTTTCGCCCTCCAACAGATGCTTTGGCCGTTCCCGCTACGGTTGAGATTTCCTGGGGCCAGTGCCACCGCGGTCTTTAGTCTATGAAGCCACATGCATCATAATAGGGCGGGTTGACTGCCAACTAGGCAGCAGTGAATCTGACGCCGTTCCGATGGCGGTACCATGACCACCAAATTTGTAGTCAGGCCGTAAGTGTTGTGTATTTGTATATTTTCTACTGTGATCTATTAAGCGCATGGGTTTTTAATGTTTGCTTTACAGGTTTTTCCCAAATGGTTTGTCTGGGAGTTAGGGATTTCCTTTTTTTTTTTTAAAGGAAATCTAATTTTGTTTATTATAAACTGGCGGTTGTTACTTATATTTCTTTTTTTTTTAGGGATTTCTAAAGCGGTTCTTTATTAAAATACTTTATCAGGTTTTTTAATGGAACCTACAGACTTTGATTTGAGGGATTTCAATTGGATTGTCATATTTTTACATTTTTATTTGAGGCTTTTTGCTTTTGGATTTGTATCTTTTTTGTGCATTCCTATTTCTTTTTTTGTGGGATTGAAAAAGATTTGCAGCTACAAAACTGTAAGTTCTATATTTGTTTACCTATTTTATGTGGGTGGGAAATGTGATGTTATACTGTTTATGCTATATGTATGTTATTATTATGTGCAATTATGTTGAATGTGTCTTGTATTTATTTGATGGTATGTATTGTAATCCTTTACATTGGTTGGTGGATTATTGTTATATTTAAAAAAAATATTTATTATATATATATTTTATTAAATCAGTGTTTAATAATTTGGTGATTTATATTTTTGTTTCACTAATTTAATAAAATATTTATGTTCATATTTTAAAAAATAAAAATATTTTGCTGTGGTGGTTTATAGTTAGTTGTAGTTTTTGAGGTTTTTGCTAGGCTTATATTTAGTTTATAATATGCTTTTGGCGTTATTTGTTATTTATGAAGAGGTTGACTTTAAATTGTAGCATGTTGTGCATTCTTTTAACTTGTTTACTTAGTTTAGGGCCTAGTTGGGTAACAGGTTGCTCTATTTTTAGTTCTGGGGATCTTTGTTCTTTTTGTAATGCTTCAATGAATTTGTATAATGTAGGCCGAGTTCTGCCTAGTGTGGATTGAAAGGCATTGTGCCATCCATCCACTGTGTTGTTTGTTATGTGATGTCTTCCTGTGCCAAATTGCTGTCATTGACATTTCATCAAAGTATCTGGTACTTGGCTTGGCCTCTGTATACTGACTGATGCAGTCTGCCATACGAAGCATCTTCAAAATAGTCCATTAGGGGACTATGTTTGTGTTCATTTTGTTGGTAGAAAGTGCTTTTTATAAGTAAGTTATAGAAGTTGAGTATCTCTGTGACAGGGATGTAGGCTAGTGCTATAATTTTCTCTATTTTGAAAGCAAACTCACTGTTAGTGGAGTATTCTACACTTAGGGCACGATTATGAGTCTGGCGGTCCATGGACCGCGAGATTTGTGGCAGCACGGCGGCGGCAGTCTCCTGACCGCTCTATTACAATTAGGACGGTTGGACCTCTGGTACCCGGTGCAACCACCAGGGACCCGCTGTTCCCTGGCAGTGTTGCAGCAGGCAGGAGGCATCAATATGCTTGGTGGGACAGCCGCAGTCTCGCCAAGCAATTAGGAGTTTCCTCTCTGCCATGGTTTTAGCGGCGGTTCCTGCTCCATGAAAACCCTGGAGAAAGATGAAACAAAGGAGGCCCTACAGGGCCTCCTTGTGCCTCTGCACCCTGGGATGCATGTGGGTGGCACAACATGTGCAGCCCTGTGTGCATGCACCCAATTTCCTGCAAGGCATGGACTTTTCAGTCCATACCGTGCAGGAATTGTTTTTGGCATTCCCATTGCAGTGCCCATTTTCAGGGCACCGCAGTGGGAATGTCAAAACAAAAGCCCGCCCGACTCGTAATGTGGCGGGTGGCCTGGCCACGGCTTTGGCAGTGCGGCGGCCGGGCGGACCTGGTTCCCCACCACCAAAGTGGTAATCAGGCCCTTAATGTAGATTTTTGGAAGTGTCTCCATATACTTTGATTAAAGTGATAGTAACAGCCTTATATGGCTGTGTAGGGTTATATGTTTAGGATTGTTTGAATCATAGCTTATTCAAAGTCTATGATTAGTTTTTGGGGGTGGTAGTTATTTGTTTGTTGTTTTATATTATCTAGAAGTTCCTAGTAGGTGCTGCTTTGTTTGTTTGGTAGTAAAGCATATGAAAGGGACATTGTTGTTTTCATATTCACCATGTATAGTGCATATTTGCGTGAATTGAGTAAGTTTCATTAAGTTGTTTTCTGTAAAGAAAATTAAGAATTGTTTTTCATTAATTAAATTGTCATGTAAAAGGAAGGGTTCCTCATTTTGTGTTAGTTTTAAATGGTCAGTTATATCTGTCTTGGTATGTACTAGGGGCAGGTAGGGTTTTGCTGATGGCTTTTTTAGTGCGTGCAATTAAGCATTTTAAAGTGGGGATAGATGATAGTTGGCCTGCTACATGAATGGGGACTTTGAGCAGTATGACTTTCAGGATTTTGTCTGTAGGTTCTCGGGAGCTAGGGCTTGCATCTATGATTTCTTGTAAGATTTCTCTAACTTCTATTTCTGTAACATTTGGAGGTGGTTATGCGATTTTACATTTATTATAAAATTATCTTTTCTACTTGCCCTCCCATAGCATGCATTTGAATAATATTTAGTATATTTCCAGTCTATGGTTTCTGTTGATGCACTTCCTTGGCTGTAGGTGTTGGCGTTAGGGTTTAATAATTGTTCCCCTTTCTGTGAAGTTATATGTTTAGTGTCTTCTGTAATTGTAACTGTAAATAGTTTAACATGATTAAATTAAGTATAAATTGACATTTGTATCTTTATTATTAATAATTAAAAAAATGCAGTTACTTGTGATTTATTTACTAACTTGTATGTTTTGTTGAGATCTTTTGAACGGTTTTGAAGCTTCATTTTATCTCATTTTAATGTGGAGCTGAATTTCTGTTGAAAGAGAAAAAAGTTATATTATTCAAATATGCTATTTTGTTGCAAGTTTGTCGAGGTTTACAGAATTAGTCTTTTTTGTCATTGGTCGGGAGAGTTTTTAAATTAATATATGCATACTTACTTTATCATATATTCTACGTGCTTTGTTTAAGCTGATATTTTTGGACAGTTTGTTGTTTTGTAAGTTGGTTTTCTTTTCCTTTAGGTAGTCTATGTAAAAAGATTAAAAGTTACAGAGTGTGCGACAATTCATTTGTTAAATTATATATTTAATAACAGTTAATTATTTTTTAAATATATTTATTACTTATTTAAAATTGCTGTTTTTGAGATAATTTATTTCTATATAAATAGTTTCTTGCGAGAATCTGGAAGACTTTCCTCCTCTTGCAGCATTTATCATTTTTCTGAGTATTTAGTTGTTTTAATTAATGTGCCTTTTATATTCTTGGCTTAGTTGTTAGTTCAAATTTATTGGTTAATGTTGTTTATAGTGTTGTTTTATTGGTTGGTTTAGCAAAGTTTGAAAAAGGTTTCATCAGCTGAGTCCTTGTATGGTAAATACTAATTTATGTTTTATTTTTGTAATATAATATTTGGTTTGTTTTATTTATAAATGAATTATATTATATCTATATTAATTTGTATTAATAAATGTTTTTCTATGTTTTCAATTAATAATTGTTTGGTTATTTTTAAATATATGTGTTTTAGGTTTGTGATTTTTTGGGTGTTTGTGTTTAATTTCTGGTTAATTTAATATAGATTTTATATATATATACATCATGATCTTTAATGAATTTTGAGGTGAGGCAAACAGTAATAATGCCATAAACAGGAATATGACACAGGTAAGTTGAATATCTCATTGATAAGAAAATCAGAAAAAGCACACATAATAATGGCACAGCATGACTATTCATCTCTCTAGTCACGATCAGCACCAGTTAGTCATCCATTGGGTGAATCGATGGAAGGTTCCTTCAGGTCAGCGAGTATGGCTACCCACACTTGGAGATCGTCCACCAATTTATCATTGTTGCTGACATGTTTCATCTGAATCTCATCTGCCGTGGCCGATAACCCTGAGCCAGTTGGCATATCTAGGAGATGCAGCACTTAACCATTTTATTGCAAGTCGGACTTTTGTTAGCGTTGGCCCAACAGAACAAATTCTCTGCTAAGTTTCCAATATGAGGGGAAGGGGATTAGACCCAGTATCACTTGCCGTATTTCCAGCGGGACCCTCCACCCAGAGGCCCTATTGAGATAGTCGAGGACCAGCCACCAATATGGTGAGAGAATCACACAGTCGCAAATCATGTGTACTAAATCCGCAATCAGGCTCCCGTACCAGGGACATGTGTCTGAACGTGTAGGATACATGGCGTGTAGGGTTTTTGGGGGAGAGATAAGTTTGGTGAATAAAGTTATATTGTATGAGTTTAAACCTAGCTTTGGAACTGGCAATGCAGACCCCTTCATGGATACGCACCAAGTCTTCCCCTGTTATTGGGTCCGGCAGTAACCCCTCCCACTTGGCTTGGATCGGAAGGGGACCCTCCGGGAGATCCTCACACAGTAAGTACCCTATACAGGTTTGACACCAGACGCCATCCCCAGTAATGTTGTGGGATTATTGGAACTAGATGGGGCTTCAGGAAAGTTGGGACATATCTCCCTTGCCATGGCTGAAAGCTTTTGAAATTGCAAAATTGACCTGAGCCGAGTTCAAAAGTTCCACTGCAGCGGCTTATGGAAGAATGCACCCCTCCGGTTATGGATCCCCTAATGCGTGACATCCTCCATCCTTCCATTTTTGGATCAACATAGACTCTGCTTTCATGCGGAAAGGTTGCAAAATCCAAAGCAGTAAGTCTGGGGCATAGGCAGCCCATTACAGCACCCTTTTAACCGCTCCCTCCCAAAACCCCGCCACCTGGCGTATCAATTAAGGTGTGTTGGGGGGGGACCCAAGAGCATCTCATCAGTAATGTCGGGAGTGCAGCATCCGCATGGGAGTCCTTCAAAAAGGTCTTCTCCCAGGAGTTCTCTGCATCTAGCCAGGAGATGGCATACTGCAAGTGTGCTGCCACTTAATAGAGCTCCACGTAGGGGACCTCAATACAATCCCGAAGCCATCGTCTCTTCAGAGTGGAGAAACCTACCCATCTATGCCTGCCCATCCATAATAGGTCAATAGGTCAACAAAAAGTCCATCAATTATCTTAAAGTATCATTGAGGGATCACATAGAATGTACCCTGAAGTACATACAGGCAGGCATCTAGGGATTTTTGCAATGGAAAGCTTTGCCACAAGGGAGAGAGGCAGGTTCCTCCAGAATCGTGCGGATGCCTGTAGTCCAAAAATGCCTCCTCATCAGGCGCTAGCCACATTCCCAAATATCTGACATCACTTAGTTCCCCAGGAAGCCCCACCAAAGGAAAACCTTCAAGGGATGTCCCCATCAGGGAACCCATAGGACAAAGTCATGATTTAGAGGGGTTGACCTGTAGCCCGTAGCTCTTCCCGAACTCCTTTATCACCTGCACGAGTATGGGTACAGAGTAGGTTGAGTGGTGAAGGTATATCAGGGCATCATCCACATGGGTGGTCTTCCCTATTGTAGTTCCCCAGGTGTTCATTGTTTTGCAGACTTTCTCAGCCAGAGGCTCTATCACAATGACGAATAAGAGCGGCAAAACAAAACAGCACTGCTTGATACCCCTATGTAGGTTAAACAAGCCGGAAATCTCCCTACTTGAATGCACTCTGGCACAAAGGTCTGTGTATATTAACTGGACCTAATGAAAAAATGTAGTCCTATCCCACCCTTTCTCAGGACATGCCATAAATACGTCCAGCTGAGAGAACGGAATGCCTGCTCGATGTCTAAAAGGGCCAACACAACCACATTGTCAGACATTGTGAGGCATGATAGATATGGGAGACCCGTCTCACGTTATGGAGCATGCTTCCCTCAGGGATAAACCCCAACTGGTCCGTATGGATGAAGGATGGGAGACACGGAAGAAGGTTTGCAGCTAATGTACCACTAAGTATTTTGACATCGACATTCAAAAGGCAAATCGGTCCGCATGCTGAGGCTATGCTGGGGTCCTTGCCTGGTTTGTGGATCATTACTATTAAAGCTTCACAGAGTGTGGGGGGAGGCTGAAGGGCTTCCTCAAAGACATCCAGGTTATCAGCCAGGATATCTACAGACCACAATGGCACACAACTGGGCTGGCCCCCATCTAGCACTAATGTCACTGAGAGGGGAACAAAAGACGTAATTAATTGCCCAGTGTGTGCAAACGATATGCCCTGTATGAACGTTTAAAATCAGGATTGGGGTCGGGAATCCTCCCATTTAACCAGACAGGCCAGCATCGCTCCAGTCTTCTCTCCCTCAGCATGGAATCGTTGGCGACATGCGGCAAAAGTGTATTTTTCTAATCTACACAAGTCATCTAGAAGGGTCCTTCGGGTCTCATCCTAGTTCTTCAGTTGATCTAGATGTGAGGGGAGCACTCTTTCTATATCACCTAAAGCCCTCCTGCATTCTTGTATCTCCCTTTCAAGCTGTCGTCAGAATCCAAACGTTGTTTTAAGGCAGACCCAGCAGAAGACGAATTTCGTCGCCTCCCAAACCATAGTGCTACTGCCTGAGGTGCCCCAATTCTTACAAAAGTAATGTGTCAGTGTGTCTGCAACTGTGGCTTCAAAGGGAGGGTCTGTAAGTTCCCCCACTCGATGACACCAGAGTGGTGTCACTGGCATACCAGTCATTCTCATAAGAACCAACAGGACAGAAAGAAAATAGAGGCAAGTAGGAGATTCCAGGAACCAGAAGTGCCAGGGCATCAGAAACCAGACAATAATCCAGTCGACTGTGGGTGCCCGTGGTGGGGCTAGAACAGGAGAATTGTTTGACTTGTGGGTGTCTGACCCGGCAGATGTTGATAAGGTGTAATTTGTGCCTCATGTAATGCCTCTGTCATACAGGGTTTTGTGTGCTGTCAAGGTGGGATACTGTAGAGTTCACCAGCTATGAGACAGTTACAATCTCTTATCAAAATAATTTCAGCTGCTAGAATGGGGAGGCGACCTGTGCCACAGTGGTGTAGAAATCAGGACAATCATTGGTACGTGCGTACACATTGATTAAGCAGACCTCCAGCCCATCCAGGGTGCTATACAAAACTATGTATCGACCCTTAAGGTCCAGGGTGTGGTTTCAATGGAGAAAGGGCACCCCCGGGGCCACCCAAATTAATCCGCCTCCCCGGGCATAACTGGAGTAGGACGTGGCATGTAGTTGCCCCAACCAGCATTTTCGGAGAGAGGAAATGCAATTTCCATATTTAAGGGTTTCCTGTAGGATTGCAATGGATACCTTATAGCATTTTAAATAGGCACGAACCCTCCTACACTTCTCCAGTTGAGCTATACTACGGACAATCCACGGCATGAGCTTAGTAATGCATTTCATCATCTATAAACAGTGGTACTTCTTCCCAACCCTCCAAATGGGACTGCCACATATCCAGTGTTCCTCCATGAGGGTGATTCTGAGGCAGTGATTGTGTCTGCGATGCACAAGAGCAAGATATATTATCTCGTATTAACAAACCCATAAACACAAAATGAACACCCAACTCCCCCCTCCCCATGGGCAGCAGTGCCAGATCCACCCACGCAGCGTCATGGCAGTTGAGGGTTAGCAAAGGCCGCACCATTACATCAAATAGAAAGCCAAAGTAAATCAAATCATAAATAAGACCAAATAAGGATATGTTACGCAATACTAGAGGTGAGGATCCAAGAGAGGGTGCGAGTTGAAAGACACTCAAGCTCCCCCACTACGTCACACAGCTCGCTCCTAGAGCATCCATCAACAGAATAAAACAGCAGGATCAACATTCATTATGCAGTAGAATTAACCATTCAATCTCTTCCCCCATGGCCAGAGTTCATTGATAGTCTTTAGTCGCAAATGAATGCGTCCCATGACTGGAGGCAGGTCCAGCCAGGTCCATCATAGGGAGCGCAGTAGTCAGTCTATCAGGAGTCTACCTGCAATTCCACACTTTACTCACTGTTCATTGAGCAAACTTCTGAAGTCCTCTCTTGCCAGTCCTATCACTAGCTGTGCCAGAGGCACTACGGCAATGTCAAAAGGACACCCTTGAGTCTTGAACCACATCCATAGCTTGGAGAATTCCATATGGACACACCATAATCTTATCCGAGTGTCGAGTGCCATCTAGGCTTCTCTGTCCCCCCACCACGACAGACATGGGCAGACTGTTGCTGCGGGTTGGGAAGCCGCTGGTCTATGCTTTGACCAGAGTTTTGTGGGAGGGTGTCCAGCCTGTCATTGGCCTCAGGCCCAACCCTCCATGCTGAACTTGTAGTTTTGCTGGGAAATGGAGGACATATTTCAGTTCAGATCAGATCAGATCTCTTATTCTTTTCTTGACAGCAATAAAGGTTTTCCTCTGTTCTTGCACTCTTTGGGTGTATTGTATTGTATTGTATTGTATTGTATAAACTCTTCTATAGCGCTGTCTGTCACCCTACGGGTATCCTGGCGTGGAGAGACTGTGATAACCTTGGACAGTGAGAACGAAAGCCGATGGGACACGAGTATTGCGCTCTATTCTCTGCCAAAGAGCCACGTTTTAAGATCTTTCCTGAAACTCAGCAGTGTTTTGGCCTGACGTAATTCTTGGGGGATCTGATTCCAGAGGCGGGCTGCTGCCGTACTGAAGGCCCTACCTCCCATCTTGGTGCGTTTTACTCTGGCGACTACTGCCAGACTTTGGCTAGTGGAACAAAGGAGTCTCTTTGGTTCGTACCACGAGAATCTGTCACACAGAGGTAGCGGACCAATATTATGAAGGGCTTTATAGACCATAACCAATGATTTAAACTCAATCCTTTTATTGACTGGGAGCCAATGAAGGTCCCTCAGTGCCAGTGTAACTGAGGAGTCACGTTTTCTCCCCAGGGCCAGTTTGGCTGCAGCAGACTGTATTCTCTGCAGTCTCTGTACAATGTACAGGGGGGCACCCAGGTACAGTGAATTACAATAATCCAGCCTGCTCAGGATTACGCTCTGGACCACCAAAGATCTGGCCTCATTAGGGAGAAGCGGAAGGATTTGACGCAGAGCTCTTAGTAAACCAATACAGGTTCCAATGATCTTATTCGCCTGGTATTGCAACTGGAGGTCTTCATCCATCATGACCCCCAGGTTACGGACTGTTTTTACTGCCGCTATCGGGGCGTCTTCCGGAGGAAGCCGGAACTCACCCAAGAGATGTTTAGGCAGTCTAGCTGCACAGCAATGCAGTAACTCTGTTTTCCCGGCATTCAGCTGCAGTGAGTTGGCTCTCAGCCAATCTGAGACTTTCCTCATACATGTCTGGAAAGAATTCAGGGGAACTGCATGCTCTCCTTCCAAGGAGAACATTAGCTGAATGTCATCCGCATAGTTAACCACCTCGATCCCGTAAGATTTTATTAGAGGGATCAGGGGCCCCAGGTAGGCATTAAAGAGAATAGGGCTGATGGCTGAGCCCTGAGGTACTCCATGGCGAACCGGGGCCCAGGGGGACACAAATGGCGTCAGGGTCACTGCCTGTTGACGATCCCTCAAATATGACCGTAGCCATTCCAAGGCACGACCTGTCACCCCCAGATCCTCTAACCTTGCCAGCAGCATTGAGTGATTGACCGTGTCGAAGGCTGCCGACATATCCAGCAGCACCAACATAGAGGAGCAGCCACTGTCGGCACGCATTCGAAGTTTATCCAAAACGGTTATCATTGCAGTTTCCGTCCCGTGCCCAGGCCGAAAGCCAAACTGGTCCCTGTCTACAATCAAATGTTCTTCCAGAAAGTTAGACAGGGATTTGCTGACTAATTTTTCCAAGATTTTAATTGGAAATGGTAAAAGGGAAATTGGGCAGAAGTTAGCTGGCAGTGATGGGTCAAGGGAAGGTTTTTTCAATAGTGGAGTGACTATCGCTTGCTTCCACCTGCTTGGTACAGTACCTTCACTCAGGGATTGACAACAGAACAGCCACAGGTCCGAAAATAGATCGGGTCCGAGCTCCTTCCAGATCTTATGAGGAGGGGGGTCAAGAGGTGACCCTGATGATATCTCCCGCGCTATCTCATTAAAGGAATCCTCCGTAGGGGGATCAAAGTAGCTCAGAGCAAAATCTCTCCTGATATCTACACTGATCAAGGAGGACTCTGTAGCATTCTGATCAAACCCACCCACGATATTGTTGACCTTTTCAACAAAAAATGTAGCAATTTCATTGCACAATTTTTGTGATGGCTGGACAGTGCTGGCCAGGCAACCCGGATTACTAAGATCTCTAACGATGTTAAAGAGCGCCCTGGTTCCGTTGGATGCCTGCAGAATGGAGTTAGCATAAAATTTCGCCTTGGCCTCCCTAATAGCTGCCTTGTATTGACGTTGTATAATTTTTAAGGCTTTTCTATCTGCTTCCAAGTACTGTCTACGCCAGCTTCTTTCAGTCTGTCTGCGTGCTAGGCGTAACGCTTTTAGCTCCTCACTGAACCAGGGGGCTGATGGAGTACTACGCACTCTCAGTTTTTTTTTTTAGGTATGTATCCTTCCAATACTAGATTGATGGAGTTACTATATCTGGTATAGTTTTCTTCCGGCGCAACTTTTGGGTCAAACAAATTAGATCTTGAGAAGAGGGAGGTAGTTCCTCTCTTGGAAAGTTTAGCCCAGTCTCTTCCCCACCTAAAATTGGCTTGTTTGTTCCCAGCCAGTTTGTCCTCTTGTATGCTTATCCTGAACTGTATTAAGTAGTGATCAGTCCAATTTAATGGGGTAATACTGATTACTTCAGTTTCAGAGGGTTTGGCGAATACTAAATCGAGTGTGTGGCCTCCTACATGTGTAGGTTGTTGAATAGGCTTGTGGAGGCCACAGTTCTCACAGGTGTAGTTCAGGGCTTGTAAATGATTACGAAAACTCCCTGTTTCCCAGAGATTAAAATCTCCTAGAAGTAGCATTCTGGAGTGTGTGGAAGCCAAGGCAACAATAGTGTCCAATAGCGCCTGATGGTTAGCGTCCATACCCGGGGGCCTATAGCAAACCATACCCGACAACACTCTCCCCTTAGCCTCCTGTAGGGAGAAGCCCATAATCTCGTATCCTGCTATGACTTCAATCGGCAGTATGGCACAATCCCACTGTTTCTTAAAGATTAGCCCTACTCCTCCTCCTCTCCCCGTTAAGCGAGGTTTCTGGAGAATCTTATATCCAGCAGGGCATGCTAATCCGAGCTCTACTGAGGAGTTCACATGTATCCAGGTCTCAGTTAAAAACAGCAGGTCGAGGTCTAAATCATCCAGCAGGTTGTAAATATCTTGATGGTGTTTGATAAGCGACCTGCTGTTGATTAAACCACAAGTCAGTACCTGTCGCTGTTCCTCCTGTGGCCTGTTACCTAGTTTTAGAAGAGTATCTCTGGAGTAGCAGAGTCTGTCTACGCACTTTTGGTCAGCGTTCCTGGCGCAAGGCGTGACCGAGGCGCGGACGGGCGCGGACGGGCGCAGACGGGCTTGCCTCTGGC